>NC_138085.1:28579647-29289647 GCF_964212035.1 Myotis nattereri
GTTGTTTTGATTTGCATCTCTCAGATGATTAGTGACTTTGAGCATGTTTTCATATGTCTCTTGGCTTTCTGAATGTCCTCTTTTGAAAGGTGTCTATTTAGATGGGCAAAGGCCCATTTTTTGATTGGATTGTTTATCTTCCTTTTGTTAAGTTGTATGAGTTCCCTATAAATTTTGGAGATTAGGCCCTTACAAGATATGACATTGGCAAATATGTTTTCCCACGCAGTGGGTTTTCTTGTTGTTTTGTTGATGGTTTCTTTTGCTGTGCAGAAGCTTTTTATTTTGATATGAGTCCCATTTGTTCATTTTCTCTTTAGTTTCAAGTGCCCTAGGAGCTGTATCAGTGAAGAAATTGCTTCGGCATATGTCTGAGATTTTATTGCCTTTGGATTCTTCTAGAATTTTTATGGTTTCCCGTCGTACATTTAAGTCCTTTATCCATTTTGAGTTTATTTTTGTGTTTGGTGTAAGTTGGTGGTCTAGTTTCATTTTCTTGCGTATATCTGTCCAATTTTCCCAACACCATTTATTGAAGAGACTATCTTGACTCCGTTGTATGTTTTTGCCGCCTTTGGCAAATATTAATTGAGCATATTGGTTCGGGCCGATTTCTGGGCTCTCTGTTCTATTCCATTGATCTATATGCCTGTTTTTGTGCCAGTACCAGGCAGTTTTGAGAACAGTGGCTTTGTAATACAACTTGATATCTGGTATTGATATCCCACCTACTTTGTTCTTTCTCAGGATTGCTGCAGCTATTTGGGGTCTTTTTTCATTCCAGATGAATTTGTGGAGAGTTCTTTCTAGATCTGTGAAGTATGTCGTTGGTATTCTAATGGGAAGTGCGTTGAATTTATAATTGCTTTGGGTGGTATGGACATTTTAATGATGTTGATTCTACCAATCCATGAACATGGTATGTTCTTCCATCTGTTTATGTCTTCCTCTATCTCTTTTTTCAACGTCCTGAAGTTTTCTGAGTAGAGGTCTTTTACCTCTTTAGTTAAGTTTATTCCTAGGTAGCTCAATTTTTTTGGTGCGATGGTAAATGGGATTGTTTTTTTTTTTAGTTTCTCTTTCTGAAAGATCACTGTTGGTGTATAGAAATGCCTCAGATTTCTTGGGGGTTAATTTTGTATCCTGCTACATTGCAAAATTTGTGTATTAAGTCTAGTAGTTTTTTGATGGAGTCTCTAGGGTTTTGTATGTATAATATCATGTCGTCTGCAAGTAAGGACATTTTTACTTCCTCTTTTCCAATTTGGATGCCTTTTATTTCTTCTTCTTGTCTAATTGCAATGGCTAATACTTCCAGTACTATGTTGAACAGGAGTGGTGAGAGTGGGCATCCCTGTCTTGATCCTGTCCTTAGGGGAAATGGTGTTAGTTTTTGTCCATTGAGTATGATGTTGGCTGTGGGCCTGTCATATATGGCTTTTATTATGTTGAGGTATGATCCTTCTACTCCCACGTTGCTGAGAGTTTTTATCAAAAATGGGTGTTGGATTTTGTCAAATGCTTTTTCTGCATCAATTGATATGACCATATGATTTTTTTGTTTCAGTTTGTTTATGTGACGTATCACGTTTATTGATTTGCGGATATTGTACCATCCTTGCATCCCTGGGATAAATCCTACTTGGTCATGGTGTATGATCTTTCTGATGTACTGCTGGTTCCGATGTGCCAATATTTGGTTGAGGATTTTGGCATCTATGTTCATGAGGGATATTGGCCTGTAATTCTCTTTCATTGTGTTGTCTTTACCTGGTTTTGGTATTAGAGTGATGCTGGCTTCATAGAATGAGATTGCAAGTGTTCCTTCCTCGTGAATTTTTTGTAGTAGTCTGAGGAGGATAGGTTTTAGTTCTTCCTTGAATGTTTGGCAAAACTCCCCTGTGAAGCCGTCTGGTCCTGGGCTTTTGTTTGCTGGAAGTGTTTTGATGACTGCTTCAATTTCTTCCATAGTTATTGGCCTATTGAGATTTTTAGATTCTTCCTGATTGAGTGTTGGAATGTTGTATTTTTCTAGGAATGTGTCCATTTCCTCCAGGTTGTCTAGTTTGTTGGAGTTAAGCTGTCCATAGTGTTTTTTAACAATCATTTGTATTTCTGTGGGGTCTGTTGTTATTTTGCCTCTATCGTTTCTGATTTTCTTTATTTGGGTCCTCTCTCTTTGTTTCTTGGTGAGCCTGTCTAGAGGTTTGTCAATCTTGTTTATCCTTTCAAAGAACCAGCTCTTGGTTTCATTGATTTTCTGTATTGTTTGTGTTTTTTTGTTTGTTTGTTTTGGTCTCTATGTCATTTATTTCTGCTCTAATCTTTATTATCTCCTTCCTTCTGCTCACTCTGGGGTTTTCTTGTTGCTCTCTTTCTAATTCTTTGAGTTGTAGAGATAGATGATTTACTACCATTTTTTCTTGTTTTTTGAGATAGGCCTGTAGAGCTATAAACTTCCCTCTCAGGCCTGCTTTCATTGCGTCCCATAGGTTTTGGATTGTGGTGTTTTCATTGTCGTTAGTTTCCAGGATGTTTTTAATTTCTTCTTTGATCTCATTGGTAACCCAATCAATATTTAATAACATGCTATTCAGCTTCCAAGTGTTTGAGTATTTTCGGTTGTTTTTATTGTAGTTTATTTCTAATATTATGCTGTCGTGGTCTTAGATGATGCTTGGTATGATTTCAATCTTCTTGAATTTGGGGAGACTTTGTTTGTGACGCAATATGTGGTCTATTTTTGAATGTGTCTTATGAGCACTTGAGTCGAATGTATATTCCGTGGCTTTGGGGTGAAGCGTTCTGAAGATGTCAATTAAGTCCATCTGATCTGGTGAGTCATTTAGAATTGCTATTTCTTTGCTGAGTGTTTGTCTAGAGGATTTATCCAGTGATGTCAGTGTTGTATTAAAGTCCCCTATTATGATTGTATTGTTGTCAATCTCTCCTTTGATATCTTCCAGGAGTTTTTTTATGTATTTGGGTGCTCCTGCATTGGGTGCATATATGTTTACCAGGGTTATATCTTCTTGTTGTATTGATCCCTTTAAGTATTATGAAGTGGCCTTCCTTATCTCTTGTTATGGCCTTCACTTTGAGGTCTATTTTGTCTGATATAAGTATTGCTACCCCAGCTTTCTTTTCCTTTCCTATTGCCTGAAAGATATTTTTCCATCCCTTCACTTTCAGTCTGTGTGAGTCCGTTCTAATTAGGTGGGTCTCTTGTAGACAGCAAATGTATGGGTCATAGTTTTTATCCATTCAGCCACTCAATGTCTTTTGGTTGGAGCATTTCATCCATTTAGGTTTAAAGTTATTATTGAGAGCTATTTGTTTGTAGCCATTTCTTTTTTTGTGTGTGGCTCTTTTCTTTCTGAGCTTTTTGTTTCTTCTTTTTACAACAGTCCCTTGAGCATTTCTTGCATTGCTGGCTTGGTGGTGATAAACTCCCTTAGCCTTTTTTTGCCTGTGAAGCTTCTTATTTCCCCTTCAATTTTGAATGGTAGCCTTGCTGGATAGAGTATTCTTGGATTCAGTCCTTTGCTTTGAATAAGTTTGTAAAATTCCGTCCATTCTTTTCTGGCCTGATGTGTTTCTGTTGAGAAATCATTTGATAATCTAATGGGAGAGACCTTGTATGTCACTTTCCGTCTCTCTCTTGCAGCCTGTAAGATTCTCTCTTTGTCCTGAACATTTGCCATGGTAATTATGATGTGTCTTGGTGTGGGTCTTTTCGGCTTCACCTTGTTTGGGACTCTCTGTGCTTGTGTGACTTTTTTCTTCCCCACCTCAGGGAAGTTTTCTGATATGATTTCTTCGTATAGGTTTTCTAATCCTTGTTCCTCTTTCTGTTGTTCTGGCACCCCTATTTTTCGTATGTTGTTTCGTTTCATGTTGCCCCAAAGCTCCCTTAGGCTCACCTCCTGTCTTTTAATTGATTTCTCCAAGTGCAGTATAGTTTGGGTGTGTTTTGCTTCCTTGTCTTCTAATTCACTAATTCGGTCCTCCGCTTCTGCTAGTCTACTGTTGATACTTTCAATGGTGTTTTTTATTGCAGCTATATCACTCTTCATTTCTTCTTGGGTCTTACTTAAGTTGTTGATTTTTTCATCTGTTTCTTCTTGCTTCTTGTATATGTTGTTGATTTTTTCCTCCGTCTGGTTTATGCACTCTAGGACCCTTAGTCTGAAATCTTTTTCTGTCATGCTGCATGCCTGGGTTTCACTTAGCTGCTTTTCTGGCGAGTCCTCCTTTTCTTTCCTTTGGGGGTTTCTCTGTCTACCCATGTTTGATCTCACTGCCATATCGAGACATTGAGTCATACAGTGGATGCTCCCTGGGTGGCAGTCGCTCCTTGGGCTGTGGTTGCTCCTTGGGTGGTTGCGGTAGCAGATGATTCACAGTTGGCAGCAGCTCCTCTGGTGGGTGCTGTTCACTGCTTTGGAGGCTCTTCTGGCTGGTGGGGGGAGATTCACATACAGCTGCTGATCCTCAGAGGGTGTGGTGATCAGGAGGCTGCTGTTGCTTGGGTTTGCTGCGTTGATTTCAGGGCACATAATACAACACAACAAGGCACATGTACCAGGCACAATTTCTCTAGTAGGTGGGTAATCACAAGGCAATTGCTGAATCCAGTGCAAAGTAGGTTGATAACTGAGCCAAAGTGACTCTCAGCTTCCAATAGCTAATTCTATGCTAAAGTTTTTACAGGCTGGGTTACTCTTCAATCTTCTCTTAAGGCTTCTCCTCGCTAGCATCTGTGTGTCCTCTTTCGGAAAATATCTATTTAGGTCCTTTGCCCATTTTTCGATTGGATTGTTTACCTTCCTTTTGTTAAGTTGTAGGAGTTCTCTGTAAATTTTGGAGAATTAACCCTTATTGGAGATAACATTGGCAAGTGTGTTCTCCCATGCAGTGGGCTTTCTTGTTCTTTTGGTTGATGCTTTATCTTTTGATGGAGTCCCGTTTGTTTCTTTTCTCCTTAGTTTCCATTGGCCTAGGAGCTGCATGGGTCAAGATATTGCTATACTTTATTTTAAAGACTTCAAATAAATTCAAACTTTGAGAAAATTTGATGTAGTTAAGTAATTCCATTAGTGTGTTGAAAACATTCAACCATTCAAACATTCCATTTTATACATAATTTTTATATCTGCAGAATTCTAATTTCTCTTTTTAAAAGTCAATTTCTGTTGACTTAGGAGAAAAAGGGAGAGGGAGAGATAGAAACATCAATGATGAGAGAGAATCATTGACCACCTGCCTCCTGCACGCCCCACAGTGGGGATTGAACTGGGCGTGTGCCCTGACCAGGAATTGAACCGCAACATTCTGCTTCCTAGGTCGACGCTCCACCCCTGAGTCATGCCGGCTTGGCTAATTTCTCTTTTTTAAGTTCTATTTGAACATAATGTCGTGGTCATGGCTTGCTCTCCAGGTTGATGTTTAGTGAAAAGGCTCCAATTGGGAGTTTACAGGTTAAATGTATTATTTATTCAATTAGGAGTAGCCTCTGTCTATGGGCGCTGGCCTCTGTGAAGTCATGGTTCCCTCCTGCACATCTGCGCCCCTCCTGGAGGCTTCTAGCATTTAGTGTTTTCCTTCAGCAGTGACACGTGTTTACGACACTCTGACCTGTTGGGCCAAGCTCACCAGCACCCACAATTGAAGGTGCTCCCCATAACCTGCTCTACCCCCCTCCCCCAGGGTTCCTCTTCCAGCCCCTGTTCCTCAGAGTTTGATCTTTTCCATCTAGTGGCTTTGTGGCCGGTCACGGCTGCTGGGTCTCTGGGTCTTCCTTCCCAGATCCCACAGGACTGCGTCTGGCAGGCCTCCCTTCCGACTGCCCCTTCCACAGCGCTCCACTCCCCCACCTGGTGCTGCTCCCACCTCCTCCTCCAGGCTCAGCTGCGCTCCAGAATGAGGGCTGTGGGATGTGCAGCGCTGCAGACAGATGTGCGGTGCTCTGTTTCCAAGAGCTAGACAGCTGCTGGCTGAGGCGGTCCCCCTGGACTTAGAAGGTGAGAGAGTGGCTCACAGGCAGGTCCCAGTGCTGTGGCCGTTGCTCTGGGCTGCAGCCAGCAGTCCGCGTGGCTCTGTGCCAACCCTGCACACGCAGACCCGGTCTTACAGGGTATGTCCCGTGGCCGTGAGTGTCCTACCAGTTGTGCGTTGTTGCGCTGGTTTTAAAAGGACTGACTCTTTCAGCATAAACGCCTCAGCTGGCTGACAAAAAGGGTCCCTGAGAGGAGCGCGCTGCCACAATGGTCAGGTGTGTGCGATGACGCTGGGTCTGCTTCACTCCTGCAGGTGGGAGCTCCCTCTCAGGAGGCAGCGCTGAGGAAGTTCCATGACGTCTATAGAAAGGGAAGCGGAGGCACAGAGGGTGGCAGCCGGCTCACCATCCTTGCCCTTTTGTATGACTTCCACCTGCTACAGTCTCTCCGCATCTCATACATGTTGGAAAAACTGACTGGAACTTTCACAGAGAAAGATAAGGAACTGATCCTGTTCAGGCTGAGAAATGGGGATTTTCATTGAGAAAACACGATGCTATGTCCCTGGCAATGATCAGAGAGACCAGGGCAAAGCCAGCGGGGCAGGCAGCACGTTCCAGGACCAGACCAGGGACGGTGGGTCCCTCGACCTGCCTCCTAAGTGCCTAAGTGCACAGATGCTGACCAGCAGGTGAAATAAGTGGGGAAATGCTGTGTGCCATGCCCTAGCCATCTGTTATCGTTTGTTCCTAGGATGAAGATGTTTTTATCATGAGTGTGTGAGCAAACCTTATTCCTTTACTAAAACTCGGGTCTTTTGTGCGTTAAGAATCGATTTAATTCACACTCATCTGTTCAACAAATGTTCACTGAGGAAGGCCGTGTGGCTTGGGGCTCAGGTGTCAGCGACCTGGACTTCTGGCTCAGCAGTGGACAGCAATGTAACCTGAGTCTTCCAAGCCTCAGTTTCCCCTTGTAGAACACAGGGTGGAGCAGAGCTCCTGCCTCTTTTCCTTTTGTGCAGATAAGAGATAGGGGAGGGCAGGGGAGCCCTGAGGGATGTGTGAGGAGCAGGGAGAGGGTGCGTGTGGGGCCCACAGGGGAGCAGGGCAGAGGCCGTTGCAAGGACTTGGGCGTTGATCCTGGAGCCACCTGGAGGGTTCTGAGTGGGAAAATGGACTGGGAAGGGTTCGTGCTAACGTCACCCTGGCTACAACGTAGAAGACGGAGGTGGTCAGGCAGGAAGACCCCCTTCAGGGGTCAGAGATGGTGGTGGGAGGATTAGCTCTGTGGTAGTGGACGTGGGTGTGGGAGAGGGTGTGGGAGTTGGAACTGACCAGGCGGAGAATGGGTGGGAGGGAAGGCGGGGTCAGCGCATGTTCTCAGCTGGGCCTTTAGTGGACAGCACTACATGCAGGAGACACAGGCTCAGAAGGGAGGACGGGACCATCCTGAAACCGGAAATGCTCACTGGGATGTGCTGTGGTCTGAGCCCTCTGAGGACGCAGAGCCCTTAACATACGCAGTGGACACTGTGAATGGGTGGGTGTGATGCTGTGTGAATGCTCTCACTGAAAAGTGAATACTTGGAGAAATCTCAGACAGGGCTCTCTGGGAGGTCTCTGAATTGTGCTTGCGACTTTTCTCTCAGTGTGACATTCTTTCCAGTTGAAAAGTTAAAGAGTGTACAGGCCAGGGGTGGGGAAGGAATGGCCAATGTCGTGGAGAGGAGGGGTGGCTCAGAACCCAGGGCCAGGAGGGAGGAGTGCAGGGAGGGGGGAGAACCAGTGGGAGGAGGGGGGTGGAGGGGAGCAGGAGAGGGAAGGGGAGCTCTGTGGGTAGTGGTCCAGGCCCCGGTGGAGGTCTGGCGGGAGTCCGGTGCCGGGTCATGTTAAAAGGCTGCAGAGGCTGGAGTGGGGATGGTCTGCCTGCGACCATCGGGTTTATCAGCAGTGGTGGCCACGTGCAGAGTTGGTTTGTTTCTTCCCAAGTTGAAGTGATGACCATTTGAAATGGATGGCTCTCTCTTTCTTTTCTTTATGTTTTTAAGGTTCGCTGTGTGCTGGAAACGATGTTGGTTCTGAAGAACAGTGGCGTGCAGAGGATTCCGGGCTGTGAGCCTGAGCCTGTGGAGAAACTGAGGAAATTGCTGAGAGGGGAAGTGAGTTCCCTGTGGACGTGGACCCACTGTGGAAGGCTGGGAGGTAGTTGGAGCCGTGAGTCGGGTGCCTGGCCTGGTCAGCAAGAGTTGTGAGGGAGCGAATGGCAGCTGTGTTTCTGCGGTGAGACCCTGTGAGGGGCCCGTGTGCAGCATGTCCCTGTGAGATCAGCATCCCCCACACTTAGCCGGTGGTGCTGGACTCGGCTGTGCAGCAGAATCACCATAGACCTTCTGATCACTTTGGAAGAGGGCCCACCAGGACCGGAGGCGTTAGCCCAGCAGGAGAGGGGCTTGTCTATGTAACCTCCCCAGGTATTTTTACGTGGGCCACAGCAGAGACCCACTGCCATCTCCAGTCAGGGCGTCCTCTACCCTTACTTCTTTATTCATTTTTCTGAGGAGAATTCTTATTTTATATATACTTTTATTGACTTCACAGAAAACTGGAGACGGAGCAGGAAAGAGAAACGCCAATGATGAGAACCATTGACTGGCTCTCTCCTGGACACCCCACATTGGGGATGGAGGCCACAACTGGGACATGGGCCCCAACCTGGAAGCCAACCATAACTGCCTGGTTCTGGTTCATAGGTTGACACTCAACCACTGAACCAGGCCGACAAGGCTCAGGTGCCGGTAAACCTGCTTGTATAAAGAAAAGAATGGTATTGCTGGTTTAGTTAGCTTCAAGGTATTCTTTGAAACTATTGGAGAAGTTGCTAAGAATTGATAACTGAAAATTTGAGAATGACTTTCCACTGCCTAATGGAACCCACTTTTTCTTTAAATCCTATGGCAAGGATGTGCTTATTGATTTGAGAGAGAGAATCATTGATGTGAGAGAAAAGCATCAATTGGTTGCCTCTCATACACACTCCCACTGGAGACTGAACGCCCAATCTAGGTATGAGCCCTGACTGGGAATTGAACCCACAGCCTTTCCGTGTAGAGAATGAGGCTCCAGCAAACTGATCCACACCGGCCATGTCGTGGACCAATTTTTAGGAAAGAAAACTTTCTGTGACTCCTAACCTTTGTGCATATCCATGGTCCAAAATACAGCTCAGTCCATGGGAGTTCATGGAACACCTTGATGACTTTGAGTTGAGTGAATGAGATGCAATGTGTGCAATGTGCTCATCACTGTGCCAGGCTTGTGCTCACTCTTTTGTGGTTTCAGTCGGCCTCATCCTGTTTTCTGTGTCATTCTTATGTATTTTCCTTAAAAATAGCACTAGGTTCATAAATTTTGCATCGTTTCTCTAAAATGTTGGCCCTGAAAACGGGGAGCATAGAGTTTGAAATTTTATCATCCAGTTTATATCCCTTTGGCATAAGCTCATCAATTCAACTGTTCTTGAAATCTTGATTTGCATAATGATAAATAATTTTCATTATCGCAAGGTTCCTTAAAGTATATGTTATTCGCTGTGTTCTCACTTCAGGTCACTGAATCTATAAATTTGTTTCCAGGTTAGATCACATTTCGTTGGACACTAATTGAAATCTCATCATGCTGCCCACAAATGAAGGCGGTTAGATTTATGGAATAGCTTCTGTACGAGGAATTGATTGAGATAGTTATGAAAAAGTCACCACTTTAGGTGGGATTTTTTTCAGTTTTGTTCTTTTGTTCGGGGCAGGAATAGACTGCTGGGGACTCGCTATGATTACAAGGAATATGAATGGTGCTCTGTTAAGCATGATTGTTCTGTTCTAATGAGGGAAAGCACGTTCTGATCTGGTGGAGAGTTGTCCGCCCTGGGACATGGGAGCTAACAAGGGAATGCAGGCCACCCTCCTTTCTGAGAAAGGCCTAGATCAGCAACCTCGTTGCCTGTAATCTGGTCCCGGAGCCACCCGGCCTCTGCCAACACCCAGCCCGAGTTGCCTGTAACCTGTAACCACTATACCTTCCTACTTTCCCAGGCCTGAAATGTCTGCTTTCCCGTGGGATCTTTGTCCTTCTACCCAAGATAAGCAGCTGGCTTATTGGGGGTGGGGGACTGGGGGTATAGCAGACGTCTGTGGGTGACCTAATGCTCTCTCCTTCTGCTGCATTCATGGAATAAATGATCTCAACCCTGTCTCTGCTTCATTGGCTCAAGGAGTGACCAGCAGCCCGGACCTATTGCTTGTCCAGATTCACTTTCAGTAATTTTATAACAGTCATTGGAGCTGGATAATGAATCGAAATGCTAATCAGTACTCTCACCCACCCCCAATCTAAGTCCAAAGATTTCATCTACTTTAAACAATTTAAATTTGTCTTAAATTAAGAATGAGTTTTTTAATTCACCCAAGTAAACCATTACTAGTTTAGAAATAATTGATTGGCAGCCTAAATGTTTAAATTCTGTTCTGAGGGTGCCTGTATATTTGTTCTCTAAATGTCTTTCTTGCATGTGCTAATTTAGTACTCCTTGCACAGAAAGCTATGTACAAAGTCCTTTTGTTAAAATATTTTCCAGTCCGGCCGGCATGGCTCAGTGATTGAGTGTATCACTACGACCAGGAGGTCACCATTAGATACCCAGTCAGGGCATATGCCCTGGTTGGGGGCTTGATCCCCATTATGGGGCGTGCAGGAGGCAATTGATCAATGCTTCTCTCTCATCATTGATGTTTCTCTCTCGCTATCTCTCCTTTCCCCTCGGAACTCAATAAAGATATATTTTTTAAAAATATATAAAGTATAGCCCTAGCCAGTTTGGCTCACTGGATAGAGGGCTGACCTGGGGATTGAAGGGACCCAGGTTTGATTCTGGTCAAGAGCATGTACCTTGGTTGTGGGCACATCCCCAGTGGGGAGTGTGCAGGAGGCAGCTGATCGATGCTTCTCTCTCATCAATGATTCTAACGGTCTATCCCTCTCCCTTCCTCTCTGTAAAAAATCAATAAAATATATATTTTTAAAAATATATATGTATATAAAATATTTCTCAAATATATAGCTTTACTTTGTTCATTTTTTTTATAAACTACACATTAGTGAGTGGTCTGTCAAATTGTTTTTTAGGCAATTGACTGGTGGACTTGAGGGGTCTTTCGTATGAACTATTGACAGTCGATGGTGAGAATTTCCAAGCTGGGCTCTGTAGGTAAGACTTCACAAAATAAAATGACTGTGTAGTTCCCTGAAAGGAACGAATCAAATTTCTGTAATGTGGCTGATGGGAAAAAATAATTTTTTGAAACATAGACAGACATATCAGAATGAAGTGGTTAATTTCCATTGATAATGGTATAGGATCTATAAACATAACCTTTATGTTTCTTTATATTTTATGTGCCAGATAGATCTTAATCTTGATGGGGAGAGTGTCCTAATTTTTGCGTATTCCTAAAGCAGTTGGCATGGGGCATGAGCCTCTGGCAGAGCCGTTTAGAATGCTTGGCCTAGAGCAGTTTGGTTGGGGAGCCATGGAGACAGTGGAATGTTAGGTGCGAGGTCGGTGGGCGTGGAGTCGGTGGGCGTGGAGTTGGAGGGTGAGGAGTTGGTGGGTGCGGAGTTGGTGGTGCGGAGTTGGTGGTGCGGAGTCGGTGTGAATTGTCAGTGTGTGAAGAGTCGGTGTGAAGAGTTGGAGTAAGAAGAGTCGGTGGTCGTAGAGTCGGTGAGTGCAGAGCCTCTTCCTGTGTGAGAGGGACTGTCCCTGCCTCCCCCTCAGGGCTCTTGTGAGGAGTGACTGTGCAAGGACAGAGGGCACCTGGCACAGGGCCGGGGATGGGCAGAGAGACGGTGTCCAGGTGACTCCTGAGTATGTGAGCAAACCCTTCCCGCTGCCAGGCTTTGACCAGAACCGTGTCCGCTGGCGGCAGGTCCACGGCTTCCCTTCTACCAATTGGGATCCCTTGGCCTGGCCTACGGGAATTCGGCTGAAACTGGCTCTCTGACAGCCCCTGAGGAGTCCCAGATTGCGAGAGGGCATAGGCGAGGCAGTGGGACTCCACTGGTATATGATGAGGGCGGGGAGGGACACAGGAGGTTGGCTAGTGGGGAGGGACCCTGGGAGGGCCCCAGGGCATGTCAGGCCTGTCTAGTTCAGCCCCAATCAGCCAGACCCCAGCAGCAAGCCAACCTGCCAGTTGCAGCGTAGGCCCTCCAGTGGTCAGTGCACGTCATAGCAAGCTGTTGAGTGGCCTTAGCATATCATTCGTGTATTATGCTTTCATTGGTTGAATGGATGACCGGACACTTAGCATATTAGGCTTTTATTCTATAGGTTGTTAAAAAAAAACAAAACAAACAAATGGATAGGGCCTGACTGCTGTGTTGCTTTCTGTAAGGATGGATGTAGGTGGGTGACTGGCAATAAGGGTTTCTGCTGGCAACTAGGATGTGGGCCGAGCTGTGATTTGGGAGTCCCTACGGCCTTTCCAAGACATGGTAAACCAGCTAAGGGGCCTGAGAGCCACCCGTCCTCCTGTCACCTGCTTTACAGCCCTGTGCTGTGCGTCACTTTGCTCAGACACCACAGAGGCCTCATGGGTCTTCATCACCTACCACGGGGTCAGCATGTCTTTTAGTGGCTGTAGGTCTCCCAGCAGGACCCTGTGCTGGAGTCCCTTGTGTGCAGCGGTGCTCTAGGAAGTGAGCAGGTGCATGGAGGCCCTTCATCCTGGGGAATGAGGGTAGCTGCCCTGGGGCGGGGCAGGCCAGTGGGTTCCATGGTGCGCATCCTCAGCCCACCCCTCTTCCTGCACTAGGATCGTGGACACATCCCCCAGCAGTTCCTTGAGGAGCTGCTGGGGGACATCATGGCCCTCGAGGCTGAACAGGTCCAGAGGAGGAACCAGCCTGCCCACCAGAGCTGGGAGCCGGAGCTGCTGATAGAAGGTAGGCAGCAGCCCCTGGCGCCAGGGAGCCAGCCTGGCTGTGGCTTCTCCCTCACCCAGGGAGCTGAGCCCTTGGCTCTGAATCTCCTGGGTCAGCCCACCCTCAGCCCAAGTCAGTAGGGTGTGCTTCAGGGGTCATTTGGGACCGTTTCATTGCCATTCTCCCCAAGGGGAACATGAGGGGCCTGGCAGCCTCAAAGTCAGGACATGAACTACAAGTAAGTAGATTCAGATTTCTCAGCGCCCGTGTGGACAGTCCCGGGAGCTTCCAGATGACAGCACGCTGACCCCAGAGGCTGTCTTAGATCTGTCCGTGGGGGATTGAAAGCTCTGGATGGCAGGAGCTTCCCCAGTGCTCACTCACCTGCATTATAACAGAGGCCTGGGCTGATTTCCTCCGTTCATGTCCTCCTCGGGCAGATGGGTGCAGTCTGCTCTTTGTCTCCCTGGGCAGAGACTGCTCAATGACCTCTCCTCCCGAAGGACCTCACCCACGGGTGGCAAGTCCTCGACACACGCGCCCCAGATCTGCTACCCCCCGCAGGCATACTGGTCAATTACCGTGCCTCCCACTCCCCAGCTGAGCCACCCAGACCCCCCCCCCCCCCGCCCACTCTGACGGCTGATCCGGACCATGCCATGTCTTTGCCGTCTCTGTGAGTCTCTGAAATCCTTGACTAGACAGTCAGGTTAGAACTCGGTAAAAAGTGGTTCCAGCAGTTCCACCGTCTGGAACTTCTGCTTTGGCCTCTCCATGGTCACCTGCCTTCTTCTTAAGCTCTGGATGGCTCCCCTACCGGCCCCCAGCTGAGCCAGCACAGGGGCCACAACCAACAGCGGCAGCACCTTGTGTACGACACCCAGCTGACCATCCCCGGCCCTCACACCTTGGCCTCGGGGTGGGGGGGTGGCCGTCTGGGGGGATGGTCCTCTCGGGGCCAGAGTCAGAGAGGGGAAGTGGAGGCCCTGGAAGCTGGGCTCTGACTCCACTTTGCTCTTCAGCCTGCACGGGGATCACTGATTTGGAGGAGAATACCCATGCCCTCCGGGGCACAGTAAAGACGCGGCAGGAGGAGAACCAGCAGCTCCGGAAAGAGGTAAAGTGGGCGGTGTCCGGAATAGACGGGCAAGCCAGTGGCCAGGTGTCCCGTGGGGTGACAGGTTTGGGGTTTGCTCTCAAGCCAAGTTCACTCTGTGACCTGACTGTGGCACGGGCTGGGTCTTTGGCTCTGCAGCTGGAAGAGTTGGGGACCCAACTCACCCAGGACAAGGCCAACAGCCAAAAGGAAGAGCTGGAGGGAGAACTCCAGTCTAACATCGCCAATACCGTGAGGCCCTCCAGGGCCACGCAGGTAGGCCCTTCAGAGCGCATGTCCCCCTGGCGCCCCCGCCTGCCCGAGGGAGCCTCCGGGATCACAGCCATGTCCTGGTCATTGATCAGTGATTCCTGGGTGACCATATTCCCTCGCTCAGCTGCAGCTCAGACCAGCAATTCTCAGCCACTGCCGTCAGCGGGGGCAGGTGTTGCCTCCCTGGGACACTGGCCATCTTGGTGGTGGTTGACAGGACTGAGGGGAGGAGGAGGGCGGTGCTGCTGGCTGTGTCCATTCGATGGTTGTTCCGTAAATATTAGGGTCAGTTGGCTGCTAGTGTTGTTCAGATATTCTGTATCCTGACTGCTGTGCTATGTACTTTTTCTTTTTCTTTTATTTTTAAAATATTTTTATTGATTAAGTTATTATTTTTTGTGTGTGATTAATCACTATGCTTTTATTATGTTCAATTTGTAACAATGCAATTGGGGGTCACCGCAACATGAGGCACTGTATTAAAGGGTCGCAGCATTAGGAAGGTTGAGAACCACTGGTTTAAGGTTTATTTCAACCTCGATTGCTGGCCCCTACCTAGCCTGGCCCTGTTCCGGGCTTGGGCAGGAGGCAACCAACTGATGTGTTTCTCTCACATCGATTCTTTCTTTCTTTCCCTCTCTCCCCCACTCTCTCTAAACATCAGATATCCTCTCGGGTGGTAAACGTGGTCGGGGGTGAATGTTCTTGAGCATCCCCAGGAAGGCCTACGGGGATGCTGCCTCCACATTCTGGAAGGTGTTCTGGACTCTGCCAAACAGGATGAAGGATTTCTCCTCCAGATCGATGAACCCCAAGTGGTTCTCATCGAACAGGATGACGACTAGGGTAGTGCCAGTGTGAGGGACATACGGGAACAGTTTCCATGCCATAGAAACACATCCTGCAGGTCCAGGGGTAGTTCTGGTCCCTTGGGCTCACGCCCACAGGCAGAACAAACGGGACAGGCTGCTCCTCTGCAGCTGCAGCCCCGGACTCCCCTACGCTGGGCTGGGCGGGGCTCTGCCAGCCATGGCCCTCGCTTTCCTTGGTCCCGTCTTCTTGTTGCTGCTGCTGCTCCTGGAGCACCTGCTCCTCCATCTCCCGGACCTCGCGGGAGAGCTCGTGGAAGTCGCGGAAGATCTCGCCATCTCGCAGCTGGATGCAGCGCGTAAGGTGGATCTCTAATATGTGGAATGCGATTGCCGTGCTGTGCGTGAGCCTGGCACACTTCCCGTGGAAGCTGAGCATGAAAATCGTGAGGCCCAAGCGATCTGATCGCATTTGCCTTGGAAGAGGCCTGGCCTGATGAGGTGGTCCGGGTGGCTGGGCGGGAGGTAGAGGCGGCGGTAGGTCCGGCAGTGATGCCGCACTGTGACATTCCATATCAGCGCCCGCAGTCCCGAATTCCTCCCTAAGCCGCGTGGGTGAATCCCTTCGGTGGTCTCTCTTCTGGCACTGGCTGGTGAGCCTGTCCTTCTGAATCTGCAGGTGGCGGCTGTGGGGCCTGCGGTGGTGGCCTTCCATGCACTCCACCGTGGCTGATTTCCGCTCCGTCAGGCGGATTCGGAACGCGGGCTTGAATTGCATTGGGCCGTCCACATGGGTGTTAAGACCAGGCCAGTACGTCCAACCAGTAATGCCTAAGCCGTCCACCGCTACATACAGCAGTGTTTTATAGAGCTCAATATCTCGCCCCCACAAACCCAAAATGTGTCTGTCTGGGTGGAACAGCTTCGCATAGACTTCTCGGTAAGACGTGCCTACTGCCTCCAGATTCTGCAAGGTTTCACAAAGGCCAACCTCCTCCCGGCAGCGCCGTCTCCAGATGTTGTCGATGTGCAGGATGCGGCGGAATTTGGTGCAGACCTGGGCCAGGCTGGCCAGGTCGGTGACGGGGAGCGAGGCACAGATAACCACCAACATTTCCACCCGCAGGTCCTGCAGCGAGCAGTGCGGGGGCGGCCTGGGGCTCGCGATTCTTCCACTCCCCACCCAGCACCCCGCTGCGGCGTCCGCCTCCAGGTGCTTTTCTGCTGGGGCCCGCTTGCCCTCGGCCGCTGCCTTCTCAGCCGGGCCCTGGCTCTTCTGAGGACACCGCTTGCCCTCGGCCTTTGCCATCTCAGCCGGGCCCTGGCGCTCCTGAGGACACCCACATCCCCGCGAAGAGTCCAAGCCGCAGAGGCAAGCGCACTCCTCCATGCCTCCTTGCTTACCAGCCACCACAGTCAATGAAGTTATTACATATGTGTCCATATCCCCACATTGGCCCCTATTGGTGGGGGGAGGGAACTCATGCTCTCAGCCCCGTGTTGTCCGTGTCCATTCGTTAGGCCTATATGCTGGCATAGAAGTCCTTTGGTTGATCTCTATGTCCTTTTAAAAAAATAGGCTTTTACATGTGGTCACAGAGGGCAGCCAGGGAGCTGATCCAGAGAGCGGGCATCCTGTGCCCCTAAAGGTCCCGAGTGTGGAGAGGGCACAGGGCTCCCGTAGCACCATGTGGGCCCGGCCAGCGCAGTTCCTTCAGCGCTGGGAGAACCGCACCCAGCACGGCGGGTGCTGCCTGCCCCGAGGGTCCCTGCTCTTTTGGGGTCTGCACTTGACCTGCTCTTGGCCCCTCACTGCGTGTGGGGGTGCAGGTATATGGGGTCTTTTGCTCCCCGGGGCCTGCACCCAGTGAGGCATCCTCACCTTTTCCCTCGGCAGGAGGATCCTTCCATTCTGGGCCCCCAGAAACAACAGGGGGCCGAGGAGAGGGAGCTGGAGGAGCCGGGGCAGCAGGACAAGCAGGTGCCCGAAGCCCAGGAGGCCCTGAAGAAGGAGCAGGAGGCCAAGGCCCTGGCCCCCGCCAGAGAGAACCACGGAGAGGAGGAGAGGCTGCGGCAGGAGAACAACAGGTACCGCCCGCCCCTGCAGCAGCACCTGCCGCCTTCAGTCACACCAGCTCCCTCAGCTCCCGCTGCGCTCAGCTCAGGGGAGTCCCCTGGTCATGGTGCCCTTTCACCTGCCCTGTCACGGTCACAGCTGATGGTCAGGAGGGAAGGGCCTCCAGCTGGTGGCTGGGATGGAGCATCGTCCAGGTGTGGGTGACCGCCCCTCCCACATGGATGATGGGGATGACTGTGTCGGGCACGGCCATCTTCATCCTCTCTCACCAGCCATTCCAGAAGGACATATGCTTGCTCCCCGTCATTCCCGCGTTCCCTGTTGGCGAACTCACCTCCTCACTGAGATGCACTTGTCACCCCCCATCGGTCCCCATGGCCTGTCAGGGGCCTGTCCATAGGGCGAGATCCTGGAATCGCCTGATGTGCACATTTGCAGCTGCGGTTGAACAAGGCCTCTGACTCCTGCCTGTTTCAGCTCTCACACTCCACAGGAGCGTCCCTTCTGTGGTCCATTGCGTGCCATGGAGTCCTCTTCTCTTGCTTTTTGGTGGCGATTTCGCTGTTTGAAACGGCCCCCAGGTGGAGTGCTGCAGTGCTGTCTAGTGTCCCAAGTGCACGCTGCGCTGGGCCTCAGGGAAAATATCCGAGTGGCACATGAGGGTCGTTCAGGCCCGAGGTCTGGTGCTGTTGGCTGTCCCAGTGAGCATATGGCACAAAGCGTCCTTATGTCTTGATTGGTTGGCAGAAATGTGGCCAGAGACTCACAGGAACTGGTGGGGACAGTTGCAGTCTACACTGCTCAGTGCTCGCGGGGGCTCCATAGGACATTATACCGCGAATCCTGAGAATTGACTGCGTTTTTATCCTTCTCTTCAAACAGATGAGGAAAGAGGCTCAGAGAGATTCAATAACTTGTTCGGGCCAGTCCTGAGTGTAGTGGCCCAGTCAGGACTCAAATCCAGGTCTTGTCTCAGCCCAGTGGCCTGACCACGTGAAGCCTTCCTTCGCACAGCCTTGTTTTAATATGTTAGGGGCTACACAGTCAGGTGCCTGCGGGGCCAGGCAGGTCCAGCAGGTGGGGAGGGAGTGTCAGCGGCAGGGCAGGCCCTCGTGGAGAATACACACCCTCTGAAGGCGGTCAGCTGCGGGGCGGACCCGGGCTGCCAGGCCATCCTTTTGTTTCTACTTTTTTATTCTTCTTATTATTTAATCCTCATCCCAGGATACTTTTTCCATTGCCCTTCTGAGAGAGAGGGAGGGAGGAAGGGAGGGAGGGAGAGAAGGAGGGAGGGAGGGGGAGAGAGAAACAGCGATGGGAGAGACACATCTATTGGATGCCTACAGCACACACCCCTCTATGCCGGGGAGCAATCCCACAGCCCAGGGACATGCCACTGGGAATCCAACCCGTGACCATTCCGGACACAGGCTGATGCTATCACTGCTGAGCTGCCCCTGCCAGGGCCTTTGCTTGATGCTTTCTCCCCACCCTCCCAGAATCTCGGTCGCTGAATGTTGATGTGAAACGGAACATTTTTAGAAATATTGAATAACTAATTACTTTAAATTAAATCACGGAGACTGTGTGGGCCTCACAGGGCCCACCTGTGTTCACATGGAGTCCATGAGCCTGTGGTCGTTGAGATTTCAGGTAGAACCCTTACTCCTGGAAAGCCAGTCGGGTAATTATGCCGATGATAATGATGATGATGATGTCAGCGGCTTTACATAATGCTCCAGAATCTCTTATTTGTGTCAGGAGTTGGGATCAGAAAGGGACTTGGAATTGGGGAGAAGAGCTGGGCAAAGGCAGAGTTTCAGAGCAAAGATGATCTGATTCCAAGTTTTTCAAAAGTGTTTCAGTCGAAGAACCCTTTTTCCAAGGAGGCAGACATGCAAAGCCTTCCATGGGAAGGATTTTTCACAGGCTGCTCTGTTGAATTGTGTCCGAGCCTGCCTGTCCTGTGTCCCAGCCCAGAGTGTGGCAGCCAGGGTGGCCGCATAGAACCCCAAGGAACACAGTTTAAGAACCTCTGAATGTGCTCAGCCCTCATTTCCACAGGGGAAAACCTGAGGCCCAGAGAGGATGGGGGTGTGATTGAGGTGTACATGGGACAGAGGCTGGGAGTGCTCCTGAGCCCTGGGCCGTGTGGCTCTCCACCCGCAGGCTCACTTCCTGGACTGAGCTGCTTCAGGCGGAGCAGGAGGAGCTACGCTCCCACTGCCAGGAGCTGCAGGCCACCCTGGAGCAGGTGCAGCAGAAGATGCGGATCTGGCAGGCCAACTGGCAGCCCGAGTACCAAGACCTGAAGGCGGAGCAATTGCCCAAGGAAATCTTGCTCTACAAGCTGAGCATGCAGTGTGAGGTGAGGCCGGGGGCTGGTGGGCCTCAGGACCGGGCCTGAGCCTGGGGCTGACAGCCTGGGGCTCAGCCAGGTCCGAGTGGGTCCTCATTGGCATCTGTGCCCAAAGACTGTGTGGGAATGTCACCCAGAGGCCGAGAGGAAGCCAGAGGCATTTAACGGGGACAAGCACCTTGGCTGGAGGGGATGTGTTAGAAAAGACCTCTCACCAACCTTTGCTTTTGTATTTTTAAAGCTATTTTTCTTGATTTGAGAGAACAAGGGAGAGGGAGAGAGAGATGGAAACATCTATGAGGCCAAAGAATCGTGGTTCCGCTGCCTCCTGCACCACCCCCGCGGGGTGCCAGCCCACAACTGGGGCATGTGTCCTTGACCGGATTCGAACCTGGGACCTTTAGTTCGCAGTCCGATGCTCTCTCCACTGTGCTAAACTGGTTAGGGCCTGACCTTTCCTTTTCACAGGGCCGGGGGGGTGGGGGGGGGGGCGTGCATGGAAGCAGCTAAGTGCTGTTTTCATTCTGTCCTCGCGGCTGAGCTCTTTGCTCTGTGCTCCCCGTGTCATCTCACTGAATTCTCACAATGCTTTTGTGAGCTGGCGCCCATCCTCATCCTCTGAGGTTGGGTCTGAACTCAGTTTGTTTGAAGCCAAAGCTTGGGCTTTCCCGCCACTCCAGCCCGATGATGTTCTGGGTGGAGAGTTGAGCAACCTCAGCCCCGAATTCCTATCCAGCCCGGCATTTATTTTTCTGATGTCAGAGAGAGGAAGGGAGAGGGAGAGAGGGATGGGAACTTCAATGGGGAGAGAGAACCTCTGATGGGCTGCCTCCTGCACGCCCCCTACTGAGGATCAATCCCTCATCCTGGGCGTGTTCCTTGACTAGGCATCTCTTTTGGGAACTCCTGGTGCATGGGGGGCCGCTCCACCACCTGAGCCACACCCTTTGGGCTGCTTCCTAATGAGATACTTTACATTCTTTTTAAAAATGGCTGTCAAGTCCTCAGAGCCTCTTGTACATTTTGCACTGATGGCGCCTCTCTGCTCAGACTGGCTGTGTTTTCGTGCTCAGTGGCCACACGTGGGCAGGGCTGCGCGACTGGCCGGTGCACTCGGCCATCCCCATGTCATTGGCTGTGTTGGTCCTTGCGACTGGTGAAGCTCATGCCGAAATGGCCATGTTCATGCACGTGGCCCTTTTCTCCTTTTGGGAGCAGTTTCCCAGCAGTGGAGTCACAGGGCCCGTGGTGTTGAGGACATTGTTGATCTGTGTTTCAGTTGCTCACCCTTGCGGAGAAGGACTGGCAAGAGGAGAAGTGTCGCCTGAGGAAGGAGATAGACACCTTGAAAGAGCTGAACCAGAGCCTCCTGGACGCATGGGACCAGCACTGCACTGAGAACGTGTAAGGGGGAGGGGTGACCGACACCTGTCCGCACAGGGCTGCGGGCTTCCAGCTCCACGCCCAGGCCTCCACGTTCTGGGCAGAGAGCCCGCCGGCGAACTGGTGTCCCCAGGGCAAGGGAACAGACCATCTTCCCAGTGCAGCCTGCTCTCCTCTCCCCGGAATGGCTCTAGAATTCTGCAAGGAGCGGTGGTTGGATTTTGCTGGCTTCAACGACATGGCCCACTGCCAGCCGCTTCTTAATCTGCTTTTGGAATTAAGCTCAGTTTAAAAATGATGACAGAGGCAAAGAGAGGTACCTAGGGAAGCCATCCAGGTCGCGGGTTGAGCCCGTTCTCTGTCTGATTTCCGCTTGAGGGGCTGGAGAGAGGGTTGTCCTCCCTCTGCTGACGTGACACGGACCTGGCTGTGGCAGGGGGCCCTGCGAGGTGCACAGAACCAGTGACCTGGTGGCCACACACAGGCAGGGGTGATGGCGTGTGAGCAGAGCTGTGTGCCCAGCAGACAGATGTTGAGGAGCTCCAAGGAGGCGGAGAAGGAAGCGTGGTGTGAAAGTTGGGGTTCTGCAGCTGACCCGGATGGGCACAGGGCTAGCCGGGGGGGGGGGGCGGGAGTTGGTGGGACGTGAAGGTGGAGCACGGGTGGTCGGGGTGCAGGGAAGGTGCAGGCAGTGGCAGGAGGGAAGGCTGGAGCAGGGGGCACTCAGATGGGGAAGGCCTCCATGCCTTGCTAAGGAGTCAGATTCCCTGGGAGTGAGTGTTTACGGGAGGCTGGTCTAAGGGCCGAGGGAGCTGCCAGAGAGGAGGCAGGAGGAAGAGGCTTGGTGCTGGAAACCTTGGGGTTGGAAGTCAAGTGACCGGAGATGCATCTGGTGGGCCCAGGGTGCTCTTCACCCCTCAGTGCTGAGCTGTGGGACTGTCCTTCCTTGTGATGGGGAGTGGCTGGCCAGGAGGGACAGAGGGACACGGTCACAGTGGCCACAGGGGCACTGACCCAGCCCCGCGGGGTCACGGTGCTGCTTCACTTTTCTCCCGGGTTCTTCTGCTCGTCTACAGCTGGCTCGCCACCTACCCAGGATGGTTTACAGGGAAAGCCACACTGTAGTTTGGGGTGGAAATGACCATGGCCTGAGTTGGCTCTCTACAGTGCAGCGGGTTCCAATGACCAGCAGAGGTTGGGTAGGTGCCAACTAGAAGCATCGGGGCCTGGTACCCAGGGGGATGATCTGATGAAGGTCTTGCATTAGACAGTGTGTGCAGGAGGCCAGGGAGTGGGCAGGCTTCCTGAGCTGCTTCTAGTGGAGTCTTCCCAGCCCGGGGCGGGTTGGGGGCCTGTCTTGTGTGAATTTGTGCGCCTAGTGGTGGGGGTCGGTCAGAGCCAGACAGGAAAGTGCTCTAGCATAAGGCCCAGCAGCACGGCTGAGGGAAGAGAGGAACACAGACTAGAAGAACAGATGCCGAGCCAAGGCCGCTGGGAGCAGGTCAGGGTCGGTGGTCCTGGGCCCAGCGGTTTGCGAGTCATTGCTTTTCACAGCTGCTCACTTCACGGTGAAGTCTCAGAAAAGCCCGCGTCTCAGGTGGGACCTCGGCAGGCTCATGGCCAAAAGAGCCTGAGCTGCTGCCTCAATCCAGGGGACTCATGTTCAAGCAAGGAAACCAGGGTCTCTGCCGTCAAGGCCCACGGGTTTGCCATCCTGAGTTGCACATGGTTCGGGGCTTGCTCTCCTGAGATGTGGTCCAGCCTGCTCCTTGGTGCTACAGCAGGTCTCCTCACGTGTTAGGGTTCCCGGACCCACGCCACAAGCTCCCCTCCCCATCTTCCCCCCTCGGCGAGCTTGACGGTCATGAGCACCATGATGTCCGAGTCCCCGGAAAATGCCGGCCCTTTTGGGCCAGTCCCAGCCAGGGCCGATGAGTCCCTTGACACGTTTTATATAAAACCAGACTGTTCTTTCTTTCTCCTCTGTTTCCAGCGACACCCGGCAGACTATGCCTACAGGAGAGGGGGAAGACGACAGAATTGGGGCTCCAAAGGAGGCTCAGTGTCCTGCTCCTAGGAAGTGAGTTGATTTCAGCAGCAGGAACTTCAACTCAGAACAGGAAGCTGCTCTTTCACGAGTGGGGAAAGCCATGTGGAGCAGTGACCAGTGTGTGGGGCCCGCACCTTCCCCTCTAGGGCAGGTCCCCTGAGCACACCTCCCTCCCAGCTCTGAAAGAACTGAGAGTTTCTTTCCGGCCTTCCTCGGGGTTATCCTCTGAGGGTGGCGAATGCCAGCTGCCATGTCCGGTTGAAGGGGCAGAGAGTCTGGATTAGAGCCACTGGAGCAGGACTATCAGGCTGTGTCTCCAGGTTTCAGGACCTAGAAAGCCATGTTTCTGTTTTGGGAAGGAAGCGTGGGCCGGACACCTGGGCCAGCACCCATGGTCTTCAGTCACAGGAACCTCTTGGTCTTCCCTACATTCCTCTGGAGTCTCTGGACGCCAGGGTGGTTCTCAAACACGTTCCCTTCTGCAGAGCAGCAGCCCCGGTGGTGGGCGGCTCGGTCCCCGAGGCTGCGGGCTTCTGTCCAGCAGGCCTTCCCCTGCGTCCGGGCCTGAGCCCCAGGAGCTGGGCCTTCAGATTGTCCTGCCCCAGCCCAGCCTTGAGGGCAAATCACCATGAATCCTGCAAGGGCTCTCTGTTGACATCACAAAACCACATAATTTCCCACCCTCCTCCTGTCCCTTGTGTTGGCGGGGACATTGAGGCCTCGATGAGGAAAGTACTCGAGTTGAGTCAGCACAGTGTCGCTCTGTGGCAGAGCCAGGATTAGAACCAGCTGCGGTGCTTCTTGTGACATTAGAATGCCTCCATTTCTGGTTAGCTGCACTGTATGACCCTTTAAGTTCACTGTTTTCATTGATTCGTTTTTATTTTACTATATATATATATATATATATATATATATATATATATATATACACACACATATATATATATATACACACACACACATATATATATATATGTATATATATTAGTATATTTTAACTGAATTCAGAGAAGAAGGCTGAGGGTGAGAGAGAGAAACATCAGTGATGAAAGAGAATCATTAATTGGCTGCTTCCAGCACACCCCCCACCGGGAATTGAGTCTGCACACCTCCAACCGGGAATTGAGTCTTGACCAGAATGGAGCCCAGAACCCTTTAGTCCATAGAGTGATGCTCTACCCACTGAGCCCAGCCGGCTAGGGCTATTCTAATTTTGCTCAATCCTCACCTGAGGATTTTTTTTCATTGATTTCTGGAGAAAGTAGAGGGGAACAAAGGGTTGGGTGGAAGAGAGAGAGACATCAATGAGAGAGACATCAATATGAGAGACACATTGATTGGTTGCCATCCAGCACACGCGCCCAGTGGGCCCAGGGATAAAACTGCAACCCAGGTACACTCCCTTGACCCAGAATCAAACCCTGACCCTTCAGTGCTTGGGCCACTGCTCTAACCCCTGGGGAACACCAGCCAGTGTCCACTCTTTTTCATCCACATGGCCCACTGGGCCCACCCTGTTCCCCCCTCACCCAGATTCCTCAGTGCCCGGAAGGGGCTAAGTCTGCCCGCCTGTCTCACCTATTGGGAGCTCCAGCGGGAAATGAGGAGGCCCTGACTCTCCCTGACATGGCCCTGGGATGCACAATTGCCAGCACACCTAGATGAGCACAGCACCTCTCCCGGTGCCTCCCGGTGACGCAGAGTGGAGGCTGCATGTGAGGTTCTGTTTCCTGAGAGGCTAGTGCGGGTTTCTGCCACAAGGAACGCTTCTCCCGTCCCTGGGTCTGTGCGAATGAACTGCCAATGGTGCCCCACGCCCTGAGGCCACATGCGATGATCCTGGTGCTGGCAATGCAGATTCGTGGGGAACCTGGTGCTGAACCCCAAGGGAAGGGCTGCTTCCCCGGCTGGAGGGGCATTGGGGGTTGGCAGTGTCTTAACCCTCTACTCCTAATAGGAAAAAGCGCTGGAGTCGAGCCAGAGCCTTCCTCAAATTGTTCCAACGCCAGAGAGGCCACTCACGAGGACAAGCCAAGTCACCCGCAGATGGCCGTCCTGGGCCCCAGGAGGCCACCCCATCGTGCTCATACTGGGAGGAGAAGGGAGACGCCCGCAGTGGGCCCCCACCAAAAGGTAGGAGGGGCTGGCCTGGCTGCAGGAGGGCAGTGAAGGGGAGGATCTCAGGCCTTCCTCGAGGTCAGGGCAGAACCGAGGAGATGCGAGCTGGGTGCGTACACGTGTGCTTGGAGCCTGAAGGGGGCTCCGCACGCCCCCGTCTGCCCCCTCAGGTGTGTGAACACCCAAGTAGAACATGTAAGCCCACGTCACTGTGGCGGCAGTTTCATCCAGAACCATTTAGTTCCTTCAGCATGAGGAGCCTCCCCATCACGTACACTGTGGTGGGTCCTCGGATATCCAGAGCGGATCTCCAGACAGTTACCGCGGAGACACGCTCAGGAGAGGATGTGTTTGGGGCTCCTTGTCTCTGCCAGGCCTCGGATTAGCCATTTCTGTCGGGGGAGCCCCCATGTAACCCGTCGTGGACATCTGCCAGGCCTTCAGCCAGGCTCGGGCTCTGCTCTTGCTGTTGCTCTGAAAAGCAGGGGTGGTTCTCTTCTCCCACCTGACCTGGCCCTGAGTCCTCCCACCAGGGGGCGCTGGACCTGCTCATTGAGGGCTGTGATGGGAGTGAGCCATTGGGTGGGTCCACAGTGGATTTGTAGCTGCATGTGCTGCCTGTGTTTCCTGGGATCTAAGAGGCTGTCAGCTGTCAGCTGCCCGATTTTGTGCTCATAGAAAGAAAGTGATCGGGTGGTGGCAGTGAGGGTTTTGTCAGAATCGCCACCAGCCGACAGTGACTGGGAGGGATGCTCCAAGCTGCACCCTGATTTCAGAGATGGAAGGTTGGGGGTTGGGGGTGAACCAATTAAACAAAGCCATTGACTGAAAGGTGGTTTAGTTTTCACATTGACTTTGAAATATCATTTTATTGATTATTTGCCTATAAACCTGCCAAACATGCCCCCTGAGAAAGTTGACAATTTGATGAAGGACACTAGGACTTTCTGAAGACGGGGCCAGGCCCGAGACTCGTGGGCTCCCAGGGGCTGGGGGGACAGGACCTGACAGGACCCGGGGCCGTGACAAGGCGCCCTGTGGCTGTGACGGGTGCAGCAGCCATTCCGGGTGGCAGTCACCACTGCAAGTCCTGCTGTGTCACCCGAGATGCAGAAATGAAGTGTGCGCACGCGGACACACTGTCTGGGGGCTGCTGCTTGCGTTCCCGGTCTCACAGGAGGTGAAGTCGGGGAAACGCTCACGTGCAGGTAAATGACCATGAACCTTACTGCCTTGTTAGCATTGGTTTTCTCCAGAGGGTTCTGTGGCCTGGGGTTTTCCTACTGGCTCCTCACACTTTTGGACATGTATCACGTCCACTTGTGTGACTGGCTAAGTTGATGAATGAGCTATAATCAGCCCAATTGAGTCAGCAAAACCTTCTGAGAAAAAACTGCTTTACAGATCCCTGCTGTGGTTTGGATCCCTGAGTGAGCAGGTCAGGGGCTGCAGTTAGTAACGGCAGCCGTGCGAGGGGGCTTTCTGGGCTCAGCAGCCTTTCGGTAGTTGACCCACTTTGTCCGTCTCCTTGAGTTCTAGCTGCCGTGGGAGGTCGGCTCCATTCCTGTCCCCCGTTCAGAGCTGGGAGGGGAGCTCAGGAATGCTTGACCAGGCTCAGCACTGGCCCAGAGAGTCAGTGTTGGAGCTGGGACCCGAACCCGCGTCTGACAGGTTCTGGGGCCCGAACTCTTAACCGCTGTGAGCACTGCCTGCCCTTCAAGCTGCTGTGGTCCCTGAAGATGCTCAACCAACTTGGGGCCCCAGCACTGAGGAGTGGGTCCCTTCTCTGTGGTGTGAGCTGTGCCAGCAGGTGGCGCTGCGGGGGAAGAAATAGCAGAGGTGCAGCTGTGCACTTGAATCCTCCATCAGGACTGGAGAAATCCCTTCTGTTCATGGATTGACGTGTTGAGGAAGTCACTAGACCAATTGTCTGCTCTCATAAGACTAGAGCTTAAAGGCTGTGAGGGCTAAACCAAGAGGAGAGGATGCGGCGCCATCTACTGTGGAAGAATGCTTGAGTTTGAGGGTGTTTTGGTATCAGATAGAGGTAGGTATTTTCATTATGTGCAAAGTCATCCTGCCATCAGAAGCTGTGAGAGGCACCAGAATTCTTAGTGAGCCTGCCCGTTTGTCTCAGTGGTTAGAGCATCGAAGGACCGAAGGGGCGCAACTTAGATTTCCAGTCAAGCGCACATACCTCGGTTGCAGGGTTGATCCTGGCCGCGGTTGGGGTTTGTGAGAGAGGCAACCAGTGGATGTATCTCTCTCCCATCGATGTTTCCCTCTCTTGCTCTCTCCCTCCCTTCACCTACGTCCTCCCATCCACTCTCTCTCTAAAGACCAATGGAAAAAAAAAACCTCCCGTGAGGACTTTTTAAAAAGAAGTATTATGACTGAGGAGTCCAGGTGGACTGTTTCACTGCATGCAGCAGGCCAGAAGCATGCCACTAAGTGTTTGGAGGGGAGCAGGAGTTAGTTGTGTGTGAGACAGGATGTCAGGGAGCCTGTCATTAAAATGGATGAGTAAGCGCAGCTGGTGTGGCTCAGTTGGGTGAGCATCATCCCATGAACAAGGAGATCACCTTCTGATTCCCGGTCAGGGCACACTAGTATGGGCGTGCAGAAGACAGCCGATCCATCTTTCTCATCATTGATGTTTCTATCTCCCTCTCCCTACCCCTCTCTGAAAATCAATAAAAACACATTGGACAAAAAAGCGGATGAGTAAGGAAAGCTGCCCCCTACATCAATAAACACCCTTGCTTAATAATGTAACCCATGGAAATGGAAAAGCAGTCTAAGACATCCACTCCTTGAGCAGTACAGAATGCTCCTCTCGTGCTACGTGGAGCCCTGGCTCCAGCTGCCACTCCAACACTTGACTGGAGTCCGAGCAGAAAGGGTCCACCGGGCCCTGATGCTGGTTGTGCTGGGGGGAATGTTGCCGTCTCTCCCGGGCTGGACTGGATTCTGACTTCCCAAGTACATTTGGCGAATGTAGCGTCATTTGTCCATTATTCAGTTCATTTACTTGCTGTTTTCTGTGTTTTGATCCTTCCTCCCTTGGTTATCCGGGATGACAATTTAGCGACAGAACAACGAAAGAGTGCCTTTTGGAGCAGACAGAAGCATGTTGCGGTCAAAGACAAGCCTCCAGTGGCCAGCTCTGCTTGGTCTAACGTCATGAAATGCTGCATTTAATGCACCCACCCTCTCCTCCCTAACTTGCCTCTCCCTTTTTTCCGACCACGAAGATTTATAATCCTTTCCCTTTATCCCTGTCTTGATCATATACCCTTTATTTCTGAAAATTTTTTAAGTTTCTTTTAAAAGAACAAAACAACAACAACAACAACAACAACAACAACAAAAGCCCAATGAAAACCAGTTCGCTTGGAAGCAGAAAAATCCTGAACCTAATGGAAACCTCAGTCGCCATGACAACAAGGCCACGCCAAAGCAGGAGTCACCATCGCCCTTAGTGGCTTGATGTGTCCCCTACTTGGCCTCTTGCACCGGCTGTAGCTCCTGGGCTGGCACGGCCTGGTCCTCCCTCGGCCTGTCTCCCGTGGGCGCAGTTGGAAACCCGAGGTCTCTCTGGCTTGGCTGTGTCCGCCGCTCTGCTCCTCCAGGTGACGCCACGCAGTGGAGGCCTGATGTCAAGCGGTAAGATTTGGGTGCTTCAGACTTCATGGTGGGTGTGACATTGAGTGGCTGAGGGGCAGGGGGGCAGGTCCTTGGAGAGTGAGGAGGGGCCCGCAATCCCCACAGTGGGTGTGGCTCCGGGCCCACAGCCCCGGGGCTGCCTGGAGCCTGACGCTGTGCAAACAGCCCGTCCTCCAGCTCCCGGAGCTCCACCGCACACCTGTGCCACTGGGATTGGAGAGCCCATCGCCTGTCCCATGATGAGGTAGTTGCAGGTCTTTTCGGGGTTTTGCCCTCATGTGTTTTTTTTTTTAATTGGGATTCTGTTTAGCTTTGACAAGAGTATACGTTCATGGTAGAAAATTCAGAGATTGCAGAAAGCACAAAATACCAGGTAAACTCATGCTGCAGTCAAAGTCACCATGCGGAGAAAGGGCTTCTTAAACAGAGGGTTGTTCGGGTGGTAACCAACTTGGTTCTCAAATCCTAAGGGTGCCCTCCTGGACCGTGAGGGCCCGGACCACAGGTGTGGAGTGGTCCTAGGCAGACTCGGGTCAGGGTGCTTTGAAATCAGGGATCTGAGGACACAGTGTCTCACGGCAGGTGTGCCCAGGAGTTATGTTTTGGCCTTGTGCCAACATTTGGTGCAGCCTCGTGAGTTGGTCCCCCAAGTTCTCCCAGCTGCTCAGAGCCCGCCCTGTGAGCGATGGGTAGAGTGAAGGCCTCCACTCAGGCCTGCGGCCAGGGCCTCCCAATCAGACCACAGCCCGTGAGGCGCAGCCCCACCTCTGTCCCTGGGCTCCGTGGGCCCCGCTGCCTCTGCTGCTAGGCCTTGGTGTGGTCACCCCCCCTTGACATGGGGTGTTGCAGCCCCATTTCTCACTGTCCTTCTCTGCCCCAGGCCCTGGGGACCCGATACTGAAGGGAGTGGCCCTCCACGGAGGCAGCCTTGACCACTCAGATGCCTCTGCTGACCCAGCACCCAGGCCTGGCGTCCTGACCAAAGGCGCTTCGGGAGCTGGGGTGACGCTAGGCTGTGAACAGGCTGAGCAGGAGCGGAAACTTTGGTCCTGGCCATGTGGCCTGTGAGGGGCGGCCCTGGGAGGGGAGGGCTCTCTGAGAACCCTCCTGCCCTCACTCCGTCCTCTCCTTACTTCCTCTCTTCTCTGTAGGACACTCCCAGGTGCCCGATGACCTGCCAAGGTACCTGCTCAGAAACACCTTCATCTCCTGACCACCGGGGGCCAGGCAGGTGCACCTGCCAGTAGCAAAGGGAGGATGCCCTCCAGCTCTGTGCCCGCAGGAGGACTGTCAGCCCCTGCGAGGGAAGCTGCTGAAGGCGGGGCGGTATGTGAAGCCCAACTGGAGACCTGCTGAGCCCGAGGCCCACCCAGTGCGCCCTGAGGCAGCCCTGCCTCCCCAGAGCCTTTCTCTGGGCAGAGCCAGGCCACCCCATTCCCCCCCTTGCCCCCCCCACCTCCCACACAGCTGCCCGCTGGTGCCTGTCCCTAAATAGGGCGGTCAGCCTAGCCTCAGCCCAGCTGCTTGGGACCACAGGCCACAGGCCGGCAAACAGGAGTCACCTGAAGGCGGGGGTTCTGAGGACTCGAGGGGCAGAAACAGCCAGCCACACCCTCTGCCCCAGCTCCTTCACCACCAGGGTCCCCAGTGTCAACCACTGGACAGGAGGCGCTTCTCACTGGCTCCCCCAAAGGAGGAGAGGCTGGCTCCCCTGCAGCCTCCGCCACGGCCCCGCCATGGCCACGGGAGGTGGCGGCCGCAGCAGCTCCAGCCCCAGCACCACACAGTGACTACAGCCCTGGCTGCCAGGACGAGGCCTCGGCCCCAGAAGTTCAGGGCAAGTGGCCACCGTGGCCCCTGTCCTGGCAGTGTCAGCTTCTCAGAGCCCGACGGGTCCAGGGCAGGACCACAGGGAGGGACTCCCTGCCAAGAGCCCATGCAAGTCACCCGACGTGGCTCCCACGCCAACGGGCCCCTGAGAACGTCAGTCATGGGAACAACTTAGAGAGCAGGCGGGCGTCGCCACAGCTGCGTGGGACCAGCAGGTGGAGCTCAGACGATGAGCGTGGCTGTGGGCGACTGGTCTTTTGGACTCGCAGCCCCTGAGCCTTCAAACTCCTGAAGCCCCTTCTGACCACCAGGGCCCCCTCTCCCATCGGCCTGAGGGGCCGGGAGCGACTTTGGAACGGCGAAGCCCAGACCGGCCAGACGACCAAGACCGCGCAGCCCTGGGTGGACCTTGGAGTCGGGCTCACTGTTACCCCAGAGTGTTGCCGAGCCAGGCCTGGGCCCCACACTCCTGAGCCCGGGGCCGTCCAGGCAGGTGGCCTCAGGCTGTGCTTCTCTCTAGCTGGCTCCTGGGCCCCGGACCTGCCCCAGGGTTCACTTTTCTACCATCATGGGCTCTGCCCCGCCTGGCGCAGAGAAGCCCTGCCCGCCCCCACCCAGCAGAGGCCACAGTGTGCAGAGGGGAGCGTGTGCGCGAGGCGGGTGCAGCCTGGTCGCTAACGCGGCTGTAGCCCCCGGTGTCCACCATCGAGGATGACACTTTGAGTCTTTGTTTCTGAGTCACTCCCCGGGATAGAAACCCAATTTACTACATTCCATACCCGTGTAGGCACTCATGAAATATATGTGTTTTGAGGTGTCCCCCAAATGGATGTACCACAGGCTGGCTGTCCACCAAATGTACACGCACTTTAACAGCTGAGAACCCAGTTTTTCCTCCTTTTCAGGGTGAGCGGATTTGACGTAATGGGTGAAGCCAGACTCAGCTTGGAACCAAGAAGATGTGTCCTCTGGACTTTGTGATGGGGACACATCCAGGATGAAGTGTCTGGTCCCGAACGGGCCCCAGTCCAGGCATCCAGGGCCACTGTGGACAGAGGATGCGCAGAAACACCGAACGCAGCGATTCTCGGTGTGTGCGGTTCCATTGCTTCAGCAGCAGCAGCGCCTGGACCAGAACTGACGCAGCCACGGAGCCGCACACATCAAGAATCGTTCCTTCGGTTCGGTGTCTGTACGCATCTCTCTCAATAGCGGCCCTGGATTCCTCGATTGCTGGGTGTTGGGTCCCCTCAACTTTATCTTTTCTGTGTCCCCATAAAAAGTCTTGTGGAGACATGGTCTTCGTTCAAATCTTACCGTCTTCACTGATTTCTTCAAATCTGTTCAAACTGAAAAGAAGTGAAAATTAAGTGCGTTATCAGCTGTTAATGTGTCTACATTTTGGGGGGATACTACATGTACATTCAATGGAGAGAATTTTCCATCAGTTGTCTGACCTCTCTGTACCTGTTTTGGGGGACAGCCTGTATTTACATTCAATGGGGACTCATTGTCCATCAGCAGCCCTACCTCTCTTTACCTCTTTGGGGGACAGCCTGTATTTACATTCAATGGGGACTCATTGTCCATCAGCAGCCCAACCTCTCTTTACCTTTTTGGGGGACAGCCCATATTTATAACCAATGGGGACTCATTTTCCATCAGCAGCCCAACCCACTTTACTTTTTTGGGGGACAGCCCGTATTTACATCCAGTGGGGACTCATTGTCCATCAGCAGCCCAACCTCTAACTTTTTGGGGGACAGCCCCTATTTACCTCCAATGGGGAGTCATTTTCCATCAGCAGCCCTACCTCTCTTTACCTTTTTGGGGGACAGCCTATATTGACATCAGTTGGCATCAATCTTTCTCTTTGGGAGTCACACCTCTAGTGTGTATATGGCCGGTTTCCTGACACATGGTTTCCGGTTTCCTAAGGTGCTCTCCTGGGATGGGCTTGGCCTGGGGACCGGGGCTCTATAAAGAGGTTTTCCTTTGGCCTTAATGTGCTGACAAAGAACTGGGTGTGCAAAAGTGTTTTGTCTCCGAGTGCTGTGACCTGTACTGATTAGCCATTGATTTTGGAACACAAGGATGGGTTTTTAATAAAATGAGTTGGAGTAGAATTGAGTCCTGGATTTCCTCACCGCTCGTCACTGGCAGCGATGCCCGGGCTCCGGGGTCCCTGTGTCCGTCCCAGGGTCCTGGGCCCCTGGAATGCAGACCTCCCTCGGCCAGGAGGCCAGAGAAGGGGAAGCCAGGTTTCCTGTTTCCCAGGCAGCCGCTCTTCCCAGGCCTTGGTGTATTTTAAGTCCCTCTAAGTGGAATCCCATTTTGATTTGGGATTTCTATCACAGAGGGAGCTCAGCTTAAAATGATCCTTGGGTTTTCCAAGGCCACTCAACTAGGAAGAGGCCGAGGAGGGAGGAGGACGGCAGGTGAAGATCCCCCCTTACCTGACCTCATGGCGGCCCGTCCAGCTGCCGCCTGCGTGTCCCTCCTCCCTCACCAGCCTCTTCTGTAAGGTGCTTCCTGTGGCCTCCTTTCCCCTTCTTTCCAAGGCCCTGCCCCTGGGGGAGCCGCCCCCTCTGCGAGCTGCCCTCCCCAAAGATGGGAGCCAAACTGAGCATATTGACCCCTGCAGGCCGCCTCCCCTCCGCCATTGGCTGTTGCAGGGTCTGAACCTGACCGGTCACCCCTGGGAGCTCTCAGCCTCTATCCCCTGATTCTCTCCCCTCTGGGACAGCTCTTCAGGGCGCACACTGGCCGGTCCCTGGGTCCCCCCTCATCCTTCCCACAAACACTCATTGGAGCTCTCTGTGTGCTCGCTCCCGGGTTCCACCGTGGAGGCAGCCCCCTCCCTGCCCCTCTGCAGGGCTGAGCCACCTACTCCCCAGCACTGACCGCTCCTGAGCTTCAGGCCTGAGGTCGCTGCCTTAGACCCCCTGCCTGGGCTGCAGGCTTCTCCACTGTCCCTGACTCCTCTGGGCTCCCTGCTTATCCAAGGCCACCAGCTGTCAATCACAGAAGCCAAAACCTGGGGTGCGGGCTGGACCCCTCCTCTCTCCACTTCCCACAGGTGATCGCTCCCCTGAACCTGGGTGTGGAATGGATCTGGAATGTGCCGACCCCTCTTAGCTGACTGTTCTCATCCCAGGTCCCCCCGACACCCCTGTCCCTGGGTCTTGGTAGGGCCTGGCCAACTGGTCTGCCTGCCTCCCACAACATCTCAGCCCCCTGGCACCTCTGGCATCCACCCCGCTGACCTACCTTTGTGAACCTCCCTCCCTCAGCCTCCACACCAGCTACACCCGCCAGGAGCAAAGGGAGTATGCCCTCCAGCTCTGTCAGCCCCTGTGGGGGAAGCTGCTGAAGGCGGGGCGGTATGCGAAGCCCAACTTGAGACATGCTGAGCCCGAGGCCCACCCAGTGCGCCCTGCGGCAGCCCTGCCTCCCCAGAGCCTGTCTCTGGGCAGAGCCAGGCCACCGAATACCGCCCCCCCCCCCCACACACACACACAGCTGCCTTCTGGTGCACGTCCGTGAACACAGGGGCCATCATGGCCTCAGCCCAGCTGCTTAGGACCCACAGGCCACAGGCCAGCAAACAGGAGTCACGTGAAGGCGGGGGTTCTGAGGACTCGGTGGGGGGGGGGGAGGCAGTCAGAGAAACAGCCAGCCACACCATCTGCCCCAGCTCCTTCCCGGCCTGGGTCCCCAGTGCCAACCACTGGACTGGAGGCGCCTCTCACTGGCTCCCCCAAAGGAGAGGCTGGCTCCTCTGCTTCTCACCGCCCCCCCCCCACCCACCACACACCCACACACACACACACACACACACACACACACACAAACCCTATTTGACCAGGTAGTTAACTTTCTGGGGACTACAGATCCGTCTTGTCCCCTGGCTTGAGACACAAGCCCTGGAGAAGCAGGACCCCTCACTGCCTGGCTTAATAGACAGGGGGCCCTGCTGGGGTCTGGCTGGAACTCTGTCCCCAGTTGCCTCCTTTCAGCTCAGCAGCCACCACTCCTCCAGGTCCAGGGAGCACATGCAACCTGCCACAGAATGACAGGGGACCAGCCCAGCTCAGGGAAGGAGCCCACAGGGGGCTCTTGGTCTCTCACTGGGGCTCTTGGTCCCAGGTGGCGACCTGATGGAGCCTCTCCACTCTCCTGCTTTCTCCCAGGAACCAGGAGCTCTCCAAGTCCCACCCTTCGGGAAAGTGACACCTTGGTGGCCCCCACAGAGCAAGGCCCAGGGAAACCCCAATCCTCCAAGCGTTTTAAATACCTGACAAACCCAAGTTCACCCTTGGAATGAGCCCTTCCCGCCCACAACAGCCACTACCACATGGGACACTCCAAGTCCTAGCACCTGGGAGGTTCCAGATAGGCTGGAACCCGCACACAGTTGGGGGTGGGGGGTGGGAAGGGGGGGTCGACTAGGCTTTTAGGCGGGAGTCGCTGGGCAGGTGCACAGGAGGGCACTCACCTTGGTGACATTGAGGAAGGTGGTCTGGCCCATTGCTGCCCCTCACCAGCTTCCGCTCCAGCTCCTCCCTCAGATGAGCAAGTGGATCCAGCCCACATGCGGGAGAGGAGCGCCTGCAGGATGGTGGCCTGGACTCCAGGCAGATGCACTTGATCTGGAGGCGGGGGCGGCTCCACACCAGCTGGGCTCGGCCTCCAACGGCTCCTCCGCCCGCGGGACCCTGGCGGACCCGGACGAGGCAGTAGCAGGAGCCAGGAAGCCCAGCGGTTCCTGTGACTCGCGGTACCCCAGGCGTGTCCCCCTCACCCATGTGGGCACCTGTGGCCACATCTGCCAGGCTGGCCTGCCAGGATGGTTTGCCGCTGCAGCGCCACCTGGTGGCGCCTCTGGGCAGTACCAAGAGGCCACCCTGGGCTCCTTGCTGCCATCCTCCTGTGCTCAGGAGTCTGGGTTAGTTCCTCCACCCAGCATTGCCTACTGACAGTCTGTCCCTGCAGAATAACTTCAACACAGGACATTTCTGCATTCTGACCAAGTCACTGTCGAGAGCCAGAATTTTCCATTAGGTCACTGGTTTGCTCATCATCATGTACAATATCTGAGCTTTTAATTTTTGACTTATTTTATTAAATATTTTATATTAAAGAAGGAAATAATTTTTTTTGTAGATGTTATAAAGGAGGGTATGTCATTATATTGTCTGTGTACTAGGTGTCAGGAAGTTATAGTCAGCGGGTGAAATCTGGACTATTGCCTGTTTATATATGTCACATGAGATAAGAATCATTTTTATTCACTTTTTAAATGTTAGAAAACAATGAAAAGAATATTTTTCATACATAAACATAATATGAAATTAACATTTTGGTGTCCATAATTACTGTTTGGTGTCCATAATTACCGTTTTACTGGGAGCAGTCATGCACAATCATTTACACATTGTCATTGGCTACTTGCATGTTACAATGGCAGAGTTGAGTAGTTATGACCAAGATGGTATTGTCTACAGAGCCCAAACCATTTACTACCAAACCCTTGACACAGGAAGTTTGCGGACCCTTGTCCTACACAGAGTAGATGAAGGCCGTGTGCGTTATTATTAGCACTGTATTTGGATTTCAAATGATTTCAAATGTCGCATATTGCACACTTTAAAATCAACAAAATATGCCTAGCTAGTCTTGCTCAGTGATTGAGCATCAACTAATGCACTAGGAAGTCACGGTCTGCTCTGAAACCTGGATATTAAAGTAGCATCCTGGATATTTGGTAACATGCCCCAAAGGGGTGTGCTTTAGGGATAAATCTCCAATGAAATCTGTTTCAAGGGTATTTCAAGGATGAACCAACTTCCAGGAACTCTTCACATTTCGCCATTCTTGGAAAAAGATATCCTTGATGCCTAAATGTGATCATTTCCCAATTATACTAATTCTAGGAATAACCATATGAAGCCTTATCTGCAAATAGTAATATTGTTGGACTTGGAAGATAACAAGGTCCCTCTGTTTAAAATCCTCCCTGTGTCCCAATCAAAAGAGTGACTCTATTCTTAGTGTTTTTCTAAATATTTACTGTCCTCTGCAATTCATTTGCCCTGTGTACTCACTGTCTTTTAGTCACGCCAGTCTTTAAACTTCCAGATACTTTACATAATCTACCAGATGACTCTTATGGTTTATGAACCTTCTGAAGTTATAAGAAAAAATACTTGCTCATACTTGCTAATACACCCAAGTTCCCAATATTTCAGAAGCAATATTCTAAAAGACCACAAGATGGGGGTATTCCTGCATACAAGCAAATTCTCAAAGCAGTGCATTGAGCTCCCAAGTGTCAAGTTCTGCTTTGTTGGTTTCTGTTTGTTTGTTTGTTTTTCTAAGATTTATTTATTGATTAAGTTATTACAAATGTGTTCTTATCCCCACATTACCCTCCCCATCCTTCCCACTCATGCCCTCACCTCCCTGTTGTCTGTGTCCATTGGTTAGGCCTATATGCATGCAAATAAGTCCTTTGGTTGATCTCTCCCTCTTACCCCCACCCTCCCCTACATTCCCTCTGAGGTTGGTGGTCTGATAGATGTTTCTCTGTCTCTGGATCTGTTTTTGTTCATCAGTTTATGTTGTTCATTATGTGTACCACAGTCTCTGGTGGTCTAGTGCTTAGGATTCGGCGCTCTCAAGTTCTGCTGTGACCAATAAGGTAGTCATTACCCACATGAGGCTAATTTACAATGAAGTAAAAGGAGAAATCACACTCCTAAGTGGCACTAACCACCTATCAAGAGCTCAATAGCCATATGTGGCTGCTGGGTACACTGCTGAGCAGTGCAAAATAAAACATTTCTATTCTCACAGATTTTCTAGTGATTTTAAAATTAATTTCCTTTCATTTAAAAAATGGAGAAAGTTTTAGAAAGTGCTGATTCTTCCTATTATTCATAATGCTGAACAAGTGGAAAGAACTTAAATGTCCGGCGATAGAATTTGGGTTCTCTGAATTGTGATTTAAACATATGCTGGAATATTACAAAGCCATTAAAATAGTCTTTTCTTAGAATGTGCAGGAAGGTTTATGGCATAATATTAAGAACAAGAGGAAGCAAAAAGTATGTGTACTTATATTTTCATAAATATATGTATATACACATTTGAATATATAATTCCAAATTTTGCAATTTTATAAGAGATATATATATATATATATGTAAAAGAAACAAAGGAAAAAGATCATACTATTATCTGTTAACTGTGGGATGTGAAATTATGGCGGATTTTATGTTCTTTGAACATGCCTTTATTTTTTATCTTTTTCCAATATCAGGGGAAAAATGAATAAAAGAAGAAACTATAAAAAGAATGTGAAATTTTTTGAACTTTTGCAAAAGCCAAAATAAGTTTCAGAAGATTCAGTAATTCACTTAAAAAAAAAAACACAACTAAAGATTTTTTCGATGTATAAAATGTTTTGTATATCCGCTCAAGCCGTCTGCATAATTCTTGTCACCAAGGCAGGTGTCAAGGCAAGTGTCATTCGTAGGATGCTCCCATGTCTACAGAGCAGCGGAGTGGTCTCTGGATTCTCTCTGTAGCTGCACCTGTCTAAACATTGAGCCCAGGGTGACATTCATTCATTTATTCGGAAGCAGATCTGTAAACATTGTCTATGCTCCAATTGTTCTGAATGAGAGTCTCCTCTGTATCCCTATTGCTAGTCCTTAACCGTAAAAATTCTTTTCCCACTGGTTCTTTAGGAAATTGGTTGAAATTCATGAAGACACCAGCATGAGTCTTAGGAACAGAAACTCATACTTTCCATCAGGGAGGACAAGGAAAACCTGGACACAGGAGGCAGCTTGCTCTGGGGGAGCTGACTTGGCTGGATTTGGAGCCCCACCAATTCTGGCCTCCTGTCTTCAGTTCTCTGACTTCAGTTCTCTGCTTTCTAAAATGGGAGGCACATGGGGACCATTTTGGGATTAGAACAATACATGTAAAGTGCCTGAATTATGGAAGAAAACTAGGTTTTTTTAGTTCTTATTATGCTGATGTTTATTTAACAAAAAAATAATCCATTTTTCCCTTTTATCAACCATTTTGAGCACTGTGAGATTTTACACTGTCTGGCCAGGTGTCAGGCTGTGTTTAACATTTGTGTAGCTGGAGGTGACCGAGGCTGCAACTACATCTGAAGTCTCTGCTTTTGTTTTTCCTGCTGCCTTCAGATTACCCTAAGAATTCCTTCTCAGATAGGGTTTGCTTCATGCACTATGATTAGTTGGCATGCACTCATAGTTCAGAGGGCTGGAGAGTGTCACCCCTAGGGGCAATGGTAAGATTTCTGGGAGGAGGTGGGGAAGGCATGGTTTTCTTAACTAAAATGAGAGAAGAGACTGTGAAAGGTGAGATGGAAAAAAAAATAATCACAGATGACTCGTCAGGCAGACCAAATGTGAAAGCAGCACCTAAAAGAAATGTGGAATTTAGAAATTAATTTTCTCAAATACTTTGTATACACTTGCATGCTCTTGAAAAGCATTTACCTGCCCTGAATTCCAATGTTCTCAAATTTTCCATCGGGGAAGGTCTGTATGGATAGGAAGGAGAAGCAAAGCCTTCTGAGCTCTGGTAACTGTGGGAACAAATGAAGAGATTGAGGACAGGGAACTGCAGATGCCTCCTGCCCCCTCCTCTGCAGCCAGGACTCTCAGAGGGGAGAGGGGGACACACAGACACTGGGGTTAGAAGTGGAGGGCTGAGGACTGCTCCCCTGGGATTATCTGGGCAGACTGGGAGCCCCCAGGAGGGATGCTGCATGTCCTCACTCTCTGGGTGAGTAGAACTCCAGAGGGAAACCTGGAGTAGGACCCCAGGCAGGGACCCAGGCTAGCTACTCCCTGAGAGACAACAGGAGATACAAAGACTCCGCCCCTGTTGCCATAGGAACAAAATAGCTCCGCCTCCCATCCCATATAACACCCATGGGAAAGGCACTGGGTTCATTTAAAGACAGGATTCCCTTCCTGAGGCTGAGCTCAGATAGTAAACTGGGCTAAATATTTTCTTTGCTCCTCTCCCCTCTATCCTTCGGTGGGGACTCAAGACAAATTCATTTAGAAACAAGTAAAGAAGCTATATTTCTCCTGCACATTTAACATACTGAATATATTTGCAACTTTGAGCCGTACTTATCTTTATTCATGCGAAACTGTAACTCTATCTGACATTTCTTCTTAAAGGTGTTTCTTCCTCGCTACAATGTGCAAAGGAAATTTCTTATTATGAAAATAGTGCTGTGGTTTTAGCTGTTGTGTTTCTGTGAAATAAGCTGAGCTTCCTTTCACCAGACACTGAGCAAGTGTCTTGTGAAAATAGCATAAAGGCTCTAGTGAGGAGAGAACCCTTCCTAGTACACTGGGGCCTTGACTTACAAGTGTCCCCACTAGGGAGTGTTTTGAGATACCAGCTGTCTCTTGGCTGATTTTTTGCATTGAGTTGACAGAGTAATTTGAGTTAAGGGGCGCCTTAAGGAGATCCTTAACGAGCTTGGTCTCAGAATGAATTAAACTCGTAAGTCAAGGCCCAATTGTATCTAGTGATTAAAGTAAAATCAGAATTTGTATGTATTTCTTAAAAAGAAACCTTCAAAAGTCATTGCTGAATTCCCACTCAGCACTGAGGGCTCTTTGGTCCTAGCACAGGCCTAGGCACCTTCTGAGAGGGAGATCCAGTACTGAAAAGGTCAGTTCTAGAAATGTCTGTAAAACATACATTTGGCAAATGAATGAAGAAAGAAGCAAAGAAACACTGAAAAAGAAGATGTTCCACTCTGCCGACTTAAAGTTTGCTTTCTAAAGGAGGTTTGAAGCTTCCTACTGTTTTTTCAGCTTCTTTGGATTTCTAAAAGGCAGGGCCTTTGAACTCTAATGGGAAAAGAGAAGAAAGTGCTGGGCATTCAGAATCATGAGCAGTAGGAATATTGGGGAACCTCAGACCAGTCACTTCATCTCCCTGAACCAGTTTCAATCTGCAAAATAACTAATATGTGATTTTTTAAAGAATATTTTTATCTATTAAATCCACTAGTGTGACATTGGTCAACAAGAACATACAGGTTTTAGGTGTGGGTTCTATGTGACAGGATCTGTATATTGCACCTTGTGCCCAACTGAGGAAGCAACACCAGGCTGGTGAACAGAAGATGAGGTGTAAAGGTGCATCATGGGTAAACTGGTCACCAGAGGCCAAAGGGCTGGCCTGCGAAGGACCAGGAACAGGAGCCACATCCTGGCGTGAACCTGGTCTGCAGTCAGAGCCCTCTCCTCCCCAAGGCAGGTCATAAAGCAGCTACTGCATTTCTGAACAAGAAATTGAGACATGGGTTTTGACCAAAAAATTAAGATATTTTAAAAATTCATGAATCTATGTGGGATGTCCTAAAGAAGATTAAGATATCATATGTATGTACATGTTAATGAATCAGGTTTATTACAAATATGAAATAAAGGAAATCAAAAAAGAGCTCTTTGCTCAGGAATTCATTCAGCAAGTGTGTGATGTCTACCTGGATCTCGGGGCGGGGCCTTCACAGGTCACCTTTCAGGTGCTGAGAGGGCCTGAGAGACAGACAGGTGAACAAGAACCAAGGCCACACTTTATTTCAGAAGACAGGAAGAGCCATGAAGAAAACAGACTTAGCTTATATGACTAGGGAGCCACAGGGACACAAAGGATTTCTATTGGTGCCCTGACCTATGACCTTAAACGCAGTGGTTCACAGGACAAAGTGTGGGGTCCCAGGTGCTGTGGGTCAGAAACCTGAGGTGGTTCATTGGGTTGCCCTCCTCCCAGGAGGCCTCGGGGGCCTGCTCATGGGGAGGTGGCAGATTCCATTCCTTATGGCACAGTTCCCTTCTGTTCCCTGCCAAAGCCACTCCCAGCTTCCTGGGGCTCCCAAAAATCTTGGCCTTTGATCCCTTCCTCCAGCCTCAAAGCCAGCAACTCAAATGGGGTCCCTCCCTGGCTTCTCTGCCCCTCCTTCCCAGCCAGTTTTCACTTTGAAGAACACCTGGTTACTGAGGGCCAGGACCTCAGGGGGAGACACACCTCCTGTGGTTTCTGTAGAGGACCTGGGGTGTGTTGGTGTCAATAAATGTTTATTCACTGATTTTTAACAACACCACCACCAGAAAACTTGAGAGGTTGGCCCACATGGCTGACCTGGCATGGTGGCTAGGTTACCTCTATGACCTGTCTTACCATTCTGACCTCTGTTAGTATTGTGACCTACTGCCAGGTGATATACCATAGGGCTAGATGGGGGCTCCCGAGCAGAGTGACTCCCCAGCAGGCTTAGGAAAGGGCTCCCCAACATATTTAAACTGAGACATGGCTGTTGAGACAGAGCTGGCCCCATGGAGACCTGGGGAAGCCACCCCAAAAGGAGAGGCAGTGCCCCAGGGCAAGGACAGCCAGGCTGGCTGGGAACAGCAGAGGGGGTGCGGGGGGCAAAGAGGGCCCTAGTGTGGGTTGAAAATGCTGTCACAGCAGGAAGGCTTTTAGGCACGAGAATAGGGGGATCTGATTTATATTTTTTAAAGATCACTCGGTGATTTGACATTTGAAATGATATTTGACATGTGTCCTGAGAGCCCGGGAGGATTTGGGCAGATGAAGACGGTGAGATGTGCTTCAGGTACAGACAGTGGACACGGCCTGGAGGCAGGACAGATGGACACTGGGGACCAGAGCACATGCCTCGCAGAGCCTGTGAGTGATGGGACAGGGCAGGGAACCAGAAGACCCTGCATGGAGGGGGCAGGGCAGGGGGAAGGGGTCCTTCCATGGAGAGGACAGGGTAGGGGAGGCAGTAAACCCTCCATGGAGGGGGCAGGGCAGGGAGGACAGGGGACCCTCCATGGAGGGGAGAGGGGTGGGAGGAGAGGGGACCCTCCATGGAGGGGAGCGGGCAGGGAGGAGGAGGGACCCTCCATGGAGGGGACAGGTAGGAAGGAGTGGGGGCCCTCCATGGAGGAGTGGGCAGGGAGGAGAGGGGACTCTCCATGGAGGGTACAGGTCAGGGACAAAAGGGCACCCTCCATAAAGGGTGCAGGGCAGTGGGGACAGGGCACCCTCCTTTGAGGGAACATGCAGGGAGGAAAGGGACCCTCCATTGAGGGGACAGGCAGGGAGGAGAGGGGACCCTCCATGGAGGGGAGAAGGCAAGGAGGAGAGCAGACACTCTATGGAGGGGAGAAGGCAGGGAGGAGAGGGGACCCTCCATGGGGGGACAGCCAGGGAGGAGAGTGGACCCTCAATGGAGGGGACAGGCTGGGAGGAGATAGGACCCTCCATGGAGGGGAGAAGGCAGGGAGGAGAGCAGACACACCATGGAGGGGAGAAGGCAGGGAGGAGAGGGGACCCTCAATGGAGGGGACAGGCAGGGAGGAGTGGGACCCTCCATGGAGGGGTGGGCCGGGAGGAGAAGGGACTCTCCATGGAGGGTACAGGGCAGGGAAAAAAGGGGACCCTCCATGAAGGGTGCAGGGCAGTGGGGACAGGGCACCCTCCTTTGAGGGAACATGCAGGGAGGAAAGGGACCGTCCATGGAGGGGTGGGCCGGGAGGAGAAGGGACTCTCCATGGAGGGTACAGGGCAAGGACAAAAGGGGACCCTCCATGGAGGGTGCAGGGCAATGGTGACAGTGAACCCTCCATGGAAGGGACAGTTATGGAGGAGATGGGACCCTCCATGGAGGAGAAGGGCAGGGAGGAGAGGGGACCCTCCATGGAGGGGAACGGCAGGGAAGAGATGGGACCCTCCATGGAGGGGGCAGGGTAGGGAGCAGATGGGACCCTCCATGGAGGGGAAGGGAAGGGAGGAGAGGGGACCCTCCATGGAGGGGAGAAGGCAGGGAGGAGAGGGGACCCTCCATGGGGGGACAGCCAGGGAGGAGAGCGGACCCACAATGGAGGGGACAGGCTGGGAGGAGATAGGACCCTCCATGGAGGGGAGAAGGCAGGGAGGAGAGCAGACACACCATGGAGGGGAGAAGGCAGGGAGGAGAGGGGACCCTCAATGGAGGGGACAGGCAGGGAGGAATGGGACCCTCCATGGAGGGGTGGGCCGGGAGGAGAAGGGACTCTCCATGGAGGGTACAGGGCAGGGACAAAAGGAGACCCTCCATGGAGGGTGCAGGGCAGTGGTTACAGGGAACCCTCATGGAAGGGACAGTTATGGAGGAGATGGGACCCTTCATGGAGGGGAAGGGCAGGGAGGAGAGGGGACCCTCCATGGAGCGGAAGGGCAGGGAGGAGGGGGGACCCTTTATGGAGGTAAAGGGCAGGGAAGAGATGGGACCCTCCATAGAGGGGGCAGGGTAGGGAGCAGATGGGACCCTCCATGGAGGGGAAGCGAAGGGAGTCGAGGGGACCCTCCATGGAGGGGCAGGACAGGGAGGAGATTGTACCTTCCATGGAGGGGGTAGGGTAGGGAGCAGAGGGGACCCTCCATGGAGGGGAAGGGCAGGGAGGAGGTGGGATCCTTCATGGGAGGAAAGGGCAGGGAGGAGATGGGACCCTCCAAGGAGGGGGCAGGGTAGGGAGCAGAGGGGACCCTCCATGCATGGGAAGGGCAGGGAGGAGGTGGGATCCTTCATGGGAGGAAAGGGCAGGGAGGAGATGGGACCCTCCAAGGAGGGGGCAGGGTAGGGAGCAGAGGGGACCCTCCATGCATGGGAAGGGCAGGGAGGAGGTGGGATCCTTCATGGGAGGAAAGGGCAGGGAGGAGATGGGACCCTCCAAGGAGGGGGCAGGGTAGGGAGCAGAGGGGACCCTCCATGCATGGGAAGGGCAGGGAGGAGGTGGGAACCCTTCATGGAGGGGACCCTTCATGGAGGTAAGGGCAGGGAGGAGATGGGACCCTTCCTGGAGGGGACAAGACAGGGAGGAGATGGGAACATCCATGGAGGAGACGGGTCATGGAGGAGAAGGTACCCTCCATGGAGGGCAGAGTGTAGGGTTATTGGAACCCTCCATGGAGGGGACAGGTAAGGAGGAGTCAGGACCCTCCACGGAGGCCACAGTTCAGGGAGGAGAAGGATCCCTCCATGGAGGGGACAGGCCAGGGAGGAGAGGGCAGGGACGGGGACAGAGAACCCTACAGGGATGGGCTAGACAGGGAGGAGAGGGGACCCTCAATAAAGGGGACAGATCAGGGAGGAGAAGGATATTTCCAGGGAGAGGAAGGGCAGGGAAGAGATGGGAACCTCCATGGAGGCGGTGGGTCAAGAAGGAGAAGGTATCCTCCATGGAGGGGGGAGTGTAGGGGACAGGGAAGGGAGAAGAGGGGACCCTCAATTTAAGTGGCTCTGCGGGAAGGACAAGGGAACCTCCATGGAGTGGGAAGGGAGAGGAGGAGAGGGGACCCTCCATGGAGGGGGCAGGGCAGTGGGGACGGGAAACAGGGAACCCCAAACAATGGGCTCGGCAGGGAGGAGAGGGGACACTGCATGAAGGAAGGAGGGCAGAGGAAGTGGGGACCCTCCGTGGAGGAGACAGGGCAGTGGGCAAGGAACCCTCCATTGAGGCTACAGGACAGGTGGGGCTGGGGACCCTCCATGGAGGGGTAGGGCAGGGAGGAGAGGGGACACTCCATTGAGGGAAGAAGACTGAGAGGAGAGGTGACCCTCCATGGAGGGGGCTGGGCAGGGAGGACAAGGGACCCTCCATGGAGGGGAGACGACAGGGAGGAGAAGGGACCTTCCATGGAGGGAGAGAATAAAGAGTAGAGGGGACAATGCATGGATGTTTCAGGTAAAGAGGAGAGGAGACTTACCATGGAGGTAACACGGCAGAAAGGAGAGGACCCTCCATGGAAGGCAAGGATAGTGGGAATGGGAACTCTATGTGGAGGGGGAAGTGAAGGGGGTATAGGGAACAGGGAACTCTCCATTGATAGGGCAGGGCAGTGGGGACTTGGAACACGGGACCCTGTATGATTGGCCAGTCAGAGAGTAGAGGGGAATCTCCATGGAGGGGGGAGGGCAGGGAAAGTGGGGATCCTCCATGGAGTTGACTGGGCAGGGAAGAGAGGGGACACTCCAGGGAGAGGGCAGGGCAGTGGGGACAGGGAAACCTCCATGGAGGCTTCAGGACAGGTGAGGCAGGGAACCCTCCATGGATGGGGCATGGCAGGGGTGTAGAGGACCTCACTTTGAAGAGGATGGGCAGGGAGGATAAGGTTTCCTTCATGGAAGGGGCAGGGCAGGGTGACAGAGAACCTCACTTTGAGGGGGCAAGCAGTGGGGAAAGGTAACCCCAGTTTGAGGGAGAAGGGCAGGGAGGAGACAGAATCCTACATAGAGGGACAGGTCATGCAGGAGAGGGAACAGGGAACTCTCCATGGAGGGGAGAGGCTGGGGGCATAGAGAACCCTACTTTGAGACAGCAAGGATTTCAGCACAGGTCCTTAAATAGATGGCAGGGCAGGGGAGAGAGGACATCCTCCAGCGAGGTAGCAGGGCAGGGAGGACAAAGGACCCCACATAGTCTGAGCAGGATAGTGAGGTTAGGGCACCATCCATGGAGGGGCCAGGGAAGGGAGGACAGGGGAGTAGAGATAGGTAACAGGGGAAACACACCCCTCCATGGAGATTCCCCTGTTCCCCCATGGTGGGGCCCTTGTTCCCCAGCCCTGCCCCTTCACAGCATTCCCTGTCCTCCCTGTCCATTTGTCCCTCCCCTGGTCCCCTGCCCCCACTGCCCTGCCTTCCCATGGAGGGCCTGCTGTCTCCGCTGCTCTGACCACTCTGTGGTTGGTCACCTTATCCCTCTGCCTTTTCCTTCCATGCCAGGGTCTTCTGTTTCCCTGCCCTGACCCCTCACTCACAGGCATCTGAGGGGCATATGCTCTGGCCTCTCCAGTGTTCATCTCTCCTGCCTTTAGGCTGAGTGTCCACTCTCTGTACCTGAAGTACATTCTCACCTTCTTCATCTGTCTAAGTCCTACCTGTGCTCTCAAGACACATCTCAAATATCATTTCAAATGTCAAATCACAAACAGGGGAAGGGGGGTGGGGGTGGGAGGTTAGGGGTGGGAAGTGGGGGATGGGAGTGGGGGGTTGGGGGTGGGGAGTTGGGGGGTGGGGGATGGTAGGTGAGGGTGGGGGGAGTGGAGTGGGGGCTAGGGCGTGTGGACTGGGGAATGGGGTGTCAAGAATCAGGGGGGTGGTGTGGGGTGTGAGGTGTGGGTTGTGGGGTGTGGGTAGGGGTGTGGGTAAGAGTTTGAGGTAGGGGTGAGCGGTAGAGGTGGGGGATGGGAGCTGGCATGTGGGTGGTATGGGGTCGCAGGAGGGGGCTGTTGGTTGGGGGTGTGGTGAGTCCGGTGGGGGCTGGGTGTGGTTGTCGGGTGGCAGGTGGTGGTGGCCTGTGCGGAGTAGGGGGTAGGGTTGGTGGGTGACAGGTGGGGGAGGGAGAAGAGGGAATAGGGGGGATAAATGGTGATGGAAGGAGACTTGACTTGAAGCCAGTGAACACACAATGCAATCTACTGATGATGCAATATAGAATTGCACACCTGACCTATGCAATTTCATTAATGAATGTCACCCAAATACGGTTGATTAAAAGTAAATGAAAGGTGGGTCTTTTGAGGTTGATTAGGTTATGAGGGTGGAGCCCTCATGAATACGATTAATACCCTGTTCAAAGATATCCCATGCTAGACTTATCAGGAGATGACTTTATATGTTATATAAATGTCTAACCACTATTTTGTACACTTGAAACTAATATTGAATGTCATCCCTAATTGAAACTAAATTAAAGTAGTAAAACAATTTTGAATAAAAATGAAAATGCGAATCAGAGTGATCTTTAAAAAATGTAAATCAGATAATTACACTCTGTGCCTAAAAGCCTTAAGCGCTCCAACAGTGGTCAGCTCTCCAGACAGCATCATGCCTGTGAGGGTGTTACACTCCTGGGAGAGGAATGCCCTGTTTTCTTCCTCCAGTAGCTCCCTTCATGGCTCTGGTGATGCATGGCACTGGTGCAGGGCAGAACTGTGCTTCCTTGAGAGTGAGCTAAGCATCACTTTGGCTGCTTACTTGTAGTGTGGGAGACAACACAGAAACAATAAATTTAAGCCTTAAAGGTTCTCACAGCATTTCAACCCACCAAATGGACCTCTATCCTCCCTTCCCTACACTCCAGCCAGCCTGGCTCACCCAGCCTGGAGGAAAGAAGGCAGGGACAGTGCTGCCCGGGAAGCCAGTGAGCATGCATGTGGTCAGAAGTCTGGAGAGAGCTCCAGTTCTCTTAGGACAGAAATGGAGGGATGAATCTGCTGAAATCAGCCACCCATAAGGGGACTCAGCTTTTCACTACATGATGACTGGATTACACCTGCATGATCCCACCATGCTCTCGCTCCCCTGTGGCATCCCAGGGGATCCATGGATCATCTACAACAGAAAGCAGCTCTCTGGCCTTTGAGAATCCACAGACCCTCTGCAAAGCCCTTAAGCTCACACGGCTGATCTCAGACTACAGATTCCAGAAATCTTCAATCCTGGGAAGCAGCCTCTTTTGATTTTTCATTCTCCTCCTACAAACAATGCCAGGTCTGTGTCTTCTGTACACTGCTCAAAGATATGTGAGGACCCAGCGGGTGGCAGCTTGACCTGATATCCCCTGGGACATTTGCTGAGTGGCCTCAGACCCAACACTGACACTGAGCTTGAACCTTCATCCATCTGGTGAACACCACTCACCTCTACCTGGGGACTCCCTGAGAACCTACCTCATGCAACTTGAGTGCTTCCAGAGACTCTTTGATTAGCGGAGAATAACAGGCACTGGGCACATGGAGGCAGACAGGGAGGCAGAACATGGTGTGCTCTGGGACTTTTGCTGACCTGTCCCCGGGATCAGTGCTAGTAAAAGCCAGCTTTGGTGCCCTGCCTGGGCCTTCCTGAGCTTACTGGGCCTCAGGAGTGCCTGTCACAAATTGTGAATTGCTTTGTAGATGCAAATAGATTGCCCTGGGCCAGTCACATCAAGCATCTGACATTGTTCAGCACCAGAGTCGCTCCCAGGAAGCCCCAGGACCAACAAGCCCAGTTTCCAGCTTCAGAGCACATCAGAGAAGAATACAATTAGCCTCAGAAGTGGCAGATCCAAAGAGAGATCTAGGCAGGCACCAGACCCCGCTGAGATGAATTGCCCTCCACGTGGTCAACACCTGTCAGCAGCTTACACACTATACTATAGGCAGGGTACACTGTGGTCGCAGCCAACTAGCCTGAGCATCGACTTAGTACATGCATGGGCCAACAGCCATCAAGAATCAACTGCCACAGGAAGGTTCAAATAACACACAAGGGACATCCCTGGAGCACTCAACTCAGATGATCAAGAAGAAATTGCCACTGGGTTCCACAGGACTCCTACTACACGAAGCCACACTATCAAGGCCTGGATTTTAATACAAAGAAAGAAACACACAGAGGCAGCCAAAACGCAAAGAAACATGCCCCAAATTTAAGAACAGGGGACACATTCAGAAAAAATGCTAAACAAAGTGAGGCAAGCAATATTCCAGATACTGCATATATATATATATATATATATATATATATATATATATATATATATATATAAAATGGTTGTAAGGATGTTAATTGAAGTTAGGTGAAGAATGGATGAAATCAGTAGGAACTTGAAAACTGATATTAGGCATGAAAAAGTATATTTAAGCCATATAAAAGATCCAGTCAGAAATAAAGAGTAAAATCTTTGAAATGAAGAATACACTAGAGAAAATAAATAATTTGATTAAGGAGAGAATCAAATGAGTGATTTGGAAGACAAGGTCACAGAAGACAAAACAGCAAAAAGAAAAAAAGAACTTTTAAAAATGAGGACTGTTTAGGGGACTTTTGGGACAACATGAAACATTAACAACGTCCACATTATAGGAGTACAAGGAGAAAAGAAAGATTAAGGGACTACACCATATTAAAAGAAATAATGAGCGAACAGTTCCCTAACCTGGTGAAGGAAGAGACACACAAGTCCAGGAAGCACAGAGTCCCAAACAAGATGAACCCAAAGAGGCTTGACACCAGGACACATCATCATGAAAATGACAAAGATTAAAGACAGGACATCTTAAAAGCAACCAAAGAAAGACGGTCAGTTCCCTACAAGGGAGCTCCCATAAGATTGTCAGCTTATTTCTCTACAGAAACATACCGGGCCAGTAGGGATTGGCACAAACTATTCAAAATAATGACAAGCTAGGACCTTCAACCAAGACTACTTTACCCAGCAAGGCTGTCATTTAAAATTGATGGAGAAATAAAGAGCTTCCTAGACAAGAAACAGCAAAACAAGTGTGTTACCAACAAACCATTAGTATAAGAACTATCAAGAAGGAATAAAAGGGAAACAGAGTTAAAAGAATAAAACATATCTACGAATAATCACTTTAAATGTAAGTGGCTTGACTGCTGCAATTAAAAGACATGGTAGCTGAATTGATAAGAAACCAAGAACCATATATATGCAGTCAACAAGAGATCTATCTCAGAATGAAAGATATACAGACAAAAAGCAAGGGGATGGCAAAAGGTATTTCATGCAAATACAAATGAAAAATAAGCCGGGGAGGTAAACCTATAGCTGACAAAACAGACTTTAAAACAAAGGCTGTATTGAGCAATAAGAATGGACACCACAGAATGATAAAGAGAGCAATCCAGCAAGAGGATATAACCCTTGTAAACATGTATTTCCTCAACATAAGAGCAAGTAAATGTGTAAATCAAATCCTGATGTACATAAATGGAGAGTTCAACAATAATACAGACGCAGTAGGGGATGTTAACATCCCATTGGAATCAATGGCTGGATCTTCCGCACAGAAAATCAAGAAGCAAAGAGTGGCCTGGTGCTGGACTCTGCAGCAGCAGCAGCAGCAGCACATATAGTAAAGCTGGAATGATACAGATGAGATTAGGCTGGCCCCTGCGCAAGGGTGACACTGAAATCAGTGAAGCGTTCCCTTCCCCCTAGCGTGGGACATGCTCTCCTGGCTCCCCTAGGCTCCCCTGGCTCCCCTGGGCTGGGGCCCCTGCGGGTGGGGGTGGAGGGAGATGGGCGGGGGCTGGGGGGGGAGGGAGACGGGCGGGGGCTGGGGGGGGAGGGATAGGTGGGGGGGAGACTTGGGACCTGACCTCCTCCTGGATTGGGGCCCCTGTGTGTGGGGGCAGAGGGAGAGGGGCGGAGGCTGGGGGGGGAGGGAGACGGGTGGGGGCTGGGCGGGGAGGGAGAGGTGGGGGGGGGGAGACTTGGGCACCTTCTCACCCTTGTGCAGGGCGGCCTCACACCTAGTCTTTAAATTAAAAAAAAAAAAATTGAGTGGCCTGAAATAACACAATAGATCAAATGGATTTAATTGGTATCTTCAGAGCATTTCACCCTGAAGCAGTAGAATATACATTCTTTTTAAGTGGACGTGCAACATTATCTGGATAGACCACATGTTAGGGCACAAAAACAGCCTCAGGAAATTTAAGAAGATTGAAATCATATCAAGAATCTTTTCTGGTCATAACTGTATAAAACTAGAAGTCAATTAGACAAAACTGATGTACAAGTGATCTATTACTGAATTGTACACACCTAAAACCACCCTGCCCCAATAAATTTATTAACAGAGAAATAAAAACAATGACAAGCAAAAATAAATAAATAAATACATAAAAATTTGGGGATACATGGTGGTGAGAATTGCATGTCAATATACTTGATGTATACTTAAATGTGGTTAAAACTCTAAATCTTATATTTATTTTACCACAATAAAAATTAGTCATTATAGGATTAAAAAGAAAACAGAAAAAGAAAAAGAAAAACCTGTAAAACACAGAAAGTCTTGGAGGCTAATTAACATGTTACTAAATAATGAATAGATAACAATGAGATCAAGGAAATAATGAAATAATACCTTGAAACACATGGAAATGAGAGCACAACAATCCTCACTCTATGGAGCACAGCATAAGCAGTCCTAAGAGGGAAATTCCGAACATTTCAGGTCTACCTCAAGAAACAAGAAAAATCTGAAATACATCATCTAACTTGACACTTAGAGGAACTAGTGCAAAAGAAAAACAAAGACACCATAAAGTGAGAAGAATAAAGAAAATAATAAAGATCAGAGCAGAAATAAACAAAGCAGCAAAAAACAAATGCAGGTGCTGGACTGGATGGTTTCACAGGGCATTTCATCAAACAGTCAGAGAAGAACTAGCACCTGTTCTCCTCAAACTCATCCAAAACACTCAAGACAAGGGAAGACTCCCAAGCTCATTTTATGAGTTCAGCATTCTCCTAACCCCAAACCAGAATAAGACTTTACAAAGAAAAAAATTATAGGCCAATATCCCTGATGAATATAGATGCTAAAATCCTCAACAAAATATTGGCAAACTGGATCCAGTAATACATTAAAAAGATTACACACCATGATGAAGTGGGATTTATTCCAGGGATGCAAGCTTTGTACAGTATCTACACATAAAAAACATGATACATCGTAAACAAAATAAATAAAAATCACATGGTTATAACAATAGATGCAGAAAGAGCATCAAAACACAACACCTATTCATTATAACAACTCTCAGCGAAATGTGAATAGAGGGAATTCCCCTGAACATAATAAAGATTATGAAGAAGAAAGAAAGAAAAAAAGAAAGAAGAAAGTGAAAGAAAGGAAAGAAGACAGGAAGAAGTTGAAGGAGATACAAATAAATAAAAGCATATATGGTGTTCAAAGATAGGAAGAATTAACAACATTCAAATGTCCAGTGACGTATTTCAGACAGCTACAACAAATATCACAAAAATTTATATGGAAGTACAAAAAAAAAAACAAACAACAACAACAACAAAAAACCCAACACACACACACACACACACACACACACACAAAAAACACACACACACAAAATAAAACTAAACCAATAGCCAGAGTAATCTTGAGAAAGAAGAACAAAGTGGGAGGAATCATGCTACCTGATAACAAACTATACTACGAGGCCATAGTAATAAATATAGTATGGTACTGGCATAAAACACACATAAAGATCATTGGAACAGAATTAAAAGTCCAGAAATAAACCCATACACTTATGGCCAATTAATATTTGACAAAGGACACAAGACTATACAATGTGGTAAAGATAGTCCACTCAATAAATGCTATTGGGAAAATTGGACACATAAGTAGAAAAATAAATGAATGCAGACTACCTTCTTACACCATATTGAAGAAAAAAAGGAAAATGGATTAAGACTTGAAAGTGAGATTTGAAACCGTAAAAATTCTAGAAGAAAATAAAGGCAATAAGTTTTCATAGAAATATTTTTTATTCTGATATATCTATTTGGGCAACAGAAGCAAAAGAAAAACTCAACAAATGGGACTACCTCAATCTAAAAAGTTGTTGCACAGCAAAGGAAACCATCAACCCACTGAATGGGAGAACATATTTGCCACTGATACATCTGATAAGGGTTTAATATCCAAAATTTATGAAGAACTTAAAAAACTCAACATCATAAAAAAATTAAACAATCCAATTTAAAAATGAGCAAAGAACCTAAACAGACACTTCTCCAGCGAGGATCTGCAGATGATTATTACACAAATAAAAAGATGCTGAGCATCACTAATCATTACAGAAATGGAAATTAAAATCATCGCGAGGTATCACCTCACCTCTGTCAGAATGGCTATCATCAATAAATCAATAAACATCAAGTGCTGGTGAATATGTGGAGAAAAGAGAACTCTCGTGTATTCTTGGTGGGAATGCAGATTGGTGCAACCACTGTGGAAAGCAGTATGAAGTTCCCTCAAAAATTAAAAATAGAACTGCTTTATGACATAACATTTCCATTTCTGAGAATATCTCTGCAGAAACCTGAAACACTGATCAGAAAGGATATATGTAATGCTATGTTCACGGCAGCATTATTGACAATAGCGAAGATTTCATAGCAGCCCAAGTGTCCAGCAGCAGATAAATGGAGAAAACGCTGTGGTACATTAACACAATGGAATACTACTCACCTACACACACACAATAGAAAATGAAGAAAATCTTACCTCTTGCAACAGCATGGATGGAGCCGGTGAGTATTATGCTAAGTGAAGTGAAGTAAGCCATTCAGAGAAATACAAGTTCCTTATGGTTTCACTTATATGTGGAATCTAATGAACAAAATAAACTACAATCAAAATAGAAACAGGCTCATAGATACAGAAAACTGACTGAATACTGTCAGAGGGGAGGAGGTTGGGGGACTAGGGGAAAAGTGAAGGGATTAAGCAAAGAAAAGACCTATAGACACAGACAACAGTTTGGTGATTATCAGAGAGAGAGGGGTGTGTGTAGAAGAGGGTTTAGAAAGGATAAATTGTGATTGAAGGAGACCTGACTTGGGTCGGGGGAAGGGCGGTGAGACACATAATTCAACATACAGATGATGTATTACCGAACTGTATACCTGAAAGCTACATGATTTCATTACCAATCTCACCCCAATATATTCAATTTCGAAAAATAGGCCATTGTGGCACATGCTACAACCTGGATGGACCCTGAAGACATGATGCAGAATGAAATAAGCCAGTCACAAAAGGACAGATAGTGTGTGATCCCACTCACATGAGGTCCCTAGAGGCATCAGAGTCATAGAGGTAAGATGGAGGGTACCAGTAATGGGGGAGTGGATGCAGAGTTGTTGTTTAGTGGGGACAGAGCTTCAGTTGGAGAAGAGGAGAGCAGTGATGGAGCTGATGGTGGTGAGGGCAGCACAGCAATATGATTGTTAAGTTGTGTTAAGGACCACTTACCACCACTGGACTGTGCTCTGAAAAATACTTAAAATGGTAAATTTCATTGTGTATATATTACTGTGATAATAATATACCAAAAAAAAAAAAAATAGAAGGCACTGTCCTGGGTGTGGGAGAATCGGGTAGAGCTGTTTTCTATGGGCCCTACATGGGTGGTTGGGTCACTGTCAATATCCTGGTTGTGAAAGTTTTATAAGATATTATTGAGGGAAACCAGGTCAGATTACATGGGCTACCTCTGCGTTATCTCTTATAAATAATGGAATCTACAATTATATTTTTAAAAGGTTAAAAAATAAAACAGGCAACAACCAGATTTGGTTGTCTTGCCCCGGAGAATCTGGTCCAGCAGGTCCAGTTGGGGTCAGGGCTGAGTATAAGGAATTGCCCACAGGAACTGGTGGTCAGTGGGATTGAGGGCCACCATCCAGACCAGTCACCTACACAGCTAAGTTCTCATCCCATCATGAAGCTTCCACAGCTTTTAATACAGCTGCTGTGTCTCAGCAACCTCTAATGCGATCACTCGGGGGAACAGCTCCTTCACAGTACCACCTGGTTTCTTAAAGGAGCTTCAAACCTTTTAACCATCTAAAAAACACAACACAGGTAGTGCAATCCTCCCACAGTGACCCTCTGCTTCATTAAACCACATCCACCAAGTGACAAGTCTGGGCCTTTTGTGCCATTCCAGGAACGCTGGGCCAGGGTCTCCTCGACAGAGCAGATTCACTTCTCGGTGTCTTGGTTGGGACCTGGGCACAGGGCCCAGGAGTGACGCTACCCAAGGACAAGGATGAAGGAAGGCAGCATTGTCGTTGGAAGCACGTGCCTTTTAATCATCTACAGATCTCAACTGTAGGAAAGATACCTATGCTCTCTTAAAGGTCAGGAAAGATAAATAATTTTTCTCTTTGTACTCGACAGAGTGGTGCTCAAAATTAACTAAAAATAATACCCTGTCTTCATATGCTCTGTCCTTCCATAGATGGCTCCAATATTCCTGTCAACTTGAATGTGAGATAGAAGTAATGCTGGTGGATGAAATCAACACATCCCTATTTTAAGGGGTGAAACGTAGATGAGAGACGGAGTGTCACTCATTAAAGGTTTGATATTTTACTCTGTGGTCAAGTAGGTCAAGATTTGTCTTGAAGACAGTGAGTCTTAGCACTGCTCTGTGAGCAAGACGGGAATGACTCAGAGAGGACTGGACCAGGGGACTGTTGGAGCCAGAGTGGGGGCTACCTTTGACCCTTCCCCCTTCTCTCCTGGCCGGGCTCTAACACCATGGACTGGGCATCCAAACCTGTATCATTAGGGTAATAATGTAGGGCTGTCATGAAGGCCTTTTCAGTGTCTGTACCACATAAAATCTTGCTCTTTTTGGTTCATGATGTGGGCCAGGGAGCCACCAAAGCTCTCCACACAGTGACTGAGGGCTCCAGGGCTCCCCTGGCTTGTGGATTCAGCTGACAATGAGCACAGCCCAATGGTGTAGAGGGGGGACAGAGGAGTGTTGTCAGGATGGCCTGGGAGCAGCCACTCATGGCTATCCTCGCATCAGGCCAGACCTGACTCACATGGTGAGAGAGGCTCAGAAATGCAGAACAGCACAAACTCCTTGCTACTTGGCACACAGGACAGCACACTCACCCTCTTGTTCCTTTACCTGTGCAGCCAGCCAACTCAGTCACCTTCAGGGAGAACATCCAGAAAGAATAATAAAATAAAAGTACCTCATGCCAATGCACCTAGCACTTCAAAGTACTAAGAGTAAAAAATCTCACTGCCCATGCATTTCTACAGAAAGGCTACTTGCTGTCCAGACCCATATTCGTGCTCTTTTTTCTTCTTCTCCAAAGAAGAAAACACATCATTCTGGAGCCACCGAGATGGAGCAGACCAATGGCCAGCTGTCCACCCAATGATGACAACCATGGTCTCAGAGAGAATACTATCTGCGGACTCCAGAGAGAGCAGCAGTGGGCTGAGTGGGGAGCGAACTGAGAACTTGACCAGTGACCAGCACGGTGGTGAGCTGATTTGTCTTGAAGACAGTGAGTCTTAGCACTGCTCTGTGAGCAAGACGGGAATGACTCAGAGAGGACTGGACCAGGGGACTGTTGGAGCCAGAGTGGGGGCTACCTTTGACCCTTCCCCCTTCTCTCCTGGCCGGGCTCTAACACCATGGACTGGGCATAAATCCCTCAAATGCTGAGGAAAAAGCCATCTCTGGTGAGGACTTGAGAAAATGGGGCCCTGGACTCCAAAGTATTGGGGCGACTCCTGATTATTTTTCTTCGTTTTCTCTTGCCAGTTTTCCCTGAAAACCATCCTGTTATATGAAGCTTCCACACAGCTCATGGGTGGAGATGAGTGTAAGGTTCTGAGAGAACCAGAGCATCTAGCAGAAGGACCAGTAAGGCAGCTGAAATTCAGGGAGAGAGGAGCTATGGGTGAGCTGGACCCGCAAAAAGCACACCCTGGAGGCAGCATAGGCTCTGCGAATGCTGACGCTGAGTTCACCCCCAGAGCTGCTGAGACACCAGTGATTCTGAACTTCATATGCTCCACAGCCTTACACAGGGGGCTCTCACCTCTGCCACTCTGTGGTGGGAAGACAGACTGTGGAGCCCCGTCCAGCAGGGGCAGCACATCCATCACCAGCCTCATGTGAAGTCTGGAAGGAGAAAGGATCTGCATGTGAACAGGCACAGGGGTCAAATGCAAGAGGTCAGGGCAGTAGGGCCCCAGCCTGCAGACCCACCACACCCTGCACTTTAGTTCCAAATACAAGCTCTTTTTTTCAATAGTAACAATTGTAGGTTTGACTTGGAAGAAAAAAATAACTCAAATTACATTAGAGATTTCAATTTTGGTTTGTCACATCTTCAATAGACGTTAGCTGAACCCACTGTGGTAATCATTTCACAATGTAGGTAAATCAAACCATCGTTCTCTCTGCCTTAAACGTATACAGTGGTGTATATTGATTATTTCTCAATAAAGCTGGGAAAAATAAACAGTGCCTTAATCAATGGGAAAAAAGTGGTTATAGATGCAGTGGAATGAATACCCCATAACTACGAGAAAACAAATCAGGATACACACATCACAAATAGTATCATCTTGCCCTGGAGGCGTGCTCAGTGGTTGAGCCTTGATTCGTTCTCATCATTCATGTTACTACCTCTCTCTCCCTCTCCTTTCCTGTCTGAAGCCAATACAACATATATTAATATAAATGAATTAATAGTATCACCTCAAAAAGGTATCTGGATATATAAATGTACGAAGGACTAAAGGAAACACATTGAAATGTTGACAGTAGTTAACCTTGTATAGTGGAAAGAAGTGATTTCTTTTACTTAATACTATTCTTTTTAAGTTTGTACTAATAATCCTATATTATTTTGATAATGAGAAAAAATCTTCTAAAAAACATTTAAGTAACTTTTTTTGGTGTAAAATGCATTTTGCATCCATGTTCAGTGACCATCCACTTATCTTTGAGAAGCTTAAAAAGTGCTTTGGGTTGTGAAATATCCTTTAAAATGCATTCTTGCACTCCAACAGCTCCTGAATGAGAACACTGGGCTTTGGAGATGCTGGGTCTGCTTGGAAAAAATAATGGGCAGGGGTTGGAGGCGCGGCAGGGGATGGGGCGGGTCAGCAACCCTGAAGAGAGGCTCCTAGGCAGGATGCCTCAGGGTCCACAGCTCAGGCTGTATTTGAAGAATTCCTCATTGGAAGGCTGATATCTACAGTAAAGTTTCAGATTTGATAAATTTCAGACATGAGCCACAGTAATTTTTTTTAAAACGGTTTTTGCCATTCTTATTGCAAAATCTATATATAAAAGGCTAATGTGCTAAGGATTCCACCACCTGACCACTCACTATGAAGAGCACTGACCACCAGGGACAGACGTTCAATACTGGAGCTGACGTGACCTGAACTGGCCATTTACAGAGGAAGGGCACTGCGCACCCAGAGTCCACAAGCAACACTACGCTTTTCCCAAGTGGGACACAGGCCCCGCCACAAACCCATGGCACAAAGCCCACAGGCCAGCCCAGCACAGAAATGGTGGCTGTGGGCACCAGGTAATGATGTCACATAGCAATGCCAGGCTTCCTCTCCCTAGCGACTAGCCTCCTTGGAGTTTCTTCACCCACTTGCTTTATAGCCAGGTGCAAACATTTTACACTTTCACCAAATATCTTTGAAGTGTTTTTCATGTGCCTCATCTCATTTGATCCTCACTAAAGTCCTAGAATAGGTAGAGAGGAGACTCGGTAGAATCCTGTTTTCATTACATTAGCCAGAAAATGGAGATTTGGAATGTTTTAAAAATTGACCCAACTGAAAAGAAGCAAGAAATGGTAGAACCTGAACATGACTTCAGGTTTTCTCACTGCACAGAATAGAGTCAAACAGTGCTATAGTTAAATATTTCTCCCTTTGTTATCCCTGCATGATCCACAATAATAATCTGCTTTCATATTGGTATTTACTGCTGTTTTGCTGTCAATATCCTGAAAAAAAAATTGGGGCACTTCACTAGGCTGGAAAAAGTTTAGCTAAATTAGAAAGTTTTGAGATATATATATATATATATATATATATATATATATATATATATAATCTCACTGGCACCAGTTGCATGTGTCTCCAGCTGTCATTGTTGATTGTGAATTTGGTATACACTTCTATTATTGAGAAAGGGCAAATAGTGATCTTACAATATTTCTTCTAATTAATCTCCTTTCAATGTGCATGAATTCATGCACGGGGACTCTAGTAATTAAATAATACTATCAAGACTCCTAAGAGAAACATATGTATACAGAAAAGATTTTTAAAGGATTCAGATCTCCTAAGTCACAGCTCTATGGTGCTAACCTCAACTGGGTCTACAGAGGCTGACAGGAAAAATAGAATGAGCACTTGCCCTGGGTTCTCATTTGATCTCTGCTATTAATAGCTTGTGGTCTTGGGGATTTCATTTACCCTTTCTGGGTCTCCTAGCTACATCTATAGGATGAGGGTAAAATTAGACCTCTTAAATAAGTTTTCTACAAACGCTTCAAAAAATAATTGTAGGTTCAGATTTCTACAATCTTCCTAAATAATTCAGCAATAATAAACTTTTCCTTGGTTTAAACTTTGTGGTACAAAACTTCACAAAAATGTAAACACAGTTTTATACTACTACTCATTTCAAAAATATACAATCTCTATAAAACTTACCCTATAACATTTTGGTAGATACGATGAAACATTTCTTAGCAACTGTCCTATAACCCAAACTTGTAAATTTAGCATTATTTTCTTAAAACATAATTGCATATTCTTTGTATTGGTGTCAATAGGCTCAGAAAATACAGATGTGTTGAGTACTATATGTCACTTTTATTAAAATTCAACAAGTAACTTCCCAGGTATGGAAAAGTTCAGCTGAAACCACTTTTTGGGGTGTAAAAATCAACTCTTGTAAACATCAAATTAAAAGGTGGCTGTATCTTCTGCCTTAAAAGTTAAAAAACAGAAGAGTTGTTATTTAACTCACTCAAATGGTTTGTGAAGCTGAAGTACTTCCATGTAGGGTCTGCCCCATCCTGACATTAGCTCAGTGCACGGACTGAGAGCCACATGTCACCTATTCTGTCCAGTGAGGAAGGGAGCTGTGTGTGAATCATTCCTGCCACTAAGCCCCTTGGACAGCCAGCTGCTAGGCAGCAAGGATACCAGCCTCAGCTCACAGGTGGGAGAAGTGCTGCCATCTCTCTCAGAACACTTCCAAACTCAGCCTGAGGACAGGCTCTACCAGCCAAGACCCAGTCAGGCCACTGCTGGGCTCTAAGTAAAGACTGATGATTGTCTCTACCTCTTATATCTTCTGAGACCAAACCAACCAACCTCCCCACCAACCAACCAGCCAACCAGCCAACCACAATTTAATTATCATCCTTGCACTGCAGCCACTGCTGAATAAACTCCAAGTTGTTAATGGGCTCAAGTGTTGACTTCCCTCCAAGACACATATTCCTGGCCTGGAATAAGCTCTGCCCCTTCCCATTCCCTTCCCTCAGCTCGCCTCTCCACCCTCCCCCGCTCACAACCCCCCCCTCCCACACACACACACACAAACCCTATTTGACCAGGTACTTAATTTTCTGGGGACTACAGATCTGTCTTGTCCCCTTGCTTGAGTCACAAGCCCTGGAGAAGCAGGACCCCTCACTGCCTGGCTTAATAGACAGGGGGCCCTGCTGGGGTCTGGCTGAAACTGTGTCCCCAGCTGCCTCCCATCAGCTCAGCAGCCACCACTCCTCCAGGTCCACGGAGCACATGCAACCTGCCCCAGAATGACAGGGGACCAGCACAGCTCAGGGAAGGAGCCCACAGGGGGCTATTGGTCTCTCACTGGGGCTCTTGGTCCCAGGTGGCAATTTGATGGAGCCTTTCCACTCTCCTGCTTTCTCCCAGGACCCTGGGGCTCTCCAAGTCCCACCCTTCGGGAAAGTGACACCTTGGCTGCCCCCACAGAGCAAGGCCCAGGGAAACCCCAATCCTCCAAGCGTTTTAAATACCTGACAAACCCAAGTTCACCCTTGGAATGAGCCCTTCCCGCCCACAACAGCCACCACCACATGGGACACTCCAAGTCCCAGCACCTGGTAGGTGACAGATAGGCTGGAACCCGCACACAGTTGCAGGGAGGGGAGGGCGGGGGGTCGACTAGGCTTTTAGGCGGAGTCGCTGGGCAGGTGAGCAGGAGGGCACTCACCTTGGTGACATTGAGGAAGGTGGTCTGGTCCATTGCTGCCCCTCACCAGCTTCAGCTCCAGCTCCTCCCTCAGATGAGCAAGTGGATCCAGCCCACATGCGGGAGAGGAGCGCCTGCAGGATGGTGGCCTGGACTCCAGGCAGATGCACTTGGTCTGGCAGCTGGGGCGGCTCCACAGCAGCTGGGCTCGGCCTCCAACGGCTCCTCCGCCCGCGGGACCCTGGCGGACCCGGATGAGGCAGAAGCGCGAGCCAGGAAGCCCAGCGGGTCCTGTGACTCAGGGTCCCCAGGCTTGTCCCCCTCACCCACGTGAGAGCCTTTGGCCAGATCTGCCAGGCTGGCCTGCCAGGCGCGTTTGCTGCTGCTACGCCACCTGGTGGCGCCTCTGAGTAGTACCAGGAGGCCACCCTGGGCTCCTTGCTGCCATCCTCCTGTGCTCAGTAGTGTGGGTTAGTTCATCCACCCAGCATTGCCTACTGACAGTCTGTCCCTGCAGAATAACTTCAACACAGGACACTTCTGCATTCTGACCAAGTCAGTGTCGAGAGCCAGAATTTTCCATTAGGTCACTGGTTTGCTCATCATCATGTAGAATATCTGAGCTTTTAATTTTTGACTTATTTTATTAAATGTTTTATATTAAAGAAGGAAATAATTTTTATAGATGTTATAAAGGAGGGTATGTCATTGTATTATCTGCATACCAGGCGTCAGGATGTTATACTCAGGGGGTGAAATCTGGACTATTGCCTGTTTATATATGTCCCATGAGATAAGAATCATTTTTATTCACTTTTTAAATGTTAGAAAACAATGAAAAGAATATTTTTGATACATAAACATAATATGAAATTAACATTTTGGTGTCCATAATTATTGTTTGGTGTCCATAATTACTGTTTCACTGGGAGCAGACGTGTACATTCATTTACCCATTGTCTTTGGCTCCTTGCATGTTAAAATGGCAGAGTTGAGTCGCTATGACCCAGATGGTATTGTCTACAGAGCCCAAACCATTTACTACCAAACCCTTTACACAGGAAGTTTGCGGACCCTTGCCCTACACAGAGGAGATGAAGGCCATGTGCATTATTATTTGCACTGTATTTGGATTTCAAATGAATTTAAATGTGGCCTATTGCACATTTTAAAATCAACAACACATGCCTAGCTAGTGTTGCTCAGGGGTTGAGCATCAACCAATGAACTAGGAAGTCACGGTCTGCTCTGAAACCTAGTCATATGCCTGGTTTGCAGGCTCAATCCCCAGTGTGAGGTGTGCAGGAGGCAGTCAATTAATGATTCTCTCTCATTATTGAAGTTTCTCTCTGTCTACCTGCCTTCCTCTCTGAAGTAAAAAAATATATATATTTTAAAAATAATAATAAATAAAACCAACAAAATATGGTAAATATTCACTAGAAAAGGAATACATACATAGTTCTGAAATACTCATATGAATAAATATTACAGGGCAGTTAAAAATCAATAAAGAACTATTTGTCTCAAAGTAGATAGATTTTAAAATTTATGATAATTTAAACAAAAGTTCCAGAATGTTACATAAAATATACCTGTATATTAATCCAGAAAGATGAACTAATACTACATATGGTTGATTGATATATATTTATAATAATAAGAGCTAATTAGAGCAAACATCCTTCTGGAAGACCTTCCAGACAAAGCCAGGGCTGCAAGGGATACCCGGGTCCAGGGCTCCTGATGGTGGTCGGGTAGGGGTGGGGTGGGGGGGTAGGGGGGAATCCTGTTCCTGGGTCCCAGAGGGAAGCTGGTGCTGGCAGCTGGGGGAAGGAAGGCCTACTCGTGCATGAATTTCATGTATCGGGCCTCTAGTATAGGTAACAAATGCCACTCGTGCATGAATTTCATGTATCAGGCCTCTAGTATATGTAACAAATGATTAAAGACCTAATCAGAAAAATGAGTAGAAAATTTATAATGTAAATATTACGAGAGAAATTGGACTGAAAATGATATAGACTATTACTGTATTGTATTATTTCTTTATTATTGTATTATGTTTTTTATTTTTCTTTTAATCCTCACGTGATGATAATTTTATTGATTTAAGAGTGAGAGAAAGAGAAAGAGGGTCAGAGGGAGAGAGAGAAACATCTATGTGAGAGAGAATCATTGAATGCTGCCTTCTGTATGTACCATGACTGGGGATTGAACCAGCAACCTAGGTATGTGCCCTGACTGGGAATCGAACCTGAAACTTTTTGGTGTATGGGACAATGCTCCAACCAAGTGAGCTACCCAGCCCGAGTGTTTCCTTATTTCTTAAAAAATGAAAATATAAAGAAAGAGGGCAAGATATGATCACTGTTTATTGTACACTGTTTATTCTACATCTATTAAATGTTTTCTGTACCATAAATATAACTTATCATCAAAATGGAAGGCAACATTGCTATGAAAGTATTTATTTTTATTTGTTGACACGAGAAATGTGAATGGTGTAAATGCAGATCAAATCTGCACATACCACCAAAAAATAAATAAAATTGATGTTAACCATTGGGTTCTGATGACTTATCAGAGAATCACTAATTTGTTAAGGGCCCTTAGAATACACTTGGCTTAATTGACATCAGCTGGAACCCAGGGCAAGGTCAGAGCCATGCCCTGAGGGCGGGACCAGTCAAAAGATTGGATGTCACTCAGTCTGACTCTCCGCCCAGTGTTAAGGCGATGGATCTCATGATGTCTCAGGCCCACCCAGATGTGATGTAGCCTCCTGTAATTTGAGTATATAATAATCAGCTCTCAGAGCTGGCTCTCTCTGTGCCTGTCCCTCCAGAGGGCAGACTCTCTCTGTCTGTCCCTGAAGGCAGAGGGCAGACACCACACCCAGCCCAAGCTTTTAATTTATTTTATGTCTGTCTTTCATTATTCTTTAAACCCGAAAGAGCCTCCTAACTTGCTCAAACTGGTTCAAGTCTCCCCCTCCGTGCGGGATGTGGAGAAGAGACCACAGCCCCAGAGAGCCCACCATAGTCACTTATGACTAACTTATCCTAAAAGAAAAATAAATAACAGCTAATAGCTTTTATTGAAACACAATAGATGTATTAGTTCTTCTAATGCAACAGGGAACTGTTCCAAGGCCAATGTGAGACATTAAAACCAAACAAAAACAGAGCTTCCTTATAAAAACTTTATTGTTCCCAATAATTACAGATGACAGATAGTTGCTGCTCATTACTTACATCTGGCTAAATAAATTCCAGTAACTAGCTGTGGGATTCGCTTTCCAGTGCTTGATAATTTACCTCATTTGTTTCAGGGAGTTTGAGGTTTGGCCATTCTGCCTTGTTTCACAAAGTACATTGGGTCTCATTTCATTGCCCTTTTCCCATTTCTTCTGCTAAGCTCAGGATGAGCCCTAAAGACTAAAGTAACATCCTGGATATTTGGTTAACATTCCCCAAAGGGGTGTGCTTTAGGGATAAATCTCCAATAAAATAAGTTTCAAGGCTATTTCAAGGATGAACCAATTTCTAGGATCTCTTCACATTTCGCCATTCTTGGAAAAAGATATCCTTGATGCCTGAAACTGATCATTTCCCAACTGTACTAATTCCAGGAATAACCATACGAAGCCTTATCTGTACATAGTAATATTGTTGGACTTGGAAGAGAACAAGGTCCCTCTGTTTAAAGTCCTCCCTGTGTCCCAATCAAAAGAGTGACTCTATTCTTAGTGTTTTTCTAAATATTTACTGTCCCCTGCAATTCATTTGCCCTGTGTGCTGTCTTTTAGCCACGCCAGTTTTTAAACTTCCAGATAATTTATATAATCTACCAGATGACACTTATGCTTTATGAACATTCTGAAGTTATAAGAAAAAATACTTGCTCACACTTGCTAATACACCTAAGTTCCCAATATTTCAGAAGCAATATTCTAAAAGACCACAAGATGGGGGTATTCCTGCATACAAGCAAATTCTCAAAGCAGTGCACTGAGCTCCCAAGTTTCAAGATCTGCTTTGTTGGTTATGTTTGTTTGTTTGTTTTTCTCAAATTTCTTTATTCATTAAGCTATTGCCTATGTGTCCTTATCCCCACATTACCCTCCCCATCCTCCCCACTCATGCCCTTACCCCCCTGTTGTCTGGCCTATATGCATGCAAATAAGTCCTTTGGTTGATCTCTCCCTCTTACCCCCACCCTCCCCTACCTTCCCTCTGAGGTTTGATGGTCTGATAGATGTTTCTCTGTCTCTGGATCTGTTTTTGTTCATCAGTTTATGGTGTTCATTATATGTACCACAGTCCCTGGAGGTCTAGTGTTAGGATTCGGCGCTCTCAAGTTCTGCTGTGACCAATAAGGTAGTCATTACCCACATGTGGCTAATTTAAAATGAAGTAAAAGGAGAAATCGCGCTTCTAAGTTGCACTAACCACCTATCTAGAGCTCAATAGCCATATGCGGCTGCTGGCTACTCTACTGCAAAGTGCAAAAAAACAAAAACATTTCTATTCTCAAAAGATTTTCTAGTGATTTTAACATTAGTTTTCTTTAATTTAAAAAACAGGAAAAGTTTTAGAAAGTGCTGATTCTTTTTATTATTCATAACACTGAGCAAGTAGGAAAAACTTAAATGTCCAGTGATCGAATTTTGGTTATCTGAATTGTGATTTAAATATATGCTGGAATATTACAAAGCCATTAAAATAGGACTCTCTTAGAATGTGTGGGAAGGTTTATGGTATAATTTTAAGAACAAGAGGAAGCAATAAGTATATGTACATATATTTTTATAAATATATGTGCATACACATTTCGATATATAATTCCAAATTTGGCAACTTTATACTGTGCATACATATACATACCTATATAAAAAGGAAAAGAAACACAAAGAAACAAAGGGAAAAGATCATACTATTATCTAACTGTGGGATGTGAAATTATGGAGAATTTTATGTTCTTCTTTCAACATGCCTTTATTTTTTATCTTTTTCCAGTAACAGGGAGAAAAAAATCAACGAAGGAAGAAACTATAAAAAGAATGTGGAATTTTTTGAACTTTTGCAAAGGCAAAATGATTTTCAGAAGATTCAGCAATTTACTTAAAAAAAAACAACTAAAGATTTTTTTTAAAGAATTTTTTTTATTAAGTTTTTTTTTTATTTCTACAGAGAGGAAGGGAGAGGGATAGAGAGTTAGAAACATCCATGAGAGAGAAACATCGATCAGCTGCCTCCTGCACACCCCTCACTGGTGCCCACAACCAAGGTACTTGCCCTTGACCGGAATCTAACCTGGGACCCTTGAGTCTGCAGGCTGATGCTCTATCCACTGAGCCAAACTGGTACCGCCTAAAGATTTTTTTTATTTATATAAAGTTTTGTATATTCACTGAAGCCGTCTGCATAATTCTTGCCACCAAGGCAGGTGTCAAGGCAAGTGTCATTCGTAGGATGCTCCCATGTCTACAGAGCAGCTGAGTGGTCTCTGGATTCTCTCTGTAGCTGCACCTGTCTAAACATTGAGCCCAGGGTGACATTCATTCATTTATTCAGAAGCAGATCTGTAAACATTTTCTATGCTCCAATAGTTCTGAATGAGAGTCTCTTCTGTGTCCCTATTGCTGCCCTTAACCGTAAAAATTCTTTTCCCACTGGTAGTTTTGGAAATTGGTTGAAATTCATGAAGACACCAGCATGAGTCTTAGGAACAGAAACTCATACTTTCCATCAGGGAGGACAAGGAAAACCTGGACACAGGAGGCAGCTTGCTCTGGGGGAGCTGACTTGGCTGGATTTGGACCCCCACCAATTCTGGCCTCCTGTCTTCAGTTCTCTGACTTCAGTTCTCTGCTTTCTAAAATGGGAGGCACATGGGGACCATTGTGGGATTAGAACAATACATGTAAAGTGCCTGAATTATGGAAGAAAACTAGGGTTTTTTTTAGTTCTTATTATGCAGATGTTTATTTAACAAAAAATTACCCATGTTTCCCTTTTATCAACCATTTTGAGCACTGTGAGATTTTACACTGTCTGGCCAGGTGTCAGTCTGTGTTTAACATTTGTGTAGGTGGAGGTGACTGAGGCTCCAACTACCTCTGAAGTCTCTGCTTTTGTTTTTCCTGCTGCCTTCAGATCACCCTAAGAATTCCTTCTCAGATAGAGTTTGCTTCATGCAGTGCGATTGGTTGGCATGCACTCATAGTTCAGAGGGCTGGAGAGTGTCACACCCAGGGGCAATTGTAAGATTTCTGGGAGGAGGTGGGGAAGGCATGGTTTTCTTTACTAAAATGAGAGTCTGACTGTGAAAGGTGAGATGGGAAAAAAAAATAATCACAGATGACTCCTCAGGCAGACCAAATTTGAAAAGAGCGCCTAGGAGAAACAGAATTTAGAAATCAATTTTCTCAAATACTTTGTAAACACTTACATACTCTTGAAAAGTCTTCATGTGCCTTGTTTTCCAATGTTCTCAAATTTTCCATCAGGGAAGGTCTGTATGGATAGGAAGGAGAAGCAAAGCCTTCTGAGCTCTGGTAACTGTGGGAACAAATGAGGAGATTGAGGACAGGGAACTGCAGATGCCTCCTGTCCCCTCCTCTGCAGCCAGGACTCTCAGAGGGGAGAGGGGGACACACAGACACTGGGGTTAGAATTGGAGGGCTGAGGACTGCTCCCCTGGGATTATCTGGGCAGACTGGGAGCCCCCAGGAGGGATGCTGCATGTCCTCACTCTCTGGGTGAGTAGAACTCCAGAGGGAAACCTGGAGTAGGACCCCAGGCAGGGACCCAGGCTAGCTACTCCCTGAGAGACAATAGGAGATACAAAGACTCTGCCCCTGTTGCCATAAGAACAAAATAGCTCCGCCTCCCATCCCATATAACACCAATGGGAAAGGCACTGGGTTCATTTAAAGACAGGATTCCCTTCATGAGGCTGAACTCAGATATTAAACTGGGCTAAATATTTTCTATTGCTCTTGTCCCCTCTATCCCCTGGTGGGGGACTCAATAGAAAATCCATTTAGAAATAAATAAATAAGCTATATTTTTTCTGCACATTAAACATACTGAATATATTTGCAACTTTGATCCATACTTATCTTTATTCATGCAAAACTGTAACTCTATCTGACATTTCTTCTTAAAGGTTCTTCTTCCTCGCTACAATGTGCAAAGGAAATTTCTTATTATAAAAACAGTGCTGTGGTTTCAGCTGTTGTGTTTCTGTGAAATCAGCTGAGCTTTTTTCACCAGATACTGAGCAGGGGACTTGTGAAAATAGCATAAAGGCTCTTGTGAGGGGAGAACCCTTGCTAGGATCTAGTGATCAAAGTAAATTCAGAATTTGTATATATTTCTTAAACAGAAACCTTCAAAAGTCATTGCTGAATTCCCACTCAGCACTGGGGACTCTTTGTTCCTAGCACAGGCCCAGGCACTTTCTGAGAGGGAGATCTAGTACTGGAAAGGTCGGTTCTAGAAATGTCTGTAAAACATACATTTGGCAAATGAATGAAGAAAGAAGCAAAGAAACACTGATAAAAAGATCTTCCACTCTGCTGACTTAAAGTTTGCTTTCCAAAGGAGGTTTGAAGCTTCCTACTGTTTTTTCAGCTTTGGATTTTTAAAAGGCAGGGCCTTTGAAGTCTAATGGGAGAAAGACAAGAAAGTGCCCCCCACTGCTGGTCTGCTCACCCACAAATGGCAGCCAATGCTGGCCTGCTTGCCCCTATTGCCCACAATTACCGGCCTGCTTCCCCCCCTCTGCCTTTCCTGCTGGCCTGCTTGCCCCCCAGCTGACATCCTGATGGCCTGCTTGCTCCCAACAGCCCCCTACTGCCGACCTGCTTGCCTCCAGCTGCCCTCTCCTCCTGGTCTAATCACCCCTAACCGCCTCTGCCTCACTACCATTTTTGGGGGACACCATATATTTACATTCGGTAGGTGTCATTTTCCATCACGTGTATGACCACTTTGTACCTGTTTGGGGGGATCACCTTATATTTACATTCCATGGGTATCATTTTCCATCATGTGTCTTACCTCTTAGTACCTGTTTAAGGGGGACACCTTATATTTACGTTCTGTTGGTATCATTTTCTATCACGATTCTGACCTCTTTGTATCTGTTTTGGGGGACAACCTATATTTATATTCAATGGGGACTCATTGTCCATCAACAACCTGCCCTCTTTATATCTTTTTGGGAAACAGCCTATATTGACATCAATTGGCATCAATCTTTCTCCTGGGGTCTCACCTAGAGTGTGTATTTGGCCGGTTTCCTGACACATGGTTTCGTGTTTAGTAAGGTGCTCTCCTGGGATGGGCTAAGCCTGGGGACTGGGGTTCTATAAAGAGGTTTTCCTTTGGAGTTAATGTGTGAGAAAGAACTGGGTGTGCTAATGTGTTCTGTCTCAAGTATTTTGACACATATATTAAATACCTATTGATTCTGGAACACAAGGATGGGTTTGTAATAAAATGAGTTGGAGTAGAATTGAGTCCTGGATTTCCTCACTGCTTGTCACTGGCAGCGATGCCCGGGCTCCGGGCTCCCCACGTCCGTCCCCGGGTCCTGGGCCCCTGGAATGCAGACCTCCCTGGGCCAGGAGGCCAGAGAATGGGAAGCCAGGTTTCCTGTTTCCCAGGCAGCCACTCTTCCCAGGCCTTGGTGTATTTTAAGTCCCTCTAAGTGGAATCCCATTTTGATTTGGGATTTCTATCACAGCAGGAGCTCAGCTTACAATGATCCTTGGGTTTTCCAAGGCCACTCAGCTAGGAAGAGGCCGAGGAGGGAGGAGGACGGCAGGTGAAGATCCCCCCGACTGAATCATGGCGGCCCGTCCAGCTGCCGCCTGCGTGTCCATCCTCCCTCACCGGCCTCTTCTGTAAGGTGTCTCCTGTGGCCTCCTTTCCCCTTCTTTCCGAGGCCCTGTCCCTGGGGGAGCCGCCCCCTCCGCGAGCTGCCCTCCCCAAAGCTGGGAGCCAGACTGAGCATGTGGACCCCTGCAGGCTGCTTCCCCTGCGCCACTGGCTGTTGCAGTGTCTCACCCTAACCGGTCACCCCTGGGAGCTCTCAGCCTCTGTCCCCTGATTCTCTCCAGTCTGGGACAGCTCTGCAGGGCGCAACTCGCCAATACCTGGGTCCCCCCTCATCCTTCCCACAAACACTCATTGAAGCTCCCTCTGAGCTCACTCCCGGGTTCCACCCTGGAGGAAGACCCCTCCGTGCCCCTCTGCAGGACTGAGCCACCTGCTCCCCAGCACTGACCACTCCTGAGGTTCAGGCCTGAGGTCGCTGCCTTAGATCCCCAACCCGGGCTGCGGGCTCCCCACTCTCCCTGGCTCCTCTGGGCTGCCTGCTTATCCAAGGCCACCAGCTATCATCACAGAAGCCAAAACCTGGGGTGCAGGCTGGACCCTCCACTCTCTACTTCCACAGGTTGTCGCTCCCCTGAACCTGCGTCTAGAATGGATCTGGAATGTGCCAGCCCGTCTTAGCTGACTGTTCTCATCCCAGTTCCCCCAGACAGCCCTGTGCCTGGGTCTTGGCAGGGCCTGGCCAACTGGTCTGCCTGCCTCCCACAACATCTCAGCCCCCTGGCACCACTGGCATCCACCCCGCTCACCTACCTTTGTGTAACTCCCTCTCTCAGCCTCCACACTAGCTACACCCATCCTTCTGCGGAATATGTGTTCCATGTGACTCACCTCAGGGTGCATCCCACCCTCTATCACCCCCCTCCTGCCCCAGACAATTGGTCATACCCACAGCTTTCACTGCCATCTTCCCCAAAGGCTCCCAGCACCGCCAGCCCTGGCCTCTCTAGGGAAACCCCAGATCTGTCCCCAGCTTGGAGGTCCCAAAGACACCTCCACCCCACAATGCTCAGCACATCATTCATCCTCCTCCCCAACCAAAGCCTCTATGCTCCTCCTCTCATCCCCACTGTCCCCTTCACCCAGACCATGCTGGGCATCGCCCTCCCTTCCCCCTGTCCTATACCTGACTCCCACAGCCTCACCCAACTCTACAGTCTTGCTCCCATACCACCCAACCCCGGGGGTGGTCCCCCCGGGGCGGTGCCATGGGATCCTGTTACTGAGGGAGCCCCCAAACCAGGCCCTCCTGAGCTCCAGGGCCCCACCTCTCTGCACTGACTGGGAGCTGTGCTTCCTGGGGGGTGGCAAACATCCACGTGACAGCTGAGGGCTGAGGTCTGCCTGCAGGGAGGGTGGGGTCACCTGTGGCACCAGAGGGGCTCCCCCTGGGGAGAGCAGGAAAGTGAGAAAATGGGAAAAGGTCAGACACACCTCGGGAAGGAAGCATCCAGCCAAATCTTTATCAACCAACAAGAGGAAGAGGAGGGAGTATATTTATATGTACACACACACACAAACGCACACACAGAGACACACACATACAAACACACACACAGGTATATAAACATGTAGATACACAGCCCACTGACTCCCTTGGAAAGCTCTTCTTGATTTTTTGCAAAACAGGTGAATTTATAGCCACCTTATGCTTGCCCTCAATGACGGATGAGTGTCATTCCAATGAAAATGTTGGGTGATGCTTGCTGTTATGTTAGTAAGTCGGACAAACTGGAGGTGCCTATGAGATGCTCACTCTCTTGTTCATGATGTGAGTGACTACTCAGTCAGGTAGTGCTTTTCTGAATGCCAGCCCAGTCCCTCAATTCTTATAATGTGTTGGCACTGCAAGGCCTACAGAGGTCTTTTTAAAAACTAGAGAGACAATTTACATGTCATAATATTCACCCAGGGCACACTTTTAGGTTTAATCTTCACTATTAACATTTTCTGCATCACTTTCTCAAGTCTAGAGACAAGACGCACATAAGAAAACAAATCAAGTCCCGATTTGGTAACACTGGCCAATTCCATCACCCAACATTTTCATTGGAATGACACTCATCCGTCATTGAGGGCAAGCATAGGGTAGCTATAAATTCACCTGTTTTGCAAAAAATCAAGAAGAGCTTTCCAAGGGAGTCAGTGGGCTGTCTATCTACATCTTTATATACTCGTGTGTGTGTGTGTGTGTGTGTGTGTCTCTGTGTGTGCGTTTGTGTGTGTGTGTACATATAAATATACTCCCTCCTCTTCCTCTGGTTGGTTGATAAAGATTTGGCTGGATGCTTCCTTCCCGAGGTGTGTCTGACCTTTTCCCATTTTCTCACTTTCCTGCTCTCCCCAGGGGGAGCCCCTCTGGTGCCACAGGTGACCCCACCCTCCCTGCAGGCAGACCTCAGCCCTCAGCTGTCACGTGGATGTTTGCCACCCCCCAGGAAGCACAGCTCCCAGTCAGTGCAGAGAGGTGGGGCCCTGGAGCTCAGGAGGGCCTGGTTTGGGGGCTCCCTCAGTAACAGGATCCCATGGCACCGCCCCGGGGGGACCACCCCCGGGGTTGGGTGGTATGGGAGCAAGACTGTAGAGTTGGGTGAGGCTGTGGGAGTCAGGTATAGGACAGGGGGAAGGGAGGGCGATGCCCAGCATGGTCTGGGTGAAGGGGACAGTGGGGATGAGAGGAGGAGCATAGAGGCTTTGGTTGGGGAGGAGGATGAATGATGTGCTGAGCATTGTGGGGTGGAGGTGTCTTTGGGACCTCCAAGCTGGGGACAGATCTGGGGTTTCCCTAGAGAGGCCAGGGCTGGCGGTGCTGGGAGCCTTTGGGGAAGATGGCAGTGAAAGCTGTGGGTATGACCAATTGTCTGGGGCAGGAGGGGGGTGATAGAGGGTGGGATGCACCCTGAGGTGAGTCAATATTTGCATTCCTAGGGTGCAAATATTTTCACCAGAGGTGATTTCAGGCTGCTGACATGGTGTCCCGACCACGAACGTGGGGATAGATGTATGGTCCACCCTGCTCTATAATATCACCTCCACGCAGGTACTATAGGTCTGAATAACCCCAAGAGTATGGGTAACAGGGAAACAATTCCAAGTAGCCAGTTTGGGGGTTTGTTTGTTTTTTAAAAATCTATTTTTATTGATTTCAGAAAGGAAGTGAGAGAGAACGAGAGAGAGAGAGAGAGAGAGAGAGAGAGAGAGAGAGAATGAGAGGAGAGAAACATCAATGATGAGAAAATCCTAAATTGTCTGCCTCCTGTACACCCCCAATGCGGATCAAGCCTGCAATCCAGGCATGTGCCCTTGACAGGGAATTGAACCATGACCTCCTGTTATATTGGTTGCCGCTCAACCACTGAGCCTCGCCAGCTAGGCCAAGGGGCAAGTTTTGAGTATTTATAATCTTTTGTTCTTATTATGCTTTTATTGCTTTTAGAAAGAGGAATAGGGAGAGAAAGAGAGAGACATTGACCAGCTGTCTCCATCCACACCCCTACCATGGACTGAACATGCAACCTGGGCCTGAACCCTGACTGGGAATGGAATCGGTGACCTTTGGGAGCACAGGACAATCAATGCCCAACCACCTGAGCGACACCGGCCAGGGTTACCACCTTTGCTTTTAATATAATTTATTGAATCCCAAGTTCATATAAGTTAATTGTTAGCCATGTCTGTGTGTATCACGTGGCCTCTGAAGCCCCTGGACACACCCATGGGCTCTCACCAGCAGCACAGGCTGCTGCAGCTCAGCCAGGGCCACTGCCTGGTAGGGTGGGCTGAATGGCAGGGGCCTGCAAGGGTGAGAGTGAGCCCTCTGCCAGCGCGTGCACCGAAGAGGACCCGCAGGAGGAGCTGCAGGACCAAGGTCACAAGGATGGGAGAAGAGACTGGGCGGCTCCCAGGGTCTGCGGAATGTTCTCCCCAGGCTCAGAGGGATAAAGGCCAGGGTTGTGGCTGGGTGGCTGGCCAAGGGAGCTGAAGAAGTGGGTTGGGTGACCTTGCAGCCTAGGGTCCCCCCATATCCTTTCCGTTCTCACAGGGCCTCTCTATGCTGACCTTTCACCTACCAGATGGGCAAAGATGAAAACCCAGGAAGGAGTCAATGAAGGAGGGGGTGTGGCGAACAGGCGCTCACTCTCCATTTGGGTGTGAGCTGGCACAGAAGGAGCTTGGACATTTGCACTTACCTTTTCATTAAAATAGATTCATGCATTTTCCCTAAGCTATTTCTAGGATGACAGCCTAGGAAACACTGGCATGTCCTGCAAACACACACACAGACTCTCTCTCTCTCCCTCCCTCTCTCTCTCTCATGCACACATGTGTGCACACAAGCACCCTGTCCCTAGCACTTGTCCTGTAGCACACCTGTCAGCCTCTGTCATGCTTGAACTGTCCTATGTTTGTGACCAGGCCTTTCACCAGGAGCAGAGAAACAGAACTTCCTGTCCACCACCTGCCCTGGTCCCTGTGGAGGCCGCTGGCATTCATTCACTGAGCAGCTCCTCTGTGCCAGAGCCCTTGTCAGCACTCCGTGGGAATAAATCGGTTCACTTCATTTGGTTCCTGTGAAATGGGGTGACTGACTCCCTCTTCCCAATTAGCAACGGAGAAACCACTGAATGACAAAGAGGCATGGGCTCCAGGGTGTAAGACAGAGGGAGACGCTATAGAGACTTGGGTGGGGGTAGTGAGGGTGCTGAGTGTACGCAGTCCTGCAGGCGGTGGGAACCGATTGAAGGAGAGCTTTGTCACTCCTGCTCTTGAGTTTCCCTCGCACAGCCCTGCGCCCTGGTCCTCAGGCCCTCTGGGCAGATATAAACCCAGGGCCACAGGTCAGGGCACAGGAGACAGTGCCCGGGCGGGTGGGCAGGGGCCGGAGCTCTCCATGCTGCCTGAGAGACTCTCACCCCTGGGATCAGGGAGAGGGCAAGGCTGGTCCTCCTGGGGCTGCAGGGAAAACCTCTCCCAGCTTTGGGTGGAGCCAGCTGTCCTCGGTTCCTGGGCTGGGAGCCCCATCCTCCCACCCATCTCTGCGCCCAAGTCATATGACCATCTCTCTGCCAGCGAGTCCCATTTCCCTCCACAAGGACACCTGTCACTCAGTGAGGCCCACCCACCCCAGACCCTGAGACCCCTCTGACCTGGATTACACCGGCCAAGGAGTACACCGCTCTGGGCTCCGCTCTGGGCTCCGCTCCAGGGCTTCCAGGGCCCAAGGCCTGTGGTGTCGGACCCTCATCCTCCTCAGCCACAGGGTTCGAGTGAGACAGAAAGTCCCGTCGGGAGTGAGAGCCATGGACCCCGACCTCCCGCTGCCCGACCTGGCCCAGGAGGTCACTGTGCACTTGGCGCTGCAGCCTTCCCCCGCAGCAGGAGGGACACCGGCCATGACGCGCTCAGGGACAGCCTTCAGCTCCAGGCCTGTCGCGACCAGGGCGTCCTCTTGGGGCCCAAAGTGTGTCCCCAGCCCGTGCCCCCCCCCCCACCCCTGCCGAGCTGCTCTCGGCTCCTGGATTACACCGGCCATGTTGGGCCATGGTCACTCTGTCCCATCCGCATGGATCTGGGGGCACAGAACACACCCCAGAATAGGCACCACGCGGCACACGGAGGCAGGAGGCCCCGGGTTGAGTGGCAACACCAGGCTCAGCAGAGCAAGCAGAGTAGAAATTGCCCGTAAATTCTGGCCAATACGCGCCCAGGCCGCGGGCACATTCCCTATGGCATGTTCTCACCAGTCCATGCGCCCACCTGTGCGGACATGAAGCCTGCGACAATCAGGGCCCCTCCTTGGCGGGGTGGGCAGAGGCCTCTGCACCAGGACCTGCAGGGCTTTCCTCTGGCAGCGAGAGCGCCCCCTGCCTCCCCTGCTCAGGGCACAGTGTTCCCACAGGAGGCACCTGGCAGCAGCCCCTTCCCTGTGCTGCTGCCTCCTGCCACCAGGGGCGGCCAGGGACCCTCGCTGGTACCGCCCACCGCGCGGAAGTCCCGCCCCTTCCGGAAGTCAGCCAGGTGCCTGTGGAGCCAACAGCATGGAGGTGCGGGGACTGTCTGACCTGAGTGGCTGCTGGCAGCCTGGGGCCGGGGCAGCCTGGAGGCTTCTGCGGGGTAGATGGCGAGTGGGGGCCCCCGGGCTGAGGACCACCCAGCTCAGGCCCCGGGTCATCGGGGCAGCGGACCCTCGCTCTGCCCTCACCAGCGTCTGGGGGAGGCGCCTTCCTAGTCAGGGTTTTGTGCCTGAGGAAGAGGCCCCCTCACCGGCCAGGCCGCCCGCCTCCCTGTGGTGGGCGCTGGACTTGACGCCGGCCCTGCCCTGTGTGGCCCCATTCAGGGCTCTGCTCCAGGGCTTCCAGGGCCCAAGGCCTGTGGTGTCAGACCTGCATCCTGCTCAACCACAGGGTTCGGCTCAGACAGAAAGTCCCGTGGGGAGTGAGAGCCATGGACCCCGACCTCCCGCTGCCCCACGTGGTCCAGGAGGTCACTGTGCACTTGGCGCTGCAGCCTTCCCCACGGCAGGACGGACACCGGCCATGACACGCTCAGGGACCGCATTCAGCTCCAGGCCTGTGGCTACAGGGGCGTCCTCGTGGGGCCCAGAGTGTGTCCCCAGCCCATGGGCCGTCCCCGAGCTGCTCTGGGCTACTGGATCCATCAGACAGCCGGTCTGCAGACCTGTGTGCACGTCCCATCGGAGTCACTGTAGGTGCTCGAGTAACTCCAGCCACATGAATGCTATTGCTCGTTTTAAAGGCTCTACTAAGCTCTATTTTATTTATTTTCAATTTTTATTTCTTTGGCATTTTCTGTCTCTTTTTCAAGAAAAAAGATTGTAAATATACTAATGTTACATGCAGTAAACAATATTTTAAGAAAAAGAATTTAAATATAACTAGAGGCCTGGTGCCCAGATTTCTGCACCAGTGGGGTCCCTTGGCCTGGCCTGCGCCCTCTCACCATCCGGGACCCCTCAGGACATGTCCAAGCCCCACAGGCCAGGTAAGGGTCCCCATGGGGCCTCTAGTGTGCATATAAGATCTTTGGTGCATCTCTTCCAGCCTTCCCTCTTCCTCCTTCCCTCTGAGATTCATCTGTCTGTTCAATGTTTCCATGCCTGAGCTTTGAGTGTCTGACCCCTGGTGGTCAGTGCACATCATAGCACTGGACCAAGAGTAGCTTAGGACTTTATATACACTGAGTGGCTAGATTATTATGACCACCTGATGTTTGTAGGAAAATAAGCCATACACTGCATTGTTTGGGATATGGAAGCTGAAGGCCTGGTCGAACACCTTTGCTGTCTGCAGTTACCAAATGAAACATCTCCAATTTGCACAGGAACACAAGGATTGGATAGTTGAGCATTGGAAAAAAGTCATGTGGTCCGAAGAATGATGTTTCCAGTTGCATCATGCAGATGGCAGAGTGAGAATTTGGTGGAAACAGCATGAAAGCATGCACCCACATGCATGAGTACAGCCCTTCAAGCTGTTGGGGGCAGTGTTATGGTCTGGGGCATGTTTTCCTTGGCATGATTTGGGCCCTTTAATTGGTGTGGAACAACATCTGAATAGCACAACATACCTAAGTTCATGCTATCATGTTGAGGGCGTATCCCAATGGAGATGGCTTCTTCCAACAAGACAATGTGCCATGACGGTGCTCGTATTGCGCAGGAGTCGTTTCAAGAACACGAGGGAGACTTTACCTTGCTTAGGTGGCCCCCACAATCACCAGATCTCAATCCAATTGAGCATTTGCGGGACGAAGTTAAAAGAACCATCAGGCAGCTGGTTCCACAACCATCAAATCTCACAGAACTGGACAGTGCTATTCATCAGGCATGGTGTCAGATTCCTCACATCACTTTTTAACATCTCGGGGAGCCAATGCCAAGAGGATTCGCCGCAGTATTGAAGGCAAAAGGTGGCCCAACGAAATACTGATGGTGTTATAATAATCTGGCCACTCAGTGTATATAGGCTTGTGGCCCAGTGCCCGAAATTCGTGCTTGGGGGCGGTGCGGTGTCTCTCCGCCCTGCCTGCACCCTCTCCAATCTAGGACCCCTTGGGGTAGTCTGAATGCTGGTTTAGGCATGATTTCAGGGATCGGGCCTAAACTAGCAGTCAAACATCCCTCTCAGCATCCAGGACCGCTGGCTCCTTACTGCCCACCTGCCTGATTGCCCCTAACCACTCTGCCTGCCAGCCTGTGTACCAGCAGCTGCCCCCCAGCCATCTGTCTTACCCTCAACTGCCCCGCTTGCCAGCCTGCTCACCCTCAACTGCCCCCCACTGCCAGTCTGCTCACCCACCACTGGCCCCCAATGCTGGCCTGCTCGCCCCCAATTGCCCACAATTACCGGTCTGCTCCCCCCATCTGCCATTCCTGCTGGCCTGCTTGCCCCCCAACTGACCCCCCTGATGGCCTGCTTGCCCCCCAACTGACCCCCCTCATGGCCTGCTTGCTCCCAACTGCCCCCTACTGCCGGCCTGCTTGCCCGCTGCTGCCCTCTCCTCCTGGCCTAATCACCCCTAACCGCCTCTGCCTCGGCCTCACTACCATGGTTTTGTTCCAAAAGACATCTAGAACAAGGGTCCTCAAACTATGGCCCGCGGGCCACATGCGGTCCGCCGAGAACATTTATCAGGCCCGCCAGGTGTTTTTGCCGCTGCTGCCTGTCCTGCTTAGCAGCCAACTCGTCCTGGGCCCGCAGTGCGCATGTGTGGAATGTCTGAGGGACAGTGAACTGGCCCCCTGTTTAAAAAGTTTGAGGACCTCTGATCTAGAAGGTCTCCTGGTCTAATTAACATATTAACCTCTTATTAGTAAAGATGTTATGTGCAATAAACATGAATATTTCAAGAAAAATTTTTAAATATAATATTACCTGTAATAAACATTAATATTTCAAGGAAAAAAGATTCAAATTATAATAATATTACCAAAACTATACTAACATAGTATATCACAAAAGTTGTAGGAAATATTAAAAATCTGCAAATAACAGGATTGCTTCTATTATATTCTAAAATAGTTTTTGTTCTGGCTCTATTTTTTGTTCATCAGTTTACGTTTTTCATTATATTCCACAAATGAGTGAGCTCACATGATATTTGTCTTTCTCTGACTGGCTTATTTTGCTTAGCATAATGCTCTCCAGGTTCATCCGTGCTGTTGCAAATGGTAAAAGTTCCTTCTGTTTTAGGGCAGCATAGTATTCCATTGTATAGACGTACCACGGTTTTCTAATCCACTCATCTGCTAAGTGGGGCCCGTAGGCTGTTTCCAAATCTTAGCTCTTGTACATTGTGCTGCTATGAACAAAGGGGTGCATATGTCCTTTCTGATCGGTGTTTCTGATTTCTTGGGATATAGTCCTACAAGTGGGATTACTGGATCAAATGGGAGTTCCATTTTTAATTTTTTGAGGAAACTCCACACTGTCTTCCACAGTGGTTGCACCAGTCTGCATTCCCACCAGCAGTGCAAAAGGGTACCGTTTTCTCCCCATCCTCGCCAGCACTTGTGTTTGTTGATTTGTTGATGATAACCATTCTGACGGGTGTGAGATTGTATGTCCTTGTCGTTTTGATTTGCATCGCTCTGATGATTATTGTCTGATATTTTGCTGCCTATGGATTCTTCTGCGTATGGATATATGCCTGATATTTTTCTGCCTACGGATTCTTCTAAGATTTTTATGGTTTCCCGCCTTATGTTTAAATCCTTTATCCATTTTGAGTTTATTTTTGTGTTTGGTGTAACTTGGTGGTCTAGTTTCTTTCTTTCTTTCTTTCTTTCTTTCTTTCTTTCTTTCTTTCTTTATGAATTGAGTTTAATGGCCTGGGTTGATTTCTGGATTCTCTGTTTGATTTCATTAGTCTACACGTCTGTTCTTGTTCCAGTACCAGGCAGTTTTGAGAACTGAGGCTTTGTAATATGGCATAACATCTGGTATTGTGAGTCCTCCCACCTTGTTGTTCTGTCTCAGGATTCCTGTGGCTATTCGGGGTCTTTTTAAATTCCATATGAATTTTTGAATAGTTTGTTGTAGGTCTGTGAAATATTCCGTTTGTATCTAAATGGGATTTTCATTGAACCTATAGATTGCTATCAGTGTTATGGACATTTTAATGATGTTGATTCTACCAATCCATGAACACGGTATATCCTTCCATTTGTTTATGTCTTCCTCTATCTCTTTTTTCAACATCCTGTAGTTTTCTGAGTACAGGTGCTTTACTTCGTGAGTTAAGTTTATTCCTAGGTATCTTAATTTTTTGGGTGCAGGGGTAAATGGGATTGTTTTATTAGTTTCTCTCTGTGTGAGTTCATTATTGGTGGATTTTCTGAAACAGTCTGAGGAGTATACTAGTAGGTGCTAGTTCTTCTTTGAATGTTCGGTAAAACTCCCCTGTGAAGCCATGTGTTGGATGATTAGTGACTTTGACTATGTTTTCATATGTCTCTTGGCCTTCTGTGTGTCCTCTTTCGAAAAATATCTATTTAGGTCCTTTGCCCATTTTTTGATTGGATTATTTACCTTGGTTTTGTTAAGCTGTAGGAGTTCTCTGTAATTTTTGGAGAATAAGCCCTTATTGGACATAACATTGGCGAATGTGTTCTCCCATGCAGTGGACTTGCTTGTTCTTTTGGATTATGCGTTTTCTTTTGATGTAGTCCCATTTGTTTCTTTTCTCCTTAGTTTCCATTTCCTTAGGAGCTGTATGGGTCAAGGTATTGCTGTACTTTATTTTAAAGACTTCAAATAAATTCAAAGTTTGAGAAAATTTGATGTAGTTAAGTAATTCCATTAGTGTGTTGAAAACATTCAACCATTCAAACATTCCATTTTATACATAATTTTTATATCTGCAGAATTCAAATTTCTCTTTTTGGAAATCTATTTCTGTTGACTTAGGAGAAAAAGGGAGAGGGAGAGATAGAAACATCAATGATGAGAGAGAATCATTGACCACCTGCCTCCTGCACGCCCCACAGTGGGGATTGAACTGGGCGTGTGCCCTGACCAGGAATTGAACCGCAACATTCTGCTTCCTAGGTCGACGCTCCACCCCTGAGTCATGCCGGCTTGGCTAATTTCTCTTTTTTAAGTTCTATTTGAACATAATGTCGTGGTCATGGCTTGCTCTCCAGGTTGATGTTTAGTGAAAAGGCTCCAATTGGGAGTTTACAGGTTAAATGTATTATTTATTCAATTAGGAGTAGCCCCTGTCTATGGGCGCTGGCCTCTGTGAAGTCATGGTTCCCTCCTGCACATCTGCGCCCCTCCCAGAGGCTTCTAGCATTTAGTGTTTTCCTTCAGCAATGGCACGTGTTTACGACACTCTGACCTGTCGGGCCAAGCTCACCTGCACCCACAATTGAAGGCGCCCCCCATAACCTGCTCTACCCTCCCCCCCCCAGGGTTCCTCTTCCAGCCCCTGTTCCTCAGAGTTTGCTCTTTTCCATCTAGTGGCTGTGTGGCCGGTCACGGCTGCTGGGTCTCTGGGTCTTCCTTCCCAGATCCGCAGGACTGCTTCTGGCAGGTCTCCCTTCCTACTTCCCCTTCCACAGGGCTCCCCGCCCCCACCTGGTGCTGCTCCCGCCTCCTCCTCCAGGCTCAGCTGCGCTCCAGAATGAGGGCTGTGGGATGTGCAGCGCTGCAGACAGATGTGCGGTGCTCTGTTTCCAAGAGCTAGACAGCTGCTGGCTGATGCGGTCCCCCTGGACTGAGAAGGTGAGAGGGTGGCTCACAGGCAGGTCCCAGTGCTGTGGCGGGTTGCTCTGGGCTGCAGCCAGCAGTCCGCGTGGCCCTGTGCCAACCCTGCACACTCAGACCGGGTCTTACAGGGTATGTCCCGTGGCCGTGAGTGTCCTACCAGGTGTGCGTTGATGCGCTGGTTTTAAAAGGACTGACTCTTTCAGCATAAATGCCTCAGCTGGCTGACAAGAAGGGTCCCTGAGAGGAGCGCGCTGCCAGGATGGTCAGGTGTGTGCGATGATGCTGGGTCTGCTTCACTCCTGCAGGTCGGAGCTCCCTCTCTGGAGGCTGCGCTGAGGAAGTTCCATGACATCTATAGAAAGGGAAGCAGAGGCACAGAGGGTGGCAGCCGGCTCACCATCCTTGCCCTTTTGTATGACTTCCACCTGCTACAGTCTCTCCGCATCTCCTACATGTTGGAAAAACTGACTGGAACTTTCACAGAGAAAGATAAGGAACTGATCCTGTTCAGGCTGAGAAATGGGGATTTTCATTGAGAAAACACGATGCTATGTCCCTGGCAATGATCAGAGAGACCAGGGCAAAGCCAGCGGGGTAGGCAGCACGTTCCGGGTACAGACCTGGGACGGCGGGTCCCTCGACCTGCTTCCTAAGTGCCTAAGTGCGCAGATGCTGAGCAGCAGGTGAAATGAGTGGGGAAATACTGTGTGCCATGCCCTAGCCATATGTTATCGTCTGCTCCTGGGACGAAGATGTTTTTATCGTGAGTGTGTGAGCAAACCTTATTCCTTTACTAAAACTCGGGTCTTTTGTGAGTTAAGAGTCGATTTAATTCACACTCATCTGTTCAACAAATGTTCACTGAGGAAGGCCGTGTGGCTCGGGGCTCAGGTGTCAGCGACCTGGACTTCTGGCTCAGCAGTGGACGGCAATGTGACCTGAGTCTTCCAAGCCTCAGTTTCCCCTTGTAGAACACAGGGCTGAGCAGAGCTCCTGCCTCTTTTCCTTTTGTGCAGATCAGAGATAGGGGGGGGGGCGGGGAGCCCCGAGGGATGTGTGAGGAGCAGGGAGAGGGTGCATGTGGGGCCCACAGGGGAGCAGGGCAGAGGCCGTTGCAAGGACTTGGGCTTTGATCCTGGAGGCACCTGGAGGGTTCTGAGTGGGAAAATGGACTGGGAAGGGTTCGTGCTAACGGTCACCCTGGCTACAACGTAGAAGAAGGAGGTGGTCAGGCAGGAAGACCCCCTTCAGGGGTCAGAGACGGTGGTGGGAGGATTAGCTCTGTGGTAGTGGACGTGGGTGTGGGAGAGGGTGTGGGAGTTGGAACTGACCAGGTGGAGAATGGCTGGGAGGGAAGGCGGGGTCAGCGCATGTTCTCAGCTGGGCCTTTAGTGGACAGCACTACATGCAGGAGACACAGGCTCAGAAGGGAGGATGGGACCATCCTGAAACGTGACATGCTCACTGGGATGTGCTGTGGTCTGAGCCCTCTGAGGACGCACAGCCCTTAACATACGCAGTGGACACTGTGAATGGGTGGGTGTGATGCTGTGTGAATGCTCTCACTGAAAAGTGAATACTTGGAGAAATTTCAGACAGGGCTCTCTGGGAGGTCTCTGAATTGTGCTTGCGACTTTTCTCTCAGTGTGACATTCTTTCCAGTTGAAAAGTTAGAGTGTACAGGCCAGGGGTGGGGAAGGAATGGCCAATGTCGTGGAGAGGAGGGGTGGCTCAGAGCCCAGGGCCAGGAGGGAGGAGTGCAGGGAGGGGGGAGAACCAGTGGGAGGAGGGGGGTGGAGGGGAGCAGGAGAGGGAAGGGGAGCTCTGTGGGTAGTGGTCCAGGCCCCGGTGGAGGTCTGGCGGGAGTCCGGTGCCGGGTCATGTTAAAAGGCTGCAGAGGCTGGAGTGGGGATGGTCTGTCTGCCTGCGACCATCGGGTTTATCAGCAGTGGTGGCCACGTGCAGAATTGGTTCGTTTCTTCCCAAGTTGAAGTGATGACCATTTGAAATGGATGGCTCTCTCTTTCTTTTCTTTATGTTTTTAAGGTTCGCTGTGTGCTGGAAACGATGTTGGTTCTGAAGAACAGTGGCGTGCAGAGGATTCCGGGCTGTGAGCTGAGCCTGTGGAGAAAATGAGGAAATTGCTGAGAGGGGAAGTGAGTGCCCTGTGGACGTGGACCCACCGTGGAAGGCTGGGAGGTAGTTGGAGCCGCGAGTCGGGTGCCCGGCCTGGTCAGCAAGAGTTGCGAGGGATCGAATGGCAGCTGTGTTTCTGCGGTGAGACCCTGTGAGGGGCCCGTGTGCAGTGTGTCCCTGTGAGATCAGCATCCCCCACACTTAGCCGGTGGTGCTGGACTCGGCTGTGCAGCCGAATCACCATAGACCTTCTGACCACTTTGGAAGAGGGCCCACCAGGACCGGAGGCGTTAGCCCAGCAGGAGAGGGGCTTGCCTATGTAACCTCCCCAGGTATGTTTACGTGGGGCCACAGCAGAGACCCACCGCCCTCTCCAGTCAGGGCGTCCTCTACCCTTACTTCTTTATTCATTTTTTTTGAGGAGAATTCTTATTTTATATATACTTTTATTGACTTCACAGAAAACTGGAGACGGAGCGCGAAAGAGAAACGCCAATGATGAGAACCATTGATTGGCTCTCTCCTGGACACCCCGCATTGGGGATGGAGGCCACAACTGGGACATGGGCCCCAACCTGGAAGCCAACCATAACTGCCTGGTTCTGGTTCATAGGTTGACACTCAACCACTGGACCAGGCAGACAAGGCTCGGGTGCCGGTAAACCTGCTTGTATAAAGAAAAGAATGGTATTGCTGGTTTAGTTAGCTTCAAGGTATTCTTTGAAACTATTGGAGAAGTTGCTAAGAATTGATAACTGAAAATTTGAGAATGACTTTCTACGACCTAATGGAACCCACTTTTTCTTTAAATCCTATGGCAAGGATGTGCTTATTGATTTGAGAGAGAGAATCATTGATGGGAGAGAAAAGCATCAATTGGTTGCCTCTCATACACACTCCCACTGGAGACTGAACGCCCAACCTAGGTATGTGCCCTGACCAGGAATTGAACCCACAGCCTTTCAGTGTAGAGAATGATGCTCCAGCAAACTGATCCACACCGGCCATGTCGTGGACCAATTTTTAGGAAAGAAAACTTTCTGTGACTCCTAACCTTTGTGCATATCCATGGTCCAAAATACAGCTCAGTCCATGGGAGTTCATGGAACACCTTGATGACTTTGAGTTGAGTGAATGAGATGCAATGTGTGCAATGTGCTCATCACTGTGCCAGGCTTGTGCTCACTCTTTGTGGTTTCAGTCGGCCTCATCCTGTTTTCTGTGTCATTCTTATGTATTTTCCTTAAAAATAGCACTAGGTTCATAAATTTTGCATCGTTTCTCTAAAATGTTGGCCCTGAAAACGGGGAGCAGAGCGTTTGAAATTTTATCATCCAGTTTATATCCCTTTGGCATAAGCTCATCAATTCAACTGTTCTTGAAATCTTGATTTGCATGATGATAAATAATTTTCATTATCTCAAGATTCCTAAAAGTATATGTTATCCGCTGTGTTCTCACTTCAGGTCACTGCATCTATAAATTTGTTTCCAGGTTAGATCACATTTCGTTGGACATGAATTGAAATCTCATCATGCTGCCCACAAAAGAAGGTGGTTAGATTTATGGAATAGCTTCTGTACGAGGAATTGATTGAGATAGGTATGAAAAAGTAACCACTTTAGGTGGGATTTTTTTCAGTTTTGTTCTTTTGTTCGGGGCAGGAATAGACTGCTGGGGACTCGCTATGATTACAAGGAATATGAATGGTGCTCTGTTAAGCATGATTGTTCTGTTCTAATGAGGGAAAGCACGTTCTGATCTGGTGGAGAGTTGTCCGCCCTGGGACATGGGAGCTAACAAGGGAATGCAGGCCACCCTCGTTTCTGAGAAAGGCCTAGATCAGCAACCTCGTTGCCTGTAATCTGGTCCCGGAGCCACCCGGCCTCTGCCAACACCCAGCCTGAGTTGCCTGTAACCTCTAACCACTATACCTTCCTACATTCCCAGGCCTGAAATGTCTGCTTTCCCTTGGGATCTTTGTCCTTCTACCCAAGATAAGCAGCTGGCTTATTGGGGGTGGGGGACTGGGGGTATAGCAGATGTCTGTGGGTGACCTGCTGCTCTCTCCTTCTGCTGCATTCATGGAATAAATGATCTAAACCCTGTCTCTGCTTCATTGGCTCAAGGAGTGACCAGCAGCCCAGACCCATTGCTTGTCCAGATTCACTTTCAGTAATTTTATAACAGTCATTGGAGCTGGATAATGAATCGAAATGCTAATCAGTACTCTCCCCCCACAGCGAATCTAAGTCCAAAGATTTCATCTACTTTAAACAATTTAAATTTGTCTTAAATTAAGAATGAGTTTTTTAATTAACCCAAGTAAACCATTACTAGTTTAGAAATAATTGATTGGCAGCCTAAATGTTTAAATTCTGTTCTGAGGGTGCCTGTATATTTGTTCTCTAAATGTCTTTCTTGCATGTGCTAATTTAGTACTCCTTGCACAGAAAGCTATGTACAAAGTCCTTTTGTTAAAATATTTTCCAGTCCGGCCGGCATGGCTCAGTGATTGAGTGTATCACTACGACCAGGAGGTCACCATTAGATACCCAGTCAGGGCATATGCCCTGGTTGGGGGCTTGATCCCCATTATGGGGCGTGCAGGAGGCAATTGATCAATGCTTCTCTCTCATCATTGATGTTTCTCTCTCGCTATCTCTCCTTTCCCCTCGGAACTCAATAAAGATATATTTTTTAAAAATATATAAAGTATACCCTAGCCAGTTTGGCTCACTGGATAGAGGGCTGACCTGGGGATTGAAGGGACCCAGGTTTGATTCTGGTCAAGAGCATGTACCTTGGTTGTGGGCACATCCCCAGTGGGGAGTGTGCAGGAGGCAGCTGATCGATGCTTCTCTCTCATCAATGATTCTAACTCTCTATCCCTCTCCCTTCCTCTCTGTAAAAAATCAATAAAATATATATTTTTAAAAATATATATGTATATAAAATATTTCTCAAATATATAGCTTTACTTTGTTCATTTTCCTTATAAACTACACATTAGTGAGTGGTCTGTCAAATTGTTTTTTAGGCAATTGACTGGTGGACTTGAGGGGTCTTACGTATGAACTATTGACAGTCGATGGTGAGAATTTCTGAGCTGGGCTCTGTAGGTAAGACTTCACAAAATAAAATGACTGTGTAGTTCCCTGAAAGGAACGAATCAAATTTCTGTAATGTGGCTGATGGGAAAAAATAATTTTTTGAAACATAGACAGACATATCAGAATGAAGTGGTTAATTTCCATTGATAATGGTATAGGATCTATAAACATAACCTTTATGTTTCTTTATATTTTATGTGCCAGATAGATCTTAATCTTGATGGGGAGAGTGTCCTAATTTTTGCGTATTCCTAAAGCAGTTGGCATGGGGCATGAGCCTCTGGCAGAGCCGTTTAGAATGCTGGGCCTAGAGCAGTTTGGTTGTGGGGCCATGGAGACAGTGGAATGTTAGGTGCGAGGTCGGTGGGCGTGGAGTCGGTGGGCGTGGAGTTGGAGGGTGAGGAGTCGGTGGGTGCGGAGTTGGTGGTGCAGAGTTGGTGGTGCGGAGTCGGTGTGAATTGTCAGTGTGTGAAGAGTCGTTGTGAAGAGTTGGAGTAAGAAGAGTCGGTGGTCGTAGAGTCGGTGAGTGCAGAGCCTCTTCCTGTGTGAGAAGGGACTGTCCCTGCCTCCCCCTCAGGGCTCTTGTGAGGAGTGACTGTGCAAGGACAGAGGGCACCTGGCACAGGGCCGGGGATGGGCAGAGAGACGGTGTCCAGGTGACTCCCGAGTCTGTGAGCAAACCCTTCCCGCTGCCAGGCTTTGACCAGAACCGTGTCCACTGGCGGCAGGTCCACGGCTTCCCTTCTACCAATTGGGATCCCTTGGCCTGGCCTACGGGAATTCGGCTGAAACTGGCTCTCTGACAGCCTCTGAGGAGTCCCAGATTGCGAGAGGGCATAGGCGAGGCAGTGGGACTCCACTGGTATATGATGAGGGCGGGGAGGGACACAGGAGGTTGGCTAGTGGGGAGGGACCCTGGGAGGGCCCCAGGGCATGTCAGGCCTGTCTAGTTCAGCCCCAATCAGCCAGACCCCAGCAGCAAGCCAACCTGCCAGTTGCAGCGTAGGCCCTCCAGTGGTCAGTGCACGTCATAGCAAGCTGTTGAGTGGCCTTAGCATATCATTCGTGTATTATGCTTTCCTTGGTTGAATGGATGACCGGACACTTAGCATATTAGCCTTTTATTCTATAGGATGTTAAAAAAAACAACAAACAAACAAACAAACAAACAAAAACAAACAAACAAACGGATAGGGCCTGACTGCTGTGTTGCTTTCTGTAAGGATGGATGTAGGTGGGTGACTGGCAATAAGGGTCTCTGCTGGCAACTAGGATGTGGGTCGAGCTGTGATTTGGGAGTCCCTACAGCAATTCCAAGACATGGTAAACCAGCTAAGGGGCCTGAGAGCCGCCAGTCCTCTTGTCACCTGCTTTACAGCCCTGTGCTGTGCGTCACTTTGCTCAGACACCACAGAGGCCTCATGGGTCTTCATCACCTACCACAGGGTCAGCATGTCTTTTAGTGGCTGTAGGTCTCCCAGCAGGACCCTGTGCTGGAGTCCCTTCTGTGCAGCTGTGCTCTAGGAAGTGAGCAGGTGCATGGAGGCCCTTTATCCTGGGGAATGAGGGTAGCTGCACTGGGGCTGGGCAGGCCAGCGGGTTGCATGGTGCGCATCCTCACCCCACCCCTCTTCCTGCACTAGGATCGTGGACACATCCCCCAGCAGTTCCTTGAGGAGCTGCTGGGGGACATCATGGCCCTCGAGGCTGAACAGGTCCAGAGGAGGAACCAGCCCGCCCACCTGAGCTGGGAGCTGGAGCTGCTGATAGAAGGTAGGCAGCAGCCCCTGGCGCCGGGGAGCCAGCCTGGCTGTGGCTTCTCCCTCACCCAGGGAGCTGAGCCCTTGGCTCTGAATCTCCTGGGTCAGCCCACCCTCAGCCCAAGTCAGTAGGGTGTGCTTCAGGGGCCATTTGGGACCGTTTCATTGCCATTCTCCCCAAGGGGAACATGAGGGGCCTGGCAGCCTCAAAGTCAGGACATGAACTACAAGTAAGTAGATTCAGATTTCTCAGCGCCCGTGTGGGCAGTCCCGGGAGCTTCCAGATGACAGCACGCTGACCCCAGAGGCTGTCTTAGATCTGTCCGTGGGGGATTGAAAGCTCTGGATGGCAGGAGCTTCCCCAGTGCTCACTCACCTGCATTATAACAGAGGCCTGGGCTGATTTCCTCCGTTCATGTCCTCCTCGGGCAGATGGGTGCAGTCTGCTCTCTGTCTCCCTGGGCAGGGGCTGCTCAGTGACCTCTCCTCCCGAAGGACCTCACCCACGGGTGGCAAGTCCTCGACACACGCGCCCCAGATCTGCTACCCCCCACAGGCATACTGGTCAATTTCTGTGCCTCCCACTCCCCAGCTGAGCCACCCAGATCACCCCACTCTGACGGCTGGCCCGGACCATGCCATGTCTTTGCCGTCTCTGTGAGTCTCTGAAATCCTTGACTAGACAGTCAGGTTAGAACTCCATAAAAACTGGTTCCAGCAGTTCCACCGTCTGGAACTTCTGCTTTGGCCTCTCCACGGTCACCTGCCTTCTTCTTAAGCTCTGGATGGCTCCCCTACCGGCCCCCAGCTGAGCCAGCACAGGGGCCACAACCAACAGCGGCAGCACCTTGTGTACGACACCCAGCTGACCAGCCCCGGCCCTCAAACCTTGGCCTCGGGGTGGGGGCGTGGCCGTCTGGGGGGATGGTCCTCTCGGGGCCAGAGTCAGAGAGGGGAAGTGGAGGCCCTGGAAGCTGGGCTCTGACTCCACTTTGCTCTTCAGCCTGCACGCGGATCGCTGATTTGGAGGAGAATACCCATGCCCTCCGGGGCACAGTAAAGACGCTGCAGGAGGAGAACCAGCAGCTCCGGAAAGAGGTAACGGTGGGCGGTGTCCGGAATAGACGGGCAAGCCGGTGGCCAGGTGTCCCGTGGGGTGACAGGTTTGGGGTTTGCTCTCAAGCCAAGTTCACTCTGTGACCTGACTGTGGCACTGGCTGGGTCTTTGGCTCTGCAGCTGGAAGAGTTGGGGACCCAACTCACCCAGGACAAGGCCAACAGCCAAAAGGAAGAGCTGGAGGGAGAACTCCAGTCTAACATCGCCAACACCGTGAGGCCCTCCAGGGCCACGCAGGTAGGCCCTCCAGAGCGCATGTCCCCCTGGCGCCCCCGCCTGCCCGAGGGAGCCTCCGGGATCACAGCCGTGTCCTGGTCATTGATCAGTGATTCCTGGGTGACCAGTTCCCTCGCTCAGCTGCAGCTCAGACCAGCAATTCTCAGCCACTGCCGGCCGCGGGGGCAGGTGTTGCCTCCCTGGGACACTGGCCATCTTGGTGGTGGTTAACAGGACTGAGGGAAGGAGGAGGGCGGTGCTGCTGGCTGTGCCCATTCGATGGTTGTTCCGTAAATATCAGGGTCAGTTGGCTGCTAGTGTTGTTCAGATATTCTGTATCCTGACTGCTGTTCTATGTACTTTTTCTTTTATTTTTAAAATATTTTTATTGATTAAGTTATTATTTTTTGTGTGTGATTAATCACTATGCTTTTATTATGTTCAATTTGTAACAATGAAATTGGGGGTCACCGCAACATGAGGCACTGTATTAAAGGGTCGCAGCATTAGGAAGGTTGAGAACCACTGGTTTAAGGTTTATTTCGACCTCAATTGCTGGCCCCTACCAAACCTGGCCCTGTTCCGGGCTTGGGCAAGAGGCAACCAACTGATGTGTTTCTCTCACATGGATTCTTTCTTTCTTTCCCTCTCTCCCCAACTCTCTCTAAACATCAGATATCCTCTCGGGTGGTAAACGTGGTCGGGGGTGAATGTTCTTGAGCATCCCCAGGAAGGCCTGCGGGGATGCTGCCTCCACATTCTGGAAGGTGTTCTGGACTCTGCCAAACAGGATGAATGATTTCTCCTCCAGATCGATGAACCCCAAGTGGTTCTCATCGAACAGGATGACGACTCCAGGGTAGCGCCAGTGTGAGGGACATACGGGAACAGTTTCCACGCCATAGAAACACATCCTGCAGGTCCGGGGGTAGTTCTGGTTCCTTGGGCTCACGCCCACAGGCAGAACAAACGGGACAGGCTGCTCCTCTGCAGCTGCAGCCCCGGACTCCCCAACACTGGGCTGGGCGGGGCTCTGCCAGCCATGGCCCTCGCTTTCCTCGGTCCTGTCTTCTTGCTGCTGCTGCTGCTCCCAGAGCACCTGCTCCTCCATCTCCCGGACCACGCGGGAGAGCTCGTGGAAGTCGCGGAAGATCTCGCCATCTCGCAGCTGGATGCGGCGCGTGAGGTGGATCTCTAATATGTGGAATGCGATTCCCGTGCTGTGCGTGAGCCTGGCACACTTCCCATGGAAGCTGAGCATGAAAATCATGAGGCCCAAGCGATCCAATCGCATTTGCCTTGGAGGAGGCCTGGCCTGATGAGGTGGTCCGGGTGGCTGGGCGGGAGGTAGAGGCGGGGGTAGGTCCGGCAGTGATGTCGCACTGTGACATTCCATATCAGCGCCCGCTGTCCCGAATTCCTCCCTAAGCCGCGTGGGTGAATCCCTTCGGTGGTCTCTCTTCTGGCACTGGCTGGTGAGCCTGTCCTTCCGAATCTGCAGGTGGCGGCTGTGGGGCCTGCGGTGGCGGCCTTCCATGCACTCCACCGTGGCTGATTTCCGCTCCATCAGGCGGATTCGGAACGCGGGCTTGAATTGCATTGGGCCGTCCACATGGGTGTTAAGACCAGGCCTGTACGTCCAACCAGTAATGCCTAAGCCGTCCACCGCTACATACAGCAGTGTTTTATAGAGCTCAATATCTCGCCCCCACAAACCCAAAACGTGTCTGTCTGGGTGGAACAGCTTCACATAGACTTCTCGGTAAGACGTGCCTACTGCCTCCAGATTCTGCAAGGTTTCACAAAAGCCAAACTCCTCCCGGCAGTGCCGTCTCCAGATGTTGTCGATGTGCAGGGTGCGGCGGAATTTGGTGCAGACCTGGGCCAGACTGGCCAGGTCGGTGACTGGGAGCGAGGCACAGATAACCACCAACATTTCCACCCCCAGGTCCTGCAGCGAGCAGTGCGGGGGCGGCCTGGGGCTCGCGATTCTTCCCACCCAGCACCCCGCTGCGGCGTCCGCCTTGTGGTGCTTTTCTGCTGGGGCCCGCTTGCCCTCGGCCGCTGCCTTCTCAGCCGGGCCCTGGCTCTTCTGAGGACACCGCTTGCCCTGGGCCTTTGCCATCTCAGCCGGGCCCTGGCGCTCCTGAGGACACCCACATCCCCGCGAAGAGTCCAAGTCGCAGAGGCAAGCGCACTCCTCCATGCCTCCTTGCTTACCAGCCACCACAGTCCATTAAGTTATTATATATGTGTCCATATCCCCACATTGCCCCCTATTGGTGGGGGGAGGGAACTCATGCTCTCAGCCCTGTGTTGTCCGTGTCCATTGGTTAGGCCTATATGCTGGCATAGAAGTCCTTTGGTTGATCTCTATTTCCTTTTAAAAAAATAGGCTTTTACATGTGGTCACAGAGGGCAGCCAAGGAGCTGATCCAGAGAGCGGACATCCTGTGCCCCTAAAGGTCCTGAGTGTGGAGAGGGCGCAGGGCTCCCGTAGCACCATGTGGGCCCGGCCAGCGCAGTTCCTTCAGTTCTGGGAGAACCGCACTGAGCACGGCGGGTGCTGCCTGCCCCGAGGGTCCCTGCTCTTCTGGGGTCTGCACTTGCCCTGCTCTTGGCCCCTCAGTGCGTGTGGGGGTGCAGGGATACGGGGTCTGTTGCTCCCCGGGGCCAGCACCCAGTGAGGCATCCTCACCTTTTCCCTCTGGGCAGGAGGATCCTTCTAGTCTGGGCCCCCAGAACCAACAGGGGGCCGAGGAGAGGGAGCTGGAGGAGCCGGGGCAGCAGGAGAAGCAGGGGCCCGAAGCCCAGGAGGCCCTGAAGCAGGAGCAGGAGGCCAAGGCCCTGGCCGCCGCCAGAGAGAACAGCGGAGAGGAGGAGAGGCTGCGGCAGGAGAACGACAGGTACCCGCCCGCCCCTGCAGCAGCACCTGCCGCCTTCAGTCACACCAGCTCCCTCAGCTCCCGCTGCGCTCAGCTCAGGGGAGTCCCCTGGAAATGGTGCCCTTTCACCTGCCCTGTCACGGTCACAGCTGATGGTCAGGAGGGAAGGGCCTCCAGCTGGTGGCTGGGATGGAGCATCGTCCAGGTGTGGGTGACCGCCCCTCCCACATGGATGATGGGGATGACTGTGTCGGGCACGGCCATCTTCATCCTCTCTCACCAGCCATTCCAGGAGGACATATGCTTGCTCCCCGTCATTCCCGCGTTCCCTATTGGCGAACTCAGCTCCTCGCTGAGATGCACTTGTCACCCCCCTTTGGTCCCCATGTCCTGTCAGGGGCCTGTCCATAGGGCGAGATCCTGGAATCGCCTGATGTGCACATTTGCAGCTGCGGTTGAACAAGGCCTCTGACTCCTGCCTGTTTCAGCTCTCACACTCCACACGAGCGTCCCTTCTGTGGTCCATGGCGTGCCATGGAGTCCTCTTCTCTTGCTTTTTGGTGGCGATTTCACCGTTTGAAACGGCCCCCAGGTGGAGTGCTGCAGTGCTGTCTAGTGTCCCAAGTGCACGCTGCGCTGGGCCTCAGGGAAAATATCCGAGTGGCACATGAGGGTCGTTCCGGCCCGAGGTCTGGTGCTGTTGGCTGTCCCAGTGAGCATATGGCACAAAGCGTCCTTATGTCCTGATTGGTTGAGAGAAATGTGGCCAGAGACTCACAGGAACTGGTGGGGACAGTTGCAGTCTACACTGCTCAGTGCTCGCGGGGGCTCCATAGGACATTATACCGCGAATCCTGAGAATTGACTGCGTTTTTATCCTTCTCTTCAAACAGATGAGGAAAGAGGCTCAGAGAGATTCAATAACTTGTTCGGGCCAGTCCTGAGTGTAGTGGCCCAGTCAGGACTCAAATCCAGGTCTTGTCTCAGCCCAGTGGCCTGACCACGTGAAGCCTTCCTTCGCACAGCCTTGTTTTAATATGTTTGGGCCTACAAAGTCAGGTGCCTGCGGGGCCAGGCAGGTCCAGCAGGTGGGGAGGGAGTGTGAGCGGCAGGGCAGGCCCTCGTGGAGAATACACACCCTCTGAAGGCGGTCAGCTGCGGGGCGGACCCGGGCTGCCAGGCCATCCTTTTGTTTCTACTTTTTTATTCTTCTTATTATTTAATCCTCATCCCAGGATACTTTTTCCATTGCCCTTCTGAGAGAGAGGGAGGGAGGGAGGGAGGGAGGGAGGGAGGGAGGGAGGGAGAGAGAAAAAGTGATGGGAGAGACACATCTATTGGATGCCTACAGCACACACCCCTCTATGCCGGGGAGCAATCCCACAGCCCAGGGACATGCCACTGGGAATCCAACCCGTGACCATTCCGGACACAGGCTGATGCTATCACTGCTGAGCTGCCCCTGCCAGGGCCTTTGCTTGATGCTTTCTCCCCACCCTCCCAGAATCTTGGTAGCTAAATGTTGATGTGAAATGGAACATTTTTAGAAATATTGAATAACTAATTACTTTAAATTAAATCACGGAGACTGTGTGGGCCTCACAGGGCCCATCTGTGTTCACATGGAGTCCATGAGCCTCTGATCGTTGAGATTTCAGGTAGAACCCTTACTCCTGGAAAGCCAGTCGGGTAATTATGCCGATGATAATGATGATGATGATGTCAGTGGCTTTACATAATGCTCCTGAATCTCTTATTTGTGTCAGGAGTTGGGATCAGAAATGGACTTGGAATTGGGGAGAAGAGCTGGGCAAAGGCAGAGTTTCAGAGCAAAGATGATCTGATTCCAAGTTTTTCAAAAGTGTTTCAGTCGAAGAACCCTTTTTCCAAGGAGGCAGACATGCAAAGCCTTCCCTGGGAAGGATTTTTCACAGGCTGCTCTGTTGAATTGTGTCTGAGCCTGCCTGTCCTGTGTCCCAGCCCAGAGCGTGGCAGCTGGGGTGGCCGCATAGAAACCCAACGGACACAGTTTAAGAACCTCTGAATGTGCTCAGCCCTCATTTCCACAGGGGAAAACCTGAGGCCCAGAGAGGATGGGGGTGTGATTGAGGTGTATGTGGGACAGAGGCTGGGAGTGCTCCTGAGCCCTGGGCCATGTGGCTCTCCACCCGCAGGCTCACTTCCTGGACTGAGCTGCTTCAGGCGGAGCAGGAAGAACTACGCTCCCACAGGCAGGAGCTGCAGGCCTCCATAGAGGAGGTGGAGCAGAAGATGCGGATCTGGGAGGCGGAGTACCAAGACCTGAAGGCGGAGCAACTGCCCAAGGAAATCTTGCTCTACAATCTGAGCATGCAGTGTGAGGTGAGGCCGGGGGCTGGTGGGCCTCAGGACACCGGGCCTGAGCCCGGGGCTGACAGCCTGGGGCTCAGCCAGGTCCGAGTGGGTCCTCATTGGCATCTGTGCCCAAAGACTGTGTGGGAATGTCACCCAGAGGCCGAGAGGAAGCCAGAGGCATTTAACAGGGACAAGCACCTTGGCTGGAGGGGATGTGTTAGAAAAGACCTCTCACCAACCTTTGCTTTTGTATTTTTTAAAGCTATTTTTCTTGATTTGAGAGAACAAGGGAGACGGAGAGAGAGATGGAAACATCTATGAGGACAAAGAATCGTGGCTCCGCTGCCTCCTGCACCACCCCCGCGGGGTGCCAGCCCACAACTTGGGCATGTGTCCTTGACCGGATTCGAACCTGGGACCTTTAGTTCCCAGTCCGATGCTCTCTCCACTGTGCTAAACTGGTTAGGGCCTGACCTTTCCTTTTCGCAGGGCCGGGGGGCGGGGGGGTGGGGGGCGTGCATGGAAGCAGCTAAGTGCTGTTTTCATTCTGTCCTCGCGGCTGAGCTCTTTGCTCTGTGCTCCCCGTGTCATCTCACTGAATTCTCACAATGCTTTTGTGAGCTGGCGCCCATCCTCATCCTCTGAGGTTGGGTCTGAACTCAGTTTGTTTGAAGCCAAAGCTTGGGCTTTCCCGCCACTCCAGCCCGATGATGTTCTGGGTGGAGAGTTGAGCAACCTCAGCCCCGAATTCCTATCCAGCCCGGCATTTATTTTTCTGATGTCAGAGAGAGGAAGGGAGAGGGAGAGAGGGATGGGAACTTCAATGAGGAGAGAGAACCTCTGATGGGCTGCCTCCTGCACGCCCCCTACTGAGGATCAATCCCTCATCCTGGGCGTGTTCCTTGACCAGGCATCTCTTTTGTGAACTCCTGGTGAATGGGGGGCCGCTCCACCACCTGAGCCACACCCTTTGGGCTGCTTCCTAATGAGATACTTTACATTCTTTTTAAAAATGGCTGTCAAGTCCTCAGAGCCTCTTGTACATTTTGCACTGATGGCGCCTCTCTGCTCAGACTGGCTGTGTTTTCAGTGCTCAGTGGCCACACGTGGGCAGGGCTGCGCGACTGGCCGGTGCACTCGGCCATCCCCATGTCATTGGCTGTGTTGGTCCTTGCGACTGGTGAAGCTCATGCCGAAATGGCCATGTTCATGCACGTGGCCCTTTTCTCCTTTTGGGAGCAGTTTCCCAGCAGTGGAGTCACAGGGGCCCGTGGTGTTGAGGACATTGTTGATCTGTGTTTCAGTCGCTCACCCTTGCGGAGAAGGACTGGCAAGAGGAGCAACGTCGCCTGAGGAAGGAGATAGACACCTTGAAAGAGCTGAACCAGAGCCTCCTGGACGCATGGGGCCAGCACTGCACTGAGAACGTGTAAGGGGGAGGGGTGACCGACACCTGTCCGCACAGGGCTGCGGGCTTCCAGCTCCACGCCCAGGCCTCCACGTTCTGGGCAGAGAGCCCGCCGGCGAACTGGTGTCCCCAGGGCAAGGGAACAGACCATCTTCCCAGTGCAGCCTGCTCTCCTCTCCCCGGAATGGCTCTAGAATTCTGTAAGGAGCGGTGGTTGGATTTTGCTGGCTTCCACGACATGGCCCACTGCCAGCCGCTTCTTAATCTGCTTTTGGAATTAAGCTCAGTTTAAAAATGATGACAGAGGCAAAGAGAGGTACCTAGGGAAGCCATCCAGGTCGCGGGTTGAGCCCGTTCTCTGTCTGATTTCCGCTTGAGGGGCTGGAGAGAGGGTTGTCCTCCCTCTGCTGACGTGACACGAACCTGGCTGTGGCAGGGGGCCCTGCGAGGTGCACAGAACCAGTGACCTGGTGGCCACACACAGGCAGGGGTGATGGCGTGTGAGCAGAGCTGTGTGCCCAGCAGACAGATGTTGAGGAGCTCCAAGGAGGGGGAGATGGAAGCGTGGTGTGGGAGTTGGGGTTCTGCAGCTGACCCGGATGGGGACAGGGCTAGCCGAGGGGGCGGGAGTTGGGGGGACGTGAAGGTGGAGCACGGGTGGTCGGGGTGCAGGGAAGGTGCAGGCAGTGGCAGGAGGGAAGGCTGGAGCAGGGGGCACTCAGATGGGGAAGGCCTCCATGCCTTGCTAAGGAGTCAGATTCCCTGGGAGTGAGTGTTTATGGGAGGCTGGTCTAAGGGCCGAGGGAGCTGCCAGAGAGGAGGCAGGAGGAAGAGGCTTGGTGCTGGAAACCTTGGGGTTGGAAGTCAAGTGACCCGAGATGCATCTGGTGGGCCCAGGGTGCTCTTCACTCCTCAGTGCTGAGCTGTGGGACTGTCCTTCCTTGTGATGGGGAGTGGCTGGCCAGGAGGGACAGAGGGGCTCGGTCACAGTGGCCACAGGGGCACTGACCCAGCCCCGCGGGGTCACGGTGCTGCTTCACTTTTCTCCCGGGTTCTTCTGCTCGTCTACAGCTGGCTCGCCACTGACCCAGGAAGGTTTACAGGGAAAGCCACACTGTAGTTTGGGGTGGAAATGACCATGGACTGAGTTGGCTCTCTACAGCGCAGCGGGTCCCAATGGCCAGCAGAGGTTGGGTAGGTGCCAACTAGAAGCATCGGGGCCTGGTACCCAGGGGGATGATCTGATGAAGGTCTTGCATTAGACAGTGTGTGCAGGAGGCCAGGGAGTGGGCAGGCTTCCTGACCTGCTCTGAGTGGAGTCTTCCCAGCCCGGGGCGGGTTGGGGGCCTGTCTTGTGTGAATTTGTGCGCCTAGTGGTGGGGGTCGGTCAGAGCCAGACAGGAAAGCGCTCTAGCATAAGGCCCAGCAGCACAGCTGAGGGAAGAGAGGAACACAGACTAGAAGAACAGATGCCGAGCCAAGGCCGCTGGGAGCAGGTCAGGGTCGGTGGTCCTGGGCCCAGCGGTTTGCGAGTCATCGCTTTTCACAGCTGCTCACTTCACGGTGAAGTCTCAGAAAAGCCCGCGTCTCAGGTGGGACCTCGGCAGCCTCATGGCTAAAGGAGCCTGAGCTGCTGCCTCGATCCAGGGGACTCATGTTCAAGCAAGGAAACCAGGGTCTCTGCCGTCAAGGCCCACGGGTTTGCCATCCTGAGTTGCACATGGTTCGGGGCTTGCTCTCCTGAGATGTGGTCCAGCCTGCTCCTTGGTGCTACAGCAGGTCTCCTCACGTGTTAGGGTTCCCGGACCCACGCCACAAGCTCCCCTCCCCATCTTCCCCCCTCGGCGAGCTTGACGGTCATGAGAACCGTGATGTCATAGTCCCCGGAAAATGCCGGCCCTTCTGGGCCAGGTCCCAGCTAGGGCCGATGAGTCCATTGACACGTTTTATATAAAACCAGACTGTTCTTTCTTTCTCCTCTGTTTCCAGCGACACCCGGCAGACTATGCCTACAGGAGAGGCGGAAGAGGACAGAATTGGGGCTCCAAAGGAGGCTCAGTGTCCTGCTCCTAGGAAGTGAGTTGATTTCAGCAGCAGGAACTTCAACTCAGAACAGGAAGCTGCTCTTTCACGAGTGGGGAAAGCCATGTGGAGCAGTGCCCAGTGTGTGGGGCCCGCACCTTCCCCTCTAGGGCAGGTCCCCTGAGCGCACCTCCCTCCCAGCTCTGAAAGAACTGAGAGTTTCTTTCCGGCCTTCCTCGGGGTTATCCTCTGAGGGTGGCGAATGCCAGCTGCCATGTCCGGTTGAAGGGGCAGAGAGTCTGGATTAGAGCCACTGGAGCAGGACTATCAGGCTGTGTCTCCAGGTTTCAGGACCTAGAAAGCCATGTTTCTGTTTTGGGAAGGAAGCGTGGGCCGGACACCTGGGCCAGCACCCATGGTCTTCAGTCACAGGAACCTCTTGGTCTTCCCTACATTCCTCTGGAGTCTCTGGACGCCAGGGTGGTTCTCAAACACGTTCCCTTCTGCAGAGCAGCAGCCCCGGTGGTGGGCGGCTCGGTCCCCGAGGCTGCGGGCTTCTGTCCAGCAGGCCTTCCCCTGCGTCCGGGCCTGAGCCCCAGGAGCTGGGCCTTCAGATTGTCCTGCCCCAGCCCAGCCTTGAGGGCAAATCACCATGAATCCTGCAAGGGCTCTCTGTTGACATCACAAAACCACATAATTTCCCACCCTCCTCCTGTCCCTTGTGTTGGCGGGGACATTGAGGCCTCGATGAGGAAAGTACTCGAGTTGAGTCAGCACAGTGTCGCTCTGTGGCAGAGCCAGGATTAGAACCAGCTGCGGTGCTTCTTGTGACATTAGAATGCCTCCATTTCTGGTTAGCTGCACTGTATGACCCTTTAAGTTCACTGTTTTCATTGATTCGTTTTTATTTTACTATATATATATATATATATATACACATATATATATATATATACACACACACACATATATATATATATATGTATATATATTAGTATATTTTAACTGAATTCGGAGAAGAAGGCTGAGGGTGAGAGAGAGAAACATCAGTGATGAAAGAGAATCATTAATTGGCTGCTTCCAGCACACCCCCCACCGGGAATTGAGTCTGCACACCTCCAACCGGGAATTGAGTCTTGACCAGAATGGAGCCCAGAACCCTTTAGTCCATAGAGTGATGCTCTACCCACTGAGCCCAGCCGGCTAGGGCTATTCTAATTTTGCTCAATCCTCACCTGAGGATTTTTTTTCATTGATTTCTGGAGAAAGTAGAGGGGAACAAAGGGTTGGGTGGAAGAGAGAGAGACATCAATGAGAGAGACATCAATATGAGAGACACATTGATTGGTTGCCATCCAGCACACGCCCCCAGTGGGCCCAGGGATAAAACTGCAACCCAGGTACACTCCCTTGACCCAGAATCAAACCCTGACCCTTCAGTGCTTGGGCCACTGCTCTAACCCCTGGGGAACACCAGCCAGTGTCCACTCTTTTTCATCCACATGGCCCACTGGGCCCACCCTGTTCCCCCCTCACCCAGATTCCTCAGTGCCCGGAAGGGGCTAAGTCTGCCCGCCTGTCTCACCTATTGGGAGCTCCAGCGGGAAATGAGGAGGCCCTGACTCTCCCTGACATGGCCCTGGGATGCACAATTGCCAGCACACCTAGATGAGCACAGCACCTCTCCCGGTGCCTCCCGGTGACGCAGAGTGGAGGCTGCATGTGAGGTTCTGTTTCCTGAGAGGCTAGTGCGGGTTTCTGCCACAAGGAACGCTTCTCCCGTCCCTGGGTCTGTGCGAATGAACTGCCAATGGTGCCCCACGCCCTGAGGCCACATGCGATGATCCTGGTGCTGGCAATGCAGATTCGTGGGGAACCTGGTGCTGAACCCCAAGGGAAGGGCTGCTTCCCCGGCTGGAGGGGCATTGGGGGTTGGCAGTGTCCTAACCCTCTACTCCTAATAGGAAAAAGCGCTGGAGTCGAGCCAGAGCCTTCCTCAAATTGTTCCAACGCCAGAGAGGCCACTCACGAGGACAAGCCAAGTCACCCGCAGATGGCCGTCCTGGGCCCCAGGAGGCCACCCCATCGTGCTCATACTGGGAGGAGAAGGGAGACGCCCGCAGTGGGCCCCCACCAAAAGGTAGGAGGGGCTGGCCTGGCTGCAGGAGGGCAGTGAAGGGGAGGATCTCAGGCCTTCCTCGAGGTCAGGGCAGAACCGAGGAGATGCGAGCTGGGTGCGTACACGTGTGCTTGGAGCCTGAAGGGGGCTCCGCACGCCCCCGTCTGCCCCCTCAGGTGTGTGAACACCCAAGTAGAACATGTAAGCCCACGTCACTGTGGCGGCAGTTTCATCCAGAACCATTTAGTTCCTTCAGCATGAGGAGCCTCCCCATCACGTACACTGTGGTGGGTCCTCGGATATCCAGAGCGGATCTCCAGACAGTTACCGCGGAGACACGCTCAGGAGAGGATGTGTTTGGGGCTCCTTGTCTCTGCCAGGCCTCGGATTAGCCATTTCTGTCGGGGGAGCCCCCATGTAACCCGTCGTGGACATCTGCCAGGCCTTCAGCCAGGCTCGGGCTCTGCTCTTGCTGTTGCTCTGAAAAGCAGGGGTGGTTCTCTTCTCCCACCTGACCTGGCCCTGAGTCCTCCCACCAGGGGGCGCTGGACCTGCTCATTGAGGGCTGTGATGGGAGTGAGCCATTGGGTGGGTCCACAGTGGATTTGTAGCTGCATGTGCTGCCTGTGTTTCCTGGGATCTAAGAGGCTGTCAGCTGTCAGCTGCCCGATTTTGTGCTCATAGAAAGAAAGTGATCGGGTGGTGGCAGTGAGGGTTTTGTCAGAATCGCCACCAGCCGACAGTGACTGGGAGGGATGCTCCAAGCTGCACCCTGATTTCAGAGATGGAAGGTTGGGGGTTGGGGGTGAACCAATTAAACAAAGCCATTGACTGAAAGGTGGTTTAGTTTTCACATTCACTTTGAAATATCATTTTATTGATTATTTGCCTATAAACCTGCCAAACATGCCCCCTGAGAAAGTTGACAATTTGATGAAGGACACTAGGACTTTCTGAAGACGGGGCCAGGCCCGAGACTCGTGGGCTCCCAGGGGCTGGGGGGACAGGACCTGACAGGACCCGGGGCCGTGACAAGGCGCCCTGTGGCTGTGACGGGTGCAGCAGCCATTCCGGGTGGCAGTCACCACTGCAAGTCCTGCTGTGTCACCCGAGATGCAGAAATGAAGTGTGCGCACGCGGACACACTGTCTGGGGGCTGCTGCTTGCGTTCCCGGTCTCACAGGAGGTGAAGTCGGGGAAACGCTCACGTGCAGGTAAATGACCATGAACCTTACTGCCTTGTTAGCATTGGTTTTCTCCAGAGGGTTCTGTGGCCTGGGGTTTTCCTACTGGCTCCTCACACTTTTGGACATGTATCACGTCCACTTGTGTGACTGGCTAAGTTGATGAATGAGCTATAATCAGCCCAATTGAGTCAGCAAAACCTTCTGAGAAAAAACTGCTTTACAGATCCCTGCTGTGGTTTGGATCCCTGAGTGAGCAGGTCAGGGGCTGCAGTTAGTAACGGCAGCCGTGCGAGGGGGCTTTCTGGGCTCAGCAGCCTTTCGGTAGTTGACCCACTTTGTCCGTCTCCTTGAGTTCTAGCTGCCGTGGGAGGTCGGCTCCATTCCTGTCCCCCGTTCAGAGCTGGGAGGGGAGCTCAGGAATGCTTGACCAGGCTCAGCACTGGCCCAGAGAGTCAGTGTTGGAGCTGGGACCCGAACCCGCGTCTGACAGGTTCTGGGGCCCGAACTCTTAACCGCTGTGAGCACTGCCTGCCCTTCAAGCTGCTGTGGTCCCTGAAGATGCTCAACCAACTTGGGGCCCCAGCACTGAGGAGTGGGTCCCTTCTCTGTGGTGTGAGCTGTGCCAGCAGGTGGCGCTGCGGGGGAAGAAATAGCAGAGGTGCAGCTGTGCACTTGAATCCTCCATCAGGACTGGAGAAATCCCTTCTGTTCATGGATTGACGTGTTGAGGAAGTCACTAGACCAATTGTCTGCTCTCATAAGACTAGAGCTTAAAGGCTGTGAGGGCTAAACCAAGAGGAGAGGATGCGGCGCCATCTACTGTGGAAGAATGCTTGAGTTTGAGGGTGTTTTGGTATCAGATAGAGGTAGGTATTTTCATTATGTGCAAAGTCATCCTGCCATCAGAGGCTGTGAGAGGCACCAGAATTCTTAGTGAGCCTGCCCGTTTGTCTCAGTGGTTAGAGCATCGAAGGACCGAAGGGGCGCAACTTAGATTTCCAGTCAAGCGCACATACCTCGGTTGCAGGGTTGATCCTGGCCGCGGTTGGGGTTTGTGAGAGAGGCAACCAGTGGATGTATCTCTCTCCCATCGATGTTTCCCTCTCTTGCTCTCTCCCTCCCTTCACCTACGTCCTCCCATCCACTCTCTCTCTAAAGACCAATGGAAAAAAAAAACCTCCCGTGAGGACTTTTTAAAAAGAAGTATTATGACTGAGGAGTCCAGGTGGACTGTTTCACTGCATGCAGCAGGCCAGAAGCATGCCACTAAGTGTTTGGAGGGGAGCAGGAGTTAGTTGTGTGTGAGACAGGATGTCAGGGAGCCTGTCATTAAAATGGATGAGTAAGCGCAGCTGGTGTGGCTCAGTTGGGTGAGCATCATCCCATGAACAAGGAGATCACCTTCTGATTCCCGGTCAGGGCACACTAGGATGGGCGTGCAGAAGACAGCCGATCCATCTTTCTCATCATTGATGTTTCTATCTCCCTCTCCCTACCCCTCTCTGAAAATCAATAAAAACACATTGGACAAAAAAGCGGATGAGTAAGGAAAGCTGCCCCCTACATCAATAAACACCCTTGCTTAATAATGTAACCCATGGAAATGGAAAAGCAGTCTAAGACATCCACTCCTTGAGCAGTACAGAATGCTCCTCTCGTGCTACGTGGAGCCCTGGCTCCAGCTGCCACTCCAACACTTGACTGGAGTCCGAGCAGAAAGGGTCCACCGGGCCCTGATGCTGGTTGTGCTGGGGGGAATGTTGCCGTCTCTCCCGGGCTGGACTGGATTCTGACTTCCCAAGTACATTTGGCGAATGTAGCGTCATTTGTCCATTATTCAGTTCATTTACTTGCTGTTTTCTGTGTTTTGATCCTTCCTCCCTTGGTTATCCGGGATGACAATTTAGCGACGGAACAACGAAAGAGTGCCTTTTGGAGCAGACAGAAGCATGTTGCGGTCAAAGACAAGCCTCCAGTGGCCAGCTCTGCTTGGTCTAACGTCATGAAATGCTGCATTTAATGCACCCACCCTCTCCTCCCTAACTTGCCTCTCCCTTTTTTCCGACCACGAAGATTTATAATCCTTTCCCTTTATCCCTGTCTTGATCATATACCCTTTATTTCTGAAAATTTTTTAAGTTTCTTTTAAAAGAACAAAAAAACTCCAACAACAACAACAACAACAACAACAAAAGCCCAATGAAAACCAGTTCGCTTGGAAGCAGAAAAATCCTGAACCTAATGGAAACCTCAGTCGCCATGACAACAAGGCCACGCCAAAGCAGGAGTCACCATCGCCCTGACTTAGTGGCTTGATGTGTCCCCTACTTGGCCTCTTGCACCGGCTGTAGCTCCTGGGCTGGCACGGCCTGGTCCTCCCTCGGCCTGTCTCCCGTGGGAGCAGTTGGAAACCCGAGGTCTCTCTGGCTTGGCTGTGTCCGCCGCTCTGCTCCTCCAGGTGACGCCACGCAGTGGAGGCCTGATGTCAAGCGGTAAGATTTGGGTGCTTCAGACTTCATGGTGGGTGTGACATTGAGTGGCTGAGGGGCAGGGGGGCAGGTCCTGGGAGAGTGAGGAGGGGCCCGCAATCCCCACAGTGGGTGTGGCTCCGGGCCCACAGCCCCGGGGCTGCCTGGAGCCTGACGCTGTGCAAACAGCCTGTCCTCCAGCTCCCGGAGCTCCACCCCACACCTGTGCCACTGGGATTGGAGAGCCCATCGCCTGTCCCATGATGAGGTAGTTGCAGGTCTTTTCGGGGTTTTGCCCTCATGTGTTTTTTTTTTTTTAATTGGGATTCTGTTTAGCTTTTACAAGAGTATACGTTCATGGTAGAAAATTCAGAGATTGCAGAAAGCACAAAATACCAGGTAAACTCATGGTGCAGTCAAAGTCACCATGCGGAGAGGAGGGCTTCTTAAACAGAGGGTTGTTCGGGTGGTAACCAACGTGGTTCTCAAATCCTAAGGGTGCCCTCCTGGACCGTGAGGGCCCGGACCACAGGTGTGGAGTGGTCCTAGGCAGACTCGGGTCAGGGTGCTTTGAAATCAGGGATCTGAGGACACAGTGTCTCACGGCAGGTGTGCCCAGGAGTTATGTTTTGGCCTTGTGCCAACATTTGGTGCAGCCTCGTGAGTTGGTCCCCCAAGTTCTCCCAGCTGCTCAGAGCCAACCCTGTGAGCGATGGGTAGAGTGGAGTCCTCCACTCAGGCCTGCGGCCAGGGCCTCCCAATCAGACCACAGCCCATGAGGCGCAGCCCCACCTCTGTCCCTGGGCTCCGTGGGCCCCGCTGCCTCTGCTGCTGGGCCTCGGTGTGGTCGCCCCCCCTTGACATGGGGTGTTGCAGCCCCATTTCTCACTGTCCTTCTCTGCCCCAGGCCCTGGGGACCCGATACTGAAGGAAGGGGCCCTCCACGGAGGCAGCCTTGACCACTCAGATGCCTCTGCTGACCCAACACCCAGGCCTGGCGTCCTGACCAAAGGCGCTGCGGGAGCTGGGGTGACGCTAGGCTGTGAACAGGCTGAGCAGGAGCAAAAACTTTGGTCCTGGCCATGTGGCCTGTGAGGGGCGGCCCTGGGAGGGAAGGGCTCTCCGAGAACCCTCTTGCCCTCACTCCGTCCTCTCCTTCCTTCCTCTCTTCTCTGTAGGACACTCCCAGGTGCCGGATGATCTGCCAAGGTACCTGCTCAGAAACACCTTTATCTCCTGACCAGCGGTGGCCAGGCAGGCGCACCTGCCAGTAGCAAAGGGAGGATGCCCTCCAGCTCTGTGCCCGCAGGAGGACTGTCAGCCCCTGCGAGGGAAGCTGCTAAAGGCGGGGCGGTATGTGAAGCCCAACTGGAGACCTGCTGAGCCCGAGGCCCACCCAGTGCGCCCTGAGGCAGCCCTGCCTCCCCAGAGCCTTTCTCTGGGCAGAGCCAGGCCACCCCATTCCCCCCTTGCCCCCCCACCTCCCACACAGCTGCCCGCTGGTGCCTGTCCCTAAATAGGGCGGTCAGCCTAGCCTCAGCCCAGCTGCTTGGGACCACAGGCCACAGGCCGGCAAACAGGAGTCACCTGAAGGCGGGGGTTCTGAGGACTCGAGGGGCAGAGACAGCCAGCCACACCCTCTGCCCCAGCTCCTTCACCGCCAGGGTCCCCAGTGCCAACCACTGGACAGGAGGCGCTTCTCACTGGCTCCCCCAAAGGAGGAGAGGCTGGCTCCCCTGCAGCCTCCGCCACGGCCCTGCCATGGCCACGGGAGGTGGCGGCAGCAGCAGCTCCAGCCCCAGCACCACACAGTGACTGCAGCCCTGGCTGCCAGGACGAGGCCTCGGCCCCAGAAGTTCAGGGCAAGTGGCCACCGTGGCCCCTGTCCTGGCAGTGTCAGCTTCTCAGAGCCCGACGGGTCCAGGGCAGGACCACAGGGAGGGGCTCACTGCCAAGAGCCCACGCAAGTCACCGGACGTGGCTCCCACGCCAACGGGCCCCTGAGAACGTCAGTCATGGGAACAACTTAGAGAGCAGGCGGGCGTCGCCACAGCTGCGTGGGACCAGCAGGTGGAGCTCAGACGATGAGCGTGGCCGTGGGCGACTGGTCTTTTGGACTCGCAGCCCCTGAGCCTTCAAACTCCTGAAGCCCCTTCTGACCACCAGGGCCCCCTCTCCCATCGGCCTGAGGGGCCGGGAGCGACTTTGGAACGGGGAAGCCCAGACCGGCCAGACGACCAAGACCTCGCAGCCCTGGGTGGACCTTGGAGTCGGGCTCACTGTTACCCCAGAGTGTTGCCGAGCCAGGCCTGGGCCCCACACTCCTGAGCCCGGGGCCGTCCAGGCAGGTGGCCTCAGGCTGTGCCTCTCTCTAGCTGGCTCCTGGGCCCCGGACCTGCCCCAGGGTTCACTTTTCTACCATCATGGGCTCTGCCCCGCCTGGCGCAGAGAAGCCCTGCCCGCCCCCTCCCAGCAGAGGCCACAGTGTGCAGAGGGGAGCATGTGCGCGAGGCGGGTGCAGCCTGGTCGCTAACGCGGCTGTAGCCCCCGGTGTCCACCATCGAGGATGACACTTTGAGTCTTTGTTTCTGAGTCACTCCCCGGGATAGAAACCCAATTTACTACATTCCATACCCGTGTAGGCACTCATGAAATATATGTGTTTTGAGGTGTCCCCCAAATGGATGTACCACAGGCTGGCTGTCCACCAAATGTACACGCACTTTAACAGCTGAGAACCCAGTTTTCCCTCCTTTTCAGGGTGAGCGGATTTGACGTAATGGGTGAAGCCAGACTCAGCTTGGAACCAAGAAGATGTGTCCTCTGGACTTTGTGATGGGGACACATCCAGGATGAAGTGTCTGGTCCCGAACGGGCCCCAGTCCAGGCATCCAGGGCCGCTGTGGACAGAGGATGCGCAGAAACACCGAACGCAGCGATTCTCGGTGTGTGCGGTTCCATTGCTTCAGCAGCAGCAGCGCCTGGACCAGAACTGACGCAGCCACGGAGCCGCACACATCAAGAATCGTTCCTTGGGTTCGGTGTCTGTACGCATCTCTCTCAATAGCGGCCCTCGATTCCTCGATTGCTGGGTGTTGGGTCCCCTCAACTTTATCTTTTCTGTGTCCCCATAAAAAGTCTTGTGGAGACATGGTCTTCGTTCAAATCTTACCGTCTTCACTGATTTCTTCAAATCTGTTCAAACTGAAAAGAAGTGAAAATTAAGTGCGTTATCAGCTGTTAATGTGTCTACATTTTGGGGGGATACTACATGTACATTCAATGGAGAGAATTTTCCATCAGTTGTCTGACCTCTCTGTACCTGTTTTGGGGGACAGCCTGTATTTACATTCAATGGGGACTCATTGTCCATCAGCAGCCCTACCTCTCTTTACCTCTTTGGGGGACAGCCTGTATTTACATTCAATGGGGACTCATTGTCCATCAGCAGCCCAACCTCTCTTTACCTTTTTGGGGGACAGCCCATATTTATAACCAATGGGGACTCATTTTCCATCAGCAGCCCAACCCACTTTACTTTTTGGGGGGACAGCCCGTATTTACATCCAGTGGGGACTCATTGTCCATCAGCAGCCCAACCTCTAACTTTTTGGGGGACAGCCCCTATTTACCTCCAATGGGGAGTCATTTTCCATCAGCAGCCCTACCTCTCTTTACCTTTTTGGGGGACAGCCTATATTGACATCAGTTGGCATCAATCTTTCTCTTTGGGAGTCACACCTCTAGTGTGTATATGGCCGGTTTCCTGACACATGGTTTCCGGTTTCCTAAGGTGCTCTCCTGGGATGGGCTTGGCCTGGGGACCGGGGCTCTGTAAAGAGGTTTTCCTTTGGCCTTAATGTGCTGACAAAGAACTGGGTGTGGAAAAGTGTTCTGTCTCCGAGTGCTGTGACCTGTACTGATTAGCCATTGATTTTGGAACACAAGGATGGGTTTTTAATAAAATGAGTTGGAGTAGAATTGAGTCCTGGATTTCCTCACCGCTTGTCACTGGCAGCGATGCCCGGGCTCCGGGGTCCCTGCGTCCGTCCCCGGGTCCTGGGCCCCTGGAATGCAGACCTCCCTCGGCCAGGAGGCCAGAGAAGGGGAAGCCAGGTTTCCTGTTTCCCAGGCAGCCGCTCTTCCCAGGCCTTGGTGTATTTTAAGTCCCTCTAAGTGGAATCCCATTTTGATTTGGGATTTCTATCACAGAGGGAGCTCAGCTTAAAATGATCCTTGGGTTTTCCAAGGCCACTCAACTAGGAAGAGGCCGAGGAGGGAGGAGGACGGCAGGTGAAGATCCCCCCTGACCTGACCTCATGGCGGCCCGTCCAGCTGCCGCCTGCGTGTCCCTCCTCCCTCACCAGCCTCTTCTGTAAGGTGCTTCCTGTGGCCTCCTTTCCCCTTCTTTCCAAGGCCCTGCCCCTGGGGGAGCCGCCCCCTCTGCGAGCTGCCCTCCCCAAAGATGGGAGCCAAACTGAGCATATGGACCCCTGCAGGCCGCCTCCCCTCCGCCATTGGCTGTTGCAGGGTCTGAACCTGACCGGTCACCCCTGGGAGCTCTCAGCCTCTATCCCCTGATTCTCTCCCTTCTGGGACAGCTCTTCAGGGCGCACACTGGCCGGTCCCTGGGTCCCCCCTCATCCTTCCCACAAACACTCATTGGAGCTCTCTGTGTGCTCGCTCCCGGGTTCCACCGTGGAGGCAGCTCCCTCCCTGCCCCTCTGCAGGGCTGAGCCACCTGCTCCCCAGCACTGACCGCTCCTGAGCTTCAGGCCTGAGGTCGCTGCCTTAGACCCCCTGCCTGGGCTGCAGGCTTCTCCACTGTCCCTGACTCCTCTGGGCTCCCTGCTTATCCAAGGCCACCAGCTGTCAATCACAGAAGCCAAAACCTGGGGTGCGGGCTGGACCCCTCCTCTCTCCACTTCCCACAGGTGATCGCTCCCCTGAACCTGGGTCTGGAATGGATCTGGAATGTGCCCACCCCTCTTAGCTGACTGTTCTCATCCCAGGTCCCCCCGACACCCCTGTCCCTGGGTCTTGGTAGGGCCTGGCCAACTGGTCTGCCTGCCTCCCACAACTTCTCAGCCCCCTGGCACCTCTGGCATCCACCCCGCTGACCTACCTTTGTGAACCTCCCTCCCTCAGCCTCCACACCAGCTACACCCGCCAGGAGCAAAGGGAGGATGCCCTCCAGCTCTGTCAGCCCCTGTGGGGGAAGCTGCTGAAGGCGGGGCGGTATGCAAAGCCCAACTTGAGACATGCTGAGCCCGAGGCCCACCCAGTGCGCCCTGAGGTAGCCCTGCCTCCCCAGAGCCTGTCTCTGGGCAGAGCCAGGCCACCGAATACCGCCCCCCCCCCCCACACACACACAGCTGCCTTCTGGTGCACGTCCGTGAACACAGCGGCCATCATGGCCTCAGCCCAGCTGCTTGGGACCCACAGGTCACAGGCCAGCAAACAGGAGTCACCTGAAGGCGGGGGTTCTGAGGACTCGGTGGGGGGGAGGGCAGTCAGAGAAACAGCCAGCCACACCATCTGCCCCAGCTCCTTCACGGCCTGGGTCCCCAGTGCCAACCACTGGACTGGAGGCGCCTCTCACTGGCTCCCCCAAAGGAGAGGCTGGCTCCTCTGCTTCTCACCGCCCCCCCCCACCCACCACACACACACACACACACACACACACACACACACACACACACAAACCCTATTTGACCAGGTAGTTAACTTTCTGGGGACTACAGATCCGTCTTGTCCCCTGGCTTGAGACACAAGCCCTGGAGAAGCAGGACCCCTCACTGCCTGGCTTAATAGACAGGGGGCCCTGCTGGGGTCTGGCGGGAACTCTGTCCCCAGTTGCCTCCTTTCAGCTCAGCAGCCACCACTCCTCCAGGTCCAGGGAGCACATGCAACCTGCCCCAGAAGGACAGGGGACCAGCCCAGCTCAAGGAAGGAGCCCACAGGGGGCTCTTGGTCTCTCACTGGGGCTCTTGGTCCCAGGTGGCGACCTGATGGAGCCTCTCCACTCTCCTGCTTTCTCCCAGGAACCAGGAGCTCTCCAAGTCCCACCCTTCGGGAAAGTGACACCTTGGCTGCCCCCACAGAGCAAGGCCCAGGGAAACCCCAATCCTCCAAGCGTTTTAAATACCTGACAAACCCAAGTTCACCCTTGGAATGAGCCCTTCCCGCCCACAACAGCCACTTCCCCATGGGACACTCCAAGTCCTAGCACCTGGGAGGTTCCAGATAGGCTGGAACCCGCACACAGTTGGGGGTGGGGGGTGGGAAGGGGGGGTCGACTAGGCTTTTAGGCGGGAGTCGCTGGGCAGGTGAGCAGGAGGGCACTCACCTTGGTGACATTGAGGAAGGTGGTCTGGCCCATTGCTGCCCCTCACCAGCTTCCGCTCCAGCTCCTCCCTCAGATGAGCAAGTGGATCCAGCCCACATGCGGGAGAGGAGCGCCTGCAGGATGGTGGCCTGGACTCCAGGCAGATGCACTTGATCTGGAGGCGGGGGCGGCTCCACACCAGCTGGGCTCGGCCTCCAACGGCTCCTCCGCCCGCGGGACCCTGGCGGACCCGGACGAGGCAGTAGCAGGAGCCAGGAAGCCCAGCGGTTCCTGTGACTCGCGGTACCCCAGGCGTGTCCCCCTCACCCATGTGGGCACCTGTGGCCACATCTGCCAGGCTGGCCTGCCAGGATGGTTTGCCGCTGCAGCGCCACCTGGTGGCGCCTCTGGGCAGTACCAAGAGGCCACCCTGGGCTCCTTGCTGCCATCCTGCTGTGCTCAGGAGTCTGGGTTAGTTCCTCCACCCAGCATTGCCTACTGACAGTCTGTCCCTGCAGAATAACTTCAACACAGGACACTTCTGCATTCTGACCAAGTCAGTGTCGAGAGCCAGAATTTTCCATTAGGTCACTGGTTTGCTCATCATCATGTACAATATCTGAGCTTTTAATTTTTGACTTATTTTATTAAATATTTTATATTAAAGAAGGAAATAATTTTTTTTGTAGATGTTATAAAGGAGGGTATGTCATTATATTGTCTGTGTACTAGGTGTCAGGAAGTTATAGTCAGCGGGTGAAATCTGGACTATTGCCTGTTTATATATGTCACATGAGATAAGAATCATTTTTATTCACTTTTTAAATGTTAGAAAACAATGAAAAGAATATTTTTCATACATAAACATAATATGAAATTAACATTTTGGTGTCCATAATTACTGTTTGGTGTCCATAATTACCGTTTTACTGGGAGCAGTCATGCACAATCATTTACACATTGTCATTGGCTACTTGCATGTTACAATGGCAGAGTTGAGTAGTTATGACCAAGATGGTATTGTCTACAGAGCCCAAACCATTTACTACCAAACCCTTGACACAGGAAGTTTGCGGACCCTTGTCCTACACAGAGTAGATGAAGGCCGTGTGCGTTATTATTAGCACTGTATTTGGATTTCAAATGATTTCAAATGTCGCATATTGCACACTTTAAAATCAACAAAATATGCCTAGCTAGTCTTGCTCAGTGATTGAGCATCAACTAATGCACTAGGAAGTCACGGTCTGCTCTGAAACCTGGATATTAAAGTAGCATCCTGGATATTTGGTAACATGCCCCAAAGGGGTGTGCTTTAGGGATAAATCTCCAATGAAATCTGTTTCAAGGGTATTTCAAGGATGAACCAACTTCCAGGAACTCTTCACATTTCGCCATTCTTGGAAAAAGATATCCTTGATGCCTAAATGTGATCATTTCCCAATTATACTAATTCTAGGAATAACCATATGAAGCCTTATCTGCAAATAGTAATATTGTTGGACTTGGAAGATAACAAGGTCCCTCTGTTTAAAATCCTCCCTGTGTCCCAATCAAAAGAGTGACTCTATTCTTAGTGTTTTTCTAAATATTTACTGTCCTCTGCAATTCATTTGCCCTGTGTACTCACTGTCTTTTAGTCACGCCAGTCTTTAAACTTCCAGATACTTTACATAATCTACCAGATGACTCTTATGGTTTATGAACCTTCTGAAGTTATAAGAAAAAATACTTGCTCATACTTGCTAATACACCTAAGTTCCCAATATTTCAGAAGCAATATTCTAAAAGACCACAAGATGGGGGTATTCCTGCATACAAGCAAATTCTCAAAGCAGTGCATTGAGCTCCCAAGTGTCAAGTTCTGCTTTGTTGGTTTCTGTTTGTTTGTTTGTTTTTCTAAGATTTATTTATTGATTAAGTTATTACAAATGTGTTCTTATCCCCACATTACCCTCCCCATCCTTCCCACTCATGCCCTCACCTCCCTGTTGTCTGTGTCCATTGGTTAGGCCTATATGCATGCAAATAAGTCCTTTGGTTGATCTCTCCCTCTTACCCCCACCCTCCCCTACATTCCCTCTGAGGTTGGTGGTCTGATAGATGTTTCTCTGTCTCTGGATCTGTTTTTGTTCATCAGTTTATGTTGTTCATTATGTGTACCACAGTCTCTGGTGGTCTAGTGCTTAGGATTCGGCGCTCTCAAGTTCTGCTGTGACCAATAAGGTAGTCATTACCCACATGAGGCTAATTTACAATGAAGTAAAAGGAGAAATCACACTCCTAAGTGGCACTAACCACCTATCAAGAGCTCAATAGCCATATGTGGCTGCTGGGTACACTGCTGAGCAGTGCAAAATAAAACATTTCTATTCTCACAGATTTTCTAGTGATTTTAAAATTAATTTCCTTTCATTTAAAAAATGGAGAAAGTTTTAGAAAGTGCTGATTCTTCCTATTATTCATAATGCTGAACAAGTGGAAAGAACTTAAATGTCCGGCGATAGAATTTGGGTTCTCTGAATTGTGATTTAAACATATGCTGGAATATTACAAAGCCATTAAAATAGTCTTTTCTTAGAATGTGCAGGAAGGTTTATGGCATAATATTAAGAACAAGAGGAAGCAAAAAGTATGTGTACTTATATTTTCATAAATATATGTATATACACATTTGAATATATAATTCCAAATTTTGCAATTTTATAAGAGATATATATATATATATGTAAAAGAAACAAAGGAAAAAGATCATACTATTATCTGTTAACTGTGGGATGTGAAATTATGGCGGATTTTATGTTCTTTGAACATGCCTTTATTTTTTATCTTTTTCCAATATCAGGGGAAAAATGAATAAAAGAAGAAACTATAAAAAGAATGTGAAATTTTTTGAACTTTTGCAAAAGCCAAAATAAGTTTCAGAAGATTCAGTAATTCACTTAAAAAAAAAACACAACTAAAGATTTTTTCGATGTATAAAATGTTTTGTATATCCGCTCAAGCCGTCTGCATAATTCTTGTCACCAAGGCAGGTGTCAAGGCAAGTGTCATTCGTAGGATGCTCCCATGTCTACAGAGCAGCGGAGTGGTCTCTGGATTCTCTCTGTAGCTGCACCTGTCTAAACATTGAGCCCAGGGTGACATTCATTCATTTATTCGGAAGCAGATCTGTAAACATTGTCTATGCTCCAATTGTTCTGAATGAGAGTCTCCTCTGTATCCCTATTGCTAGTCCTTAACCGTAAAAATTCTTTTCCCACTGGTTCTTTAGGAAATTGGTTGAAATTCATGAAGACACCAGCATGAGTCTTAGGAACAGAAACTCATACTTTCCATCAGGGAGGACAAGGAAAACCTGGACACAGGAGGCAGCTTGCTCTGGGGAAGCCGACTTGGCTGGATTTGGAGCCCCACCAATTCTGGCCTCCTGTCTTCAGTTCTCTGACTTCAGTTCTCTGCTTTCTAAAATGGGAGGCACATGGGGACCATTTTGGGATTAGAACAATACATGTAAAGTGCCTGAATTATGGAAGAAAACTAGGTTTTTTTAGTTCTTATTATGCTGATGTTTATTTAACAAAAAATAATCCATTTTTCCCTTTTATCAACCATTTTGAGCACTGTGAGATTTTACACTGTCTGGCCAGGTGTCAGGCTGTGTTTAACATTTGTGTAGCTGGAGGTGACCGAGGCTGCAACTACATCTGAAGTCTCTGCTTTTGTTTTTCCTGCTGCCTTCAGATTACCCTAAGAATTCCTTCTCAGATAGGGTTTGCTTCATGCACTATGATTAGTTGGCATGCACTCATAGTTCAGAGGGCTGGAGAGTGTCACCCCCAGGGGCAATGATAAGATTTCTGGGAGGAGGTGGGGAAGGCATGGTTTTCTTAACTAAAATGAGAGAAGAGACTGTGAAAGGTGAGATGGAAAAAAAAATAATCACAGATGACTCGTCAGGCAGACCAAATGTGAAAGCAGCACCTAAAAGAAATGTGGAATTTCGAAATTAATTTTCTCAAATACTTTGTATACACTTGCATGCTCTTGAAAAGCATTTACCTGCCCTGAATTCCAATGTTCTCAAATTTTCCATCGGGGAAGGTCTGTATGGATAGGAAGGAGAAGCAAAGCCTTCTGAGCTCTGGTAACTGTGGGAACAAATGAAGAGATTGAGGACAGGGAACTGCAGATGCCTCCTGCCCCCTCCTCTGCAGCCAGGACTCTCAGAGGGGAGAGGGGGACACACAGACACTGGGGTTAGAAGTGGAGGGCTGAGGACTGCTCCCCTGGGATTATCTGGGCAGACTGGGAGCCCCCAGCAGGGATGCTGCATGTCCTCACTCTCTGGGTGAGTAGAACTCCAGAGGGAAACCTGGAGTAGGACCCCAGGCAGGGACCCAGGCTAGCTACTCCCTGAGAGACAACAGGAGATACAAAGACTCCGCCCCTGTTGCCATAGGAACAAAATAGCTCCGCCTCCCATCCCATATAACACCCATGGGAAAGGCACTGGGTTCATTTAAAGACAGGATTCCCTTCCTGAGGCTGAGCTCAGATAGTAAACTGGGCTAAATATTTTCTTTGCTCCTCTCCCCTCTATCCCCTGGTGGGGGACTCAAGACAAATTCATTTAGAAACACGTAAATAAGCTATATTTCTCCTGCACATTTAACATACTGAATATATTTGCAACTTTGATCCGTACTTATCTTTATTCATGCGAAACTGTAACTCTATCTGACATTTCTTCTTAAAGGTGTTTCTTCCTCGCTACAATGTGCAAAGGAAATTTCTTATTATGAAAATAGTGCTGTGGTTTTAGCTGTTGTGTTTCTGTGAAATAAGCTGAGCTTCCTTTCACCAGACACTGAGCAAGTGTCTTGTGAAAATAGCATAAAGGCTCTTGTGAGGAGAGAGCCCTTCCTAGTACACTGGGGCCTTGACTTACAAGTGTCCCCACTAAGGAGTTTTTTGAGATACCAGCTGTCTCTTCGCTGATTTTTTGCATTGAGTTGACAGAGTAATTTGAGTTAAGGGGCGCCTTAAGGAGATCCTTAACGAGCTTGGTCTCAGAATGAATTAAACTCGTAAGTCAAGGCCCAATTGTATCTAGTGATTAAAGTAAAATCAGAATTTGTATGTATTTCTTAAAAAGAAACCTTCAAAAGTCATTGCTGAATTCCCACTCAGCACTGGGGGCTCTTTGGTCCTAGCACAGGCCTAGGCACCTTCTGAGAGGGAGATCCAGTACTGAAAAGGTCAGTTCTAGAAATGTCTGTAAAACATACATTTGGCAAATGAATGAAGAAAGAAGCAAAGAAACACTGACAAAGAAGATGTTCCACTCTGCCGACTTAAAGTTTGCTTTCTAAAGGAGGTTTGAAGCTTCCTACTGTTTTTTCAGCTTCTTTGGATTTCTAAAAGGCAGGGCCTTTGAACTCTAATGGGAAAAGAGAAGAAAGTGCTGGGCATTCAGAATCATGAGCAGTAGGAATATTGGGGAACCTCAGACCAGTCACTTCATCTCCCTGAACCAGTTTCAATCTGCAAAATAACTAATATGTGATTTTTTAAAGAATATTTTTATCTATTAAATCCACTAGTGTGACATTGGTCAACAAGAACATACAGGTTTTAGGTGTGGGTTCTATGTGACAGGATCTGTATATTGCACCTTGTGCCCAACTGAGGAAGCAACACCAGGCTGGTGAACAGAAGATGAGGTATAAAGGTGCATCATGGGTAAACTGGTCACCAGAGGCCAAAGGGCTGGCCTGCGAAGGACCAGGAACAGGAGCCACATCCTGGCGTGAACCTGGTCTGCAGTCAGAGCCCTCTCCTCCCCAAGGCAGGTCATAAAGCAGCTACTGCATTTCTGAACAAGAAATTGAGACATGGGTTTTGACCAAAAAATTAAGATATTTTAAAAATTCATGAATCTATGTGGGATGTCCTAAAGAAGATTAAGATATCATATGTATGTACATGTTAATGAATCAGGTTTATTACAAATATGAAATAAAGGAAATCAAAAAAGAGCTCTTTGCTCAGGAATTCATTCAGCAAGTGTGTGATGTCTACCTGGATCTTGGGGCGGGGCCTTCACAGGTCACCTTTCAGGTGCTGAGAGGGCCTGAGAGACAGACAGGTGAACAAGAACCAAGGCCACACTTTATTTCAGAAGACAGGAAGAGCCATGAAGAAAACAGACTTAGCTTATATGACTAGGGAGCCACAGGGACACAAAGGATTTCTATTGGTGCCCTGACCTATGACCTTAAACGCAGTGGTTCACAGGACAAAGTGTGGGGTCCCAGGTGCTGTGGGTCAGAAACCTGAGGTGGTTCATTGGGTTGCCCTCCTCCCAGGAGGCCTCGGGGGCCTGCTCATGGGGAGGTGGCAGATTCCATTCCTTATGGCACAGTTCCCTTCTGTTCCCTGCCAAAGCCACTCCCAGCTTCCTGGGGCTCCCAAAAATCTTGGCCTTTGATCCCTTCCTCCAGCCTCAAAGCCAGCAACTCAAATGGGGTCCCTCCCTGGCTTCTCTGCCCCTCCTTCCCAGCCAGTTTTCACTTTGAAGAACACCTGGTTACTGAGGGCCAGGACCTCAGGGGGAGACACACCTCCTGTGGTTTCTGTAGAGGACCTGGGGTGTGTTGGTGTCAATAAATGTTTATTCACTGATTTTTAACAACACCACCACCAGAAAACTTGAGAGGTTGGCCCACATGGCTGACCTGGCATGGTGGCTAGGTTACCTCTATGACCTGTCTTACCATTCTGACCTCTGTTAGTATTGTGACCTACTGCCAGGTGATATACCATAGGGCTAGATGGGGGCTCCCGAGCAGAGTGACTCCCCAGCAGGCTTAGGAAAGGGCTCCCCAACATATTTAAACTGAGACATGGCTGTTGAGACAGAGCTGGCCCCATGGAGACCTGGGGAAGCCACCGCAAAAGGAGAGGCAGTGCCCCAGGGCAAGGACAGCCAGGCTGGCTGGGAACAGCAGAGGGGGTGCGGGGGGCAGAGAGGGCCCTAGTGTGGGTTGAAAATGCTGTCACAGCAGGAAGGCTTTTAGGCACGAGAATAGGGGGATCTGATTTATATTTTTTAAAGATCACTCGGTGATCTGACATTTGAAATGATATTTGACATGTGTCCTGAGAGCCCGGGAGGATTTGGGCAGATGAAGACGGTGAGATGTGCTTCAGGTACAGACAGTGGACACGGCCTGGAGGCAGGACAGATGGACACTGGGGACCAGAGCACATGCCTCTCAGAGCCTGTGAGTAATGGGACAGGGCAGGGAACCAGAAGATCCTGCATGGATGGGGCAGGGCAGGGGGAAGGGGTCCTTCCATGGAGAGGACAGGGTAGGGGAGGCAGTAAACCCTCCATGGAGGGGGCAGGGCAGGGAGGACAGGGGACCCTCCATGGAGGGGAGAGGGGTGGGAGGAGAGGGGACCCTCCATGGAGGGGAGCGGGCAGGGAGGAGGAGGGACCCTCCATGGAGGGGACAGGTAGGAAGGAGTGGGGGCCCTCCATGGAGGGGTGGGCAGGGAGGAGAGGGGACTCTCCATGGAGGGTACAGGTCAGGGACAAAAGGGCACCCTCCATGAAGGGTGCAGGGCAGTGGGGACAGGGCACCCTCCTTTGAAGGAACATGCATGGAGGAAAGTTACCCTCCATTGAGGGGACAGGCAGGGAGGAGAGGGGACCCTCCATGGAGGGGAGAAGGCAAGAAGGAGAGCAGACACTCTACGGAGGGGAGAAGGCAGGGAGGAGAGGGGACCCTCCATGGGGGGACAGCCAGGGAGGAGAGTGGACCCTCAATGGAGGAGACAGGCAGTGAGGAGATAGGACCCTCCATGGAGGGGAGAAGCCAGGGAGGAGAGCAGACACTCCATGGAGGGGAGAAGGCAGGGAGGAGAGGGGACCCTCAATGGAGGGGACAGGCAGGGAGGAGTGGGACCCTCCATGGAGGGGTTGGCCGGGAGGAGAAGGGACTCTCCATGGAGGGTACAGGGCAGGGAAAAAAGGGGACCCTCCATGGAGGGTGCAGGGCAATGGTGACAGGGAACCCTCCATGGAAGGGACAGTTATGGAGGATATGGGACCCTCCATGGAGGAGAAGGGCAGGGAGGAGAGGGGACCCTCCATGGAGGGGAAGGGCAGGGAGGAGGGGGGACCCTTCATGGGAGGAAAGGGCAGGGAGGAGATGGGACCCTCCAAGGAGTGGGCAGGGTAGGGAGCAGAGGGGACCCTCCATGCATGGGAAGGGCAGGGAGGAGGTGGGAACCCTTCATGGAGGGGACCCTTCATGGAGGTAAGGGCAGGGAGGAGATGGGACCCTTCCTGGAGGGGACAAGACTGGGAGGAGATGGGAACATCCATGGAGGAGACGGGTCATGGAGGAGAAGGTACCCTCCATGGAGGGGGGAGTGTAGGGTTATTGGAACCCTCCATAGAGGGGACAGGTAAGGAGGAGTCAGGACCCTCCACGGAGGCCACAGTTCGGGGAGGAGAAGGATCCCTCAGTGGAGGGTACAGGCCAGGGAGGAGAGGGCAGGGACGGGGACAGAGAACCCTACAGGGATGGGCTAGACAGGGAGGAGAGGGGACCCTCAATAAAGGGGACAGATCAGGGAGGAGAAGGATATTTCCAGGGACAGGAAGGGCAGGGAAGAGATGGGAACCTCCATGGAGGCGATGGGTCAAGAAGGAGAAGGTATCCTCCATGGAGGGGGGAGTGTAGGGGACAGGGAAGGGAGAAGAGGGGACCCTCAATTTAAGTGGCTCTGCGGGAAGGACAAGGGAACCTCCATGGAGTGGGAAGGGAGAGGAGGAGAGGGGACCCTCCATGGAGGGGGCAGGGCAGTGGGGACGGGAAACAGGGAACCCCAAACAATGGGCTGGGCAGGGAGGAGAGGGGACACTGCATGAAGGAAGGAGGGCAGAGGAAGTGGGGACACTCCGTGGAGGAGACAGGGCAGTGGGCAAGGAACCCTCCATTGAGGCCACAGGACAGGTGGGGCAGGGGACCCTCCATGGAGGGGTAGGGCAGGGAGGAGAGGGGACACTCCATTGAGGGAAGAAGACTGAGAGGAGAGGTGACCCTCCATGGAGGGGGCTGGGCAGGGAGGACAAGGGACCCTCCATGGAGGGGAGACGACAGGGAGGAGAAGGGACCTTCCATGGAGGGAGAGAATGAAGAGTAGAGGGGACAATGCATGGATGTTTCAGGTAAAGAGGAGAGGAGACTTACCATGGAGGTAACACGGCAGGGAGGAGAGGACCCTCCATGGAAGGGAAGGATAGTGGGAATGGGAACTCTATGTGGAGGGGGAAGTGAAGGGGGTATAGGGAACAGGGAACTCTCCATTGATAGGGCAGGGCAGTGGGGACTTGGAACAGGGGACCCTGTATGATTGGCCAGTCAGAGAGTAGAGGGGAATCTCCATGGAGGGGGGAGGGCAGGGAAAGTGGGGATCCTCCATGGAGTTGACTGGGCAGGGAGGAGAGGGGACACTCCAGGGAGAGGGCAGGGCAGTGGGGACAGGGAAACCTCCATGGAGGCTTCAGGACAGGTGAGGCAGGGAACCCTCCATGGATGGGGCATGGCAGGGGTGTAGAGAACCTCACTTTGAGGAGGATGGGCAGGGAGGATAAGGTTTCCTTCATGGAAGGGGCAGGGCAGGGTGACAGAGAACCTCACTTTGAGGGGGTAAGCATTGGGGAAAGGTAACCCCAGTTTGAGGGAGAAGGGCAGGGACGAGACAGAATCCTACACAGAGGGACAGGTCATGCAGGAGAGGGAACATGGAACTCTCCATGGAGGGGAGAGGCTGGGGCCATAGAGAACCCTACTTTGAGACAGCAAGGATTTCAGCACAGGTCCTTAAATAGATGGCAGGGCAGGGGAGAGAGGACATCCTCCCGCGAGGTAGCAGGGCAGGGAGGATAAAGGACCCCACATAGTCTGAGCAGGATAGTGAGGTTAGGGCACCATCCATGGAGGGGCCAGGGAAGGGAGGACAGGGGAGTAGAGATAGGTAACAGGGGAAACACACCCCTCCATGGAGAGTCCCCTGTTACCCCATGGTGGGGCCTTTGTTCCCCAGCCCTGCCCCTTCACAGCATTCCCTGTCCTCCCTGTCCATTGGTCCCTCCCCTGGTCCCCTGCCCCCACTGCCCTGCCTTCCCATGGAGGGGCTGCTGTCTCCGCTGCTCTGACCACTCTGTGGTTGGTCACCTTATCCCTCTGCCTTTTCCTTCCATGCCAGGGTCTTCTGTGTCCCTGCCGTGACCCCTCACTCACAGGCATCTGAGGGGCATATGCTCTGGCCTCTCCAGTGTTCATCTCTCCTACCTTTAGGCTGAGTGTCCACTCTCTGTACCTGAAGTACATTCTCACCTTCTTCATCTGTCTAAGTCCTACCTGTGCTCTCAAGACACATCTCAAATATCATTTCAAATGTCAAATCACAAACAGGGGAAGGGGGGTGGGGGTGGGAGGTTAGGGGTGGGAAGTGGGGGATGGGAGTGGGGGGTTAGGGGTGGGGAGTTGGGGGGTGGGGGATGGTAGGTGGGGGTGGGGGGAGGGGAGTGGGGGCTAGGGCGTGTGGACTGGGGAATGGGCGGTCAAGAGTCAGGGGGGTGGTGTGCGGTGTGAGGTGTGGGTTGTGGGGTGTGGGTAGGGGTGTGGGTAAGAGTTTGAGGTAGGGGTGAGCGGTAGTGGTGGGGGATGGGAGCTGGCACGTGGGTGGTATGGGGTCGCAGGAGGGGGCTGTGGGTTGGGGGTGTGGTGAGTCCGGTGGGGGCTGGGTGTGGTTGTTGGGTGGCAGGTGGTGGTGGCCTGTGCGGAGTAGGGGGTAGGGTTGTTGGGTGGCAGGTGGTGGTGGCCTGTGCGGAGTAGGGGGTAGGGTTGGTGGGTGACAGGTGGGGGAGGGAGAAGAGGGAATAGGGGGGATAAATGGTGATGGAAGGAGACTTGACTTGAAGCCAGTGAACACACAATGCAATCTACTGATGATGCAATATAGAATTGCACACCTGACCTATGCAATTTCATTAATGAATGTCACCCAAATACGGTTGATTAAAAGTAAATGAAAGGTGGGTCTTTTGAGGTTGATTAGGTTATGAGGGTGGAGCCCTCATGAATACGATTAATACCCTGTTCAAAGATATCCCATGCTAGACTTATCAGGAGATGACTTTATATGTTATATAAATGTCTAACCACTATTTTGTACACTTGAAACTAATATTGAATGTCATCCCTAATTGAAAATAAATTAAAGTAGTAAAACAATTTTGAATAAAAATGAAAATGCGAATCAGAGTGATCTTTAAAAAATGTAAATCAGATAAGTACACTCTGTGCCTAAAAGCCTTAAGCGCTCCAACAGTGGTCAGCTCTCCAGACAGCATCATGCCTGTGAGGGTGTTACACTGCTGGGAGAGGAATGCCCTGTTTTCTTCCTCCAGTAGCTGCCTTCATGGCTCTGGTGATGTGTGGCACTGGTGCAGTCAGAACTGTGCTTCCTTGAGAGTGAGCTAAGCATCACTTTGGCTGCTTACTTGTAGTGTGGGAGCCAACACAGAAAAAATAAATTTAAGCCTTAAAGGTTCTCACAGCATTTCAACCCACCAAATGGACCTCTATCCTCCCTTCCCTACACTCCAGCCAGCCTGGCTCACCCAGCCTGGAGGAAAGAAGGCAGGGACAGTGCTGCCCGGGAAGCCAGTGAGCATGCATGTGGTCAGAAGTCTGGAGAGAGCTCCAGTTCTCTTAGGACAGAAATGGAGGGATGAATCTGCTGAAATCAGCCACACATAAGGGGACTCAACTTTTCACTACATGATGACTGGATTACACCTGCATGATCCCCCCATGCTCTCCCTCCCCTGTGGCATCCCAGGGGATCCATGGATCATCTACAACAGAAAGCAGCTCTCTGGCCTTTGAGAATCCACAGACCCTCTGCAAAGCCCTTAAGCTCACACGGCTGATCTCAGACTACAGATTCCAGAAATCTTCAATCCTGGGAAGCAGCCTCTTTTGATTTTTCATTCTCCTCCTACAAACAATGCCAGGTCTGTGTCTTCTGTACACTGCTCAAAGATGTGTGAGGACCCAGCGGGTGGCAGCTGGACGTGGTATACCCTGGGACATTTGCTGAGTGGCCTCAGACCCAACACTGACACTGACCTTGAACCTGCATCCATCTGGTGAACACCACTCACCTCTACCTGGGGACTCCCTGAGAACCTACCTCATGCAACTTGAGTGCTTCCAGAGACTCTTTCATTAGCTGAGACAAACAGGCACCCGGCAGACGGAGGCAGACAGGGAGGCAGAACATGGTGTGCTCTGGGACTTTTGCTGACCTGTCCCCGGGATCAGTGCTAGTAAAAGCCAGCTTTGGTGCCCTGCCTGGGCCTTCCTGAGCTTACTGGGCCTCAGGAGTGCCTGTCACAAATTGTGAATTGCTTTGTAGATGCAAATAGATTGCCCTGGGCCAGTCACATCAAGCATCTGACATTGTTCAGCACCAGAGTCGCTCCCAGGAAGCCCCAGGACCAACAAGCCCAGTGGCCAGCTTCAGAGCACATCAGAGAAGGATACAATTAGCCTCAGAAGTGGCAGATCCAAAGAGAGATTTAGGCAGGCACCAGACCCCGCTGAGATGAATTGCACTCCACGTGGTCAACACCTGTCAGCAGCTTATACACTATACTATAGGCAGGGTACACTGTGGTCGCAGCCAACTAGCCTGAGCATCGACTTAGTACATGCTTGGGCCAACAGCCATCAAGAATCAACTGCCACAGGAAGGTTCACATAACACACACGGGACATCCCTGGAGCACTCAACTCAGATGATCAAGAAGAAATTGCCACTGGGTTCCACAGGACTCCTACTACACGAAGCCACACTATCAAGGCCTGGATTTTAATACAAAGAAAGAAACACACAGAGGCAGCCAAAATGCAAAGAAACATGCCCCAAATTTAAGAACAGGGGACACATCCAGAAAAAATGCTAAACAAAGTGAAGCTAGCAATATTCCAGATACTGCATATATATATATACATACAATGGTTGTAAGGATGTTAATTTAAGTTAGGTGAAGAATGGATGAAATCAGTAGGAACTTGAAAACTGATAGTAGGCATGAAAAAGTATATTTAAGCCATATAAAAGATCCAGTCAGAAATAAAGAGTAAAATCTTTGAAATGAAGAATACACTAGAGAAAATAAATAATTTGATTAAGGAGAGAATCAAATGAGTGATTTGGAAGACAAGGTCACAGAAGACAAAACAGCAAAAAGAAAAAAGAACTTTTAAAAATGAGGACTGTTTAGGGGACTTTTGGGACAACATGAAACAGTAACAACGTCCACATTATAGGCGTACAAGGAGAAAAGAAAGATTAAGGGACTACACCATATTAAAAGAAATAATGAGCGAACAGTTCCCTAACCTGGTGAAGGAAGAGACACACAAGTCCAGGAAGCACAGAGTCCCAAACAAGATGAACCCAAAGAGGCTTGACACCAGGACACATCATCATGAAAATGACAAAGATTAAAGACAGGACATCTTAAAAGCAACCAAAGAAAGACGGTCAGTTACCTACAAGGGAGCTCCCATAAGATTGTCAGCTTATTTCTCTACAGAAACATACCAGGCCAGTAGGGATTGGCACAAACTATTCAAAATAATGACAAGCTAGGACCTTCAACCAAGACTATTTTACCCAGCAAGGCTGTCATTTAAAATTGATGGAGAAATAAAGAGCTTCCTAGACAAGAAACAGCAAAACAAGTGTGTTACCACCAAACCATTAGTATGAGAACTATCAAGAAGGAATAAAAGGGAAACAGAGTTAAAAGAATAAAACATATCTATGAATAATCACTTTAAATGTAAGTGGCTTGACTGCGGCAATTAAAAGACATGGTAGCTGAACTGATAAGAAATTAATAACCATATATATGCAGTCAACAAGAGACCTATCTCAGAATGAAAGATATACAGACAAAAAGCAAGGGGATGGCAAAAGGTATTTCATGCAAATACAAATGAAAAATAAGCCGGGGAGGTAAACCTATATAGCTGACAAAACAGACTTTAAAACAAAGGCTATATTGAGCAATAAGAATGGACACCACAGAATGATAAAGAGAGCAATCCAACAAGAGGATATAACCCTTGCAAACATGTATTTCCTCAACATAAGAGCAAGTAAATGTGTAAATCAAATCCTGATGTACATAAATGGGGAGTTCAACAATAATACAGACGCAGTAGGGGATGTTAACATCCCATTGGAATCAATGGCTGGATCTTCCGCACAGAAAATCAAGAAGCAAAGAGTGGCCTGGTGCTGGACTCTGCAGCAGCAGCAGGAGCACATACACTAAAGCTGGAATGATACAGATGAGATTAGGCTGGCCCCTGCGCAAGGGTGACACTCAAATCAGTGAAGCGTTCCCTTCCCCCTAGCGTGGGACATGCTCTCCTGGCTCCCCTAGGCTCCCCTGGCTCCCCTGGGCTGGGGCCCCTGCGGGTGGGGGTGGAGGGAGATGGGCGGGGGCTGGGGGGGAGGGAGACGGGCAGGGGCTGGGGGGGGAGGGATAGGTGGGGGGAAGACTTGGGACCTGACCTCCTCCTGGATTGGGGCCCCTTTGGGTGGGGGCGGAGGGAGAGGGGCGGAGGCTGGGGGGGGGGAGGGAGACGGGTGGGGGCTGGGGGGGGAGGGAGATGTGGGGGGGAGACTTGGGCACCTTCTCACCCTTGTGCAGGGCGGCCTCACACCTAGTCTTTAAATTAAAAAAAAAAATGAGTGCCTGAATTAACACAATAGATCAAATGGATTTAATTGGTATCTTCAGAGCATTTCACCCTGAAGCAGTAGAATATACATTCATTTTAAGTGGACGTGCAACATTATCTGGATAGACCACATGTTAGGGCACAAAAACAGTCTCAGGAAATTTAAGAAGATTGAAATCATATCAAGAATCTTTTCTGGTCATAACTGTATAAAACTAGAAGTCAATTAGACAAAACTGATGTACAAGTGATCTATTACTGAATTGTACACACCTAAAACCACCCTGCCCCAATAAATTTATTAACAGAGAAATAAAAACAATGACAAGCAAAAATAAATAAATAAATACATAAAAATTTGGGGATACATGGTGGTGAGAATTGCATGTCAATATACTTGATGTATACTTAAATGTGGTTAAAACTCTAAATCTTATATTTATTTTACCACAATAAAAATTAGTAATTATAGGATTAAAAAGAAAACAGAAAAAGAAAAAGAAAAACCTGTGAAACACAGAAAGTCTTGGAGGCTAATTAACATGTTACTAAATAATGAATAGATAACAATGAGATCAAGGAAATAATGAAATAATACCTTGAAACACATGCAAATGAGAGCACAACAATCCTCACTCTATGGAGCACAGCATAAGCAGCCCTAAGAGGGAAATTCCTAACATTTCAGGTCTACCTCAAGAAACAAGAAAAATCTGAAATACATCATCTAACTTGACACTTAGAGGAACTAGTGCAAAAGAAAAACAAAGACACCGTAAAGTGAGAAGAATAAAGAAAATAATAAAGATCAGAGCAGATATAAACAAAGCAGCAAAAAACAAATGCAGGTGCTGGACTGGATGGTTTCACAGTGCATTTCATCAAACAGTCAGAGAAGAACTAGCACCTGTTCTCCTCAAACTCATCCAAAACACTCAAGACAAGGGAAGACTCCCAAGCTCATTTTATGAGTTCAGCATTCTCCTAATCCCAAACCAGAATAAGACTTTACAAAGAAAAAAATTATAGGCCAATATCCCTGATGAATATAGATGCTAAAATCCTCAACAAAATATTGGCAAACTGGATCCAGTAATACACTAAAAAGATTACACACCATGATGAAGTGGGATTTATTCCAGGGATGCAAGCTTTGTACAGTATCTACACATAAAAAACATGATACATCGTAAACAAAATAAATAAAAATCACATGGTTATAACAATAGATGCAGAAAGAGCAACAAAACACAGCACCTATTCATTATAACAACTCTCAGCGAAATGTGAACAGAGGGAATTCCCCTGAACATAATAAACATTATGAAGAAGAAAGAAAGAAAAAAAGAAAGAAGAAAGTGAAAGAAAGGAAAGAAGACAGGAAGAAGTTGAAGAAGATACAAATAAATAAAAGCATATATGGTGTTCAAAGATAGGAAGAATTAACAACATTCAAATGTCCAGTGACGTATTTCAGAGAGCTACAAGAAATATCACAAAAATTTATATGGAAGTACAAAACAAAAAAAAACAACAACAACAACAACAAAAAACCCAACACACACACACACACACACAAAAAAAAACACACAAACAAACAAAAAAAAACAAAAAAAAAACAAAAAAAACCAAAAAAACAAAACACAAAATAAAACCAAACCAATAGCCAGAGTAATCTTGAGAAAGAAGAACAAAGTGGGAGGAATCATGCTACCTGATAACAAACTATACTACGAGGCCATAGTAATAAATATAGTATGGTACTGGCATAAAACACACATAAAGATCATTGGAACAGAATAAAAAGTCCAGAAATAAACCCATACACTTATGGTCAATTAATATTTGACAAAGGACACAAGACTATACAATGTGGTAAAGATAGTCCACTCAATAAATGCTATTGGGAAAATTGGACACATAAGTAGAAAAATAAATGAATGCAGACTACCTTCTTACACCATATTGAAGAAAAAATGCAGAATGGATTAAGACTTGAAAGTGAGATTTGAAACCGTAAAAATTCTAGAAGAAAATAAAGGCAATAAGTTTTCATAGAAATATTTTTTATTCTGATATATCTATTTGGGCAACAGAAGCAAAAGAAAAACTCAACAAATGGGACTACATCAATCTAAAAAGTTGTTGCAAAGCAAAGGAAACCATCAACCCACTGAATGGGAGAACATATTTGCCACTGATACATCTGATAAGGGTTTAATATCCAAAATTTATGAAGAACTTAAAAAACTCAACATCATAAAAAAATTAAACAATCCAATTTAAAAATGAGCAAAGAACCTAAACAGACACTTCTCCAGCGAGGATCTGCAGATGATTATTATACAAATAAAAAGATGCTGAGCATCACTAATCATTACAGAAATGGAAATTAAAATCATAGCGAGGTATCACCTCACCTCTGTCAGAATGGCTATCATCAATAAATCAATAAACATCAAGTGCTGGTGAATATGTGGAGAAAAGAGAACTCTCCTGTATTCTTGGTGGGAATGCAGATTGGTGCAACCACTGTGGAAAGCAGTATGAAGTTCCCTCAAAAATTAAAAATAGAACTGCTTTATAACCTAACATTTCCATTTCTGAGAATATCTCTGCAGAAACCTGAAACACTGATCGGAAAGGATATATGCAATGCTATGTTCACGGCAGCATTATTGACAATAGCGAAGATTTCATAGCAGCCCAAGAGTCCAGCAGCAGATAAGTGGAGAAAACGCTGTGGTACATTAACACAATGGAATACTACTCACCTACACACACACAATAGAAAATGAAGAAAATCTTACCTTTTGCAACAGCATGGATAGAGCCGGTGAGTATTATGCTAAGTGAAGTGAAGTAAGCCATTCAGAGAAATACAAGTTCCTTATGGTTTCACTTATATGTGGAATCTAATGAACAAAATAAACTACAATCAAAATAGAAACAGGCTCATAGATACAGAAAACTGACTGAATACTGTCAGAGGGGAGGAGGTTGGGGGACTAGGGGAAAAGTGAAGGGGTTAAGCAAAGAAAAGACCTATAGACACAGACAACAGTTTGGTGATTATCAGAGAGAGAGGGGTTTGTGTAGAAGAGGGTTTAGAAAGGATAAATTGTGATTGAAGGAGACCTGACTTGGGTCAGGGGGAGGGCGGTGAGACACATAATCCAACATACAGATGATGTATTACCGAACTGTATACCTGAAAGCTACATGATTTCATTACCAATCTCACCCCAATATATTCAATTTAGAAAAATAGGCCATTGTGGCACATGCTACAACCTGGATGGACCCTGAAGACATGATGGTCAATGAAATAAGCCAGTCACAAAAGGACAAATAGTGTGTGATCCCACTCGCATGAGGTCCCTAGAGCCATCAGAGTCATACAGGTAAGATGGAGGGCACCAGTAATGGGGGAGTGGATGCAGAGTTGCTGTTTAGTGGGGACAGAGCTTCAGTTGGAGAAGATGAGAACAGTGATGGAGCCGATGGTGGTGAGGGCAGCACAACAATATGATTGTTAAGTTTTGTTAAGGACCACTTACCACCATGGACTGTGCTCTGAAAAATAGTTAAAATGGTAAATTTCATTGTGTATATATTACTGTGATAATAATATACCAAAAAAAAAAAAATAGAAGGCTCTGTCCTGGGTGTGGGAGAATCAGGTAGATCTGTTTTCTATGGGCCCTACATGGGTGGTTGGGTCACTGTCAATATCCTGGTTGTGAAAGTTTTATAAGATATTATTGAGGGAAACCGGGTCAGATTACATGGGCTACCTCTGCGTTATCTCTTATAAATAATGGAATCTACAATTATATTTTTAAAAGGTTAAAAAATAAAACAGGCGACAACCAGATTTGGTGGTCTTGCCCCGGAGAATCTGGTCCAGCAGGTCCAGTTGAGGTCAGGGCTGAGGATAAGGAATTGCCCACAGGAACTGGTGGTCAGTGGGATTGAGGGCCACCATCCAGACCAGTCACCTACACAGCTAAGTTCTCATCCCCTCATGAAGCTTCCACAGCTTTTACTACAGCTGCTGTGTCTCAGCCACCTCTAATGCGATCACTCGGGGGAACAGCTCCTTCACTGTACCACCTGGTTTCTTAAAGGAGCTTCAAACCTTTTAACCATCTCACAAAACACAACGCAGGTAGTGCAAATCTCCCACAGTGACCCTCTGCTTCATTAAACCACATCCACCAAGTGACAAGGATGGGCCTTTTGTGCCATTCCAGGAACGCTGGGCCAGGGTCTCGTCGACAGAGCAGATTCACTTCTCGGTGTCTTGGTTGGGACCTGGGTACAGGGCCCAGGAGTGACGCTACCCAAGGACAAGGATGGAGGAAGGTAGCATTGTCGTTGGAAGCAAGTGCCTTTTAATCATCTACAGATCTCAACTGTAGGAAAGATACCTATGCTCTCTTAAAGGTCAGGAAAGATAAATAATTTTTCTCTTTGTACTCGACAGAGTGGTGCTCAAAATGAACTAAAAATAATACCCTGTCTTCATATGCTCTGTCCTTCCATAGATGGCTCCAATATTCCTGTCAACTTGAATGTGAGATAGAAGAATTAATGCTGGTGGATGAAATCAACACATCCCTATTTAAAGGGGTGAAACGTAGATGAGAGACGGAGTGTCACTCATTAAAGGTTTGATATTTTACTCTGTGGTCAAGTAGGGAGTTTGTAATTGTCCATCCAAACCTGTATCATTAGGGTAATAATGTAGGGCTGTCATGAAGGCCTTTTCAGTGTCTGTACCCCATAAAATCTTGCTCTTTTTGGTCCATGATGTGGGCCAGGGAGCCACCAAAGCTCATCCTCTCCCACAGTGACTGAGGGCTCCAGGGCTCCCCTGGCTTGTGGACTTAGCTGGCAATGAGCACAGCTCAATCGTGTGGAGGTGGGACAGACGAGTGGTGTCAGGATGGCCTGGGAGCAGCCACTCATGGCTATCCTTGCCTCTGGCCAGAGCTGATTCACATGGTGAGAGAGGCTCAGAAATGCAGAACAGCACAAACTCCTTGCTACTTGGCACACAGGGCAGCACACTCACCCTCTTGTTCCTTTACCTGTGCAGCCAGCCAACTCAGTCACCTTCAGGAAGAACATCCAGAAAGAATAATAAAATAAAAGTACCTCATGCCAATGCACCTAGCACTTCAAAGTACTAAGAGTAAAAAACTCACTGTCCATGCATTTCTACAGAAAGGCTACTTGCTGTCCAGACCCATATTCTTGCTCTTTTTTCTACTTCTCAAAAGAAGGAAACACATCATTCTGGAGCCATCGAGACGGAGCAGACCAATGGCCAGCTGTCCACCCAATGATGTCAACCATGGTCTCAGAGAGAATAGTATCTGCGGACTCCAGAGAGAGTAGCAGTGGGCTGAGTGGGGAAGAGAATTGAGAACTTGACCAGTGACCAGCACGGTGGTGAGCTGATTTGTCTTGAAGGCAGTGAGTCTTAGCACTGCTCTGTGCGCAGGACGGGAATGACTCAGAGAGGACTGGACCAGGGGCCTGTTGGAGCCAGAGTGGCAGCTGCCCTGGACCCTTCCCCCTTCTCTCCTGGCCAGGCCCTGGACTCCAAAGTATTGTGGTGACTCCTGATTATTTTTCTTCTTTTTCTCTTGCCAGTTTTCCCTGAAAACCATCCTGTTATATGAAGCTGCCACACAGCTCATGGGTGGAGAGGAGTGTAAGGTTCTGAGAGAACCAGAGCTTCAAGCAGAAGGACCAGGAAGGTGGCTGAAATCCAGGGAGAGAGGAGCTGTGGGTGAGCTGGACCCGCACAGAGCACACCCTGGAGGCCAGCATAGGCTCTGCGCATGCTGATGCTGAGGTCACCCCCAGAGCTGCTGAGACACAAGTGACTCTGAACTTCATATGCTCCACAGCCTTACACAGGGGGCTCTCACCTCTGACACTCCGTGGTGGGAAGACAGACTGTGGAACCCGTCCAGCAGGGGCAGCACATCCATCACCAGCCTCATGTGAAGTCTGGAAGGAGAAAGGACCTGCATGTGAATAGGCACAGGGCTCAAGTGCAAGGGGCCAGGGAAGTAGAGCCCCAGCCTGCAGACCCACCACACCCTGCACGTTAGTTCCAAGTACAAGCTCTTTTTTGCAATAGTAACAACTGTAGATTTGACTTTGAAAAAAAATAACCCAAATTACATTAGAGATTTCAATTTTGGTTTGTCACATCTTCAGTACATGTTAGCTAAACCCATTGTGATAGTCATTTCACAATGTAGGTAAATCAAACCATCCTTTTGTCTTCCTTAAACTTATACAGTGGTGAATATTGATTATTTCTCAATAAAGCTGGGAAAAATAAACAGTGCCTTAATAAACGGGGAAAAAGTGGTTATAGATGCAGTGGAATGAAAACACCATAACTAAGAGAAAACAAATCAGGATACACACATAACAAATAGTATCATCTTGCCCTGGAGGCGTGCTCACTGGTTGAGCCTTGATCTATGAACCAGGAGGTCATACATGGAGTCCCTGTCAGAGTACGTGGGGCTCCATCCTTAGTAGGGGGCATGTAGGATGCAGGTGATGAATGATTCGTTCTCATCATTCATATTACTACCTCTCTCTCTCCCTCTCCTTTCCTCTCTGAAGTCAATACAACATATATTAATATAAATGAATTAATAGTATCACCTCAAAAAGGTATCTAGATATATAAATGTATGAAAGACAAAAGGAAATACTTTGAAATGTTGACAGTGGTTAACCTTGGATAGTGGGAAGCAGTGATTTCCTTTACTTTATACTATTCTTTTTAAAATTCTTTTTTTTTTAATTTAATTTTATTTATTTTTTATATTTTTAAAAAATATATTTTATTGATTTTTTACAGAGAGGAAAGGAGAGAGATAGAGAGGTAGAAACATTGATGAGAGAGAAACATTGACCAGCCACCTCCTGCACATCCCCCACTGGGGATATGACCGCAACCCAGGTACATGCCCCCGACCGGAATCGAACCCGGGACCCTTCAGTCCGCAGGCCAACGCTCTATCCACTGAGCCAAACCGGTCTCGGCTATACTATTCTTTTTAAAATTCTAATGATCCTATATTATTTTGATAATGAAAAAAATCTTCTAAAAAACATTTAAGTAACTATTTTTGGTATAAAATGCATTTTGCATCCATGTTCAGTGACCATCCACTTATCTCTGAGAAGCTTAAAAAGTGCTTTGGGTTGTGAAATATCCTTTAGAATGCATTCTTGCACTCCAACAGCTCCTGAATGAGAACACTGGGCTTTGGAGATGCTGGGTCTGCTTGGAAAAAATAATGGGCAGGGGTTGGAGGCGCGGTAGGTGATGGGGAGGGTCAGCAACCCTGAAGAGAGGCTCTTAGGCAGGATGCCTCAGGGTCCACAGCTCAGGCTGTATTTGAAGAATTCCTCATTGGAAGGCTGATATCTACAGTAAAGTTTCAGATTTGATAAACTTCAGACATAGCCACAGTAACTTTTTTTAAAACGGTTTTTGTCGTTCTTATTGCAAAATCTATATATATAAAAGGCTAATGTGCTAAGGATTCCACCACCTGACCACTCGCTATGAAGAGCACTGACCACCAGGGGCAGACATTCAATACTGGAGCTGCTGTGACCTGAACTGGCCATTTACAGAGGAAGGGCACTGCGCACCCAGAGTCCACAAGCAACACTTCGCTTTTCCCAAGTGGGACACAGGCCCTGCCACGAACCCATGGCACAAAGCCCACAGGCCAGCCCAGCACAGAAATGGTGGCTGTGGGCATCAGGTAATGATGTCACATAGTAATGCCAGGCTTCCTCTCCCTAGCGACTAGCCTCCTTGGAGTTTCTTCACCCACTTGCTTTATAGCCAGGTGCAAACATTTTACACTTTCACCAAATGTATTTGAAGTGTTTTCATGTGCCTCATCTCATTTGATCCTCACTGAAGTCCTGGAATAGGTAGAGAGGAGACTTGGTAGAATCCTGTTTTTATTTCATTAGCCACAAAATGGAGATTTAGAATGTTTTAAAAATTGACCCAACTGGAAAGAAGCAAGAAATGGTAGAACCTGAACATGACTTCAGGTTTTCTCACTGCACGGAATATACTCACACAGGGCTATAGTTAAATATTTCTCCCTTTGTTATCTCTGCATGATCCACAATAATAATCTGCTTTCATATTGGTATTTCTGCTGTTTTGCTGTCAATATCCTGAAAAAGAAATTGGGGCACTTCACTAGGCTGGAAAAAGTTTACCTAATCAGAAAGCAGGTCTAAGTAAGCGAATATATATATATATATATATATATATATATATATATAATCACTGGGGCCAGTTGCATGTGTCTCCATCTGTCATTGTTGATCATGAATTTGGTATACACTTCTATTATTGAGAAAGGGCAAATAGTGATCTTACAATATTTCTTCTAATTAATTTCCTTTCAATGTGCACAAATTCATGCACTGGGACTCTAGTAATTAAATAATACTATCAAGACTCCTAAGAGAAACATATGTATACAGAAAATATTTTTAAAGGATTCAGATCTCCTAAGTCACAGCTCTATGGTGCTAACCTCAACTGGGTCTACAGAGGCTGACAGGAAAAATAGAATGAGCACTTGCCCTGGGTTCTCATTTGATCTCTGCTATTAATAGCTTGTGGTCTTGGGGATTTCACTTACCCTTTCTGGGTCTCCTAGCTGCATCTATAGGATGAGGGTAAAATTAGACCTCTTAAATAAGGTTTCTTCAAAGGCTTCAAAAAATAATTGTAGGTTCAGATTTCTACAATGTTTCTAAATATCTCAGCAATAATAAACTTTTCCTTGTTTTAAACTTTGTGGTACAAAACTTCACAAAAATGTAAACACAGTTTTATAATACTACTCATTTCAAAAATATACAATCTCTATAAAACTTATCCTATAACATTTCGGTAGATACTATTAAACATTTCTTAGTAACTGTACTATAACCCAAATTAGTAAATTTAGCATTATCTTTTTAAAACATCAATTGCATATTCTTTGTATTGGTGTGAAAAGGCTCAGAAAATACAGATGTGTTGAGCACTATATGTCACTTTTATTAAAATTCAACAAGTAAATTCCCAGGTATGGAAAACTTCAGCTGAAGCCAATTTTTGGGGTGTAAAAATCAACTCTTGTAAACATCAAATTAAAATGTGGCTGTATTTTCTGCCTTAAAAGTTAAAAAACATAAGAGTTGTTATTTAACTCACTCAAATGGTTTGTGAAGCTGGAATACTTCCATGTAGGGTCTGCCCCAACCTGACATTAGTTTAGTGCAAGGACTGAGAGCCACATGTCACCTATTCTCTCCAGTGAGGAAGGGAGCTGTGTGTGAATCATTCGTGCCACTAAGCCCATTGGACAGCCAGCCGCTAGGCAGCAAGGATGCCAGCCTCAGCTCACAGGTGGGAGAAGAGCTGCCATCTCTCTCAGAACACTTCCAAACTCAGCCTGAGAAGGACAGGCCCTACCAGCCAAGACCCAGTCAGGCCACTGCTGGGCTCTAAGTAAAGACTGACGATTGTCTCTACCTCTTATTTCTTCTGAGACCAAACCAACCAACCTCCCACCCAACCAACCAACCACCCAACCAACCAACCAACCAACCAACCACAATTTAATCATCATCCTTGCACTGAAGCCACTGCTGAATAAAAACCAAGTTGTTTGTATATGGGCTCACGTGGTGACTACCCTCCAAGACACATATTCCTAGGCCTGGAATAAGCTCTGCCCCTGCCCATTCCCTTCCCTCAGCTCGATTCTCCAACCTCCCCTGCTCACACCCCCCCCCCCCACACACACACACCCTATTTGACCAGGTAGTTAACTTTCTGGGGACTACAGATCCGTCTTGTCCCCTGGCTTGAGACACAAGCCCCAGAGAAGCAGGACCCCTCACTGCCTGGCTTAATAGACAGGGGGCCCTGCTGGGGTCTGGCGGGAACTCTGTCCCCAGCTGCCTCCTGTCAGCTCAGCAGCCACCACTCCTCCAGGTCCAGGGAACACATGCAACCTGCCCCACAATGACAGGGGACCAGCCCCGCACAGGGAAGGAACCCCCACTGGGGCTACTGGTCTCTCACTGGGGCACTTGGTCCCAGGTGGCAACTTGATGGAGCCTCTCCACTCTCCTGCTTTCTCCCAGGAACCAGGGGCTGGCCAAGTTCCACCCTTCCGGAAAGTGACTCCTTGGCTGCCCCCACAGAGCAAGGCCCAGGGGAACCCCAATCCTCCAAGCGTTTTAAGTACCTGACAAGCCCAAGTTCACCCTTGGAATGAGCCCTTCCCGACCACAATAGCCACTACCCCATGGGACACTCCAAGTCCCAGCACCTGGGACAGCCATGGGCAAACTATGGCTCGCGGGCTGGATTTGGCCCTTTGGAAATAATAAAACTAAAAAAAAAAAAAAGACCGCACCCTATTATTTAATGATGTTTACTTTGAATTTACATTAGTTCACACAAACACTCTATCCATGCTTATCTTACAGCCTGCCAAGAACCCATTGTGGCCCTCAAGTCAAAATGTTTGCCCACGCCTGTTCTGGTGACAACTTCCTTTCCAGCTCACTTGAGTGGAGAAGGTCAGGAGACCAGGATGTCTCTCTGTTGCTTCCCGTTCTTCCGACGCTCTGGGCAGAAGAAAGCCCAGGGCAAGAGATGTTTCTGTTGCTGGGGAAACAGGGGCAAGTGCCACCACTGATACTCCTCGCCCTCTGGTACTAGGCACACACAGGTAACCAAGGGCAGGCCCTTTCATCTCACACTTGGGCGCCAACTGGGGGTCACACCTGGGGAGCCCACACCTCTTACCCCTCATCCCAGGTGTGTGTGTGTGTGTGTGTGTGTGTGTGTGTGTGTGTGTGTCCGGGATGGTGAGGTGAAGAAAGCGGGGGATGAGGGATGCTCAACCTGGGCTAAGGAGCAGGTTGGTAAGTGTCAGAAGCCTGGAGGGTGTTGGAGGTTGTGTCATGTTCACTGCCCAGGTCATGGCTCACAGGAAGGAAAGCTGAGTGCTGGGGTCAGAGCTCTGCTACCCACTTGTTAAATCGCAGGGGTGCCCAAGGGGTCATCAACTTCACTCCCTGCCTGGAGGTCTTTGCAGATGCCCCTCTCTGCCTGATCTGGGGAGCAGAATGGGTGGTGGGCATCTTCCCCACTTGGCAATGCCTGGGGCCCCTGATGCCTCCTGGCCTGGTAGCGGGCTCTGTCTTTGCAGAACTCCAACAAGGGCAGCGTCGAGGAGCTGGCTGACAGGTTCACTTATGCCCTCAACGGGTAAAAAGGACATGTGCGTCAGGACAGGGAAACCGTCCAGTGCCAAACTGAGGTGAGCGCTGGCCCACACCGAGGACCCTGAGGTGACTGGGGTGGGACCAGAAGTCAGACTCAAACCTGGGGCCTCCAAGTTCTCACAGGCCCACTCCCAAAATGATCTGTACCTTCAATCCTCCTGACCAGCTCCCTGGTAGGGGAGAAAAGCAGTCTTTCTTCCTGTGCTTCTTGGGATCAGAGAGAAAGCATCTGTTGCTCTCTTTGCCTCATGCCCCTTTCAACTGATGAATTCCCTGCCCAAAGTATCCTGTGGACCAGCCCCAGCCCGACTGCCCTTGCAGACCTTCTCCAAGCCATACACATCATCCCACCTGATAGTGCTATGTATTGAAAAAGAAAGGGGAGGGGGAAGCGGGGGTGGGGGTTAGGGGTGTAGGAAGGGATAAAGGCCTTGAATACAGTTCTCTGCAACCTATCACCTCATAGAGGACGAGAAACCATTGCAGTGCGGCCAGGTCAGGAGCTGTGGCCTGACCCAACTCCATATCATCCCAACAAGGACAGAGTTTTCATCAGCGATTCAGGCTTTCACTGTGGCTACACCTAGACACAAATCGATTCTTGCTAGCTCAGCAGGGCTGCCAGGAACATCCTCACTGTGTACTCACAGACTAGGTCTGCCATGACACAGGACCACAGATTGGGTGGAAGGTTCCTGATGCCTCCTGGCTCAGTACCCACTTTGTCTTTGCAGAGCTCCAAGGAGGACATCATAGAGGTGCTGGCTCATGGACCCGACTACACCACCTATGGGGTCAGGGTGCAGGTGCACCAGGCTGACGACACAGACCAGTGCCTGTCTGAGGTGAGAGCTGGCCTCGAGGGTCTCTACACCCTCAACCCCAACACAACCTGGCAGTGCCCAGAACCGACACTCAAATCTGGGGACTCCCCAGATACCCTCCCAGGACTCTCCCTAGTGACCCACAGCCCAAGACAAAGAAATGCGGACCCCCCGCCCCCGTACAGCTACATGGGATGGTAGAGACACGCTCCTCACATATTTGTAGCAATATCAGAGAGAGAAATGTCGTGTGAACTGTTTCCTGTCCCTCATCTTGCCATGGCCAGGATACCAGCTTTCCCAGGGGGAATCATCCCCCATGTCTCCACGCTGGCCTTCTGCAGAGCCCAACGGTTCCTGGACTAGCTTCTAACTAGGTGAGCACACACTTGTGTCTCTGCCCACTGCTAGCTGTGAGGCATTAAAACGTCACCACATCTTCCTAAGTATCAGGATGCTCCTTTGAAAAGTGGGCTGCTGGGGGGGGAAACCTCATAGCACTGCTGTGGGGACAAGCCATGGCAGGTCTCACCTGCTCCCTGGCTCTGCAGACAGGGTAGCTGGTTGTGCGGCGCTTGTTGTTGGCAATTCTTTCACTCTGTCGCACGGAAAGATCTCTGACACACCCATCAGCGGTCTGTGGCATCAGAGGTTGGAAAAGCACATGCAAAGCAACCTGTTAAGCAGTGTGAGATTTCACCTAGCCGGTCCTGGTCCTTGGTGTAACCACACTGAGGATTTCTGAGGAGAGCCTGGGCCCAGGCCCACTCAGATGTATGGCATTCTTCTGGTTGGAGTTTCTTTACTCAACAATGTGCACGCACATTTGGAGACACTTAGCCTGACTCAAGGAATGACGCAGACACAATCCCTGGGCCTCAGTTCTGGGCAATGGGTCCAGCAGTCACGCTGTCCATGATTCATAGCTCGTGTCCACCATCCATCAGGGCTGATGCCATCAGAGTGTTTTTTCCATCTGGATGCACACCTGTTTAGAATGACCGTGCTGACACACCGCAGGACCAAGTCATAAAGTGAGTGGTCTCCGGGTCCAGAAGGAGGGCCCCCAGAGTCAGCATCATGGGGACTGCGGTGGGTAGGGGGTGGAGAGTGCCTTGCAGAACCCTAATCTTATACATCATCTGATTCCCAAGAAAGGCCTGGGCTCTGGAGTCTTCTATTCCAGGAGGATAGGAGTCAAAGACGACAGTGGGTGGTGTCCCAGGCCTTGTAGACCCAGAGGGGACGCTGTGATGAGTTGTCCCTCACAGTCCCCTCCCCCCTACAAACCCACCTCGCTCTGTCTGCCCCTCTCCATATCCATCTCCCCTGACCACGGTGGCCAGGCTCAGAACAGGCCTGTGGTGAGCAGGCTGCTCACAAGTCTGTCTCAGTCCTCAGCCCAGATGCGCAGGGAGGGTGAGGGTGGGCAGTGCACTGGACCTTCAGGAGAGCTGCCAGTGGGAAGAAGAGTCTCACACAGACTCCGTGTTGAACCTGCTGGATCCCACATCTGCTACAACCAGGACAGCCATACAGGGGCCGGGGGTGGCATGGGGCTGTGTGCTGGGTGGGCAAGGGGGGCCTGCACAGAGGCTCAGATCGAAACAAGTGTGCCATGGGAGGGCAGACTGGAAAGAAAGACCAGGACTCAGAATCTGCTGCCCACCTGCCTCTCCCCAGGGCCTTTGCTGCTATGGTGGGGACATGGCTGGACCACGTCCAGGGTTTGGGGCAGCCCCTTCCTTTCGCCTGCTTCGAGGTAGAGCAGGCCTTGGTGCCCGTCAACTCCCCTGCCTCACACCTGGTGGGACACACCCAAAATCTATGGTTGGCACTGCAGCACCTTGAGCCCACCGAGGCAACTCAACAAGGTGAGGGGGACTGATCACCTGGGCAGATCATCGGGGGAGGGCAGGCTCATGGGCTGGAGTTCCCTTAAAGGCAGTGGAATCTTTCCTGTCTGCACTAAGTCTCAGGAAAGCCAGAAGTGTGAGTCAATCTGTCTCTTTCTCCTGCTCCAGGTCCACGCCCAGAGCTCCAGAGCTCTCCGGAGGCAGAGGAAGGGGCTGCTCAGGGGCCAGAGCCTGGTCCAATGAGAGGCCCTGCCCTGGCCAGGCCTGGCCTGAGGCAGTACCTGAAGCTATTATGGAGCCAGCTACTGGCTGCCCTGGAAGCCTTCTCTCGTGCTGTCAGAGGACTTCTAGGCAATTATCTTAAATAATTCAGAGGAATACATCCCAACTGTACATTTATAATAGTAAATAAGGATAATTTCTAAAAGTACCTACCTATTTATGTAGACTATTTCCCATTAAGTTAAATACTCCTTTTGAATAAATAAGGTTGTTTATTAAAAACACGTGTAGACCATGTCTTCTCACGTACATATACATAATTCCATACACACACACACACACACGTACACATATATGCTGACATGGAAGGTGCTCACTGTATAATACAGTTCTAAAATAAGTTTTGAAACATTTAATTTCCTCTGATAACTACGTATACACTGATAAAATGGGGAAATAAAATCTGGAAATATATACACCAGAATGTTCACACTAGTGAACTGTCAGAAGTGAAACTACCAGAAGTGACAGTTTCTTCTCATTTTGCTTTATGAATAGGTTCTGGTTGACACAAGGATCATACCTCCAATATATAGACAGACAGTAGAGAGAGGAAGGGAGAGGCAGAGAACACAGATGAGAGGTGCACCAGCCGCCTCCTGCCCACCCCGACATGGAACTGACGGCAAAACCCTGCCACGTGCCCTCCCTGGGAACTGATCCGGAAACCTTTCAGTGCAAGGGGAGATGCCCATCCAATGAGCCCCATCAGCCGGGGCTAGACTCAGTATATATTTTAAAAAAATACACTTTGATTGATTTCAGGGCGGGAGAAAGGGCGAGACAGAAACGTAAACCATGAGAGAGAAGCATGGACCGGTTTCCTCCTTCACGACCCCTATTGGTGATCCAGTCTGCAAGCCGGGCCTGTGCCCTGACCCGGAATCAAACCAACTGTGCACTCCTGCCTGCTTCACAGGCGGACGCTCGACCACCGTGCAGCACTGGCCAGACTCAATCATATCTTTCTAAACTTTCCCAAGTGCCAATTTGTATCTTGAACTGGTCTCAGGAAAGGAAAAATTACGTAATGGGGGGCATTCTACTTCCCTCGCTGTTTAGCTGGATTTGCTATTTGGCCAGAAACAACCAGTAGACTAGCTCTTAACCATATTTAAAATCACTAGGGATAGCAAGAGCATTGCTTTGGTTGCAACAGGAGTAACTCAAAGCAACTCCCTCCACTAAACACTTCCTGAATCATTTCCCTTCCTCCATGAGCCCAGAATTTAACTCACCAGTCAAACTCAGCTTAGGGAGAGGCAATGGTTCCACTGGAACAGGACGGTACGGAAACAAGGTACACAGCCCTGGTTCTACCGGAAGGGCCATAGTTCACTGACACCACCACTGGAACAATCTATAATTAAAATGAAAACCATCATGTCAGAAAATTCTAAGCAGAAAAGGACAAAGGAATGCCACTGGTGAGTATTTCAAAAGGAGGCACGCTGTGCAAGAGGGATCCATTCAGTGCTGTGGCCCAATCATCCAAAGCTCATCGTTCTTATGTGAGCAGTACTCTGGCTATGAGGGGAGACACATTCCCTTTCTTTCATTTCAGATTTGCTTTCAAGGCAAACCAGCTGGTCAATACACCAAGCCAACACTCCTCAGGTATCCAACAAGAGAAACCTAAATGTCTCAGTGAATTTTAAGTTTTACTAAATTTGAATTAAAAAAAAAGTTTCATTTTAAATTGATATGTGGCTGCCCGACTGGCGTGGCTCAGTGCTTGATCGTGGACCCCGGAACCAAGAGATCCCCGTTTCATTCCCAGTCAGGGCCCGTACTGGGGTTGCGCGCTAGGGGCTATGAGACGGATGATGCTCTCTCATCATTGATGTTTCTCTCTCCCCTTCCCCAGCCTCCTCACCGCCCCCACCTCCACCCCCTGCTCTCTCTGTTCCCCTTCCCTTCCTCTCTCTGAGATCAATAAAAACATATATGTTTAACCAGTTCTATGTGGATAATATGAACCCTGTGAGACAGGGTACTTCAAAACACTAGGCAACCGTTGTGAAACAGTCATCCCTGATTTTCGGGACACCTGTCCTCCACAGGTCCACACAGAAGAAATGTACGGGGCCATCAGTGATCACAGTAGAAACAGGAAGCTCTCCATCCGACACGTCCCCACTGCCCTTCCCCTCACCACCTCCTCCTGGGCTGAGGCACCTCCTTCAGGAGCAGTTTGACACTAAACTGCCCCATGTCCCTTGCAATTTGGCCCGTTCTGCCCAAGGGTTCACGCAAGAGTCTCATAGTTGATTTCTGAGACACTAAGTTGCTCCCTGATATAAAGCACAATAGTGAGGAGAGGATTTTTTTTTCCTCTCGGTGATGCTGGGAGCTTACCCTGACATCACTGAGCAGCTGAATTCAATATTGGATCCACCTACCTGTGGACTTGTTCTTTTGTGAGAAAGACAAGTCCCTACTGTTAGCTTCATCACTATTCTGCTGCTTATAATTCTCAGCTTCCACACTGAATGAGATCCTTAAAACTCCTGAGGGTGGACAAGGTTGTAGCATTTCATCGTATTGCAAAACAACAACAACAAACACGAAAACAAAAACAAAAAACAATGGGAGCAGAGAGCAGGACAGGGGAAAGATGGGAGATGCCGGAAAGTACACCAGCCTTCCACCGACTCCAGAGGGAGATGTCGGGACACAGGGCATGGCACAGCTCTAAGCTGGGCTGGCAGAGTGTGATGCCAATGAGGATCGCAAAGTGTGACCACAGAAAAGGGGTGAGGGAGAGACAAGACTGCAATAGGAGCTAAGGTCGGATCATGGACGGCCTGGACGCACATGCTAAGGATTTGGGACTCATTTCTAAAGCCATAGGAGACCACTGTTAGTTTTCATAAGAGACATGATCATACTGACATTTTCAAAAGATCCTTCGGGCTGCCGGTAGAGAATGCTTAGGGACCCGGCGATACTAGAGGTTGACAGGTCACAGAGCACACATGGGATCAGGAGGCCCCGAAGTCAATGGGGCTTAGTACTCTTGCTGCTCACCTTGATGGCTTCACACTAGAATCGTCGTATCAGGAATGTCAAGGTGGAAATCTATCCCACTCATGGCACTTGACAGCTTATGTCTAGAAGTTACAATAAAGTAGCACGATATGCCGTTATCTTTTCTCAAACCAAGACACTCTCAGAACAAAGTGGAGAACATACCAAAACCAAGATTTGCTAAAGTGGTAAGGAAAAGGGTGTGGACTCAGCTTCCAGACAGAACAACAGGTCAGTGGCAAAGACAGAGACGCACACACAGAGGGAAAGCGAGAGAGAGGCTGAGAGGAAGGAAGGGACCTTAAGAGCGAGAGTACAAGACAAGTGACACGGCCTGACACCCCATCAGCTGGGCTGTATTCGATGTTGTTTAGAAGCGAGTTGATGACATAGAGTCCAAACATAACAGAAATACAAGCAAATGTCACCATACTGTTCACAAAACCATTAATGACACAGTTGCTTACCTTGATCAAGTGTGCATACTTCTTCAGTTGTTCTGAAAAGCACTGTGTAATCCTTGCAGTAATGATCTAAGTAAAACTCCATTTTTAAGTCCCTACAACAACAAGAACATATAAAATACAAATAACTAGGAAGGTATTCCAATATTTACCCCCAACACTTAGCATTCATCAATAGAACTTTCCCATTTAAAAACATACTTATGAGAAAAAAGATAATCAAATCCAGAGCCCCTTTATTCTATTTCTGGACTTTCCTGTGCCCAGTATTGTAAGTGCAACCTCAACTACTTTTGCTAGACAGATTTTGTGCAGGTTAAACTACTGTAAAAACACTGTGATCTTGGTTCTCTTCCATTATCTATTGGCTGTTGATCTTGAACAAACCATCTCTAGAGCCTCAATATTTTCTTCCAGAAAATGGGGAAATACCAGTTAATTCACTATGAAGTTTTAAAACTAAATAAAATATGTGAAAAATACCAGAGCCCATTATTAGGGTTGGAAATCATTTCATTATAAAACAGTTTTCACCATAGTAATGATTTGTCCTAAGAGAAATAAAAAAAAAAATAAAAGTGCCATGTCTCAGAATACAACTTCTTTATCTCAAGGAAGATCACAAAAATTAGAAAACGTTCTGTAATATTAACTCAGATGTTGATATTTTTATTCCGTTCAATTTTAGTATCAAGGGTCACAATGCCCAAGTGTGTGGCCTTTAGAATTCAGTGTTAAACAGAGTGCTGGCCAGGCTGTGAGAGTGCAGTGTTAGCACCATTTAAACGTAGATCCACTAGGAACCTGACAGACACCGAAGGCAACAGCACAAGTGCAGCAGAGAGCCCACAGCGAACCAAGCGTCATGATCTTGGAAACACACTCTGACAGGTTTTCTCATCACTAATGGGGGTCAGGATTCCCTGGCCTTGTTGACAGTTTATGTAGCTAAACTGCAATTCTCTGAACTGTAAGCACTACTAGAATGTAGGTATTGTTACAGCATAGCAGGTATTGTTATAGACCTTCATCCACAGTGCAGGCAGTCAGCCTGTCAACATGAAATGCTCTTCGGGTCACCCCCAGTGTTTACCATGTTTCCTGACTTCCTGCTGATCTTAGGACAAAGGTGACTCACAAGCCCTTACATAGCCAGTATCTTCAAACAATTCTGTGTTTTGCAAAAAATGCTCTGGGTTCCTAAGGCCAACGTCTGAGTCACCTGAGCAGTCCTGGAAGTTCTCACTCTACACACAGTATTTACCTTGCCAACTGAACAAGGGGCGTCAACAAGTGAATGAATTCCTTCTCCCATCAGAGTATTCCATTTAGGCTCCTCAGAGACCCAGTGAAGTAGGAAAAAGATTGCAGGTATGTGAGAGAAGTGTAGAAGTATCCAGACTAAGATTCTGTGACAAGTCTTCATCCTTCATCTGAGAAACTTTCCAAAGGATTCAGACATAAAGATCTGTTCAAAAGGTGAGACTCAACCTTCTGGGGGTGGTCTGAATTCAGTAAATACTCCCAATCCCGAGAAGAAGAAACAGATATTGATTTTTTAAATCATGCCTCCTTGTAATTAGGGGGGTGGGAGTGATCAAGGAGGGGTCGATGGGGGGAGAAGGAGACATATGTAATACTTTAAACCAGTGTTAAACTCAACCTTCCTAATGCCGCGACCCTTTAATATAGTTCCTCATGTTATGTTGACCCCCAATTTCACTGTTACAAATTGAACATAATTAAAGCATAGTGATTAATCACAAAAACAATATGTAATTATATATGTGTTTTCCCATGGTATTAGGCGACCCCTGTGAAAGGGTCATTCGACCCCTAAAGGGCTCACGACCCACAGGTTGAGAACCGCTGCTTTAAACAATAAAAAAATTCAATTAAAGCAATTCAAGTTCCATTTTCACATTAAGTTGATCTAAGAATATGAAAAAAAAAATCCCAATGCTGGCCCAGCAGGTGTGGCTCAGTGGTTGAGCATCAATCCATGAACCAAGAGGTCATGGTTCAATTCCTGACAAGGGCACATGCCCAGGTTTCTGGTTTTATTCCCAGGAGGGAGTGTGCAGGAGGCAGCCAACTGATTATTCTCTCTCATCAAGGATATTTCTATCTCTCTCCCTCTCCCTTCCTGTCCCTGAAATCAATTAAAACATTTTAAAAATTAAGTAATCACAATGCTGGAAAATGAAAGGAATATCAAAACACCTAAATGACTTTAGTGATCTTCTAAATCCTCTGTTGTCATTTCCAGTCTCCAAAGCACTTTCTCCACGAGATTTGAGGCTCTTTGTTGTCATTTCCACAGTCTCCACAGCACCTTCTACGGAAAGAGATGTGGACTCTTCCTTTAATGAATAATATAAAAATGCTTAGACAAAACCACCATTATTCATTTTGTTTTGAACAACAAAAAAAGAGGTATACATTTGGAATAAAAAAGTTCAATAAAATTCCAAAAAGAAACTTATTGTAGGCTTTTTCAGACTTACCCTGTGATATGATAAATGCCTAAAATTTAAAAAAAATGCTTATCTAAGAATTGCATCTAAATAATAGCCTATTAACAAATAATATCTAAATAAGAATTGTGGTGAGCTAGAAGGGGACAATAAAAAAGGGGGGAACATCTATAATACTTTCAAAAGGAAAGATTTTAAAAATAAATAAATAAATAATTATGACATATAGCTATATACTATCTTCTCACCAGCTCAACACATGTACCATGGGAACTAAAAAAGGTAAAATAAAATTAAACAAATTAATGATAAATATTATAAGATAAAGTATGTGTGTAAATAAATTTTAAGAAAAGAGTAGACAAAAATTTAAAAATCAACTAGCTAGAAGCCTTGCCACAAAAGTGACCTCAAACCGTGGCTCAACCTGTATTGACCTTATGTCCTTTATAAAACTAAAGATTACCAGAAGAGCTATTCATAACCTACAGGTTTCTTAATGATCTTATCATTCTCAGACAGTCAGAAAAATATCTTTAGAAAAACTAAACTTTCCCTTTCATCTTGCAAAACATAAACTAGGAAATGCCATTCAACTTTCACTAGCATGCCTAACAATCACTTACTTGAAATTATTTCATGGTATTTTATGGGTTTTTTAATTGTGGTTAAATATACATAATGTAAAATTTACCATTTTAACCATTTTGTGGTGTACAAATTCACTACCATTAAATACATTCATTCATAAAGTTGTGTAACCTCAATGCTATCCATTTCCAGAACTTTTCCATTATCCCAAACAGAAACTGCCAATTCAACAACTCCCCCTTTCTCCCTCCCTCAGCTTCTATTATATTTTCTGTCCTTATGAATTTACCTATTCAAAGCAAAGTACCCCATGAAGGTGGAATTATACAGTATTTATGTTATGTTGGGTATAACATCCTCAAGGTTCATCCATGTTGTAGCACATCTCAGAATTTCCTTCATTTTAAAGGCTAAATATTTCATTGTTGGCATATACCACATATTGTATATCCAGTCATCTGTCCATACACACTGGGGTTGTTTCCAATTTCAACTATTGTGAATAATGCTGCTATGAACACTGGTGTTCGACTGAGTCCCCGCTTTCAAATCTTTTCTTTTTATTTCAACATTTTTTTATTAAGGAATTACATATGTCCTTATCCCCCCATTGCCCCCCACCCCACTCCCGTTCATGACCTCACTTCCCTGGGTCTGTGTCCATTGGTTATGCTTATATGCATGTATACAAGTCCTTTGGTTGACCTCGATCCCTTACTCCCACCCTCCCCTACCTTCCCTCTGAGGTTTGAGCATCTGATCGATGCTTCTGTCTTTTGTGTATATATAATCAAAAGGGGAATTGTTGGATCATATGGTGATTCTAGGTTTAACTCCCCCCCCTCCTAATTTATCTTGAAATTTATTGTTGAAATTATTATAGATTTCCCTTTCTATCCCCCATTCATCCCCTCCACCCTGCCTAGGTTTAATATTTTGAGAAACAGCAAATGGTTTCCCACAGTGGCATTTTTTACTTTTCCACCAGTAATCACAGGGTTCCAGTTTCAACATCCTCACTTATTTTTTTCATTGTTTAATAAATCAGTCAGCTCAGTAGGTATGACATGGTATCTCACTGTGGTTTTGATTTGCATTTGCCTAATGATTAAACATGCTGAGCACTGTTTCATGTGCTCATTGGCCATGTACATATCTTTAGAGAAATGTCCGTTCAAGCCCTCTGTCCAGTTTTAAATTGAATTGTCTGATCTGTGGTTGTTGAATTTAGGAAAAACCGGCATTAGAGCTGCACTCCCACCTGAAATGTCCCAAATCTACGCTGTACCTATTATTGACTCAGCTTCCTTTTATGAAATCCCATCCTCCCAGTCTCTAAAAGCAGATAGTATTTTATTTTATTTTTATTTTTTAAATCTACACTGTTGAAAGTATTACATAGGTCCTCCTTTCCCCGCATTAATCTCTTCCGGGCCACTCCCATCCCCACCCCAATAGTATTTTCATACTCTCCCTTACTCCTGATGTCTCAGGACTTACACATTCCCTCAGCTCTGTCTCTCATTTCTGTCTTCTCTCTTCAGAGCCAATCTTTTTCCCCTGAACTATCATAGAACAGTATCTTTGACAACAGTCTCTCTACTCTCCAGCAATCCTACACATCCTACACATTGCCACCAAAGTCCTATCTTCTCAAAATACAGAACTGAGGATGTACTTTCCATTTTAACATCCTTGATAGGCTCCTTCTGTGTACAGTTTAAATTTCAAGTTCCCAGGTACAAACAAGGCCCTTCAGTTTGGATCCACTCAGCACCTGCAAGCATCTCTCCACACCCAAACCTTGTGTACATCCATTCTGAACTTAGAAAACATCATGTTTTTCCATAAATCGTTTGGCTGATTCGCTCTGCCTAGAATGCCCTTCTTTTACCAACTTCCAGTTCAATCAGCAACTTCTTTGAGAAATCCTTCCTTCAGAGCCAGTCCCCTGACTCTCACCACACTGTGGACACACAGGTATTATATGGCATTTTAATTTATCTGCATACAGCATTTTAGTTTTCTGTTTATTTGTTCAACTAAATCTGAGTCACATACACCTGGTATTGATTCCTAACCAAAATATAAAATATCTTCCTGCATATAGTAAGAAGATTAAAGAACAATTGTTTTCCAGACCAAAAGGACTGAAATTAAAAATCTTATCGTTCTATTTACAAGCAGTCTTAAGATAACGGAGACGAAAGAGACAATTCATCTAACTGCACATCCATGGAATCTAGTAAACATGCAATCATCCTTTGGAGAATTTAAGATGGAAACATAGAAGCAAAGAATGAGTCTGAGCCCGGCCAGCATAGCTCTGTGGTTAAGCATCGACCAATGAACCAGGAGGTCACAGTTTGATTCCAGGTCAGGGCATATGTTTGAGTTGCAGCCTCGATCCCCAGGAGGCAGCCAATCAATGATTCTCTCTCATCATTGATGTTTCTATCTCTCTCTCCCTCTCCCTTCCTCTCTGGAAAATAAAAATACATATTAAAAACAAACCAACCCTTGTTGGATATCATCATGCCACTTTCACAACTACACTAACCATATGGTTACGGGGGGGGGGGGGACGGAAATATCATCAAAATGGTCACTGGGGCCCTAGCTGGTTTGGCTCAGTGGATAGAGCATTAGCCTGTAGACTGAAGGGTCCCAGGTTTGATTCCAGTCAAGGGCACATGCCCGGGTTGCGGGCTCAAACCCCAGTAGGGGGAGCGCAGGAGGCAGCCGATCAATGATTCTCTCTCATCATTGATGTTTCTATCTTTCTATCCCTCTCCCTTCCTCTCTGAAATCAATAAAAATATATTTAAAAAAATGGTCACTGGCTTCAACACTCCTGGACAGAAATGCTTTTACACATGCCCTCAAGTTTAGGAATAATTCAGTTTATCGTTCCCAGTATATTGTTAGAAGGGTACAATGTTCATCAGGAAACAGTTAATGGGGGAAAACACAAAAAAGCAATGTCCAGGTACCAAGATTGCAGTGCTTACCACTAAGGAATTTAACATTAGTCAAAAAGTCTTGAAATCTCTTGTCAATAGCCCAATAATTAATTCAACTGCTATAGATATATTCTCCCCCACCCGAAAACATTTTATTCTAAAAATATTCAGTAAGAAAAGTTGAAATAATACAGTGAACACCTGTTTCATCTAAATCTAACAGTTGTTAAGGCCTAGCCGGTTTTGCTCAGTGGATAGAGCATCGGCCTGCGGACTGGTCCTGGGTTTGATTCCAGTCCAGGGCACATACCCAGGTTGCGGGCTCAGTCCCCATTAGTGGGCATGCAGGAGGCAGCCAATCAATGATTCTCTTCTTACCATTGATGTTACTGATGTTTCTCTCTCTCTCTCCCTCTCCCTTCCTCCCTAAAATCAATAATAAATGTTTTAAAAATAAACAAATAAATCTAACAGTGGTTACCATTATGCCATATCTGCTTATGTGCATGTGAGGGATTTGACTGGGGGATGATGACTACCTGAAAATCCCCCACATCATGACTTCATCATGCATTTCCCCAAAATAAATATTCTCTCCTATACACCACAAAACCATCATCTTGCCTAAGAAAAAAAATTTTCTAACATCACCTAATATTCAGTCTATTTGCAACTTTTTCAAATTTTCCCAAAAATGTTTGTTTAAGACAATTTTCTAGAACCAGGACTCAACCAAAGTTCATTCAAAATGGTGCAAAAAATATTGCATTTGGTGATGTCCTTTAGTCTCTTTTAACCTACAATAGGCCCCATCTTTTTCCCCCTCCATGACTCTTCTTTATTTTTTGCTTTCTACTACTGTTCTTTTTATTAATTAAATCTTTATTGTTCAGATTATTACATTTGTTCCTCTTTTTTTCCCCCCATAACTCCCCTCCACCCAGTTCCCACCCCACCCTCCTCCCTCACTCCCCATCCACTGTCCTCATCCATAGGTGTGTGATTTTTGTCCAGTCTCTTCCCACATCCCCCTCACCCCTTTGCCCCCCAAGAATAGCCAGTCCACTCCCTTTCTATGCCCCTGATTCTATTATAATCAACAGTTCATTCTGTTCATCAGATTAGTCACTTGATTTTCAGATTCACTTGTTGACAGATGTGTATTTGGTGTTCAAAATTTGTATCTTTACCTTTTTCTTCTTCTTCCTCTTCTTAAAGGATACCTTTCAGCATTTCGTATAATACTGGTTTGGTGGTGATGAACTCCTTTAGCTTTTCCTTATCTGTGAAGCTCTTTATCTGACCTTCAATTCTGAATGATAGCTTTGCTGGATAAAGTAATCTTGGTTGTAGGTTCTTGGCATTCATCACTTTGAATATTTCTTGCCACTCCCTTCTGGCCTGCAAAGTTTCTGTTGAGAAATCAACTGACAGTCGTATGAGCACTCCCTTGTAGGTAAATGACTGTCTTTCTCTTGCCGCTTTTAAGATTCTCTCTTTGGCATTTTAATTATGATGTGTCTTGGTGTGGTCCTCTTTGGATTCCTTTTGTTTGGGGTTCTCTGCACTTGGAAGTCTATTTCTTTCACCAGGTAGAGGAAGTTTTCTGTCATTACTTCTTCAAATAGGTTTTCAATATCTTGCTCTCTCTCTTCTTCTGGCACCCCTATAATTAGAATGTTGGTACGCTTGAAGCTGTCCCAGAGGCTCCTTACACTATCTTCATATTTTTGGATTCTTTTTTCATTTGGCTTTTCTGGTTGGATGTTTTTTGCTTTTTCATATTTCAAATCGTGGACTTGATTCTTGCAATCAAGACTAGAGAGTCTGCTGTTGGGAGTCTGTATAATATTCTTTATTTCAGTCAGTGTATGCTTAATTTCTAGTTGGTCCTTTACCACAACCGCGAGGGTCTCATTAGATTTCTTATAGATCTCATTAAGTTTATCGGCAGTTTCTAGAAAATTCTTGAAAAACCTTAAAAGTGTGGTTTTGAACTCTATATCCAGTAGTTTGCTTTCCTCCATTTCTGTCATTCGTGTCATTCTTCTTTGTCTCCGCATTTTTATGCTTCCCTGTGTTGATAAAGTGGTTTTCTGTGCTGAGTGTCCACTAGGGCCCAGTGGTTCAGCCTCCCCAATTACCTGAGGAGGACACTCTTGGTGCACCCCCTTGTGGTCTTTGTGCACAGTCTTGTTGTAGTTAAGCGTTGATTGTTCTAGTTATCACTGGGAGGAATTGACCTCCAGGCCAATTGGCTGTGAGTATCAGCTGTGTCTGCAGTGGGAGAACTTCTGTGCTGGACACACTCCTCTGGGGCAAGACTTGCTTCAATGGGGCTTTGGTGCTCACTGAGTCTGTCCCCTGAGTGTGTCCTTTATGGTTCCATGGAGCTGCAAACTGGATGGTTCCACTCTGACCTCTGGGTTTCCTGGCTCCCGGATCTCTAGGGAGGTGCTAATCTAGCCTTTGCCTGAGGCTATCCAGCAAAAGCCTCCCTGCAGGGCTTAGGTGGGGCGGGTCCCTCGGGATCAACAGGGTGGGGCTAGCAGTTATGGCTGCTCTCAGTCCAGCCCTCAGAGGCTCTCCTTCTCAATGTCCTGGTAACCTCTGCAAGCCCCTCGGAGGGAAAGCTGCCCTCGAGTTCTTACCTATGCCAGACAGTCCCGTTTCTCCCATATGAGTCTGGGTCCCTAGAGACTTGCCTGGAACTGGAGCTCAGAGCCTGAGACTCCCTCCTGATTGAAAACAACAACCACGCCCTCAGACGCCAGCTCGCTCCGCATGCACCTCCCCACCATAGTATTTTACTGCCATACTGCGTCTCCTCTGAGTCTCGGTATGCTTTTCTCTTTCCTTCTCCCTTCTAGTTGTACAATTTCCACTCAGCCAACATTCCTGTGGTTCTGGATGGTGTCCATTCCGTCTTTTAGTTGTATTTTTGAAGTGGATTTCGAGGCAGCAAACTCCAGTGTTTAACCTATGCTGCCATCTTGGTTTCTCTCCATGACTAACTCTTTAAGGAGACCAGAATGTAGACTATCCCATATTCTGGATTTGTCTAACTGTATCTCATAGTGGTTTTTTCTTTAAGTCTTTATTATAGAAAATTTCAAATATATACAAAGTAAACAGAGTAACATAATAAATCTCCAACAGCCAGCTTCAATAATTCTCAATTTCTGGTGGTTCTTGTTTCATCTATACCTCCACCCATTCCTCATCTCATTTTATAAACTGATCCTCTAGCCCCCATACTTCCTATAACTGGAAGTTAGGTCTACATATTCATATCAAATATTTGGGGGAAGAAAACTGAGTAGATGACATCATGTCTCCATGCCACATTACAGCTGTAGGTATAAAAGAGTCCTCTGTCCCCTATCAGTGATGGTAAACCCACCAGGTTGTGGAGGTGGAGAACAACATGCAGCTTCAAAGTAGAGATGCATTTGTTTCTTCACTTTGGGTGACACCTTGGTGCCATGCTAACACCTTTCACGCAATGGCATTACTATCCCATTTACAATCCTTGTCTGAATCAGAGGTTACACTGGAGTAAGAGGTTGCACAGAATAGCGATTTTCAAATTCTACCATTCCTTCTATATTTATTAGCTGGTATTCTTCTTTAAATAAGGGTTTTCCTTTATTAACTGGAGATGAACTGCAAGACTTCCTAAAAAGGCAGGGCAAATGCTTAATTCTGTCCCTTTACTTACTAATTTTTATTTGGTTCTATTCTTTTTTTATAAGCAGTTAGAAATATATGTAGTTTACATATAAATATACATATAAATTTATATATAAATTTATGAAATATAAATACGTATATAAATACATTTTCATTGACTTCAGAAAGGAAGAGATAGATAGAAACATCAATGATGAGAAACTTTGATTGGCTGCCTCCTGCATGCCCCCTACTGGGGATCAAGCCAGCAACCCAAGCATGTGCAATGACAGCAAATTAGATTTTTTTTTTCCTTTCCCGTACTCTCTGAGTATTTTTACTATGAACTTGATTTTTATTTATTCAACACTTTGCAACCAAATATAATCATGTGCTAATATATTCTTATACCCTTAAATTTAAGTCTTATAAATTTTCTTGGCAATAACTAATTAAATTACTCAAGTGTTTAAACATTACCATGAAATTGACAAGGAACAGTGCAAAAAAATGATGATATAGAAAATAAATGAAATGTTTATTTTTCTACCATTATCTTCATTATATGTTAAAACATATATCTAGCTACTGGGATCATTATATATTGTTTTTATTATTTCTGTTAAATTTTAGGATAAAAGCTTTGTTTTTTTTAAAAAAATTACTCAATAATCAATCAAATACTAAAATTCAAATCAACTCACCTGTTGAACAGGACTATCAATGGTAAAGGCCTTGTAAAGAGCCAATGCCTGGCTTTTACTTCCTTTGCTCCAGATCACCATATTTCCAGCCACATAGAGTTCCTCGTCATAATCCATTTCTCCAATTTCACTTCTGCCTCTCCTTAACTGCCAGCTTTCCTTAAAAATTTACATACGTAAGACATGATTACGCGGTTTTTATTTCTTTTGCAACATTATGGAGCAAGATTTATTAATTAAAATTGAACAGCAATTCAGATACAAGTCTCCTGCTCTGTCTATGGAGTAAGGCTCAGTCCGAGCCCAACTCTTAGGTTTGGTGCCACTGATTAACAGAGGAGGGGGTGTGGGTGTATGTATCATACTGTATCTTACAGGATTTCAAAAATGGGAATTTACCTCAAGAATTCTCTATATTAAGTATTTTATTATTACGTTACCATTTTATGCTGCCAAAAACATAAATAAACAAAAATTAGACCTTACCTATATATCCAAAAATTAAGCCAACATTCTTGGGAGACTAAAGACATACGAAGCATATGGGGGGTGAAGCAGAGGGGGCAGTGAAGTGCACATGGGACACTGGGGGAGCTTACCCACCATGCAGACTTCCCTGCTTCACAACTGCATATACATTCACCTTCCTGCCCTTGTGCCAACCATCAAAATGAACAGAAAAGAGAAAGGTTTGGATTCCTAACTACAGACTTCCGCTCCTGGAAATTTTGGTATCCCAAAAGGGATACAGAAATGGAATTAAGATGAGAAAGACTGACTGTTTAACATGCACTTACTTGTCATTCCCCTATTTAAAAACTAGTACTGTATCTACTTATGTGGCATTTCTTTTCTCCTCTAGAAACATGTAAGTTTTTGGCAGCAGGGACCATTGCTAACTCGACTATCTAACCATCAAATAACATGAAATCTGGTCCCACATACTAAGTGAAGAAAAAGAGATTTAAATGGACCATAATCATAGTGACTCTCATTATAAATCCCTGAGTTATATGTCTAAACAGCCATGACACTGTAATACAATTAAGGTCATTATTTTTAGCTTTCATAAAATTTACCAAATCTTAACCAATACCCTAGAAGTAGCATCATATTCATTTCTCAGTTGCATCTGGGTAGCCTTAAATTACAAGTAGATCGAATCTCTCTACATTTCAAAAGCAAACTGAGAATCTTGATAAAACCTTCTGTTTTTCATGGATTGTAACCTCCTGCAGGGATCCCACCAAGCCAGCAGCACCATCAGACGACCACAACTCAGAGGCTGGCTGCAGCTGCCGAAGCTGAAGGTTCAAAGCATTAGGGTGGTGTCTGCAGTGGTCTCGACCAAAAGGAACAAATTCCTGCAAATCCCCAGCTGCAATCATTGTCGCCCTTTCTTCAGAGAAGTTCAGCATGGCTTTCAGATATCAATATTATTTCTGTATGAATTCAAACACATTCTGGCCAGCTGTTGGAATCAAAACGAGAAGACAATTATCAGAAGTTTACAGAAGAGCCATGAATCCTTAGATGAGTGTCATACAATCCTATCACGTTGTAGGTGTACAAGTAATCATAACATCAACGGGCATTCCAGACCTGATTCTTTCAGGTAATTAGTTACCATTTCATAGTTACCTTACACTATCAGTACATAATTAACATTACAGCTACATGTTAGCTGCTGACAAAATCAACTGTAGGAAATCACTGGGCTGTGAGATAAGCACTTATGTCTGACAATATTGATCCTACATTTCCTACTACTACTCACTTATTTCTCCACATTTCACATTTAAGGATTTAGACAAGTTTTACTTCATAGTAAATGGCTCTCAACATTTAAGGGCATTTCTGTTCAAATGCTGGAACAACATTTAAAAAGCACACCTGACAGATCACTGGCATATTGAAATGAAACAAACAAAAACAACATATCATTTCTAATTCATCAAAAGTTGAACCACTTGGTGCTTTAAGAAACTAGTAAATGTCATCATTAATTTTGAGCCTCAATCCACCTAAACATGTAATTGCAAGCAATGCCAATTTCTGGTGCAAACCCCAAAGACCAAGGCATGAACAAAATCACTGGCGATGGAACAGTCATGCTTGTTTGCAAACTTAACAGTTCTAGCTTTGAAAGAACATAATCTACTACAGTTCAGCTCATTACTACAAAGAAGTGGGCGAGCTGTGGGTGGAAAGAGCCCTCACCCCTTACTTCCAGAACATTTCTACGAACAGTAACTGACAGCCAGTCAAATTCGGCCACTGTAGAAGGTGGATGACAGTTCTGCCTCAGACAACTCTTATATGAAAAACGGTTTTGTGGCATAGCGGTTAAGCTGCAATCCTCAAATATAGGAATCAAAACAAACATTCATGTCAGCACTAGACAACCTTTAAAAACAGTGTTTGAAATGGCTTTCACATCACAAACAGTTTAATACGACTTTGTTTCTACTCTGCGATCTTTTTGGCACCAGCAGCTTTCTTGGCTGAAATATCTAAGCCTGTGGTTCCCATGCAGCTCCTCTAGGGTTGCAGTTAAGTTTTCTGTGAATTAAGTGTTATTCCTGAGAGAACGGTTATGTCACATTCATGACACTTTTTCCTCCTTCTGATAAGTCAGTTTTGAGAACAGTTTAACATGGGTCATGACTGAGATAGTGCCTGTGGGAGCCTAATCAGAGTACGCCGGATGTTCAAGGCCAATCTGAGCAAGAGAACCCTAATTAGGATGTTCAAGGCCAATCTAAGCAAGGACACAGAGATTGTACTGCACACACTGGGCAGGAGTCCCTTACTATATCCTTAATGAGTATTTAACCCAAATACTGATGTCACTGTTGGGCAGGAAGCCTTTGTGTCTAAGTTAGTATAAACGTGTTACTAACCAGCCGGTGGGTGGCTGCTTGGTATGGCTCCTGTTTGCTACTGTATTAGCAAGGGCTGCTTGGCGCAGCCACTGTGTGAAGCTACTTTGAAGAACTGTTTTGTCTGATGGCTCCTTGTTAGCAATGGCTACATGGTCTGCAAAAGAGACTCTCCTGCCCTAACCGGTTTGGCTCAGTGGATAGAGAACAGCCTGCGGACTGAAGGGTCCCAGTCCAGGGCATGTACCTTGGTTGCAGGTACATCCCCAGTAGGGGGTGTGCAGGAGGCAGCTGATCTATGTTTCTCTCTCATGATGTTTCTAACTATCCCTCTCCCTTCCTCTATGTAAAAAAAATGAAAATATATTTTTAAAAAGACTCTCCTATATGCCTCTGTCTCTCATATCCTCTTTGTCTACTGCCCGGCGTTCACGTGGGTACAGCCTCTGGCAGAGGACTGTGCACCCCACAGTGCCTTATAAAACTTACACCAAACACCACAAAATCCAGCCGGCCTTCCTATGTTCTAGTCAACAGGTTATCCAACATATTAACTCTGAGAGGAAGCCACAGAATCGGTAATTAAAGAATCTCCTGCACAGAACAATGGCCACTTTGTGCTGATTAGTATATTTAGATCTTTGCAGCCCCAACTGTGTGTGCGCTTCCCGGGGGCCCTATAACAGCACCGCATGGAACTGATGCTCTCCCAGGGAGACCCTGGCCTTGCTTCCTGGGAACAGGGACCTGCCAAGAGCACCCGAGGCGGCTGGGGGGGACCCGAAGGCACAGGAGGCACTGGAGCTGGGTCGGGGCGGAAGGGCCGCGTCCGGGGCCTCAGGGTCAGCGAGACCCGCGGGCTGAGCCAGGGCCTCAGCAGCGCCAGCAGCCAGGAGGGCCCGCCCAGAGCTGCAGCCACAGGACACCCCGCTCAGCTGGGAAGGAGGCCGGGGGCGGCGCGGGGAGGGGCGGCGCGGAGCCCAGGCTATGCCGCCCAGGGCGGTCGGGTGCGGGGTCAGGGACACGCGGTGACCAGCAGCACTGCCGGCCGGGCCTCGCCTGAGTCACTCGGGAGGCGCGAGGCGCGGGAGCCCGGCTGCGCCCCCGGGGCCACAGCAGAGTCGGTCACGGGGACTCCGCCGCCGCTGAGCGTTTCCTCCCCCTCCATCCCCCGATCCGAGAACCGGCGAGCAGCAGCCAAGGACCGCGGGCGTTAGCTCCCGCTCTAAAACCAAAGGAAGGACTCCGCTGAATTTCCCGTCCTGCTTCGCGCGGGGCCCGGGGGCGGGGCCTTGAAGCACCGGGTCTCGCGGGAGGCGCAGCAGCCCAAGGTCCAGCTCTGCTCGCCTCCGGGGAGGATGCAGGGTCCGCCCGCCGGTACCGCCTGGACCCCGGCGCTGCGTGGAGCCCGGAAGCAGGACCCGGTCAGCTGGAGTCTGAGCTGTGACCGGACCGTCCCGGCCTCTCCATCTGCGCCGGGTCCTGTCACTACAAGCCTGAGCTGCCTCCACCCGGAGCTGCCGCACTTCCAGGCAGGTTCTGCTCGCTCCCCCGTGGGACTGGGGCGGTGAGGGGCGTGCTGATTTCCCCTCTGCCGGTGCTCCTTCACCCTGTAGGGCCAGACCCTGTGAAAAGTGCAGGAAAGACACGGAGGTCCTCACAGAAACATGGCATGCCATTTCTGAGCTTCACAGACACACCGCCAGGTGACGCCTAGACCTGGATGAAGCACCCCAGCTTTACCTGCCCTCCCTCTCCGTAGACTTAGCTGTACAATCTCACACTGATGGAAACTAGAAAACTTTCCTGAGCTCTGCTCTCCCACTGCATAGGATGTCTAGGTTAAAAATGTCAATGGAGCCCTAGCTGGCTTGGCTCAGTGGATACAGCATCAGCCTGCGGACTGAGGGGTCCCAGGTTCCATCCAGGCCAAGGGCATATGCCTGGGTTGCAGGCTCCATCCCCAGTAGGGGGTGTGCAGGAGGCAGCTGATCAGTGATTCTCTCTCATCATTGATGTTTCTATCTCTCTCTCCTCCCTTCCTCTCTGAAATCAATAAAGAAATATATATTTTTAAAAAATATCAATGGAGCTCTGACCCCGTTGTTCAATTGGTTGAGTGTCCTCTTGTAACCAAAAAAGGTTGGGAGTTTGATTTCCAATCAGGGCACATACCTAGGTTGCAGTTTGATCCCGGGTGAGGGGCATGCAGGAGGCAATTGATTGAAGTTTCTCTCTCACATAGATGTCTCTCTCTCTCTCTCTCTCTAAATAAATAAATAAATAAATAAATAAATATATCCTCCGGTGAAAACTATATATATATATAGTTTCCTCTCTCTCTCTCTCTCTCTCTCTCTCTCTCTCAATATATATATATATATATATATATATATATATATATATATATATATATATATTCATTCAATAGACAACTTATGGCCTAAGAAATCAAGTTCAAATTCTTTATCCAGAAATATAAAATTGGCTGAAACCTATGTCTGCACTAACATCATCTCCTGAGTGTCCCCAAACACACCTTGCACTTTGTGGTCTTGGGATCTGGGTACATCCTCATTTCTTTATTTGGAATGCCAGCCCTCAGGGTTTAGCTCAAATGCCTCTTCTCAGAAGACTTCAATACAAGAAGGAGTTTGCTGAGAGGACTGAATACTTGCCCCCACCCCTCCCCGGCCCAAAATTCCCATGTGGAAACCATATGCTGTATGTGATGGTGTTTGGAGGTGGTGCTTAGGTCATGAGAGTGGAGCATTCCTGACTGGCATTAGTGCCCCTTCCACAAAGTGAGGACCCAGTGAAGGGAAGGTTGGCAATGAGCGAGAAAGCAGGCCCTCAGCAGACACTGAAACTACCAGCACCATGATCTTGGGGATTTTCATTGAGAAAACACGATGCTATGTCCCTGACAATGATCAGAGAGACCAGGGCAAAGCCAGCGGGGCAGGCAGAACGTTCCGGGACCAGACCAGGGACGGTGGGTCCCTCGACCTGCCTCCTGAGTGCCTAAGTGCGCAGATGCTGAGCAGCAGGTGAAATAAGTGGGGAAATGCTGTGTGCCATGCCCTAGCCATCTGTTATCGTGTGCTCCTGGGATGAAGATGTTTTTATCGTGAGTGTGTGAGCAAACCTTATTCCTTTACTAAAACTAGGGTCTTTTGTGAGTTAAGAGTCGATTTAATTCACACTCATCTGTTCAACAAATGTTCACTGAGGAAGGCCGTGTGGCTCGGGGCTCAGGTGTCAGCGACCTGGACTTCTGGCTCAGCAGTGGACAGCAATGTGACCTGAGTCTTCCAAGCCTCAGTTTCCCCTTGTAGAACACAGGGCTGAGCAGAGCTCCTGCCTCTTTTCCTTTTGTGCAGATCAGAGATAGGGGAGGGGGGGGGGCCCCGAGGGATGTGTGAGGAGCCGGGAGAGGGTGCGTGTGGGGCCCACAGGGGAGCAGGGCAGAGGCCATTGCAAGGACTTGGGCGTTGATCCTGGAGGCACCTGGAGGGTTCTGAGTGGGAAAATGGCCTGGGAAGGGTTCGTGCTAACGGTCACCCTGGCTACAACGTAGAAGAAGGAGGTGGTCAGGCAGGAAGACCCCCTTCAGGGGTCAGAGACGGTGGTGGGAGGATTAGCTCTGTGGTAGTGGATGTGGGTGTGGGAGAGGGTGTGGGAGTTGGAACTGACCAGGCGGAGAATGGCTGGGAGGGAAGGCGGGGTCAGCCCATGTTCTCAGCTGGGCCTTTAGTGGACAGCACTACATGCAGGAGACACAGGCTCAGAAGGGAGGACGGGACCATCCTGAAACCTGAAATGCTCACTGGGATGTGCTCTGGTCTGAGCCCTCTGAGGACACACAGCCCTTAACATACGCAGTGGACACTGTGCATGGGTGGGTGTGATGCTGTGTGAATGCTCTCACTGAAAAGTGAATACTCGGAGAAATCTCAGACAGGGCTCTCTGGGAGGTCTCTGAATTGTGCTTGCGACTTTTCTCTCAGTGTGACATTCTTTCCAGTTGAAAAGTTAAAGAGTGTACAGGCCAGGGGTGGGGAAGGAATGGCCAATGTCGTGGAGAGGAGGGGTGGCTCAGAGCCCAGGGCCAGGAGGGAGGAGTGCAGGGAGGGGGGAGAACCAGTGGGAGGAGGGGGGTGGAGGGGAGCAGGAGAGGGAAGGGGAGCTCTGTGGGTAGTGGTCCAGGCCCCGGTGGAGGTCTGGCGGGAGTCCGGTGCCCGGTCATGTTAAAAGGCTGCAGAGGCTGGAGTGGGGATGGTCTGCCTGCGACCATCGGGCTTATCAGCAGTGGTGGCCACGTGCAGAGTTGGTTTGTTTCTTCCCAAGTTGAAGTGATGACCATTTGAAATGGATGGCTCTCTCTTTCTTTTTTTTATGTTTTTAAGGTTCGCTGCGTGCTGGAAACGATGTTGGTTCTGAAGAACAGTGGCGTGCAGAGGATTCCGGGCTGTGAGCCTGAGCCTGTGGAGAAACTGAGGAAATTGCTAAGAGGGGAAGTGAGTGCCCTGTGGACGTGGACCCACCGTGGAAGGCTGGGAGGTAGTTGGAGCCGCGAGTCGGGTGCCCGGCCTGGTCAGCAAGAGTTGCGAGGGATCGAATGGCAGCTGTGTTTCTGCGGTGAGACCCTGTGAGGGGCCCGTGTGCAGTGTGTCCCTGTGAGATCAGCATCCCCCACACTTAGCCAGTGGTGCTGGACTCGGCTGTGCAGCAGAATCACCATAGACCTTCTGACCACTTTGGAAGAGGGCCCACCAGGACCGGAGGCGTTAGCCCAGCAGAAGAGGGGCTTGTCTATGTAACCTCCCCAGGTATGTTTACGTGGGACCACAGCAGAGACCCACCGCCCTCTCCAGTCAGGGCGTCCTCTACCCTTACTTCTTTATTCATTTTTCTGAGGAGAATTCTTATTTTATATATACTTTTATTGACTTCACAGAAAACTGGAGACGGAGCGCGAAAGAGAAACGCCAATGATGAGAACCATTGATTGGCTCTCTCCTGGACACCCCGCATTGGGGATGGAGGCCACAACTGGGACATGGGCCCCAACCTGGAAGCCAACCATAACTGCCTGGTTCTGGTTCATAGGTTGACACTCAACCACTGGACCAGGCCGACAAGGCTCGGGTGCCGGTAAACCTGCTTGTATAAAGAAAAGAATGGTATTGCTGGTTTAGTTAGCTTCAAGGTAATCTTTGAAACTATTGGAGAAGTTGCTAAGAATTGATAACTGAAAATTTGAGAATGACTTTCTAAGACCTAATGAAACCCACTTTTTCTTTAAATCCTATGGCAAGGATGTGCTTATTGATTTGAGAGAGAGAATCATTGATGTGAGAGAAAAGCATCAGTTGGTTGCCTCTCATACACACTCCCACTGGGGACTGAACGCCCAACCTAGGTATGTGCCCTGACCGGGAATTGAACCCACAGCCTTTCCGTGTAGAGAATGATGCTCCAGCAAACTGATCCACACCGGCCAGGTCGTGGACCAATTTTTAGGAAAGAAAACTTTCTGTGACTCCTAACCTTTGTGCATATCTGTGGTCCAAAATACAGCTCAGTCCATGGGAGTTCATGGAACACCTTGATGACTTTGAGTTGAGTGAATGAGATGCAATGTGTGCAATGTGCTCATCACTGTGCCAGGCTTGTGCTCACTCTTTTGTGGTTTCAGTCGGCCTCATCCTGTTTTCTGTGTCATTCTTATGTATTTTCCTTAAAAATAGCACTAGGTTTATAAATTTTGCATCGTTTCTCTAAAATGTTGGCCCTGAAAACGGGGAGCAGAGAGTTTGAAATTTTATCATCCAGTTTATATCCCTTTGGCATAAGCTCATCAATTCAACTGTTCTTGAAATCTTGACTTGCATAATGATAAATAATTTTCATTATCTCAAGGTTCCTTAAAGTATATGTTATCCGCTGTGTTCTCACTTCAGGTCACTGCATCTATAAATTTGTTTCCAGGTTAGATCACATTTCGTTGGACATGAATTGAAATCTCATCATGCTGCCCACAAATGAAGGCGGTTCGATTTATGGAATAGCTTCTGTACGAGGAATTGATTGAGATAGTTATGAAAAAGTAACCCCTTTAGGTGGGATTTTTTCAGTTTTGTTCTTTTGTTCGGGGCAGGAATAGACTGCTGGGGACTCGCTATGATTACAAGGAATATGAATGGTGCTCTGTTAAGCATGATTGTTCTGTTCTAATGAGGGAAAGCACGTTCTGATCTGGTGGAGAGTTGTCCGCCCTGGGACATGGGAGCTAACAAGGGAATGCAGGCCACCCTCGTTTCTGAGAAAGGCCTAGATCAGCAACCTCGTTGCCTGTAATCTGGTCCCGGAGCCACCCGGCCTCTGCCAACACCCAGCCCGAGTTGCCTGTAACCTGTAACCACTATACCTTCCTACTTTCCCAGGCCTGAAATGTCTGCTTTCCCGTGGGATCTTTGTCCTTCTACCCAAGATAAGCAGCTGGCTTATTGGGGGAGGGGGACAGGGGGTAGAGCAGACGTTTCTGGGTTACCTGCTGCTCTCTCCTTCTGCTGCATTCATGGAATAAATGATCTCAACCCTGTCTCTGCTCATTGGCTCAAGGAGTGACCAGCAGCCCGGACCCATTGCTTGTCCAGATTCACTTTCAGTAATTTTATAACAGTCATTGGAGCTGGATAATGAATCGAAATGCTAATCAGTACTCTCCCCCCACCCCCAATCTAAGTCCAAAGATTTCATCTACTTTAAACAATTTAAATTTGTCTTAAATTAAGAATGAGTTTTCTAATTCACCCAAGTAAACCATTACTAGTTTAGAAATAATTGATTGGCAGCCTAAATGTTTAAATTCTGTTCTGAGGGTGCCTGTATATTTGTTCTCTAAATGTCTTTCTTGCATGTGCTAATTTAGTACTCCTTGCACTGAAAGCTATGTACAAAGTCCTTTTGTTAAAATATTTTCCAGTCCGGCCGGCACGGCTCAGTGATTGAGTGTATCACTACGACCAGCAGGTCACCATTAGATACCCAGTCAGGGCATATGCCCTGGTTGGGGGCTTGATCCCCATTATGGGGCGTGCAGGAGGCAATTGATCAATGCTTCTCTCTCATCATTGATGTTTCTCTCTCGCTATCTCTCCTTTCCCCTCGGAACTCAATAAAGATATATTTTTTTAAAATATATAAAGTATAGCCCTAGCCAGTTTGGCTCACTGGATAGAGGGCTGACCTGGGGATTGAAGGGACCCAGGTTTGATGCTGGTCAAGAGCATGTACCTTGGTTGTGGGCACATCCCCAGTGGGGAGTGTGCAGGATGCAGCTGATCGATGCTTCTCTCTCATCAATGATTCTCTCTATCCCTCTCCCTTCCTCTCTGTAAAAAATCAATAAAATATATATTTTTAAAAATATATATGTATATAAAATATTTCTCAAATATATAGCTTTACTTTGTTCATTTTTCTTATAAACTACACATTAGTGAGTGGTCTGTCAAATTGTTTTTTAGGCAATTGACTGGTGGACTTGAGGGGTCTTACGTATGAACTATTGACAGTCGATGGTGAGAATTTCCGAGCTGGGCTCTGTAGGTAAGACTTCACAAAATAAAATGACTGTGTAGTTCCCTGAAAGGAACGAATCAAATTTCTGTAATGTGGCTGATGGGAAAAAATAATTTTTTGAAACATAGACAGACATATCAGAATGAAGTGGTTAATTTCCATTGATAATGGTATAGGATCTATAAACATAACCTTTATGTTTCTTTATATTTTATGTGCCAGATAGATCTTAATCTTGATGGGGAGAGTGTCCTAATTTTTGCATATTCCTAAAGCAGTTGGCATGGGGCATGAGCCTCTGGCAGAGCCGTTTAGAATGCTTGGCCTAGAGCAGTTTGGTTGGGGAGCCATGGAGACAGTGGAATGTTAGGTGTGAGGTCGGTGGGCGTGGAGTCGGTGGGCGTGGAGTTGGAGGGTGAGGAGTCGGTGGGTGGGGAGTTGGTGGTGCGGAGTTGGTGGTGCGGAGTCGGTGTGAATTGTCAGTGTGTGAAGAGTCGGTGTGAAGAGTTGGAGTAAGAAGAGTCGGTGGTCGTAGAGTCGGTGAGTGCAGAGCCGCTTCCTGTGTGAGAAGGGACTGTCCCTGCCTCCCCCTCAGGGCTCTTGTGAGGAGTGACTGTGCAAGGACAGAGGGCACCTGGCGCAGGACCGGGGATGGGCAGAGAGACGGTGTCCAGGTGACTCCCGAGTCTGTGAACAGACCTTTCCCGCTGCCAGGCTTTGACCAGAACCGTGTCCACTGGCGGCAGGTCCACGGCTTCCCTTCTACCAATTGGGATCCCTTGGCCTGGCCTATGGGAATTCGGCTGAAACTGGCTCTCTGACAGCCCCTGAGGAGTCCCAGATTGCGAGAGGGCATAGGCGAGGCAGTGGGACTCCACTGGTATATGATGAGGGCGGGGAGGGACACAGGAGGTTGGCTAGTGGGGAGGGACCCTGGGAGGGCCCCAGGGCATGTCAGGCCTGTCTAGTTCAGCCCCAATCAGCCAGACCCCAGCAGCAAGCCAACCTGCCAGTTGCAGCGTCTGCCACCCAGTGGACAGTGCATGTCATAGCAAGCTGTTGAGTGGCCTTAGCATATCATTCGTGTATTATGCTTTCATTGGTTGAATGGATGACCGGACACTTAGCATATTAGGCTTTTATTCTATAGGTTGTTAAAAACAAACAAACAAACAAACGGATAGGGCCTGACTGCTGTGTTGCTTTCTGTAAGGATGGATGTAGGTGGGTGACTGGCAATAAGGGTTTCTGCTGGCAACTAGGATGTGGGTCGAGCTGTGATTTGGGAGTCGCTACGGCCTTTCCAAGACATGGTAAACCAGCTAAGGGGCCTGAGAGCCATCCGTCCTCCTGTCACCTGCTTTACAGCCCTGTGCTGTGCGTCACTTTGCTCAGACACCACAGAGGCCTCATGGGTCTTCATCACCTACCACGGGGTCAGCATGTCTTTTAGTGGCTGTAGGTCTCCCAGCAGGACCCTGTGTTGGAGTCCCTTCTGTGCAGCTGAGCTCTAGGAAGTGAGCAGGTGCATGGAGGCCCTTCATCCTGGGGAATGAGGGTAGCGGCACTGGGGCGGGGCAGGCCAGCGGGTTCCATGGTGCGCATCCTCAACCCACCCCTCTTCCTGCACTAGGATCGTGGACACATCCCCCAGCAGTTCCTTGAGGAGCTGCTGGGGGACATCATGGCCCTCGAGGCTGAACAGGTCCAGAGGAGGAACCAGCCTGCCCACCAGAGCTGGGAGCCGGAGCTGCTGATAGAAGGTAGGCAGCAGCCCCTGGCGCCGGAGAGCCAGCCTGGCTGTGGCTTCTCCCTCACCCAGGGAGCTGAGCCCTTGGCTCTGAATCTCCTGGGTCAGCCCACCCTCAGCCCAAGTCAGTAGGGTGTGATTCAGGGGCCATTTGGGACCGTTTCATTGCCATTCTACCCAAGGGGAACATGAGGGGCCTGGCAGCCTCAAAGTCAGGACATGAACTACAAGTAAGTAGATTCAGATTTCTCAGCGCCCGTGTGGGCAGTCCCGGGAGCTTCCAGATGACAGCACGCTGACCCCAGAGGCTGTCTTAGATCTGTCCGTGGGGGATTGAAAGCTCTGGATGGCAGGAGCTTCCCCAGTGCTCACTCACCTGCATTATAACAGAGGCCTGGGCTGATTTCCTCCGTTCATGTCCTCCTCGGGCAGATGGGTGCAGTCTGCACTCTGTCTCCCTGGGCAGGGGCTGCTCAGTGACCTCTCCTCCTGAAGGACCTCACCCACGGGTGGCAAGTCCTCGACACACGCGCCCCAGATCCGCTACCCCCCACAGGCATACTGGTCAATTACCGTGCCTCCCACTCCCCAGTTGAGACACCCAGACCCCCCCCCACTCTGACGGCTGGCCCGGACCATGCCATGTCTTTGCCGTCTCTGTGAGTCTCTGAAATCCTTGACTAGACAGTCAGGTTAGAACTCGGTAAAAAGTGGTTCCAGCAGTTCCACCGTCTGGAACTTCTGCTTTGGCCTCTCCACGGTCACCTGCCTTCTTCTTAAGCTCTGGATGGCTCACCTACCGGCCCCCAGCTGAGCCAGCACAGGGGCCACAACCAACAGCGGCAGCACCTTGTGTACGACACCCAGCTGACCATCCCCGGCCCTCACAACTTGGCCTCGGGGTGGGGGGGTGGCCGTCTGGGGGGATGGTCCTCTCGGGGCCAGAGTCAGAGAGGGGAAGTGGAGGCCCTGGAAGCTGGGCTCTGACTCCACTTTGCTCTTCAGCCTGCACGCGGATCACTGATTTGGAGGAGAATACCCATGCCCTCCGGGGCACAGTAAAGACGCGGCAGGAGGAGAACAAGCAGCTCCGGAAAGAGGTAAAGTGGGCGGTGTCCGGAATAGACGGGCAAGCCAGTGGCCAGGTGTCCCGTGGGGTGACAGGTTTGGGGTTTGCTCTCAAGCCAAGTTCACTCTGTGACCTGACTGTGGCACGGGCTGGGTCTTTGGCTCTGCAGCTGGAAGAGTTGGGGACCCAACTCACCCAGGACAAGGCCAACAGCCAAAAGGAAGAGCTGGAGGGAGAACTCCAGTCTAACATCGCCAACACCGTGAGGCCCTCCAGGGCCACGCAGGTAGGCCCTCCAGAGAGCATGTCCCCCTGGCGCCCCCGCCTGCCCGAGGGAGCCTCCGGGATCACAGCCGTGTCCTGGTCATTGATCAGTGATTCCTGGGTGACCATATTCCCTCGCTCAGCTGCAGCTCAGACCAGCAATTCTCAGCCACTGCCGTCCGCGGGGGCAGGTGTTGCCTCCCTGGGACACTGGCCATCTTGGTGGTGGTTGACAGGACTGAGGGAAGGAGGAGGGCGGTGCTGCTGGCTGTGCCCATTCGATGGTTGTTCCGTAAATATCAGGGTCAGTTGGCTGCTAGTGTTGTTCAGATATTCTGTATCCTGACTGCTGTGCTATGTACTTTTTCTTTTTCTTTTATTTTTAAAATATTTTTATTGATTAAGTTATTATTTTTTTGTGTGATTTATGACTATGCTTTTATTATGTTCAATTTGTAACAATGAAATTGGGGGTCACCGCAACATGAGGCACTGTATTAAAGTGTCGCAGCATTAGGAAGGTTGAGAACCACTGGTTTAAGGTTTATTTCAACCTCGATTGCTGGCCCCTACCTAGCCTGGCCCTGTTCCGGGCTTGGGCAGGAGGCAACCAACTGATGTGTTTCTCTCACATGGATTCTTTCTTTCTTTCCCTCTCTCCCCCACTCTCTCTAAACATCAGATATCCTCTCGGGTGGTAAACGTGGTCGGGGGTGAATGTTCTTGAGCATCCCCAGGAAGGCCTACGGGGATGCTGCCTCCACATTCTGGAAGGTGTTCTGGACTCTGCCAAACAGGATGAAGGATTTCTCCTCCAGATCGATGAACCCCAAGTGGTTCTCATCGAACAGGATGACGACTCTAGGGTAGTGCCAGTGTGAGGGACATACGGGAACAGTTTCCATGCCATAGAAACACATCCTGCAGGTCCAGGGGTAGTTCTGGTCCCTTGGGCTCACGCCCACAGGCAGAACAAACGGGACAGGCTGCTCCTCTGCAGCTGCAGCCCCGGACTCCCCGACGCTGGGCTGGGCGGGGCTCTGCCAGCCATGGCCCTCGCTTTCCTCGGTCCCGTCTTCTTGTTGCTGCTGCTGCTCCTGGAGCACCTGCTCCTCCATCTCCCGGACCACGCGGGAGAGCTCGTGGAAGTCGCGGAAGATCTCGCCATCTCGCAGCTGGATGCAGCGCATAAGGTGGATCTCTAATATGTGGAATGCGATTCCCGTGCTGTGCGTGAGCCTGGCACACTTCCCGTGGAAGCTGAGCATGAAAATCGTGAGGCCCAAGCGATCCGATCGCATTTGCCTTGGAAGAGGCCTGGCCTGATGAGGTGGTCCGGGTGGCTGGGCGGGAGGTAGAGGCGGCGGTAGGTCCGGCAGTGATGCCGCACTGTGACATTCCATATCAGCGCCCACCGTCCCGAATTCCTCCCTAAGCCGCGTGGGTGAATCCCTTCGGTGGTCTCTCTTCTGGCACTGGCTGGTGAGCCTGTCCTTCCGAATCTGCAGGTGGCGGCTGTGGGGCCTGCGGTGGTGGCCTTCCATGCACTCCACCGTGGCTGATTTCCGCTCCGTCAGGCGGATTCGGAACGCGGGCTTGAATTGCATTGGGCCGTCCACATGGGTGTTAAGACCAGGCCTGTACGTCCAACCAGTAATACCTAAGCCGTCCACCGCTACATACAGCAGTGTTTTATAGAGCTCAATATCTCGCCCCCACAAACCCAAAATGTGTCTGTCTGGGTGGAACAGCTTCGCATAGACTTCTAGGTAAGACGTGCCTACTGCCTCCAGATTCTGCAAGGTTTCACAAACGCCAAACTCCTCCCGGCAGCTCTGTCTCCAGATGTTGTCGATGTGCAGGGTGCGGCTGAATTTGGTGCAGACCTGGGCCAGGCTGGCCAGGTCGGTGACAGGGAGCGAGGCACAGATACCCACCAGCATCTCCACCCGCAGGTCCTGCAGCAAGCAGTGTGGGGGCGGCCTGGGGCTCGCGATTCTTCCACTCCCCACCCAGCACCCCGCTGCGGCGTCCGCCTAGTGCTGCTTTTCTGCTGGGGCCCGCTTGCCCTCGGCCGCTGCCTTCTCAGCCGGGCCCTGGCTCTTCTGAGGACACCGCTTGCCCTCGGCCTTTGCCATCTCAGCTGGGCCCTGGCGCTCCTGAGGACACCCACATCCCCGCGAAGAGTCCAAGCCGCAGAGGCAAGCGCACTCCTCCATGCCTCCTTGCTTACCAGCCACCACAGTCAATGAAGTTATTACATATGTGTTCATATCCCCACATTGGCCCCTATTGGTGGGGGGAGGGAACTCATGCTCTCAGCCCCGTGTTGTCCGTGTCCATTGGTTAGGCCTATATGCTGGCATAGAAGTCCTTTGGTTGATCTCTATGTCCCTTTAAAAAAATAGGCTTTTACATTTGGTCACAGAGGGCAGCCAGGGAGCTGATCCAGAGAGCGGGCATCCTGTGCCCCTAAAGGTCCCGAGTGTGGAGAGGGCGCAGGGCTCCCATAGCACCATGTGGGCCCGGCCAGCGCAGTTCCTTCAGCGCTGGGAGAACCGCACCCAGCACGGCGGGTGCTGCCTGCCCCGAGGGTCCCTGCTCTTTTGGGGTCTGCACTTGACCTGCTCTTGGCCCCTCAGTGCGTGTGGGGGTGCAGGTATATGGGGTCTCTTGCTCCCCGGGGCCTGCACCCAGTGAGGCATCCTCACCTTTTCCCTCGGCAGGAGGATCCTTCCATTCTGGGCCCCCAGAAACAACAGGGGGCCGAGGAGAGGGAGCTGGAAGAGCCGGGGCAGCAGGACAAGCAGGTGCCCGAAGCCCAGGAGCCCCTGAAGAAGGAGCAGGAGGCCAAGGCCCTGGCCGCCGCCAGAGAGAACAGCAGAGAGAAGGAGAGGCTGCGGCAGGAGAACGACAGGTACCGCCCGCCCCTGCAGCAGCATCTCCGCCTTCAGTCACACCAGCTCCCTCAGCTCCCGCTGCGCTCAGCTCAGGGGAGTCCCCTGGAAATGGTGCCCTTTCACCCGCCCTGTCACGGTCACAGCTGATGGTCAGGAGGGAAGGGCCTCCAGCTGGTGGCTGGGATGGAGCATCGTCCAGGTGTGGGTGACCGCCCCTCCCACATGGATGATGGGGATGACTGTGTCGGGCACGGCCATCTTCATCCTCTCTCACCAGCCATTCCAGAAGGACATATGCTTGCTCCCGGTCATTCCCGCGTTCCCTGTTGGCGAACTCACCTCCTCACTGAGATGCACTTGTCACCCCCCTTTGGTCCCCATGGCCTGTCAGGGGCCTGTCCATAGGGCGAGATCCTGGAATCGCCTGATGTGCACATTTGCAGCTGCGGTTGAACAAGGCCTCTGACTCCTGCCTGTTTCAGCTCTCACACTGCACACGAGCGTCCCTTCTGTGGTCCATGGAGTGCCATGGAGTCCTCTTCTCTTGCTTTTTGGTGGCGATTTCGCTGTTTGAAACGGCCCCCAGGTGGAGTGCTGCAGTGCTGTCCAGTGTCCCAAGTGCACGCTGCGCTGGGCCTCAGGGAAAATATCCGAGTGGCACATGAGGGTCATTCAGGCCCGAGGTCTGGTGCTGTTGGCTGTCCCAGGGAGCATATGGCACAAAGCGTCCTTATGTCTTGATTGGTTGGCAGAAATGTGGCCAGAGACTCACAGGAACTGGTGGGGACAGTTGCAGTCTACACTGCTCAGTGCTCGCGGGGGCTCCATAGGACATTTTACCACGAATCCTGAGAATTGACTGCGTTTTAATCCTTCTCTTCAAACAGATGAGGAAAGAGGCTCAGAGAGATTCAATAACTTGTTCGGGCCAGTCCTGAGTGTAGTGGCCCAGTCAGGACTCAAATCCAGGTCTTGTCTCAGCCCAGTGGCCTGACCACGTGAAGCCTTCCTTCGCACAGCCTTGTTTTAATATGTTTGGGGCTACACAGTCAGGTGCCTGCGGGGCCAGGCAGGTCCAGCAGGTGGGGAGGGAGTGTCAGCGGCAGGGCAGGCCCTCGTGGAGAATACACACCCTCTGAAGGCGGTCAGCTGCGGGGCGGACCCGGGCTGCCAGGCCATCCTTTTGTTTCTACTTTTTTATTCTTCTTATTATTTAATCCTCATCCCAGGATACTTTTTCCATTGCCCTTCTGAGAGAGAGGGAGGGAGGGAGGGAGGGAGGGAGGGAGAGGAGGAGGGAGGGAGGGGGAGAGAGAAACAGCGATGGGAGAGACACATCTATTGGATGCCTACAGCACACACCCCTCTATGCCGGGGAGCAATCCCACAGCCCAGGGACATGCCACTGGGAATCCAACCCGTGACCATTCCGGACACAGGCTGATGCTATCACTGCTGAGCTGCCCCTGCCAGGGCCTTTGCTTGATGCTTTCTCCCCACCCTCCCAGAATCTCGGTAGCTGAATGTTGATGTGAAATGGAACATTTTTAGAAATATTGAATAACTAATTACTTTAAATTAAATCACGGAGACTGTGTGGGCCTCACAGGGCCCACCTGTGTTCACATGGAGTCCATGAGCCTCTGGTCGTTGAGATTTCAGGTAGAACCCTTACTCCTGGAAAGCCAGTCGGGTAATTATGCCGATGATAATGATGATGATGATGTCAGCGGCTTTACATAATGCTCCAGAATCTCTTATTTGTGTCAGGAGTTGGGATCAGAAAGGGACTTGGAATTGGGGAGAAGAGCTGGGCAAAGGCAGAGTTTCAGAGCAAAGATGATCTGATTCCAAGTTTTTCAAAAGTGTTTCAGTTGAAGAACCCTTTTTCCAAGGAGGCAGACATGCAAAGCCTTCCATGGGAAGGATTTTTCACAGGCTGCTCTGTTGAATTGTGTCCGAGCCTGCCTGTCCTGTGTCCCAGCCCAGAGTGTGGCAGCCGGGGTGGCCGCATAGAACCCCAACGGACACAGTTTAAGAACCTCTGAATGTGCTCAGCCCTCATTTCCACAGGGGAAAACCTGAGGCCCAGAGAGGATGGGGGTGTGATTGAGGTGTACATGGGACAGAGGCTGGGAGTGCTCCTGAGCCCTGGGCCGTGTGGCTCTCCACCCGCAGGCTCACTTCCTGGACTGAGCTGCTTCAGGCGGAGCAGGAGGAGCTACGCTCCCACTGCCAGGAGCTGCAGGCCACCCTGGAGCAGGTGCAGCAGAAGATGCGGATCTGGCAGGCCAACTGGCAGCCCGAGTACCAAGACCTGAAGGCGGAGCAATTGCCCAAGGAAATCTTGCTCTACAAGCTGAGCATGCAGTGTGAGGTGAGGCCGGGGGCTGGTGGGCCTCAGGACCGGGCCTGAGCCTGGGGCTGACAGCCTGGGGCTCAGCCAGGTCAGAGTGGGTCCTCATTGGCATCTGTGCCCAAAGACTGTGTGGGAATGTCACCCAGAGGCCGAGAGGAAGCCAGAGGCATTTAACGGGGACAAGCACCTTGGCTGGAGGGGATGTGTTAGAAAAGACCTCTCACCAACGTTTGCTTTTGTATTTTTTAAAGCTATTTTTCTTGATTTGAGAGAACAAGGGAGACGGAGAGAGAGATGGAAACATCTATGAGGACAAAGAATCGTGGCTCCGCTGCCTCCTGCACCACCCCCGCGGGGTGCCAGCCCACAACTTGGGCATGTGTCCTTGACCGGATTCGAACCTGGGACCTTTAGTTCGCAGTCCGATGCTCTCTCCACTGTGCTAAACTGGTTAGGGCCTGACCTTTCCTTTTCGCAGGGCCGGGGGGGTGGGGGGCGTGCATGGAAGCAGCTAAGTGCTGTTTTCATTCTGTCCTCGCGGCTGAGCTCTTTGCTCTGTGCTCCCCGTGTCATCTCACTGAATTCTCACAATGCTTTTGTGAGCTGGCGCCCATCCTCATCCTCTGAGGTTGGGTCTGAACTCAGTTTGTTTGAAGCCAAAGCTTGGGCTTTCCCGCCACTCCAGCCCGATGATGTTCTGGGTGGAGAGTTGAGCAACCTCAGCCCCGAATTCCTATCCAGCCCTGCATTTATTTTTCTGATGTCAGAGAGAGGAAGGGAGAGGGAGAGAGGGATGGGAACTTCAATGAGGAGAGAGAACCTCTGATGGGCTGCCTCCTGCACGCCCCCTACTGAGGATCAGTCCCTCATCCTGGGCGTGTTCCTTGACCAGGCATCTCTTTTGGGAACTCCTGGTGCATGGGGGGCCGCTCCACCACCTGAGCCACACCCTTTGGGCTGCTTCCTAATGAGATACTTTACATTCCTTTTAAAAATGGCTGTCAAGTCCTCAGAGCCTCTTGTACATTTTGCACTGATGGCGCCTCTCTGCTCAGACTGGCTGTGTTTTCGTGCTCAGTGGCCACACGTGGGCAGGGCTGCGCGACTGGCCGGTGCACTCGGCCATCCCCATGTCATTGGCTGTGTTGGTCCTTGCGACTGGTGAAGCTCATGCCGAAATGGCCATGTTCATGCACGTGGCCCTTTTCTCCTTTTGGGAGCAGTTTCCCAGCAGTGGAGTCACAGGGGCCCGTGGTGTTGAGGACATTGTTGATCTGTGTTTCAGTTGCTCACCCTTGCGGAGAAGGACTGGCAAGAGGAGAAGTGTCGCCTGAGGAAGGAGATAGACACCTTGAAAGAGCTGAACCAGAGCCTCCTGGACGCATGGGGCCAGCACTGCACTGAGAACGTGTAAGGGGGAGGGGTGACCGACACCTGTCCGCACAGGGCTGCGGGCTTCCAGCTCCACGCCCAGGCCTCCACGTTCTGGGCAGAGAGCCCGCCGGCGAACTGGTGTCCCCAGGGCAAGGGAACAGACCATCTTCCCAGTGCAGCCTGCTCTCCTCTCCCCGGAATGGCTCTAGAATTCTGCAAGGAGCGGTGGTTGGATTTTGCTGGCTTCAACGACATGGCCCACTGCCAGCCGCTTCTTAATCTGCTTTTGGAATTAAGCTCAGTTTAAAAATGATGACAGAGGCAAAGAGAGGTACCTAGGGAAGCCATCCAGGTCGCGGGTTGAGCCCGTTCTCTGTCTGATTTCCGCTTGAGGGGCTGGAGAGAGGGTTGTCCTCCCTCTGCTGACGTGACACGAACCTGGCTGTGGCAGGGGGCCCTGCGAGGTGCACAGAACCAGTGACCTGGTGGCCACACACAGGCAGGCGTGATGGCGTGTGAGCAGAGCTGTGTGCCCAGCAGACAGATGTTGAGGAGCTCCAAGGAGGGGGAGATGGAAGCGTGGTGTGGGAGTTGGGGTTCTGCAGCTGACCCGGATGGGGACGGGGCTAGCCGGGGGGGCGGGAGTTGGGGGGACGTGAAGGTGGAGCACGGGTGGTCGGGGTGCAGGGAAGGTGCAGGCAGTGGCAGGAGGGAAGGCTGGAGCAGGGGGCACTCAGATGGGGAAGGCCTCCATGCCTTGCTAAGGAGTCAGATTCCCTGGGAGTGAGTGTTTATGGGAGGCTGGTCTAAGGGCCGAGGGAGCTGCCAGAGAGGAGGCAGGAGGAAGAGGCTTGGTGCTGGAAACCTTGGGGTTGGAAGTCAAGTGACCCGAGATGCATCTGGTGGGCCCAGGGTGCTCTTCACTCCTCAGTGCTGAGCTGTGGGACTGTCCTTCCTTGTGATGGGGAGTGGCTGGCCAGGAGGGACAGAGGGGCTCGGTCACAGTGGCCACAGGGGCACTGACCCAGCCCCGCGGGGTCACGGTGCTGCTTCACTTTTCTCCCGGGTTCTTCTGCTCGTCTACAGCTGGCTCGCCACTGACCCAGGAAGGTTTACAGGGAAAGCCACACTGTAGTTTGGGGTGGAAATGACCATGGACTGAGTTGGCTCTCTACAGCGCAGCGGGTCCCAATGGCCAGCAGAGGTTGGGTAGGTGCCAACTAGAAGCATCGGGGCCTGGTACCCAGGGGGATGATCTGATGAAGGTCTTGCATTAGACAGTGTGTGCAGGAGGCCAGGGAGTGGGCAGGCTTCCTGACCTGCTCTGAGTGGAGTCTTCCCAGCCCGGGGCGGGTTGGGGGCCTGTCTTGTGTGAATTTGTGCGCCTAGTGGTGGGGGTCGGTCAGAGCCAGACAGGAAAGCGCTCTAGCATAAGGCCCAGCAGCACAGCTGAGGGAAGAGAGGAACACAGACTAGAAGAACAGATGCCGAGCCAAGGCCGCTGGGAGCAGGTCAGGGTCGGTGGTCCTGGGCCCAGCGGTTTGCGAGTCATCGCTTTTCACAGCTGCTCACTTCACGGTGAAGTCTCAGAAAAGCCCGCGTCTCAGGTGGGACCTCGGCAGCCTCATGGCTAAAGGAGCCTGAGCTGCTGCCTCGATCCAGGGGACTCATGTTCAAGCAAGGAAACCAGGGTCTCTGCCGTCAAGGCCCACGGGTTTGCCATCCTGAGTTGCACATGGTTCGGGGCTTGCTCTCCTGAGATGTGGTCCAGCCTGCTCGTTGGTGCTACAGCAGGTCTCCTCACGTGTTAGGGTTCCCGGACCCACGCCACAAGCTCCCCTCCCCATCTTCCCCCCTCGGCGAGCTTGACGGTCATGAGAACCGTGATGTCATAGTCCCCGGAAAATGCCGGCCCTTCTGGGCCAGGTCCCAGCTAGGGCCGATGAGTCCATTGACACGTTTTATATAAAACCAGACTGTTCTTTCTTTCTCCTCTGTTTCCAGCGACACCCGGCAGACTATGCCTACAGGAGAGGCGGAAGAGGACAGAATTGGGGCTCCAAAGGAGGCTCAGTGTCCTGCTCCTAGGAAGTGAGTTGATTTCAGCAGCAGGAACTTCAACTCAGAACAGGAAGCTGCTCTTTCACGAGTGGGGAAAGCCATGTGGAGCAGTGCCCAGTGTGTGGGGCCCGCACCTTCCCCTCTAGGGCAGGTCCCCTGAGCGCACCTCCCTCCCAGCTCTGAAAGAACTGAGAGTTTCTTTCCGGCCTTCCTCGGGGTTATCCTCTGAGGGTGGCGAATGCCAGCTGCCATGTCCGGTTGAAGGGGCAGAGAGTCTGGATTAGAGCCACTGGAGCAGGACTATCAGGCTGTGTCTCCAGGTTTCAGGACCTAGAAAGCCATGTTTCTGTTTTGGGAAGGAAGCGTGGGCCGGACACCTGGGCCAGCACCCATGGTCTTCAGTCACAGGAACCTCTTGGTCTTCCCTACATTCCTCTGGAGTCTCTGGACGCCAGGGTGGTTCTCAAACACGTTCCCTTCTGCAGAGCAGCAGCCCCGGTGGTGGGCGGCTCGGTCCCCGAGGCTGCGGGCTTCTGTCCAGCAGGCCTTCCCCTGCGTCCGGGCCTGAGCCCCAGGAGCTGGGCCTTCAGATTGTCCTGCCCCAGCCCAGCCTTGAGGGCAAATCACCATGAATCCTGCAAGGGCTCTCTGTTGACATCACAAAACCACATAATTTCCCACCCTCCTCCTGTCCCTTGTGTTGGCGGGGACATTGAGGCCTCGATGAGGAAAGTACTCGAGTTGAGTCAGCACAGTGTCGCTCTGTGGCAGAGCCAGGATTAGAACCAGCTGCGGTTCTTCTTGTGACATTAGAATGCCTCCATTTCTGGTTAGCTGCACTGTATGACCCTTTAAGTTCACTGTTTTCATTGATTCGTTTTTATTTTACTATATATATACATATACATATATACATATACATATGTATTATATATACATATGTATATGTATATATGTATATATATTAGTATATTTTAACTGAATTCAGAGAAGAAGGCTGAGGGTGAGAGAGAGAAACATCAGTGATGAAAGAGAATCATTAATTGGCTGCTTCCTGCACACCCCCCACCGGGAATTGAGTCTGTAACCCGGGTATGTGCCCTTGACCAGAATGGAGCCCAGAACCCTTCAGTCCATAGAGTGATGCTCTACCCACTGAGCCCAACCGGCTAGGGCTATTTTAATTTTGCTCAATCCTCACCTGAGGATTTTTTTTTCATTGATTTTTGGAGAGAGTAGAGGGGAACAAAGGGTTGGGGGGAAGAGAGAGAGACATCAATGAGAGAGACATCAATATGAGAGACACATTGATTGGTTGCCATCCAGCACACGCCCCCAGTGGGCCCAGGGATAAAACTGCAACCCAGGTACAATCCCTTGACCCAGAATCAAACCCTGACCCTTCAGTGCTTGGGCCACTGCTCTAACCCCTGGGGAACACCAGCCAGTGTCCACTCTTTTTCATCCACATGGCCCACTGGGCCCACCCTGTTCCCCCCTCACCCAGATTCCTCAGTGCCCGGAAGGGGCTAAGTCTGCCCCCCTGTCTCACCTATTGGGAGCTCCAGCGGGAAATGAGGAGGCCCTGACTCTCCCTGACATGGCCCTGGGATGCACAATTGCCAGCACACCTAGATGAGCACAGCACCTCTCCCGGTGCCTCCCGGTGACGCAGAGTGGAGGCTGCATGTGAGGTTCTGTTTCCCGAGAGGCTAGTGCGGGTTTCTGCCACAAGGAGCGCTTCTCGCGTCCCTGGGTCTGTGCGAATGAACTGCCAATGGTGCCCCACGCCCTGAGGCCACATGCGATGATCCTGGTGCTGGCGATGCAGATTCGTGGGGAACCTGGTGCTGAACCCCAAGGGAAGGGCCGCTTCCCCGGCTGGAGGGGCAGTGGGGGTTGGCAGTGTCCTAACCCTCTACTCCTATTAGGAAAAAGCGCTGGAGTCGAGCCAGAGCCTTCCTCAAATTATTCCAACGCCAGAGAGGCCGCTCACGAGGACAAGACAAGTCACCCTCAGATGGCCGTCCTGGGCCCCTGGAGGCCACCCCATCGTGCTCATACTGGGAGGAGAAGGGAGACGCCCGCAGTGGGCCCCCACCAAAAGGTAGGAGGGGCTGGCCTGGCTGCAGGAGGGCAGTGAAGGGGAGGATCTCAGGCCTTCCTCGAGGTCAGGGCAGAACCGACGAGATGCGAGCTGGGTGCGCACACGTGTGCTTGGAGCCTGAAGGGGGCTCCGCACGCCCCCGTCTGCCTCCTCAGGTGTGTGAACACCCAAGTAGAACATGTAAGCCCACGTCACTGTGGCGGCAGTTTCATCCAGATCCATTTAGTTCCTTCAGCATGAGGAGCCTCCCCATCACGTACACTGTGGTGGGTCCTCGGATATCCAGAGCGGATCTCCAGACAGTTAGCGCGGAGACACGCTCAGGAGAGGATGTGTTTGGGGCTCCTTGTCTCGGCCAGGCCTCGGATTAGCCATTTCTGTCGGGGGAGCCCCCATGTAACCCGTCGTGGACATCTGCCAGGCCTTCAGCCAGGCTCGGGCTCTGCTCTTGCTGTTGCTCTGAAAAGCAGGGATGGTTCTCTTCTCCCACCTGACCTGGCCCTGAGTCCTCCCACCAGGGGGCGCTGGACCTGCTCATTGAGGGCTGTGATGGGAGTGAGGCATTGGCTCCACAGTGGATTTGTAGCTGCATGTGCTGCCTGTGCTGCCTGTGTTTCCTGGGATCTAAGAGGCTGTCAGCTGTCAGCTGCCCGATTTTGTGCTCATAGAAAGAAAGTGATCCGGTGGTGGCATTGAGGGTTTTGTCAGAATTGCCACCAGCTGACAGTGACTGGGAGGGATGCTCCAAGCTGCACCCTGATTTCAGAGATGGAAGGTTGCGGGTAGGGGGGGCGTTCCTCTTAGAACCAATTAACAAAGCCATTGACTGAAAGGTGGTTTAGTTTTCACATTCACTTTGAAATATCATTTTATTGATTATTTGCCTATAAACCTGCCCAACATGCCCCCTGAGAAAGTTAACAATTTGATGAAGGACACTAGGACTTTCTGATGACGGGGCCAGGCCCGAGACTCCTGGGATCCCAGGGGCTGGGGTGACAGGACCTGACAGGACCCGGGGCCGTGACAAGGCGCCCTGTGGCTGTGACGGGTGCAGCAGCCATTCCGGGTGGCAGTCGCCACTGCAAGTCCTGCTGTGTCACTCGAGATGCAGAAATGAAGTGTGCGCACGCGGACACACTGTCTGGGGGCTGCTGCTTGCGTTCCCGGTCTCACTGGAGGTGAAGTCGGGGAAACGCTCACGTGCAGGTAAATGATCATGAACCTTACTGCCTTGTTAGCATTGGTTTTCTCCAGAGGGTTCTGTGGCCTCGGGTTTTCCTACTGGCTCCTCACACTTTTGGACATGTATCACGTCCACTTGTGTGACTGGCTAAGTTGATGAATGAGCTATAATCAGCCCAATTGAGTCAGCAAAACCTTCTGAGAAAAAACTGCTTGACAGATCCCCACTGTGGTTTGGATCCCTGAGTGAGCAGGTCAGGGGCTGCAGTTAGTAACGGCAGCCGTGCGAGGGGGCTTTCTGGGCTCAGCAGCCTTTCGGTAGTTGACCCACTTTGTCCGTCTCCTTGAGTTCTAGCTGCCGTGGGAGGTCGGCTCCATTCCTGTCCCCCGTTCAGAGCTGGGAGGGGAGCTCAGGAATGCTTGACCAGGCTCAGCACTGGCCCAGAGAGTCAGTGTTGGAGCTGGGACCCGAACCCGCGTCTGACAGGTTCCGGGCCCGAACTCTTAACCGCTGTGAGCACTGCCTGCCCTTCAAGCTGCTGTGGTCCCTGAAGATGCTCAACCAACTTGGGGCCCCAGCACTGAGGAGTGGGTCCTTTCTCTGTGGTGTGAGCTGTGTCAGCAGGTGGCGCTGCGGGGGAAGAAATAGCAGAGGTGCAGCTGTGCACTTGAATCCCCCATCAGGACTGGAGAAATCCCTTCTGTTCATGGATTGACGTGTTGAGGAAGTCACTAGACCAATTGTCTGCTCTCATAAGACTAGAGCTTAAAGGCTGTGAGGGCTAAACCAAGAGGAGAGAATGCGGCGCCATCTACTGTGGAAGAATGCTTGAGTTTGAGGGTGTTTTGGTATCAGATAGAGGTAGGTATTTTCATTATGTGCAAAGTCATCCTGCCATCAGAGGCTGTGAGAGGCACCAGAATTCTTAGTGAGCCTGCCCGTTTGTCTCAGTGGTTAGAGCATCGAAGGACCGAAGGGGCGCAACTTAGATTTCCAGTCAAGCACACATACCTCGGTTGCAGGGTTGATCCTGGCCGCGGTTGGGGTTTGTGAGAGAGGCAACCAGTGGATGTATCTCTCTCCCATCGATGTTTCCCTCTCTTGCTCTCTCCCTCCCTTCACCTACGTCCTCCCATCCACTCTCTCTCTAAAGACCAATGGAAAAAAATCCTCCCGTGAGGACTTTTTAAAAAGAAGTATTATGACTGAGGTGTCCAGGTGGACTGTTTCACTGCCTGCAGCAGGCCAGAAGCATGCCACTAAGTGTTTGGAGGGGAGCAGGAGTTAGTTGTGTGTGAGACAGGATGTCAGGGAGCCTGTCATTAAAATGGATGAGTAAGCGCAGCTGGTGTGGCTCAGTTGGGTGAGCATCGTCCCATGAACCAGGAGATCACCTTCTGATTCCCGGTCTGGGCACACTAGTATGGGTGTGCAGAAGACAGCGATCCATCTTTCTCATCATTGATGTTTCTATCTCCCTCTCCCTCCCCCTCTCTGAAAATCAATAAAAACACATTGGACAAAAAAGCGGATGAGTAAGGAAAGCTGCCCCCTACATCAATAAACACCCTTGCTTAATAATGTAACCCATGGAAATGGAAAAGCAGTCTAAGACATCCACTCCTTGAGCAGTACAGAATGCTCCTCTCGTGCTACGTGGAGCCGTGGCTCCAGCTGCCACTCCAACACTTGACTGGAGTCTGAGCAGAAAGGGTCCACCGGGCCCTGATGCTGGTTGTGTTGGGGGGAATGTTGCCGTCTTTCCCGGGCTGGACTGGATTCTGACTTCCCAAGTACATTTGGCGAATGTAGCGTCATTTGTCCATTATTCAGTTCATTTACTTGCTGTTTTCTGTGTTTTGATCCTTCCTCCCTTGGTTATCCGGGATGACAATTTAGCGACGGAACAACGCATGAGTGCCTTTTGGAGCAGAAAGAAGCATGTTGCGGTCAAAGACAAGCCTCCAGTGGCCAGAGGGTTGTTCGGGTGGTAACCAACTTGGTCTAACGTCATGAAAAGCTGCATTTAATGCACCCACCCTCTCCTCCCTAACTTGCCTCTCCCTTTTTTCCGACCACGAAGATTTATAATCCGTTCCCTTTATCCCTGTCTTGAACATATACCCTTTATTTCTGAAAATTTTTTAAGTTTCTTTTAAAAGAACAAAAAAACTTCAACAACAACAACAACAACAAAAGCCCAAAGAAAACCAGTTCGCTTGGAAGCAGAAAAATCCTGAACCTAATGGAAACCTCAGTTGCCATGACAACAAGGCCACACCAAAGCAAGAGTCACCATCGCCCTGACTTAGTGGCTTGATGTGTCCCCTACTTGGCCTCTTGCACCGGCTGTAGCTCCTGGGCTGGCACGGCCTGGTCCTCCCTCGGCCTGTCTCCGGTGGTTGCAGTTGGAAACCCGAGGTCTCTCTGGCTTGGCTGTGTCTGCCCCTCTGCTCCTCCAGGTGTCACCACGCAGTGGAGGCCTGATGTCAAGCGGTAAGATTTGGGTGCTTCAGACTTCATGGTGGGTGTGACATTGAGTGGCTGAGGGGTAGGGGGGCAGGTCCTGGGAGAGTGAGGAGGGGCCCGCAATCCCCACAGTGGGTGTGGCACCGGGCCCACAGCCCTGGGGCTGCCTGGAGCCTATGCTGTGCAAACAGCCTGTCCTCCTGCTCCCGGAGCTCCACCCCACACCTGTGCCACTGGGATTGGAGAGCCCATCGCCTGTCCCACGATGAGGTAGTTGCAGGTCTTTTCGGGGTTTTGCCCTCATTTTTTTTTTTTTAATTGGGATTCTGTTTAGCTTTGACAAGAGTATACGTTCATGGTAGAAAATTCAGAGATTGCAGAATGCACAAAATACCAGGTAAACTCATGGTGCAGTCAAAGTCACCATGCGGAGAGGAGGGCTTCTTAAACAGAGGGTTGTTCGGGTGGTAACCAACTTGGTTCTCAAATCCTAAGGGTGCCCTCCTGGACCGTGAGGGCCCGGACCACAGGTGTGGAGTGGTCCTAGGCAGACTCGGGTCAGGGTGCTTTGAAATCAGGGATCTGAGGACACAGTGTCTCACAGCAGGTGTGCCCAGGAGTTATGTGTTGGCCTTGTGCCAACATTCGGTGCAGCCTCGTGAGTTGGTCCCCCAAGTTCTCCCAGCTGCTCAGAGCCCGCCCTGTGAGCGATGGGTAGAGTGAAGGCCTCCACTCAGGTCTGCGGCCAGGGCCTCCCAATCAGACCACAGCCCATGAGGCGCAACCCCACCTCTGTCCCTGGGCTCCGTGGGCCCCGCTGCCTCTGCTGCTAGGCCTCGGTGTGGTCGCCCCTCCTTAGCATGGGGTGTTGCAGCCCCATTTCTCACTGTCCTTCTCTGCCCCGGGCCCTGGGGACCCGATACTGAAGGGAGTGGCCCTCCACGGAGGCAGCCTTGACCACTCAGATGCCTCTGCTGACCCAGCACCCAGGCCTGGCGTCCTGACCAAAGGCGCTGCGGGAGCTGGGGTGACGCTAGGCTGTGAACAGGCTGAGCAGGAGCAGAAACTTTGGTCCTGGCCATGTGGCCTGTGAGGGGTGGCCCTGGGAGGGGAGGGCTCTCTGAGAACCCTCCTGCCCTCACTCCGTCCTCTCCTTCCTTCCTCTCTTCTCTGTAGGACACTCCCAGGTGCCCGATGACCTGCCAAGGTACCTGCTCAGAAACACCTTCATCTCCTGACCACCGGGGGCCAGGCAGGCGCACCTGCCAGGAGCAAAGGGAGGATGCCCTCCAGCTCTGTGCCCGCAGGAGGACTGTCAACCCCTGCGAGGGAAGCTGCTGAAGGCGGGGCGGTGTGTGAAGCCCAACTGGAGACCTGCTGAGCCCGAGGCCCACCCAGTGCGCCCTGAGGCAGCCCTGCCTCCCCAGAACCTTTCTCTGGGCAGAGCCAGGCCACCCCATTCCCCCCTTCCCCCCCCCCACCTCCCACACAGCTGCCCGCTGGTACCTGTCCCTAAATAGGGCAGTCAGCCTAGCCTCAGCCCAGCTGCTTGGGACCGCAGGCCACAGGCCGGCAAACAGGAGTCACCTGAAGGCGGGGGTTCTGAGGACTCGAGGGGCAGAAACAGCCAGCCACACCCTCTGCCCCAGCTCCTTCACCGCCAGGGTCCCCAGTGCCAACCACTGGACAGGAGGCGCTTCTCACTGGCTCCCCCAAAGGAGGAGAGGCTGGCTCCCCTGCAGCCTCCGCCACGGCCCCGCCATGGCCAAGGGAGGTGGCGGCCGCAGCAGCTCCAGCCCCAGCACCACACAGTGACTGCAGCCCCGGCTGCCAGGACGCGGCCTCAGCCCCGGACGTTCAGGGCAAGTGGCCCCCGTGGCCCCTGTCCTGGCAGTGTCAGCTTCTCAGAGCCCGACGGGTCCAGGGCAGGACCACAGGGAGGGGCTCCCTGCCAAGAGCCCACGCAAGTCACCCGACGTGGCTCCCACGCCAACGGGCCCCTGAGAAGGTCAGTCACGGGAACAACTTAGAGAGCAGGCGGGCGTCGCCACAGCTGCGTGGGACCAGCAGGTGGAGCTCAGACGATGAGCGTGGCCATGGGCGACTGGTCTTTTGGACCCGCAGCCCCTGAGCCTTCAAACTCCTGACGCCCCTTCTGACCACCAGGGCCCCCTCTCCCATTGGCCTGAGGGGCCGGGAGCGACTTTGGAACGGGGAAGCCCAGACCGGCCAGACGACCAAGACCTCGCAGCCCTGGGTGGACCTTGGAGTCGGGCTCACTGTTACCCCAGAGCGTTGCTGAGCCAGGCCTGGGCCCCACACTCCTGAGCCCGGGGCCGTCCAGGCAGGTGGCCTCAGGCTGTGCCTCTCTCCAGCTGGCTCCTGGGCCCCGGACCTGCCCCCGGGTTCACTTTTCTACCATCATGGGCTCTGCCCCGCCTGGCGCAGAGAAGCCCTGCCCGCCCCCTCCCAGCAGAGGCCACAGTGTGCAGAGGGGAGCGTGTGCGCTAGGCGGGTGCAGCCTGGTCGCTAACGCGGCTGTAGCCCCAGGTGTCCACCATCGAGGATGACACTTTGAGTCTTTGTTTCTGAGTCACTCCCCGGGATAGAAACCCAATTTACTACATTCCATACCCGTGTAGGCACTCATGGAATATATGTGTTTTGAGGTGTCCCCCAAATGGATGTACCACAGGCTGGCTGTCCCCCAAATGTACACGCACTTTATCAGCTGAGAACCCAGTTTTCCCTCCTTTCAGGGTGAGCGGATTTGACGTAATGGGTGAAGCCAGACTCAGCTTGGAACCAAGAAGATGTGTCCTCTGGACTTTGTGATGGGGACACATCCAGGATGAAGTGTCTGGTCCCGAACGGGCCCCGGTCCAGGCATCCAGTGCCGCTGTGGACAGAGGATGCGCAGAAACACCGAACGCAGCGATTCTCGGTGTTTGCGGTTCCATTGCTTCAGCAGCAGCAGCGCCTGGACCAGAACTGACGCAGCCACGGAGCCGCACACATCAAGAATCGTTCCTTCGGTTCGGTGTTTGTACGCTTCTCTCTCAATAGCTGCCCTCGATTCCTGGACTGCTGGGTGTTGGGTCCCCTCAACTTTATCTTTTCTGTGTCCCCATAAAAAGTCCTGTGGAGACATGGTCTTCGTTCAAATCTTACCGTCTTCACTGATTTCTTCAAATCTGTTCAAACTGAAAAGAAGTGAAAATTAAGTGCGTTATCAGCTGTTAATGTGTCTACATTTTGGGGGGATACTACATGTACATTCAATGGAGAGAATTTTCCATCAGTTGTCTGACCTCTTTGTACCTGTTTTGGGGGACAGCCTGTATTTACATTCAATGGGGACTCATTGTCCATCAGCAGCCCTACCTCTCTTTACCTCTTTGGGGGACAGCCCATATTAATATCCAATGGGGACTCATTTTCCATCAGCAGCCCTACATCTCTTTACCTTTTTGGGGGACAGCCCATATTAACAACCAATGGGGACTCATTTTCCATCAGCAGCCCTACATCTCTTTACCTTTTTGGCGGACAGCCCATATTAACATCCAATGGGGACTCATTTTCCATCAGCAGCCCTACATCTCTTTACCTTTTTGGCGGACAGCCCATATTAACATCCAATGGGGACTCATTTTCCATCAGCAGCCCTACCTCTCTTTACCTTTTTGGGGGACAGCCTATATTGACATCAGTTGGCATCAATCTTTCTCTTTGGGAGTCACACCTCTAGTGTGTATATGGCCGGTTTCCTGACACATGGTTTCCGGTTTCCTAAGGTGCTCTCCTGGGATGGGCTTGGCCTGGGGACCCGGGCTCTATAAAGAGGTTTTCCTTTGGCCTTAATGTGCTGACAAAGAACTGGTTGTGCAAAAGTGTTCTGTCTCTGAGTGCTGTGACCTGTACTGATTATCCATTGATTTTGGAACACAAGGATGGGTTTGTAATAAAATGAGTTGGAGTAGAATTGAGTCCTGGATTTCCTCACTGCTCGTCACTGGCAGCGATGCCCGGGCTCCAGGCTCCCCACTTCCGCCCCCGGGTCCTGGGCCCCTGGAATGCAGACCTCCCTCAGCCAGGAAGCCAGAGAAGGGGAAGCCAGGTTTCCTGTTTCCCAGGCAGCCGCTCTTCCCAGGCCTTGGTGTATTTTAAGTCCCTCTAAGTGGAATCCCATTTTGATTTGGGATTTCTATCACAGCAGGAGCTCAGCTTAAAATGATCCTTGGGTATTCCAAGGCCACTCAACTAGGAAGAGGCCAAGGAGGGAGGAGGACGGCAGGTGAAGATTCCCCCTGACCTGACCTCATGGCGGCCCGTCCAGCTGCCGCCTGCGTGTCCCTCCTCCCTCACCAGCCTCTTCTGTAAGGTGCTTCCTGTGGCCTCCTTTCCCCTTCTTTCCAAGGCCCTGCCCCTGGGGGAGCCGCCCCCTCTGCGAGCTGCCCTCCCCAAAGATGGGAGCCAAACTGAGCATGTGGACCCCTGCAGGCCGCCTCCCCTCCGCCATTGGCTGTTGCAGGCTCTGAACCTGACCGGTCACCCCTGGGAGCTCTCAGCCTCTGTCCCCTGATTCTCTCCCCTCTGGGACAGCTCTTCAGGGCGCACACTGGCCGGTCCCCGGGTCCCCCCTCATCCTTTCCACAAACACTCATTGGAGTTCCCTGTGTGCTCACTCCCAGGTTCCATCGTGGAGGCAGCCCCCTCCCTGCCCCTCTGCAGGGCTGAGCCACCTGCTCCCCAGCACTGACCGCTCCTGAGCTTCAGGCCTGAGGTCGCTGCCTTAGACCCCCTGCCTGGGCTGCAGGCTTCTCCACTGTCCCTGACTCCTCTGGGCTCCCTGCTTATCCAAGGCCACCAGCTGTCAATCACAGAAGCCAAAATCTGGGGAGCGGTCTGGACCCCTCCTCTCTCCACTTCCCACAGGTGATCGCTCCCCTGAACCTGGGTCTGGAATGGATCTGGCATGTGCCCACCCCTCTTAGCTGACTGTTCTCATCCCAGGTCCCCCTGACACCCCTGTCCCTGGGTCTTGGCAGGGCCTGGCCAACTGGTCTGCCTGCCTCCCACAACTTCTCAGCCCCCTGGCACCTCTGGCATCCACCCCGCTGACCTACCTTTGTGAACCTCCCTCCCTCAGCCTCCACACCAGCTACACCCGTCCTTCTGCGGACTATGTGTTCCATGTGACTCACCGCGGGGTGCACCCCACCCGCTCTCACCCCCCTCCAGCCCCAGACAAGCTGGTCGTACCCACAGCTTTCACTGCCATCTTCCCAGAAGGCTCCCAGCACCACTAGCCCAGGCCTCTCCTGGGAACCCCCAGATCTGTTCCCAGCTTGGAGGTCCCAAAGACACCTCCACCCCACAATGCTCAGCACACCGTTCACGCTCCTCCCCCACCAAAGCCTCTGTGCTCCTCCTCTCATCCCCTCTGTCCCCTTCCCCCAGACCATGCTGGGCATCGCCCTCCCTTCCCCGTGTCCTATCCCTCACTCCCAAAGTTGCTCCCAACTCTGACTTTTCACTCACATACCACCCAACCCAGGGGGTGGTCCCCCCCGGGCGGTGCCACGGGATCCTGTTGCTGAGGGAGCACCCAAACCAGGCCCTCCTGAGCTCCAGGGCCCCACCTCTCTGCACTGGCTGGGACCTGCTCGCTCTGGGGGGTGGTAAACATCCACGTGACTGCTCAGGGCTGAGGTCTGCCTGCAGAGAGGGCGGGGTCACCTGTGGCACCAGAGGGGCTCCCCCTGGGGAGAGCAGGAAAGTGAGAAAATGGGAAAAGGTCAGACACACCTCGGGAAAGAAGCATCCAGCCACATGTTTATCAACCAACCAGAGGATGAGGAGGGAGTGTGTTTATATGTCCACACACACATACACAAACACAGACACACACAGAGACACACACACATAAACACACACACATAAACACACACACAAACACACACACACACGAGTATATAAAGATGTAGATACACAGCCCATTGACTTCCTTCGAAAGCTCTTCTTGATTTTTGCCAAACAGGTGAATTTATAGCTACCCTATGCTTGCCCTCAACTGACGGATGAGTGTCATTCCAATGAGAATGTTGGGTGATGCTTGCTGTTATGTTAGCAAGTAAGACAAACTGGAGGTGCCTATGAGATCCTCACTCTTTTGTTCATGATGTGGTGACTACTCAGTCAGGTAGTGCTTTTCTGAATGCCAGCCCAGTCCCTCAATTCTTATAATGTGTTGGCACTGCAAGGCCTACAGAGGTCTTTTTAAAAACCAGAGAGACAATTTACGTGTCATAATATTCACCCAGGGCACACTTTTAGGTTTAATCTTCACTATTAACATTTTCTGCATCACTTTCTCAAGTCTAGAGACCACAGGCACAGAAGAAAACAAATCAAGTCCCGATTTGGTAACACTGGCCAATTCCTAGGGTGCAAATATTTTCACCAGAGGTGATTTCAGGCTGCTGACATGGTGTCCCGACCACGAACCTGGGGATAGATGTATGGTCCACCCTGCTCTATAATATCACCTCCACGCAGGTACGATAGGTCTGAATAACCCCAAGAGTATGGGTAAAAGGGAAAAAATTCCAAGTAACCAGTTTTGGTTTTTTGGTTTTTTTTTTAATCTATTTTTATTGATTTCAGAAAGGAAGGGAGAGAGAGTGAGAGAAAAGAGAAACATCAATGATGAGAAAATCATATATTGGCTGCCTCCTGTACACCCCCCACTGGGGATCAAGCCTGCAATCCAGGCATGTGCCCTTGACTGGGAATTGAACCGTGACCTCCTGTTTCATTGGTTTCTGCTCACCACTGAGCCACGCCAACAAGGCCAAGGGGCAAGTTTTGAGTATTTATAACCTTTCTTTCTTATTATGTTTTTATTGATTTTAGAAAGAGGATTAGGGAGAGAAAGAGAGAGAGAGAGACATTGACCAGTTGCCTCCGCCAACACCCCTACCATGGACTGAACATGCAACCTGGGCCTGAACCCTGACTGGGAATGGAATCGGTGACCTTTGGGAGCACAGGACAATCAATACCCAACCACCTGAGCGACACCGGCCAGGGTTACCACCTTTGCTTTTAATATAATTTATTGAATTCCAAGTTAATATAAGTTAATTGTTAGCCATGTCTGTGTGTATCACGTGGCCTCTGAAGCCCCTGGACACACCCATGGGCTCTCACCAGCAGCACAGGCTGCTGCAGCTCAGCCAGGGCCACTGCCTGGTAGGGTGGGCTGAATGGCAGGGGCCTGTGAGGGTGAGAGTGAGCCCTCTGCCAGCGCGTGCACCGAAGAGGACCCGCAGGAGGAGCTGCAGGACCATGGTCACAAGGATGGGAGAAGAGACTGAGCGGCTCCCAGGGTCTGCCCGAATGTTCTCCCAAGGCTCAGGGGGGAAAACAGCTGGGTGTGGCTGGGTGGCTGGCTGGAGGGAGCTGAAGAAGAGGGTTGGGTGACCTTGCAGCCTAGGGTCCCCCCGTATCCCTTCCCTTCTCACAGGGTCTCTCTATGCTGACCTTCCACCTACCATATGGGCAAAGATGAAAACCCAGGAAGGAGTCAATGAAGGAGGCGGTGTGGCGAACAGGAGCTCACTCTCCATTTGAGTGTGAGCTGGCACAGAAGGAGCTTGGACATTTGCACTTACCTTTTCATTAAAATAGATTCATGCATTTTCCCTAAGCTAGTTCTAGGATGACAGCCTAGGAAACACTGCATGTCCTGCAAACACACACACACCCACACACCAAACACACTCTCTCTCTCTCTCTCTCTCTCTCTCTCTCTCTCTCTCTCTCTGTCTCTCTCTCTCTCCCTCCCTCCCTCTCTCTCTCTCATGCACACATGCGTGCACACCAGCACCCTGTCCCAAGCACTCGCCTGTCAGCCTCCGTGTCATTCTTGAACTGTCTTATGTTTGCGACCAGGCCTTTCACCAGGAGCAGAGAAACAGAACTACCTGTCCACCATCTGCCCTGAGTGCCTGCGGAGGGCGCTGGCATTCATTCACTGAGCAGCTCCTCTGTGCCAGAGCCCTTGTCAGCACTCCTTGGGAATAAATGGATTCACTTCATTTGTTTCCTGTGAAAGGGGGCAACTGACTCCCTCTTCCCAATTAGCACCAGAGAAACCATTGCATGAGAAAGAGTCATGGCTCCAGGGTGTAAGACAGAAGGGAGACGCTGTAGAGACTTGGGTGGGGGTAGTGAGGGTGCTGAGTACAGGCAGCACTAGAGGAGGTGGGCTCAGACCTAAGAGGAGCTTTGTCACGCCTGCTCTTGAGTCTCCCTCGCACAGCCCTGCGCCCTGGTCCTCAGGCCCTCTGGGCAGATATAAACCCAGGTCCACAGGTCAGGTCACAGGATGGGAGGTGCCCAGGGCATCAGGGATGAGTCAGCACCCCGGGCACCCCTCCTCCTGCTCCTCAGCCCCAGCCTGGAGCCCCTTCCTCTACTGTGGCTTCTCTCCAGGAGCCCAGGAGGCAGTGACCGGACAGGTGGGCAGGGACCGGAGCTCTCCACGCTGCCTGTGAGACTCTCAGCCCCGGGATCAGGGAGAGGGCAAGGCTGGTCCTACTGGGGCTGCAGGGAAAACCTCTCCCAGCTCCGGGTGGAGCCAGCTGTCCTCGGTTCCCGGGCTGGGAGCCCCATCGGCCCACCCATCTCTGCGCCCAAGTCACATGACCTTCTCTCTGCCAGCGAGTCTCATTTACCTCCACCAGGACACCTGTCACTCAGTGAGGCCCACCCACCCCAGACCCTGAGACCCCTCTGACCTGGAGTCCACCGGCCAAGGCCCTGTTCCCAACAAGGCCACGGCCACTCTGTCCCATCCACATGGACCTGGGGCACAGAACACACCCCAGAAGAGGCCCCACAGGGCACACGGAGGCACGAGGCCCGGGGTTGAGTGGAAACAGCAAGCTGAGTAGAAATTTCCCGTCAATTCTGGCCAATAGGCGCCCAGGCCACGGGCACATTCCCTGTGGGCATGGTCTCCAGGTCCCTATGCCCACGTGTGCCTACGTGATGCCTGTGACCAGCAGGGCCGCTCCATGGCGGGGCAGGCGGAGGCCTCTGCACCAGGACCTGCAGGGCTTTGCTGTGGGAGCCAGAGCAGCCCCTGCTGCCCCTGCTCAGAGCACAGAGCTCCCCCAGGAGGCACCTGGCTGCTGACACTTCCCTGTGCTGCCGCCTCCCGCCAGGAGGTGGCGCACAACGGGACCTTGCAGGTACCGCCCACTGCGCGGAAGTCCCGCCCCTCCCGGAAGTCAGCCAGGAGCCTGTGGAGCCAACAGCTTGGAGGTGTGGGCACTGTCTGACCTGTGTGGCTGCTGGCAGCGCATGGCCAGGGCAGCCTGGAGGCTTCTGCAGGGAAGATGGCGAGTGGGGGCCGCAGGGCCCTGGGGCGTGGGCTGAGGATCGCCCTGCTCAGGCCCCAGGTCCTCCGGGCAGCGACCCCCGCTCTGCCCGCACCAGTGGCTCCAGGAGGGAGGCGCCTTCCTAGTTGGGGTTTGTGTCTGAGGAAGATGCCCGCTCACCGGCCAGGCCGCCCTCCTCCCTGCAGAGGGCGCTGTACCTGGCCACGGCCCTGCCCTGTGTGGCCCTGCTCAGGGCTCTGCTCCAGGGCTTCCCGGGCCCAAGGCCTGCGGTGTCGGACCCGCAACCTCAGCCACAGGGTTCGGCTCAGACAGAAGGTCCCGATGGGGAGTTAGAGCCACGGACCCTGACCTCCCGCTGCCGGTCCAGAGTCCACGGAACGCGGCCCAGGTGGTCACTGTGCACTTGGTGCTGCAGCCTTCCCTGCGGCAGGACGGACACCGGCCATGATGCGCTCAGGGACGGCCTTCAGCTCTAGGCCTGTGGCGACAGGGGCGTCCTCGTGGGGCCCAGAGTCTGTCCCGAGCCTGTGGGCCACCCCCGAGCTGCTCTCGGCTCCTGGATCCATCAGACAGCAGGCCTGCAGAGCTGTGTGCACGTCCCCTCGGAATCACTGCAGGTGCTCCAGTAAGTCCAACACATGAATGCTATTGCTCGTTTGAAAGGCTCTACTAAGCTCTGTTTTATTTATTTTCATTTTTTATTTCTTTGGCATTTTCTTTCTCTTTTTCTTGAAAAACGATTTAAAATATGTTACATGCAGTCAACAAGATTTCAAGAAAAACAATTGGACCTATAACTAGAGGCCTGGTGCCCAGATTTGTGCACCAGTGGGGTCCCTTGTCCCTCTCACCGTCCGGGACCCCTCAGGACATGTCCGAGCCCCACAGGCCAGAGGAGGGACGCCCACGGGGGCCTCTAGTATGCATAAAAGGTTTTTACTATAAAACCCACAATCCCATCAGGCCTCGCTCTCTCTCGGCCACTGGGGCTTACCATTGCATCGGTGAGTGTGGTTGGGGAGCCGAACAGGTACGGAATGAAAGACTCTTTGCTTTTGCATCGGACTCGGTGGCTCCTTGGTGGGCATTTTGGGAACCTTGAAATCTGGGCACAACACCCACCATATCGTGTTCACGTGCAGGCTCCGTGAAATTCCGGTAAACTCCCCGATCTAAAAAAATTGTGATTGCATGTCCATGGGTTATTTAATTAACCTGAGTTCCTGCATTGCTGACAGCTCATGTGTCTTTAAACCAGCTGAGAGCTGCAGCTATTACCGGGAAGCGAGTCATTGAAATGTCCTCTGAACGTGAGCAGTCTCTGCTCCTCTCTGTAAGCCCAGTTGCCCTGGGACAGGCTCATGGGGGGATTTGTGTGGCCCATTCTGTCTTTCAAATTTCCTGGGTCATCGTGTTACCAGGTTAGTTGATTTCATAATCTTCCCACTAAAATGCACAGAATAAGAAAAAGGAAGTGGCCGTTAACGTCGCAGCCTGGGGGTCACTGTCCCAACGTCACACAGCCAGGAACCTGTGAGAGTCCATTTTTAATCACCAGGCCCAGAACAAAGGACTGTGTGACACACAAAACTGCCAGAGATAGAACATTTCCAGGGAAACCGACGCTTCCCAGAGGCGGTTGTACCCTGTTCGATCAACAGGCGCCAATGGCAGGTGCCGGCTTAGGTGGCCCTGGGGTTCACGCCCTCAGCTGAGGTCAGGGTGCCACGAAGCTGCGTGTCCTCTTCTTCTTCCAGCCCTGGGTTGGGGGGGGAGGGGCAGAGGGGGGCCGTGCCCACATCCACAGATGTTCTCTGCAGCATCGGTGGGCTGTGCTGTTATTTTCTCCAACCAAACCTGTACAGAGGAAAAGGCCTGAACCAGCAGGTGCTAGGTTCCAGTCAGGGCGTCGTCACCACGCGCCGCGTCCACGGGACAGAATAACTGATAACAAACACCCTGCAGGCAGGGCTCCCCACGCGGCCCTCACCAAGCTAGGCATTCCGAGTATATTGTCCTTTTCTGTTCTCTGTGTCTCCATTCAGCAGTGAGAAAATTAAAGTTCAGAAAAATGGGAGTAATTCTCCCCAGGTCACGCCCTAGCGATGCTATGGGAACCGCAGCCCGCGGCCCCACCTGCTCTGCCCCGAGTGTGTCTGAGCTCAGCCCCGTCCTTGAAAAGGCCGAACAGCTTATCTCAGGACCAAAGGCGCTCTCCTCTATGAGAAGTCTTGGGAAAAATCTCTTAAACGCCCTGCAAACAAAGTGTTGTTGTGAATGACGGTGTTTGTGCTCCAGGCCGCCCTTGGAAGCTTTTCCTTGCAGCACCTCCAGGCTGGCGGCCTCCTGGGCAGCCTGGTGTAATTATCTGCCTCCCTCGTCTTTCTCGGGACTGGCACCCCAAAAGGAGTGGCAGCGCTGGCCCGGATACTTCCCTCTGAGTTCTCTGCGGGCTCCAGAAAGCAGTGGTCAGAGCCCCCATAAGACACTGACTCCCGGGGAAAACACAGTGCTCCTCCCGGGAGGCTGCCCACGAGGCGGGGAGGGGAGGACTCATGCTCAGGGACAGCCTCTTAGCTGAGGTCCCCTTCCCCAGGGGTGACCTAAGCATGTCTTTTCATTTTACACTGAACTATTGTTTTTTTTTAATTTAGGTCAGAGCCGAGGAGGGAGCCGGGGAGAGGCGGGGCTGGGTGTGGGGGTTGGGGCGGAGCAGGAGGGGATTCCTGAACTGTTTTTTTTTTGTTTCAGATGCATATTATATCATCTGAATACTATCTGTAATAAGAAAAGTGTAATATGCTCATTAGACCAGACGTCCTTCCAGACAACCTTCCGGGCGACCTTCCTGATGAAGCCAGGGCTGTGAAGGAAGCCTGGGTCCCAGGTACCAGAGGGAAGCCAGTGCCCGCAGCCGGGGGAAGGAAGGCCTACTCTTGCACAAATTTTGTGCATTGGGCCTCTAGTTATGTATAATAATTTTGTAACATCCTAACCTTATTATTTCTATTTTTTATTTTTATGTTAATCCGCACCCGAGGATATTTTTTCCATTGATTTTACAGAGAATGGAAGGGTAAGGGAAGAGGGAGAGAGAAACATCGATGTGAGAGGATATTTTGTCCATTGATTTTAGAGAGAATGGAAGGGTAAGGGAAGAGGGAGAGAGAAACATCGATGTGAGAGAGATACAGAAATTGGTTGCCTCCCGGACATGCCCCAACCAGGGCTGGGGATCAATTCTGTAACCCAGTGTACATGCTTTTGACCCGGAATGGAACTGAGACCCTTCTGTGCTCCGGCCGACGCTCTAACCACTGAGCCACACCCGCCAGGGCACTAGTACTTTTTAAGTCCACTTACATTACCCCTGTGCTCACACCTCCAGGCACACATTTGCCGGCTTTAATTTGCATGTGTGTGATGACCAGCGGGGTCAATACCCTTCGTAAGTACATTTGCCATTTCCGTGACATCTTCTGTGAAAGCCCCAGGGTTCCGGTTTCCGGGGTGCCTTCTGGGCCTCAGGAGAATCAGTCTTGGGATTCTATTGCCACATGGTCCTTGGCCCCTCAGGAGGGTGTTGGTGGAATGAAAGGGACACTGACAGGCATCCCCTGTGGCTACACGTTCTGTGAGCGGCGCCCCGAGTGCCAGAGCGGTCAGTGTCCTAACACCCCAAAGGGTCCGAAGGGGAAGGGCCAGGCGTGCTGGCTGCTCGATCCTCGTGCTCCGGGCCTGATCGCCTTCAAAGTCCACACCCAGGAGATTACACCAACTCCCTCGTCTTCCTGATAAAATACAAAGCCCATTGCTTTGCAGTTCAAGTGACGCTTTTGCTTAGCAAAGCCATTGGAAGGAGACTTCTTCAAGGCATGGACACAGCATTGCGCTGGTGGGACAGCGGCACCCCCAACATCTCACTGTAATCCCAGCTGACGTGGCCGCCTTATCGACTCAGTGTCATTCCCTGGGCAGTTCTGGACGCCATGCTGAGATTCCTGAGGCTGGGAGCCCGGGGAGGCCTGCTTTCTGTTAGTAACAGGGAGGTAAAAGGCAAACATTGTTTGTTTCTATCCTGTGACTTAACGTTTCATTTCCAGACACTCCGCTTAGGGAAGAAAAAAAAGGGTGCCATGGCCGGTGGCTCAGTGGTTAGAGTGGCGGCCTGTGCCCTGCAGGGTGTCAGGTTCACTTCCCAGGCAAGGACACATTCTGGGGTTGCAGGTTCAATCCCCTGCCCTGGTCGGGTTCCATTTGGGAGGCAACCAATCCCTGTGTCTCTCTCACTGAGGTTCTCTCTCTCTCATCCCGCTCCCTCCTTCCCTTCCACTCTCTCTAAAAAAAATTCAATGGGAAAAATATCCCTGCGTGAGGATTCTTCTAAAAGGAGGGGAGGGGGAACTAGGCGCACTGCGCGACTGTGAGGCTGGGCCTCTTGTCCGCTCCAAAAGCCTCTCGAGGCTTGGGGCAGCGTTCTTTGTGAGGGCGTCACCAGGCCAGGCGCTGGGGTCCGGGTGCAGGGATGGCATCCGGAGCGGCTCGCTGGCTGGTATTGGCGCCTGTCCGCTACAGGGCTCTCCGGAGAGGACCCAGCTTGGCGAAAGATGGAGCTATCTCCGCCTGACAGGGCGGCTCAGGTCAGAGCCTGGTACCATCAAGGTCAGTCATCCTTACTGGCAGCAGCGCCATTTTGCCCAAACCTGTGAAAGTGAGTGTCTGCCTGGAGGCGGGGCAAAGGTGCCGAGGCCAATCGTAGTGGGAAATGTGTGTGGGTTGACTTTGATTGATAGGAGCAATGGCCAATCGAACGGCCGCCTTAGACAGGAAGACGGATCCAAAAGTTTTGCGCAGGCAAAGGTGCTGATGCCCGGAGGACTGAAGGTTGGGTTCCTTTGGCCTTGCCTCTGAGTCAGGCATCCTGTGACGTTTACAGTGATCACGGGATTCTAAATCTCGTCTCAAGTAAGTTCCTGCTCCCCGAAGGCCGGGCCCGCCCGCGTGCAGCTCCTACACACACCGTGTCGCCTCCTCAGACCCGTGCGTGGCCGTGCAGCACAGTCCAGACACTGCCCAGCATCGGGTTCTGGGTGAAGGCGGAGAACACGGAAATTAGAAAACCGAGCCAGCATAACCCAGCTGCCCCAAGAGCTGGCGCCTTCAGTGTCCCCTTCCAGAGGGGCAGCACGTGTCCCGGCTCCCCCAGCTCCGGCCTGTGGCAGGGGGAGGCTGGGAGGCCGGGAGGCGTGGCCGGACACAGCTCTCCCATCTCAGGGCTCACAGTGCAACTAGGAGAAAGTGAAGACAATGTCTGTGGCTGTTCCCCCCAACACCCCCCGAAGTCATCACATCCCTGGGGTGTGACACACCCAGGAAGGCTGCGAACATCCTGGGCCTCCTGCCCATCTGCCAGGGCTCGGAGGTGGGCACGCGGCCCCCCTTCCACTGCTGCCCCGCCCTGCCGTCCCACCTCCACGTTCCGGAGGCTCCGGTGGGTGGGGGGATCGTGAGTCTCTGGGACTCACACAAGAACAGACCCAGTTCTTGGCCACGCCACCCCCAAATCCTTACTCCTGAGCCAAGTTACAGTCTGGGGACTCTCCAGGGGCCCTGGCACCCTGTGTGTGGTGGTGCCACTCGAAGAAAGGGAAGCCAGGAGTGAGGAGGTGTGGAGCGCTGGAGCCTGAGTTTGCAGGCATAAGGGGAGGCAGGCTGCTGTCCCTGGGGGTTCCTCTGCATGCGCCTCCAGGACGGGGGGGGGGGGGGGGTGGCGGCTCTCTTGGTGGGTTTCATAGAAGGACGTTTGTTTCATTGCAGCATTGTTCCGATTCAGGAGGAATCATCTCTAAGGGGAAAGAACGCTGGAAGGGGAATTGAAACTAGGGAGCAGGGACTGTCTGGGAGGCAGGCATGACCTTCCCAGAGTAACTGCTGTGTGGACCCTAACTCGGTGGTGCCAGGATGGGAAGCTCATTGTTCTGCACTGAGACCTCTCCACAAAGGTAACACTGAAACAGGATGCTTAGCCAGCGACTGGGAGGGTGTGTGCGTGCGAGTGAGTGAGTGAGTGTGTGTGTGTGTGTGAGAGTGAGTGTGTGTGTGTGAGAGTGTGTGTGTGAGAGTGAGGGTGTGTGTGTGTGTGTGTGCGTGTGAGTGAGAGTGTGTGTGTGTGTGTGTGAGAGAGAGAGAGAGTGTGTGTGTGTGAGTGTGTGTGTGTGTGAGAGTGAGTGTGTGTGCGAGTGAGTGTGTGTGTGTGCGAGAGAGAGTGTGTGTGTGTGAGAGAGAGTGTGTGTGTGTGAGAGAGAGTGTGTGTGTGTGTTCAGAGTGTGTGTGTGTGTGCGAGTGCAAGTGAGTGTGTGTGTGTGAGAGTGTGTGTGTGTGAGAAAGATGTGTGTGTGAGAGTGTGTGTGTGTTTTTGTGTGTGTGAGAGTGTGTGTGTTGAGTGTGTGTGCATGTGTGTGCAAGAGTGTGTGTGTGTGAGAAAGAGAGTGTGTGTGTGTGAGTGAGTGTGTGTGAGCTAGTGAGTGTGTGTGTGAGTGAGTGTGTCTGTGTGTGTGTGAGAGTGTGTGTGTGTGTACGAGTTTGTGTGTGAGAGAGAGTGTGTGAGTGTGAGAGTGTGTGTGTGTGAGAGAGAGTGTGTGTGTGCGAGTGTGTGAGTGTGTGAGAGAGTGTGGGTGTGTGTGTGTGAGAGAGAGAGAGAGTGAGTGTGTGTGTGTGTCTGTGAGAGCGAGTGTGTGTGTGAGAGTGAGTGTGTGTGTGTGCGAGTGTGTGAGTGTGTGTGTTGAGTGTGTGTGTGTGTGTGTGCGCGAGTGAGTGTGTGTGAGAGAGAGTGTGTGTGTGAGAGTGTGCGCGTGTGTGCGACTGAGTGTGTGTGCAACTGAGTGTGTGTGTGTGTGAGTGAGAGTGTGTGTGTGTGTGAGAGTGAGTGTGTGTGTGTGTGTGTGTGTGTGTGTGCTGCAACAGAGAGAGAAACAGACCAACACAGGGAGTCAGAGGAAGACACAGAAAGAGACAGAGCGAGGGGCAGAGAGACGAGGAAGGACACACAGACAGAGGTCAGAGACAGAGACAGAGAAACCGGGTCTCGGCTAAGCTGCTCGAAGCCCCACCACAACCACAGTTTGAGGACTGAGGTAGTCTGCCCGCCACGCTGCTGTCTCTGTTGGCATTGCTGTCCTTCACCGCAGGGAACGACAAGGGACCTGCCTCCTGATGGGCGTGTGGCCAGTTGCCCTTGCGTCCCAGGCGGCTTTTCAGGGAGCCATTCGCACGCCCTTGGTCCTGCCGGTGGGTCCGCACGGGTCGCACCAGCTGGGAACCACGGAAAGCCTTGGGCTGCCCACCCCCAAAAACAGCCTCTTGAAGACATCCCACTTGAGCGCCTCCAGCCACAGACAGAAGCATCTGCTGTCTTTTATCCCAGTAACAACAGCAGCACTGGGCGTGGGGCAGTACGTCAGCTCTCCAGGACCATTTTCCGCTCGGCAGCCACGGTCTCTGACATCGCAAGCGGCACTGGGGTCGAGGTGGACAGAGGGAAGCAGAGGAAACAGAGCGGAGAAGAAACCGAAAAACATATCTTCTCTTATAGTATTTTCCGTAGTACAATGCTTCCAGGTACCAGCTGTGTGATTCCAGCAAATTGTTTCAACTTTTTCCCCATTAATTTCCTTGGGCAGCACCGCCTGGGTGGCTGAGGGTTCAGTGGAGCTACTGGACCTGTCCCCTCCTTCCTCTGTCCCATCAAACTCGGTCCCCTCCCTCCTCTGTCCCCTAGCTCCTCTTGCCCCTCCCTCCTCTGTTTCCTCCATCCTCTGTCCCATCAGTCTCTGTTACCTCCCTTCTCTATTCCACCAACCTCAGTCCCATCAGCCTCTCTTTCATCAGCCTCTGTCCCCTCCCTCCACTGTCCCTTCAGCCTCTGACTCCTCCCTCCTCCATCCCATCAGCCTCTGTCCCCTCCATCCTCTGACCCTTCAGCCTCTGACCCCTCCCTCCTCTGTCCCATCAGCCTCTGTCCCCTCCCTCCTCTGTTCCCTCCCTCCTCTGTCCCATCAGCCTCTGTCTCCTCCCTCCTCTGTGCCATCAGCCTCTGTCTCCTCTCCCCTCTGTCCCAGCAGCCACTGTCCCCTCCATCCACTGTCCTATCAGCCTCTATCCCCAACCTCCTCCTCTTTCCCATCAGCCTCTGTCCCCTCCCTCTTCTGTCCCGTCAGCCTCTGTCCCCTCCCTCCTCTTCTGTCCCATCAGACTCTGTCCCATCAGCCACTGTCCCCTCCCTCCTCTGTCCCATCAGCCTATGTTCTGTCCCTACTTGGTCTCATCAGACTCTGTCCCCTCCCTTCTCTGTCCCCTCCCTCCTTTGTACCATCAGCCTCTGTCTCCTCCCTCTGTCCCATCAGCCTCGATCCCAGGGTTGGGCAAACTTTTTGACTTGAGGGCCACAATGGGTTCTTAAACTGAACTGGAGGGCCAGAAAAAAAGCATGGATGGAGTGCTTGTGTGAACTAATATAAATTCAAAGTAAACATCATTACATAAAAGGGTACGGTCTTTTTTTTTCAATAGATTTATATATTAAAAACTGGCCTAATACAGCCCGCAGGCCATAGTCTGCCCAAGGCTGCTCTATCCCCTTCCTCCTCCTCTGTCCACTCCCTCCGCTCTCCCATCAGTCGCTATCTTCTACCTCCTCCTCTGTCCCATCAACCTCTGTCTCCACCCTCCTCTGTCCATCAGCCACTGTCCCCTCTCTCCTCTGTGCCATCAGCCTTTGTCCCATAAGCCTCTGTCTCCTCCCTCCTCTGTCCCATCGGCCTTTGTCCCCACCCTCCTCTGTCCCATTAGACTCTGTCCCCTCCCTCCTCTGACCCGTCAGCCTCTGTCTGCTCCCTCCACAGTCCCATCAGCCTCTGTCTCCTCCCTCCTCTGTCCCATCAGCCTCTGACTCCTCCCACCTCTGTCCCATCAGCCGCTGTCTCCTCCCTCCTCTAACCCATCAGCCTCTGTCCACTCCCTCCTCTGTCCCATCAGCCTCTGTAATATCCCTCATCCTCTGTCCCATCAGCCTCTGTTTCATCAGCCTCTGTGCACACCTTTCTCTCCCATTAGCCTCTGTCCCCTTTCTCCTCTGTCCCATCAGCCACTGTCCCCTCCCTCCTCTGTCCCATCAGCCTCTGTCACCTCTGTCCTCTGTTCCATCATCCACTGTCCCCTCCCTCCTCTGTCCCATAAGCTTCTGTCCCCTTTCTCCTCTATCCCATCAGTCTTTATCCATTCAGCTCTGTGCCCTTGCTCCTCTGTCCACTCCGTCTTCTGTTACCTCCTTCTCTGTCCAGTCATCCTCTGGTACCTCCCTTCTCTGTCCAATCAGCCTCTGTCCCCTCCCTCCTCTTTCGCCTCAGGCCCACCTCTGTCCCTTCCCTCCGCTGATACCTCCCTCTTCTGTCACATCAGCCTCTGTCCCCTTCCTCCTCTGTTACCTCCCTCCTCTGTCCCAGCAGCCTCTGTTACCTCCCTCCTCTGTCCCAGCAGCCTCAGTCCCATCACCTCTGTCCCCTCCCTCCTCTGTCCCATCAGCCTCTGTCTCCTCCCTTCTCTGTTCCATCAGCCTCTGTCTCCTCCCTCCTGTCTCTTCATCATCTCTCCCTCCCCCTATGTCCCATCAGCCTCTGTCCCCTCCCTCCTCCTCTGTCCAATCAGCCTCTGTCCTGTCCCTTATCGATTTCATCAGCCTCTGTCCCATCCCTTATCTTCCCCCTCTCTCCTTTGTCCCTTCCCATCTCTCTCCTCCCTCCTCTGCCCCATCAGCCTCTGTCCCGTCCATCCTCTGTCCCATCAGCCTCTGTACCCTACCTTCCTCTGTCCCATCATCCTCTGTCCTATCAACCTCTGTCCCACTGGTTTCTATCCCAACAGCCTCAATCCCATCAGGCTCTGTCCCGTCAGACTCTGCCCACTCCTTCCTCTGTCCCATCAGCCTCTGTTTTATCAGGCACTGTCCCTTCAGCCTCCGTGTCTATCCCCTCTGTCCCAGCAACCACAGTCCCCTCCGTCCTATGTCCCTTCAGCCTCTATGCCCTACCTCCTCCTCTGTCTCATCATCCTCTGTCCTACAAACATCTGTCCCACTGGTTTCTATCCCAACAACCTCAATCCCATCAGGCTCTGTCACATTAGCCTCTGTCCCCACCTTCCTCTGTCCCATCAGCTTCTGTTCCATCAGGCACTGTCCCTTTGCCTCCGTCTCTATCCCCTCTGTCCCAGCAACCACTGTCCCCTCCGTCCTATGTCCCCTCAGCCTCTATGCCCTACCTCCTCCACTGTCCCATCAGCCTCTGTCACCTCCCTCCTCTGTCCCATCAGCCTCGGTACCCTCCCTTCCTCTGTCCCATCAGGCTCTGTCCCATCAGCCTCTTTCCCCTCTCTCCTCTGCCAGTCAGGATCTGTCCCATCAGCCTCTGTTGCATCACGCTCTGTACACACCTTTCTCTGTGCCATCAGCCTCTGTCCCCTCTCTCCTCTGTGCCATCAGCCTAATTCCGATCAGCCTCTGTCCTCTCCCTCCTCTATCCCATCAGCTTCTGCCCCCTCCCTCCTCTGTCCCATCAGGCTCTGTCCCCTCCCTTCTCTGTCCCATCAGCCTCTTTCCATTAAGTCTCTTTCTCCTCCCTCTTCTAAACCATCAGCCTCTGTCCACTCCCTCCGTCTCTATCCCCTCTGTCCCAGCAACCACAGTCCCCTCTGTCCTATGTCCCCTCAGCCTCTATGCCCTACCTCCTCCTCTGGCCCATCAGCCTCTATCCTCTCCCTGCTCTGTCCCATTAGCCTCTGTTCCCTCCCTCCTCTTTCCCATCAGTCTCTGCCCCCTCCCTCCTCTGTCCCATCACCCTCTGTCTCCTCCCTCCTCTGATCATCAGCCTCTATCCCCTCCCTCCTCTCTCCCATCAGCCTCTGTCCCCTCCCTCCTCTGTCCCATCACCCTCTGTCTCCTCCCTCTTCTGTCCCATCAGCCTCTGTCTCCTCCCTCTTCTGTCCCATCAGCCTCTGTCTCCTCCCTCCTCTGATCATCAGCCTCTATCCCCTCCCTCCTTGGTCCCATCAGCCTCTGTCGCCTCTCTCCCATCAGCCTATGTCCCGTCCCTCCCCCTCTGTCCTCTCAGCCTCTGTCACCTCCCTCCTCTGTCCCATCAGCCTCTGTACCCTCCCTTCCTCTGTCCCATCAGGCTCTGACCTATCAGCCTCTGTCCCACTGGCATCTATCCCAACAGCATAAATCCCATGATACTCTGTCCTGACTGCCTCTGTCACCTCCCTACTCCTCTGTCCCATCAGCCTCTGTCCCCTTCCTCCTCCTCTGTCCAATCAACCTCTGTCCTGTCCCTTCTTGATCTCATCAGCCTCTGTCCCATCCCTTATCTGCCCCCTCTCTCCTTTGTCCCTTCCCACATCTCTCCCCTCTCTCCTATGCCCAATCAGCCTCTGTCCCCTCCCTCCTCTGTCCCAACAACCACTGTGTCCTCCCTCCTCTGTCTCTTCATCCTCTCTCCCTCCCTCATCCTCTATCCTATCAGCCTCTGTCCCGTCCATCCTCTCTTCCATCAGCCAGTGTCCCATCCCTCTTCCTCTGTCCCATCAGCCTCTGTTCCCTCCTGCCTCCCCCTTCCCATCAGCCTCTGTCCCCTTCCTCCTCTGTCCCATCAGCCTCTGTCTGCTCCCTCCTCTGTCCCATAAGCCTCTGTCACCTCTGTCCTCTCTCCCATCAGACACTGTCCACTCCCTCCTCTGTCCCATAAGCCTCTGTCACCTCTGTCCTCTGTCCCATCAGACTCTGTCCCCTCCCTCTGACCTGTCAGCCTCTGTCTGCTCCCTCCTCTGTCCCATAAGCCTCTGTCACCTCTGTCCTCTGTCCCATCAGACTCTGTCCCCTTCCTCCTCTGTCCCATCAGCCTCTGTCTCCTCCCTCCTCTGTCCCATCAGCATCTATCCCAGGGGTGGACATACTTTTTTAATCCAGGGCCACAATGGGTTCTTAAACTGGACTGGAGGAGAGATCAAAAGCATGGATGGAGTGTTTGTGTGAACTAATAGAAATTCAAAGTAAACATCATTACATCACAGGGAATGGTCTTTTTTTTTCAGTAGTCCTATTCATTTCAAAGGGTCCGGATCCAGCCCGAGGGCCGTAGTTTGCCTACAGTTGCTCTATCACCTTCCTCCTCCTCTGTCCATCAGCCTCTCTCCCCTCCCTCCTATGTCCCATCAGCATCTGTCCCATCCGCCTCTGTACCCTCTCTTCCTCTGTCCCATCATCCTCTCTCCCCTCCCTCCTCTCCTCTGTCCCATCACCCTATGTCCCCTCTCTCCACCTCTTTCCCATCAGCCTCAGTCATCTATCCCATCACCTCTATCTCCTCCCCGCTCTTTCCCATCAGCTATTTTCCCCTGCCCCCTCTATCCCATGAGCCTCTGTCCCATCCTTCCTCCTCTGTGCCATCAGCCTCTATCCCCTCCCTCCTCTATTCCATTAGCCTCTGTCTCCTCCCTCTTCTGCACATCAGCCTCTGTCTCCTCCCTCCTCTGATCATCAGCCTCTATCCCCTCCCTCCTCTGTCCCATCAGCCTCTGTCCCTTCCCTCCTCCTCTGTCCCATCAGCCTCTGTACCCTCCCTTTCTCTGTCCCATCAGCCTCAGTCCCCTCTCTTCACCTCTTTCCCATCAGCCCTTGTCATCTCCCTCCTCTGTCCCATCAGCCTTTGTCTCTTCGCCACTCTGTCTCAACAGCCACTGCTCCCTCCGACCTCTGTCCCATTAGCCTCTGTCCCCTCCCTTCCCTGTCCCATCAGTATCTGTCCCCTCCCTTCTTTGTCCCATCAGCCTCTGTCCCATCAACCTCTGTACCCTCCCTTCCTCTGTCCCATCATCCTCTGTCCACTCCCTACTCTCTCCCATCAGCCTCGATCCCCTACCTCCTTCTCTGATCCATCAGCCTCTGTCCAATCCCTACTCTGCCCCATCTGCCTCTGTCCCCTCCCTCCTCTTCTGTCCCATCAGACTCTGTCCCGTCCCTTCTCTGTCCCATCAGCCTCTGTCCCCTCCCTCCTCTTTCCCATCATCCTCTGTCCATTCAGCCTCTTTCTCCTCCCTCCTCTAACCCATCAGCCTCTGTCCCCTCCATCCTCCTTCCCATCGTCCTCTGTCCCATCAGTCTCTGTACCCTCCCTTCCTCTGTCCCATCATCCTCTGTCCTACTAACCTCTGTCCCCCTGGTTTCTATCCCAACAGCCTCAATCCCATCAGCCTCTGGCCCATGAGCCTCTGTCCCCTCCCTCCTCTGTCTCATCAGCCACTGTTCCATCAGCCACTGTCCCATCAGCCTCTGTCCCCTTCCTCCTCTGTCCCATCAGCATTTCTCCATTCAGTCTTTCTCCTCCCTCCTCTGTCCCTTCATACTCTGTCCCCACCCTCCTCCTCTGTCCGATCAGCCTCTTTAATCTCCCTCGTCCTCTGTACCATCAGGCTCTGTCACCTCCCTCTTCTGTCCCATCAGCTCTGTACCCTCTCTTCCTCTGCCCCATCATCCTCTGTCCACTAACTCCTCTTTCCCATCAGCCTCTATCCCCTACCTCCTTCTCTGTCCTTTCAACCTCTGTCCCCTCCCTCCTCTGTCCAGTCAGCCTCTGTCTCCTCCCTCCTCCTCTGTCCCATCAGCCTCTGTCCTCTCTCTCCAACTCTTTCCCATTTGCCTATGTCCCATCAGCCTCTCTCTCCTTCCGCCTCTTTCCCATCAGCCTCTGTTCCCTCCCTCCTCTGTCCCATCAGCCTCTGTCCATTCAGTCTCTTTCTCCTCCATCCTCTATTCCATCAGCCGCTGTCCACTCCCTCCTTTGTCCCATCAGCCTCTGTCACTTCCCTCTGTCTTATCAGCCTCTGTCCCACCAGTCTCTGACACCTTCCTCCTCTGTCCCATCAGTGTCTGTCCTCTTCCTCCTCTGTCAGGTCAGCCTCTATCTCCTCCCTCCTCTGTCCATTCAGCTCTGTCTCCTCCCTCCTCTGTCCCATCAGCCTCTCTCTCCTCCCTCCTTTATACCCTCCCTCCTCTGTCCCCTGCCTCCTCTGTACCCTCCCTCCATTCTTAGCTCCATCTTCTGTCCAACAGCCTCTGTCCCATCAGCCTCTGTCCCCTCTCTCCTCTGTCCCATCAGCATCTGTCCCATCAGCCTCTGTTTCATCAGCCTCTGTGCACACCTTTCTCTCCCATCAGCCTCTGTCCCCTCTCGCCTCTATGAAATCAGCCACAGTCCCATCAGCCTCTGTCCCCTTTCTCCTCTGTCCCATCAGCCACTGGTCCCTCCCTCCTCTGTTCCATAAGCCTCTGTCCCTTCCCTCCTCTCTCCCATCAGCCACTCTCCCCTTCCTCCTCTGTCCCATCAGCCTATGTCTCCTCTCTCCTCTGTTCCATCAGCCTCTGTCACTTCCCTCCTCTGTCCCAGCAGCCTCTGTCCCATCCTTCTTTCAATGTCACATCAGTCTCTGTCTGCTTCCTCCTCTATCCCGTCAGCCTCTGTCATTTCCCTCCTCTGTCCCATCAGACCTTTTCCTGGGGAGAAATGCCCTGTGCGTTGGCCAATGCCCTGGGTAGCTGTGCCAGCCCAGCGTGTCTGCATCTAACGTGTAGGTAGAAAAGATGAGAGAAAGAGGGGTACAGAGAGTAGGATGGAGATAACACGGGGCCGGGGGCTGCATGAAGGGGGGAGGAAGAGGCGTCCATGGCGAGCGGAGGCATCTCAGAAGGAGGCTATGATGCCCCAGTTCCCTCAGCCACTGCGCTCACCGCATGGGAAGAACACTTGGGGAGGGAGATCTCGCTTTCCCTCCTGTGCTCTGCACTTAGAATGGCTTGGAGAACAGAGAGGGGCTCATTCCCTGACACAGCTGTGTGTCTGCACCACGTGACACGGTGAAGGTCACTTGGTTCCAAACAGCTTACACTTTCTCCGTATTTGCCCTGTACTCCGCTGATGTACTAGACTGCCCCAGGTTCAGTGCTTTATAATGGTGCGCATAAATCTGCAGTTCGCATGGGGCAACAGGCTGGGTCATCTCTCCTCCTGGGCATCCGCTGGGCAGCGTGGAGGCCAGGCCTGACACGCCTGGCGGTCAGCTGAGACCTAGATGGGCCTGTGGCTGAAACACACTATGCAGCCTCCACCTGGGGCCGGACTCCCTGGTGACAAGGTGGCGGCTGGATCCCAAGGGTGAGTTTCCCGCCTGTGCCTCAGCCTGGCACAGAGGCCCTTGCACTTCCTACTCAGGGGCGCCGCCAGAAAGCTGCCTGGTTCCAAGGAAATGAGTTCCATTGAGATGAGGAACGCCAGGTTTTCATAAAGCATTTGGGACCACAAATAATGCACATTCATGTGTGCGGGCCAAGGCTTGGCTGGGCCTTCTCTCTGCCATGTACGCTTTGAGGACAGGGGCCTATTCAATATGCACTCTTAACTAAACCACACTCTGTCCTGAAGTTCAGGCGTGGGCCTGCTGGAAGGTCACATTCAGTGAGGACGGCCGTGTTCACGTGCGGAGGGCAGACCTCCTCCCTCCGCTTCCCACGAGCTCACATGTGAGAGCTACTCAGAGTTCACGGGTCAGTTCCATGGGGCCCGTGTTTAAATGGTCTGATTTCTCACTGCCTATCACCAAACTGTCTACCGTTTCCCCTCGAATATCCCTGCTGGCTGCTTTCCCAACCCTCCTTGGAAGAGATGCCTGAATAGAAAAGAGCAAATTGGTGATGGCTGCCTCTAAGAGACAGAAATCAAGTGGTTTAAGCACGCATAGCTGGAACGGACAGGAAGCATGGCTGCCCGTCTGTGCCAATGCTGAGAAGTGACAGCAAGTGGGGCCTGGGGACCCGTGAGCGTTCGCAGTGAAGCCGGTCATTGAACTGGGAGGCCCTGCGGGTCGAGCACCATCCTTTCATTAGGTGCTTCTTCCACTGAAATGTTAACAGGCCGCCGGCTGCCTGTGGTTTAGTTCATTGCCGAACTTTGCAAACTTGAGGAGACATTAGTTAAGAAGCTCAACTTATTCTAAGATTTGACCGAGCTATTTAAGCTCTTGAGAGAAATCCACACACAATAGGCATCTCATTCGAAAGTATTGGAGAGAACAGGGCGTGGACACACCTCCATGGAGTGGAATGGGGTGAGACACGCAGCCGAGGGGCAGGGTGTGACAGAGGGCCAGACCCCAAGCCTGTTCACACTCCTTCAGCAGGGCTGGTCGCTGGCACCTGCTCTCTTCAGGCTGATGAATGTGCGGGGTGTCAGGTGAAACCTACAGGAAGTAAACAGATGCACTCATCAAAATGCAGGCGGCCTGCCTCCAGGCGCCAGCTCGGGGGCCCTCGGGCACAGCCCCGGGGACTGACTCCCTCGGCCATCCCACTGCACATCCCACTGCAGATCGCCTGGTTTCTGAATCACAGGTGCTTCAGCCTACAGACCATCTAACTTTGGAGAAAACTTGAACAAATGAATTGGATCCCTGGCTCTTCTCCCTCCCTGGCCCCGTCATCATCAGTAGCAGTGACATCAGAGCAGTGACCCTTCTGGACTCACGCCAGGACCCAGGGGCTGGCTGGGCTGTTACATTCATCTCCTCGTTTAACACTCATGACATGCTCGGCCAGTGTGGCTCAGAGGTTGAGCATCAATCTACAAACCAGGAGGTAATGGTTCAATTCCCGATCAGGGCACATGCCTGGATTGTGGACTCCGTCCCCAGTAGGGGGTGTGCAGGAAGCAGCCAATCAATGATTGTCTCTCATCATAGATGTTTCTTTTTTTAAAATATATCTGATTGATTTTTTACAGAGAGGATGGGAGAGAGAGAGAGAGAGAGTTAGAAACATCAATGAGAGAGAAACATCGATCAGCTGCCTCCTGCACACCTCCTACTGGGGATGTGCCCGCAACCAAGGTACATGCCCTTGACTGGAATCGAACCTGGGACCTCTCAGTCCGCAGGCCGACGCTCTATCCACTGAGCCAAACTGGTTTCGGCTCATCATTGATGTTTCTATCTCTCTCCCTCCCCCTTCCTCTATGAACTAACCACACACACACACACACACACACACACACACACACACACACACAAACACACATACACACATTTAAGAACAAAACAAAACTTCGCAATAACCCAAGCGGACTGACCCCAAATTCCAGAGAAGGAAGCGGAGGCTCAGAAAGGTTTAGTGAGTCCCCAAGACCACACAGCTTGGGAGCGAGGTCGTTGGGACCCCAGCCTGCGTCTGGGTCCAAGGCCACCCCTCTCATCCTCAGAATGGCTCTGGGTGCTTTCCCCTGAGAGCTTGCTACATACAGGTGTTTATCATGTGGACCAGACATCCGCCCTTACACACCAGGGCCTGGAGGGACAGGGCAGAAGCTACGGAGAGCGCGAGCAGGTGTGGGGGCACCCTGAGGGACCCTCTCCTCCTCTCTGTCCTGGCTTCATTGAAATAGAATTCCACCCCCTGGGATTCACCCATGGAGACTGTACAGCTCAGTGTCTGTAGTGTGTTCCCAGAGGTGGGCAGCCCCACCCCATTCAGTGTCAGAACTTTTCATCTTCCCCCAACACTCTGTGTCCTTCAGCTCAACATTGCATGTCTTGTCCTGTAATTTTTCAAAAAATGTTTATGTCCTCAAATGTGTCACTCTCTTATGTTATTGCTTCAGAATTGTGAGTCATCCTTACAAAACCTTTCCCCATACAAAATCCATGAGGAAATCGCCTTGTTTATGAAAATTCTCTGAAACCATAAAATCGCACAAATGGTCGGTTTGCTAACGTTCCTTGGAAACTTGCACCACTCCTCCCCCCGCACCCCTGCAGCCCTCCCAGGGCCCCTCCAGCAGGAGCTCCCTGGGCAGTGGGCTGGTGTAGACACGGGGTGCACTGATGGAAGACACGACGCTTCCCCTATTATATAAAAAAAATCTCCCTGACTTTATTGAGGACGTATGTGTGGGACCTTGTATGTGGAAGTGCCTCTGTGAGTTGGGTGTGGGATCCATCACATATGTTTCAGTATGAGTCAACCCCACAGTCTCCATGGCAGGACTTCTGTACCCAAGTCCTTCTTCACAGGCAGAGCTTCTGAACCCACAGACACAGACAGCGCCGACTAACCAGCCCCAATGTTGGCCAGGCGAAGGGTTCATGCCAGCGAGGACCCTGCCCTCAGGAATTAAACCGTGGCCTGGCCAGCCTGGCTCCGTGGTTGAGCCTCGACCCATGACCCAGGAGGTCATGGTTTGATTCCCAGTCACGGCATATGCTCAGGTTAGGGCTTGATCCCCTGTAAGGGGTGTACAGGAGACACCTGATCAATGATTCTCTCTAATCCTTGACATTTCTATCCTTCTCTCCCTCCTGCTTCCTCTCTCTGAAATCGGTAAAAACATTTTTAAAAAGATTAGTACTGTGCAATTTAAAATATATATTAAAATAATAATCCAAATCTTTCAATGTTATATGAGTTTAAGGTGGTACTGACCCTAACCAACCATCCATTGGTGACTAAACTGTATTCGACATATCCATTCATCCATCTATTCTTCTATAGTGGAACGTTGCCTCTCAAACATCTCCATCTCAAACAATATGCTTTTCACCCACACCCTTTCATGCTGTTCCCTGTATGATCAGTCACGCGTCTCTCAGGCAACAAACAAGGGAGCGAATGCGTGAGTGTGTGTCAGTTTATTGCTAAACCTCACGTTGCTAACATCTCAGGAAATGGTGCTGCGAAAATTTTCCTGTTTTTTGCTTTTGTTGCTGCTCATTATTATTACACTCGAGGCCCAGTGCACAAAAGTTTGTGCACTTGCGGGGGTCCCTCAGCCCAGCCTATGCGCTCTTGCAGTCTGGGACACCTTGGAGGATGTCCACCTGCTGGCTTAGGCCCACTCCCTGGGGGATTGGGCCCGAGCTGGCAGTCAGACATCCCTCTGGCAGCCCGGCAGCCCTCGGGGGATGTCCACTTGCCAGCGGAGAGCAGGCCTAAGCTGCAGTCGGACATCCTTAGCACTGCAGAGGAGGCGAGCGAGGCTCCCACCACCACTGCTGTGCTGGTAGCCATCAACCTGGCTTGTGGCTGAGCAGAGCTCCCCATGTGGGAGTGACCTGACCACAAGAGGGCAGCTCCTGCATTGAGTGTCTGCCCCCCAGTGGTCAGTGTGTGTCATAGTGAACAGTGATTCCCAGTCGTTCTGCTGTTAGGGTCAGTTTGCATATTACCCTTTTATTATTGAGGATAGAGGCCTGGTGCATGGGTGGGGGCTGGCTGGTTTGCCCTGAAGGGTGTCCCAGATCAGGGTGGGGGTCCTGCTGGGGTGCCTGGCCAGCCTGAGTGAGGGGCTGATGGCTGTTTGCAGGCTGGTCACACCCCCTTTAGGGTGGGTGTCCCCACGGGGTGCCTGGCCAGCCTAGTGGAGGGGCTGATGGCCGTTTCTAGGCTGGCCAAGCCCTCCGGCAACAGAAGCTCCCGGCATCTCCTTTTTTTCGTTTTCTTTTTTATTCTGGGATTTATTTACCTTCTATAATTGAAACTTTGTTGCTTTGAGTGGAGCTCAGAGCTGGCCGCAGGAAGCTTGCCTTCCTCCATCATTGGAGCAACCAAGCCTCCTGCTTGCTCCAGCGCCATGGCTGCCGGCCGCCATCTTGGTTGGGTTAATTTGCACATAGTCGCTCTGATTGGCTTGTGGGCATAGCTTAAAGTGTAGCAAAGGTATGGTCAATTTGCATGTTTGTCTTTTATTAGTGTAGATTTTCTTTTTTTACTGTACATTTCGTTTTCTTTTTGTCAAATCCTCATTTCCATTTCATGTCCTTTTTGTTTTTAAGGTCTTTATTTATAGGTAAAACTGTATATTAGACATGTGTTGTATAGGAGAAACATTCAAACAGGAGGTCACTTAGAGGTCTGCAAGGCATTAATTCAATTTACCTTATTTCTAAAGGAAAGCAGGATTCAGGTCTAGAACAGCCTTCCAGAACGAAACAGGTCGCGAACGGAGGTTCCACTCACTGTATTCATTATCCAGTTAATCTGTATGAGCATCTACAATGTGTCAGACACTCTGCTATGACTGTGAGGGTCTTTTATATGTTTATGTTATCCACCGTGAGGAAGATTCTGAAAACATGTATTATTGGACACTGAAATGCTAATTTTTAAAATGTTTTTAGCCTGAAGGGTTAGGAGCCAGGAAAGCAGTACTTGGCTTTTCTCTTTCCAAAGGCGCCTTTTGTCTGGAAGCTTTCAACCCTCTGCCCAGCTCAGGAAGAGGAACGAGTAAACTTCCATTCACGACCCGGCCAGTTTTGCTCAGTGGATAGAGTGTCGGCTGTGGACTCAGGGGTGCCGGGTTCGATTCCGGTCAAGGGCATGTACCTTGGTTGCGGGCACATTCCCAGTACGGGGTGTGTGGGAGGCAGCTGATCGATGTTTCTCTCTCATCCATGTTTCTAACTCTCTATCCCTCTCCCTTCCTCTCAGCAGAAAAATCAATAAAATATATTTTTTAAAAACTTCCATTCACTAATGTACTCTGCAAAAGTCAGCATGATGTATGCTGCTTGCTTCTTGCTCAGATACTCAAAGTCAGAAGGGACTGTGTGATTGCTTTGGGATGGAGTTAAGTCCAGATCATTGTATTTGTCCTTAGTCATTTTTTACCAGTCCGTCTCTTCCCTGACATGATTCATACGGAGCCTGGACTGGATTCTTTAAAACAAATGAGTAAATGAAGAGAAAGACAGAAACATGGGGCGAGAGCATGAACTAACACCAAAATAAATGAATGCATCCTCTCTCTCTCTCTCTCTCTCCCTCTCTCTCTCTCTCTCTCTCTCTCTCTCTCTCTCTCTTTCTCTCTCTCTCTCTCTCATGCATGAACACACCCCTGAGGATTTCAGTCCATTTAATGACAATGAACCAGGTGTTGGGCTGAGAGCAGTGCAGCCTGCGCCACCCCCCATCCCCCGCCCAGGCGGTTCTGAATATTTTTAAAAATCCGTTCATAGATTCCTCCGCAGGCTCGCTCCCGGGGAATATTTGCTATTGGCGCTCAGCATGAGGACCTGAGTCCACCTCACACGCCTGGGGGCCCTGGTCCCAATGAGACGGCTCCTGGAGAGCCTGACGCGGTGTGTGTGTGTGCGGGGGGGAGTGAGGCTCAATGCAGAACAAAGTACAGCACTTAACTCTCCGTTCCTTCCCACCATTTTGCTCTCTGTCATGTTTTCCAGGGACCCTCAGAGCCTAGACCCGCCGGAGGTGAGCTACGCGAAGCTGCAGTATGCAGGCTGGGGCCCCAAAGGCCAGCAGCTGGTAAGCAAGCGCTTTTGTGGCTGCGTGCTCCTGGGATGGAGGTGACGCCTTGTAGCCTGAACATATCTCCCCCTGGTCTGCGTGCCTGAGTGGCATGTGGATAGCACACCAGAGGTTCTGCACGTGGACAACGTCGGTTTCTTTCCTGATAGAGGATCCTCTTAAAACTGGAATCGGCCCTGGACGTGGTCTCAGTGGTTAGAGTGTCGGCCCACCAACCGAAGGGTCTCAGGGTCGATTCCTGGTCAAGGGCACGTACGTGGGTTTCAGGTTCGCTCCCTGGCCGGGTCGGAGCGCACCTGGGAGGCAAGCAATCGATGCGTCTCTCTCACATCAATGTTTCTCTCTCTGTGTCTCTTCCCACTCTCCTTCCCTCCCTTCTACTCTCCCTAAACGTCAATGAAAAAATGCCCTCGGGTGAGGAATGGAACCGCGTTTGCTTTGGTTTCCATGTACACTGTCCTGGGCCTGGTCCCCCGTTCCTGTGGGCGTGACTGCAGGTAAAGCTCATGGTGAGGCCGGCGAGGGAGGCCTGGCGCTGCTCACGGGGCACTGGCACTGCTGGCTGAGGCACTGGCACTGGAATGCTGGCTCCTTTCTCCGGCGGGTTTGGTGAAGAAGGTAGATCTGCGGTCACAGTTGGGCTCGGCCCCCAGCCTGGAGCAGCCTCGGGGGCAGGGTCCCAGGGTGGTGCACCTCTGGGCTCTGCACCCAACGCCCTCATGGTTCCTACTCCAACTGGCAGCACAAGCTGTTTGAGGGCACCTAGGGGCAGGGGCCTGGTGAGAGGCCCTGAGTGAGGCCGGGGGTGGGAGGGCCTGGTGAGAGGCCCTGAGTGAGGCCGGGGGTGGGAGGGCCTGGTGAGAGGCCCTGAGTGAGGCCGGGGGTGGGAGGGCCTGGTGAGAGGTCCTGAGTGAGGCCGGGGGTGGGAGGGCCTGGTGAGAGGCCCTGAGTGAGGCCGGGGGTGGGAGGGCCTGGTGAGAGGTCCTGAGTGAGGCCGGGGGTGGGAGGGCCTGGTGAGAGGTCCTGAGTGAGGCCGGGGGTGGGAGGGCCTGGTGAGAGGTCCTGAGTGAGGCCGGGGGTGGGAGGGCCTGGTGAGAGGCCCTGAGTGAGGCCGGGGGTGGGAGGGCCTGGTGAGAGGCCCTGAGTGAGGCCGGGGGTGGGAGGGCCTGGTGAGAGGTCCTGAGTGAGGCCGGGGGTGGGAGGGCCTGGTGAGAGGTCCTGAGTGAGGCCGGGGGTGGGAGGGCCTGGTGAGAGGCCCTGAGTGAGGCCAGGGTGTGGGAGGGCCTGCTGAGAGGCCCTGAGTGAGGCCGGGGGTGGGAGGGCCTGGTGAGAGGCCCTGAGTGAGGCGGGGCGGTGGGAGGGCCTGCTGAGAGGCCCTGAGTGAGGCGGGGCGGTGGTAGGGCCTGCTGAGAGGCCCTGAGTGAGGCCGGGGGTGGGAGGGCCTGGTGAGAGGCCCTGAGTGAGGCCGGGGGTGGGAGGGCCTGGTAGAGGCCCTGAGTGAGGCCAGGGTGTGGGAGGGCCTGGTGAGAGGTCCTCAGTGAGGCCGGGGGTGGGAGGGCCTGGTGAGAGGCCCTGAGTGAGGCCAGGGTGTGGGAGGGCCTGCTGAGAGGCCCTGAGTGAGGCCGGGGGTGGGAGGGCCTGGTGAGAGGCCCTGAGTGAGGCCGGGGGTGGGAGGGCCTGGTGAGAGGCCCTGAGTGAGGCCAGGGTGTGGGAGGGCCTGGTGAGAGGTCCTGAGTGAGGCCGGGGGTGGGAGGGCCTGGTGAGAGGCCCTGAGTGAGGCCAGGGTGTGGGAGGGCCTGCTGAGAGGCCCTGAGTGAGGCCGGGGGTGGGAGGGCCTGGTGAGAGGCCCTGAGTGAGGCCAGGGTGTGGGAGGGCCTGCTGAGAGGCCCTGAGTGAGGCCGGGGGTGGGAGGGCCTGCTGAGAGGCCCTGAGTGAGGCGGGGCGGTGGGAGGGCCTGCTGAGAGGCCCTGAGTGAGGCCGGGGGTGGGAGGGCCTGGTGAGAGGCCCTGAGTGAGGCCGGGGGTGGGAGGGCCTGGTGAGAGGCCCTGAGTGAGGCCAGGGTGTGGGAGGGCCTGGTGAGAGGCCCTGAGTGAGGCCAGGGGGTGGGAGGGCCTGGTGCGAGGCCCTGAGTGAGGCCAGGGTGTGGGAGGGCCTGGTGAGAGGCCCTGAGTGAGGCGGGGCGGTGGGAGGGCCTGCTGAGAGGCCCTGAGTGAGGCGGGGAGTGGGAGGGCCTGCTGAGAGGCCCTGAGTGAGGCGGGGAGTGGGAGGGCCTGCTGAGAGGCCCTGAGTGAGGCGGGGAGTGGGAGGGCCTGCTGAGAGGCCCTGAGTGAGGCGGGGAGTGGGAGGGCCTGCTGAGAGGCCCTGAGTGAGGCGGGGAGTGGGAGGGCCTGCTGAGAGGTCCTGAGTGAGGCCGGGGGTGGGAGGGCCTGGTGAGAGGTCTTGAGTGAGGCCGGGGGTGGGAGGGCCTGCTGAGAGACCCTGAGTGAGGCCAGGGTGTGGGAGGGCCTGGTGAGAGGCCCTGAGTGAGGCGGGGAGTGGGAGGGCCTGCTGAGAGGCCCTGAGTGAGGCGGGGAGTGGGAGGGCCTGCTGAGAGGTCCTGAGTGAGGCCGGGGGTGGGAGGGCCTGGTGAGAGGCCCTGAGTGAGGTCAGGGTGTGGGAGGGCCTGGTGAGAGGCCCTGAGTGAGGTCAGGGTGTGGGAGGGCCTGGTGAGAGGCCCTGAGTGAGGTCAGGGTGTGGGAGGGCCTGCTGAGAGGCCCTGAGTGAGGTCAGGGTGTGGGAGGGCCTGGTGAGAGGTCCTGAGTGAGGCGGGGCGGTGGGAGGGCCTGGTGAGAGGTCCTGAGTGAGGCCGGGGGTGGGAGGGCCTGGTGAGAGGTCCTGAGTGAGGCCGGGGGTGGGAGGGCCTGCTGAGAGGCCCTGAGTGAGGCCAGGGTGTGGGAGGGCCTGGTGAGAGGCCCTGAGTGAGGCGGGGAGTGGGAGGGCCTGCTGAGAGGCCCTGAGTGAGGCCGGGGGTGGGAGGGCCTGGTGAGAGGCCCTGAGTGAGGCGGGGCGGTGGGAGGGCCTGCTGAGAGGCCCTGAGTGAGGCGGGGCGGTGGTAGGGCCTGCTGAGAGGCCCTGAGTGAGGCCGGGGGTGGGAGGGCCTGGTGAGAGGCCCTGAGTGAGGCCGGGGGTGGGAGGGCCTGGTGAGAGGTCCTGAGTGAGGCCGGGGGTGGGAGGGCCTGGTGAGAGGCCCTGAGTGAGGCCGGGGGTGGGAGGGCCTGGTGAGAGGCCCTGAGTGAGGCCAGGGTGTGGGAGGGCCTGGTGAGAGGTCCTGAGTGAGGCCAGGGTGTGGGAGGGCCTGGTGAGATGTCCTGAGTGAGGCCGGGGGTGGGAGGGCCTGGTGAGAGGCCCTGAGTGAGGCCAGGGTGTGGGAGCGCCTGGTGAGAGGTCCTGAGTGAGGCCGGGGGTGGGAGGGCCTGGTGAGAGGTCCTGAGTGAGGCCGGGGGTGGGAGGGCCTGGTGAGAGGCCCTGAGTGAGGCCAGGGTGTGGGAGGGCCTGGTGAGAGGTCCTGAGTGAGGCCGGGGGTAGGAGGGCCTGGTGAGAGGCCCTGAGTGAGGCCAGGGTGTGGGAGGGCCTGCTGAGAGGCCCTGAGTGAGGCCGGGGGTGGGAGGGCCTGGTGAGAGGCCCTGAGTGAGGCCAGGGTGTGGGAGGGCCTGCTGAGAGGCCCTGAGTGAGGCCGGGGGTGGGAGGGCCTGGTGAGAGGCCCTGAGTGAGGCGGGGCGGTGGGAGGGCCTGCTGAGAGGCCCTGAGTGAGGCGGGGCGGTGGTAGGGCCTGCTGAGAGGCCCTGAGTGAGGCCGGGGGTGGGAGGGCCTGGTGAGAGGCCCTGAGTGAGGCCGGGGGTGGGAGGGCCTGGTGAGAGGCCCTGAGTGAGGCCAGGGTGTGGGAGGGCCTGGTGAGAGGCCCTGAGTGAGGCCAGGGTGTGGGAGGGCCTGCTGAGAGGCCCTGAGTGAGGCCGGGGGTGGGAGGGCCTGCTGAGAGGCCCTGAGTGAGGCCGGGGGTGGGAGGGCCTGGTGAGAGGCCCTGAGTGAGGCGGGGCGGTGGGAGGGCCTGCTGAGAGGCCCTGAGTGAGGCGGGGCGGTGGGAGGGCCTGCTGAGAGGCCCTGAGTGAGGCCGGGGGTGGGAGGGCCTGGTGAGAGGCCCTGAGTGAGGCCGGGGGTGGGAGGGCCTGGTGAGAGGCCCTGAGTGAGGCCAGGGTGTGGGAGGGCCTGGTGAGAGGCCCTGAGTGAGGCCAGGGGGTGGGAGGGCCTGGTGAGAGGCCCTGAGTGAGGCCAGGGTGTGGGAGGGCCTGGTGAGAGGCCCTGAGTGAGGCGGGGCGGTGGGAGGGCCTGCTGAGAGGCCCTGAGTGAGGCGGGGAGTGGGAGGGCCTGCTGAGAGGCCCTGAGTGAGGCGGGGAGTGGGAGGGCCTGCTGAGAGGCCCTGAGTGAGGCGGGGAGTGGGAGGGCCTGCTGAGAGGCCCTGAGTGAGGCGGGGAGTGGGAGGGCCTGCTGAGAGGCCCTGAGTGAGGCGGGGAGTGGGAGGGCCTGCTGAGAGGTCCTGAGTGAGGCCGGGGGTGGGAGGGCCTGGTGAGAGGTCCTGAGTGAGGCCGGGGGTGGGAGGGCCTGCTGAGAGGCCCTGAGTGAGGCCAGGGTGTGGGAGGGCCTGGTGAGAGGCCCTGAGTGAGGCGGGGAGTGGGAGGGCCTGCTGAGATGCCCTGAGTGAGGCGGGGAGTGGGAGGGCCTGCTGAGAGGTCCTGAGTGAGGCCGGGGGTGGGAGGGCCTGGTGAGAGGCCCTGAGTGAGGTCAGGGTGTGGGAGGGCCTGGTGAGAGGCCCTGAGTGAGGTCAGGGTGTGGGAGGGCCTGGTGAGAGGCCCTGAGTGAGGTCAGGGTGTGGGAGGGCCTGCTGAGAGGCCCTGAGTGAGGTCAGGGTGTGGGAGGGCCTGGTGAGAGGTCCTGAGTGAGGCGGGGCAGTGGGAGGGCCTGGTGAGAGGTCCTGAGTGAGGCCGGGGGTGGGAGGGCCTGGTGAGAGGTCCTGAGTGAGGCCGGGGGTGGGAGGGCCTGGTGAGAGGCCCTGAGTGAGGCCAGGGTGTGGGAGGGCCTGGTGAGAGGCCCTGAGTGAGGCGGGGAGTGGGAGGGCCTGCTGAGAGGCCCTGAGTGAGGCGGGGAGTGGGAGGGCCTGCTGAGAGGTCCTGAGTGAGGCCGGGGGTGGGAGGGCCTGGTGAGAGTCCCTGAGTGAGGTCAGGGTGTGGGAGGCCCTGGTGAGAGGCCCTGAGTGAGGTCAGGGTGTGGGAGGGCCTGGTGAGAGGCCCTGAGTGAGGCGGGGCGGTGGGAGGGCCTGGTGAGAGGTCCTGAGTGAGGCCGGGGGTGGGAGGGCCTGGTGAGAGGCCTGAGTGAGGCGGGGCAGTGGGAGGGCCTGGTGAGAGGCCCTGAGTGAGAGGGGAGGGGAGGGTGGGGGGGCAGGACGAGGGAGGCGGGGTACTGGGGTTCGGTCCAGGCTGCCCACTGAGTTCCCGCGGGTCAGCTCTGCCACTGTCCGGCTCTGTCAGCTGGCCGAGCACTGAGGGGAGGACGGGGTAAGAGGACCGCCCACGTCTGCCCCCTCTCCAGCCCATGTTGTCTAAGCCCTTTATTTCAATAGATCATACGGCGCCTCCCCCCCTTGCAGGAAGTCTGCCCCCTGCCCCCCGTTTTGAAGGTCACGTGTCTCGGTTGCTGCCTTCAAGTCGCCATCTCCTTCTGCATCTTGAAGCTGACGGGCTCAAGCTGCACTTAAAGACCCTTTTCTAAAACGGCACAGAAGCGGGCCTTTTGGTGAGCGGTGAGCGGTGAGTGTGCACTGGAGGTCCTGGAGATGAAGCCAGGCCTGTTTCCGCTCAGGGAAACCTCTTTCCTGGTTGCGTATTCATTCCACTGCCTCGAATTGATTTAAAGAAACAGGAGTATGTGGGTGACAAACTATTTGAGCTGTCACTGAAGCGTCCCTGATGCTGAGAATCTGGTAGCAGTTTTGGAGAAGCAGTCAGCTGACCCGCATGGAAGTGTGACGGGGCTGGGAGGGCGTTGGAGCGGACGCCGATCCATCACTCGGTCATGGCAAGGAGACAAATCCACCTTCCCCGACGCTCCAACTTACGGAGAACCAAGTGCAGTTTCACAGGAGTTGGTGGATATGAAGCCATTAGACTAGTGGCTCTCAACCTGTGGGTCGCGACCGATTTGGCGGTCGAACGACCCTTTCACAGGGGTCGCCTGAGACCATCCTGCAGATCAGATATTTACATGACGATTCATAACAGAGTGACATGATAGTTATGAAGTAGCAACGGAAATAATGTCATGGTTGGGTCCCAACATGAGGAGCTGTGTTTAAAGGGCCAGCAGACTGAGAACCACTGGATTAGACAGAGGCCAACAGCCAGGAACTGAGCACAGGTTCAGGGGTTCCCTCCAGTGGGAGGCGGCTGATGCGCTCGGGGGCTTCTCAGTTTTTACACTTTGGGGACGTTGAGCTTTCAATCGTGCAGCTCTCGTACTGAGAGGAGCAGACGCTGGAACTCGCCACCGAGAGCGCGTCCTGTGCGGAGGCGCCGGCACAGGTGTCCCTTGAGGGGCGGGTGGCTGTTCAGGCTGGCGGGCCGCTCCGCCTCCGTGTCCGCGACTTCGCTTCACTGCCGTGGAGAGAAAGCAGTGGTAGACGGACAGACACAAGTGGAAGGCATGTTCCAATAAAACGTTATTTACCAGGACAGGAGTGGGCAGCGGCTGAGGTTTGCTGAGTCCTTGGCCATCTTGGCTGTGAAAGCTGACCTAGGACCAGCTCCCCACAAACAGGCCGCCAGACAGCTCCCCGTGGGCAGGCCCCCGGACAGCTCCCCGTGGATAGGCCCCTGGCGCTCCTTCTCTCGAGATGGAAACCCACAACCTGCGAGCAAGCCTCGCACACTAACAGGTTCCTCGTTGCCCTTTTATCCTAAAAGGTAACTGAAAGGGCGATTTGTTGCGGGGCCTATGTGGGCCGGCTGCCGGGCCCCATGAGGCACAGCCTGACCACGCTGCTGGCGGCCTCGGGCACCGACTCCCCAGCCCACAGAGGGAGCCCGGCGCAGGCCGCCACCCGCCCGCAGCCCCCGGACCGGACCCATGTGGCAGCAGTGGCGGCGGGGTGGGGCACATGCCCTCGCCTGAGGAGATGGAGGAGGAGGCGATCGTCAGCGCCCCCAGGAACGAGACGGACGATGTGGACTTCCTGTCTGGGCTGGAACTGGTCGATGTGCTGGACCCCCGGCAACCGGACTGGCCCCTGGAGCCCGGGCTCAGCTCGCCCTGGGGGGGGCTAGGACTGCGGCCTCCATCTTGCCCTGGGTCCTCCATTTTTGGGGCGGCCGCCATGTGCTCAGGAGAGTGCCTGCTTCCCAGAAGCCCAGGCCCCTACTGGCGACGCCCGGGCTTTCTTTGAACTAACCAATGTCAATCAAGAGACGTGCGCGCCATAGAGATGACCACATCCTGTGTAACAAGACCCGACTCACGCCTGGCCAATGGGCGTGGCCCACAGTCTCCTCCCCTGCCCTTTCTATAAAACCCACAATCCCATCAGGCCTTGCTCTCTCTCGGCCACTGGGGCTTACCGTTGCATTGGTGAGTGTGGTTGATTAGCCGAACTAGTTCGAAATGAAGCACTCTTTGCTTTTGCATTGGACTCGCTGGCTCCCTGGTGGGCATTTTGGGAACCTTGAAATCTGGGCACAACAACATGCAGTAAACAAGATTTCAAGAAAAACAATTTGACCTATAACTAGAGGCCTGGTGCCCAGATTTGTGCACCAGTGGGGTCCCTTGTCCCTCTCACCATCCGGAACCCCTCAGGACATGTCTGAGCCCCACAGGCCAGAGGAGGAACCCCCACGGTGGCCTCTAGTATGCATATAAGATTTTTGGTGAATCTCTTCCCGCCCTCCCCCAACCCCTTCCCTCTGAGATTCATCAAGCTGTTCCATGGTTCCATGCCTGTGCATTGAGCCTCTGCCCCCTGGTGCTCACTGCTTATCATAGCACTGGTCCAACTTTCGCTTAGGCTTTTATATATTTACATGTTATGTGCAATAAACATTAATATTTCAAGAAAAACTTTTTAAAAAGAACTAGAGGCCGGGTTCACGGATTCGTGCACCAGCGGAGTCCCTCGTCCTGGCCTGGGCCCTCTCACAGTCCAGGACCCCTCAGGGCAAGTCGCACTGCTGGTTTCAACCCGATCCCTGCAGGTAGGCTGAGGGACCCAACCGGGGGCCTCTAGTGTGCATATAAGATCTTTGGTGCATCTCTTCTCACCTTCCCCCTTCCTCCTTCCCTCTGAGGTTCATCTGTCTGTTCCATGTTTCCATGCCTGAGCTTTGAGTGTCTGACTCCTGGTGGTCAATGTGCATCATAGCACTGGTCCAAGGGTAGCTTAGGACTTTATATACACTGAGTGGCTAGATTATTATGACCACCTGATGTGTGTAGGCAAATAAGCCATACACTGCATTGTTTGGGATATGGAAGCTGAAGGCCTGGTCGAACGCCTTTGCTGTCTGCAGTTACCAAGATAAAACATCTCCAATTTGCACAGGAACACAAGGATTGGACAAGTTGAGCATTGGAAAAAAGTCATGTGGTCAGATGAATCATGTTTCCAGTTGCATCAGCAGATGGCAGAGTGAGGATTTGGTGGAAACAACATGAAAGCATGCACCCCACATGCATGAGTACAGCCCTTCAAGCTGGTGGGGGCAGCGTTATGGTTTGGGGCATGTTTTCCTTGGCATGATTTAGGCCCTTTAATTTGCGTGGAACAACATCTGAATAGCACAACATACCTAAGTTCATCCTGTCTTGTTGATGGCGTATCCCAATGGCGTCTTCCAACAAGACAGTGTGCCATGATGGTGCTCGTATGGTGCAGGAGTAGTTTCAACAACATGAGGGAGACTTTACCTTGCTTATGTGGCCCCCACAATCACCAGATCTCCATCCAATTGAGCATTTGTGGGACGAAGTTAAAAGAGCCATCAGGCAGCTGGTTCCACAACCCTCAAATCTCACAGAACTGGACAGTGCTATTCATCAGGCATGGTGTCAGATTACTCACATCACCTTTTAACATCTTGCGGAGCCATGCCAAGATAATTCACCGCAGTACTGAAGGCAAAAGGTGGCCCAACGAAATACTGATGGTGTTGTCATAATAATCTGGCCACTCAGTGTATATAGACTAGTGGCCCGGTGCCCAAAATTCGTGTGTGGGGGTGGTGCGGTGTCCATCAGCCCTGCCTGCACCCTCTCCAATCTGGGACCCATTAGGGGTGGTCTGACTGCTGGTTTGGGCATGATTTCTGGGATCAGGCCTAAACTAGCAGTCAAACATCCCTCTCACCATCCAGGACCTCTGGCTCCTAACTACTCACCTGCCTGATTGCCCCTAACCACTCTGCCTGCAGGCCTGTGTACCCTAAGCAGCCCCCCAGCCATCTGTCTTACCCTCAACTGCCCCCCACTGCCGGTCTGCTCACCCACAACTGGCCCCCAATGCTGGCCTGCTCGCCGCCAATTGCCCACAATTACCGGCCTGCTCCCCTCCGTCTGCCTTTCCTGCTGGCCTGCTTGCCCCCCATCTGACCCCCCTGATGGCCTGCTTGCTCCCAAGTGCCCTCTCCTCCTGGCCTAATCACCCCTGACTGCCTCTGCCTCGGCCCCACTACCATGGCTTTTCCCCAAAGGACATCTAGAACAGGGGTCCTCAAACTACGGCCCGCGGGCCACATGCAGCCCGCCGAAAACATTTATCTGGCCCGCCGGGTGGTTTGCCGCCACTGCCTGTCCTGCTTAGCAGCCAACTCGTCCCGTGCCCGCAGTGCGCATGTGTGGAATGTCTGAGGGACAGTGAACTGGACTCCGGTTAAAAATGTTTGAGGACCTCAGATCTAGAAGGTCTCCTGGTCTAATTAACATATTAACCTTTTATTAGTAAAGATGTTATGTGCAATGAACATTCATATTTCAAGAAAGACTTTTAAACATAATATTCCATGTAATAAATGTTAATATTTGTAGGAAAAAAGATTTAAAATATAATAATATTACCAAAACTATACTAACATAGTATATCACAAAAGTTGTAGGAAATATGAAAAATCTTCAAATAACAGGATTGCTTCTATTATATTCTAAAATAGTTTTTGTTCTGGCTCTATTTTGTGTTCATCCGTTTACGTTTTTCATTATATTGCACAAACGAGTGAGCTCACATGATATTTGTCTTTCTCTGACTGGCTTATTTTGCTTAGCATAATGCTCCCTAGGTCCATCCGTGCTGTTGCAAATGGTAAAAGTTCCTTCTCTTTTATGGCAGCGTAGTATTCCATTGTATAGACGTACCACGGTTTTCTAATCCACTCAGCTGCTAAGTGCGGCACTTAGGCTGTTTCCAAATCTTAGCTCTTGTACATTGTGCTGCTATGAACAGAGGGGTGCATATGTCCTTTCTGATTGGTGTTTCTGATTTCTTGGGATATAGTCCTAGAAGTGGGATTACTGGGTCCAATGGGAGTTCCATTTTTAATTTTTTGAGGAAAATCCACACTGTCTTCCACAGTGGTTGCACCAGTCTGCATTCCCACAGCAGTGCAAGAGGGTTCCTTTTTGTCCCCATCCTCGCCAGCACTTGTGTTTGTTGATTTGTTGATGATAACCATTCTGACAGGTGTGAGATGGTATGTCCTTGTCGTTTTGATTTGCATCTCTCTGATGATGATTGTCTGATACTTTGCTGCCTATGGATTCATCTGCCTATGGATATATGTCTGATATTTGCTGCCTATGGATTCTTCTAAGATTGTTATGGTTTCCCGCCTTATGTTTAAATCCTTTATCCATTTTGAGTTTATTTTTGTGTTTGGTGTAAGTTGGTGGCCTAGTTTCTCTCTTTCTTTTTTTTGCTTGTATCCATCCAATTTTCCCAACACCATTTATTGAAGAGACTATCTTGACTCCATTGTATATTGTTGTCTCTTTTGTCAAATATGAATTGAGTTCAATGGCCTGGGTTGATTTCTGGATTCTCTGTTTGATTTCATTAGTCTACACGTCTGTTCTTGTGCCAGTACCAGGCAGTGTTGAGAACTGAGGCTTTGTAATATGGCTTAATATTTGGTATTGTTAGCCCTCCAACCTTGTTGTTCTGTCTCAGGATTGCTGTGGCTATTTGGGGTCTTTTTAAATTCCATAGGAATTTTTGAATAGTTTGTTGTAGGTCTGTGAAATGTTCCGTTTGTTTCTTAATGGGATTTTCATTGAACCTATAGATTGCTACCAGTGGTGTGGACAATTTTAATGATGTTGATTCTACCAATCCATGAACACGGTATATCCTTCCATTTATTTATGTCTTCCTCTATCTCTTTTTTCAACATCCTGTAGTTTTCCGAGTACAGGTGATTTACCTCATGAGTTAAGTTTATTCCTAGGTATCTTAATTTTTGGGGGGCAGGGGTAAATGGGATTGTTGTATTAGTTTCTCTCTGTGTGAGTTCATTATTGGTGGATTTTCTGAAACAGTCTGAGGAGTATACTAGTAGGTGTTAGTTCTTCTTTGAATGTTCGGTAAAACTCCGCTGTGAAGCCATCTCTTGGATGTTTAGTGACTTTGACTATGTTTTCATATGTCTCTTGGCCTTCTGTGTGTCCTCTTTCTTTCTTTTTTTTTTTTAACAGGTTTTTTTTTTATTTTTTTAAGTTTTATTGCTTAAAGTATTAGAAATGGTATAACATATGTGTCCTTTTTTTTCAACCCGCCCTTGACAATCCCCCGCCCTCCCTTACCCCCCAGTGTCTTATGTCCATTGGTTATGCTTATATGCGTGCATACAAGTACTTCGGTTGATCTCTTACCCCACTCCCTCCTGCCCCCCAACCCTTTCTGGCCTTCCCGCTGCAGTTTGACAATCTGTTTGAGGCAGCTCTGCCTCTGTATCTATTATTGTTCAAAAGATTATAATGGTCTCTATTATCCATGAATGAGTGAGATCATGTGGTACTTTTCCTTCATTGACTGGCTTATTTCACTTAGCATAATGCTCTCCAGTTCCATCCATGCCGCTGCAAATGGTAAGAGTTCCTTCTTTTTTACAGCAGCATAGTATTCCATCGTGTAGATGTACCACAGTTTTCTAATCCATTCATCTACTGATGGGCACTTAGGCTGTTTCCAGATCTTAGCTATGATGAATTGTGATGCTATGAACAGAGGGGTACATATATCCTTTCTGATTGGTGTTTCTGGTTTCTTGGGATATATTCCTAGAAGAGGGATCACAGGGTCAAGTGGAAGTTCCATTTTTAGTTTTTTGAGGAAACTGCATACTGTCTTCCATAGTGGCTGCACCAGTCTGCATTCCCACCAGCAGTGCACGAGTGTTCCTTTTTCTCCACATCCTCTCCAGCACTTGTCGTTTGTTGAATTGTGGATGATAGCGAGTCTGACAGGTGTGAGATGGTACCTCATTGTTGTTTTGATTTGCATCTCTCAGATGATTAGTGACTTTGAGCATGTTTTCATATGTCTCTTGGCTTTCTGAATGTCCTCTTTTGAAAGGTGTCTATTTAGATGGGCAAAGGCCCATTTTTTGATTGGATTGTTTATCTTCCTTTTGTTAAGTTGTATGAGTTCCCTATAAATTTTGGAGATTAGGCCCTTACAAGATATGACATTGGCAAATATGTTTTCCCACGCAGTGGGTTTTCTTGTTGTTTTGTTGATGGTTTCTTTTGCTGTGCAGAAGCTTTTTATTTTGATATGAGTCCCATTTGTTCATTTTCTCTTTAGTTTCAAGTGCCCTAGGAGCTGTATCAGTGAAGAAATTGCTTCGGCATATGTCTGAGATTTTATTGCCTTTGGATTCTTCTAGAATTTTTATGGTTTCCCGTCGTACATTTAAGTCCTTTATCCATTTTGAGTTTATTTTTGTGTTTGGTGTAAGTTGGTGGTCTAGTTTCATTTTCTTGCGTATATCTGTCCAATTTTCCCAACACCATTTATTGAAGAGACTATCTTGACTCCGTTGTATGTTTTTGCCGCCTTTGGCAAATATTAATTGAGCATATTGGTTCGGGCCGATTTCTGGGCTCTCTGTTCTATTCCATTGATCTATATGCCTGTTTTTGTGCCAGTACCAGGCAGTTTTGAGAACAGTGGCTTTGTAATACAACTTGATATCTGGTATTGATATCCCACCTACTTTGTTCTTTCTCAGGACTGCTGCAGCTATTTGGGGTCTTTTTTCATTCCAGATGAATTTGTGGAGAGTTCGTTCTAGATCTGTGAAGTATGTCGTTGGTATTCTAATGGGAAGTGCGTTGAATTTACAGATTGCTTTGGGTGGTATGGACATTTTAATGATGTTGATTCTACCAATCCATGAACATGGTATGTTCTTCCATCTGTTTATGTCTTCCTCTATCTCTTTTTTCAACGTCCTGAAGTTTTCTGAGTAGAGGTCTTTTACCTCTTTAGTTAAGTTTATTCCTAGGTAGCTCAATTTTTTTGGTGCGATGGTAAATGGGATTGTTTTTTTTTTAGTTTCTCTTTCTGAAAGATCACTGTTGGTGTATAGAAATGCCTCAGATTTCTTGGGGGTTAATTTTGTATCCTGCTACATTGCAAAATTTGTGTATTAAGTCTAGTAGTTTTTTGATGGAGTCTCTAGGGTTTTGTATGTATAATATCATGTCGTCTGCAAGTAAGGACATTTTTACTTCCTCTTTTCCAATTTGGATGCCTTTTATTTCTTCTTCTTGTCTAATTGCAATGGCTAATACTTCCAGTACTATGTTGAACAGGAGTGGTGAGAGTGGGCATCCCTGTCTTGATCCTGTCCTTAGGGGAAATGGTGTTAGTTTTTGTCCATTGAGTATGATGTTGGCTGTGGGCCTGTCATATATGGCTTTTATTATGTTGAGGTATGATCCTTCTACTCCCACGTTGCTGAGAGTTTTTATCAAAAATGGGTGTTGGATTTTGTCAAATGCTTTTTCTGCATCAATTGATATGACCATATGATTTTTTTGTTTCAGTTTGTTTATGTGACGTATCACGTTTATTGATTTGCGGATATTGTACCATCCTTGCATCCCTGGGATAAATCCTACTTGGTCATGGTGTATGATCTTTCTGATGTACTGCTGGTTCCGATGTGCCAATATTTGGTTGAGGATTTTGGCATCTATGTTCATGAGGGATATTGGCCTGTAATTCTCTTTCATTGTGTTGTCTTTACCTGGTTTTGGTATTAGAGTGATGCTGGCTTCATAGAATGAGATTGCAAGTGTTCCTTCCTCTTTAATTTTTTGTAGTAGTCTGAGGAGGATAGGTTTTAGTTCTTCCTTGAATGTTTGGCAAAACTCCCCTGTGAAGCCGTCTGGTCCTGGGCTTTTGTTTGCTGGAAGTGTTTTGATGACTGCTTCAATTTCTTCCATAGTTATTGGCCTATTGAGATTTTTAGATTCTTCCTGATTGAGTGTTGGAATGTTGTATTTTTCTAGGAATGTGTCCATTTCCTCCAGGTTGTCTAGTTTGTTGGAGTTAAGCTGTCCATAGTGTTTTTTAACAATCATTTGTATTTCTGTGGGGTCTGTTGTTATTTTGCCTCTATCGTTTCTGATTTTCTTTATTTGGGTCCTCTCTATTTGTTTCTTGGTGAGCCTGTCTAGAGGTTTGTCAATCTTGTTTATCCTTTCAAAGAACCAGCTCTTGGTTTCATTGATTTTCTGTATTGTTTGTGTTTTTTTGTTTGTTTGTTTTGGTCTCTATGTCATTTATTTCTGCTCTAATCTTTATTATCTCCTTCCTTCTGCTCACTCTGGGGTTTTCTTGTTGCTCTCTTTCTAATTCTTTGAGTTGTAGAGATAGATGATTTACTACCATTTTTTCTTGTTTTTTGAGATAGGCCTGTAGAGCTATAAACTTCCCTCTCAGGCCTGCTTTCATTGCGTCCCATAGGTTTTGGATTGTTGTGTTTTCATTGTCGTTAGTTTCCAGGATGTTTTTAATTTCTTCTTTGATCTCATTGGTAACCCAATCAATATTTAATAACATGCTATTCAGCTTCCAAGTGTTTGAGTATTTTCGGTTGTTTTTATTGTAGTTTATTTCTAATATTATGCTGTCGTGGTCTTAGATGATGCTTGGTATGATTTCAATCTTCTTGAATTTGGGGAGACTTTGTTTGTGACGCAATATGTGGTCTATTTTTGAATGTGTCTTATGAGCACTTGAGTCGAATGTATATTCCGTGGCTTTGGGGTGAAGCGTTCTGAAGATGTCAATTAAGTCCATCTGATCTGGTGAGTCATTTAGAATTGCTATTTCTTTGCTGAGTGTTTGTCTAGAGGATTTATCCAGTGATGTCAGTGTTGTATTAAAGTCCCCTATTATGATTGTATTGTTGTCAATCTCTCCTTTGATATCTTCCAGGAGTTTTTTTATGTATTTGGGTGCTCCTGCATTGGGTGCATATATGTTTACCAGGGTTATATCTTCTTGTTGTATTTATCCCTTTAAGTATTATGAAGTGGCCTTCCTTATCTCTTGTTATGGCCTTCACTTTGAGGTCTATTTTGTCTGATATAAGTATTGCTACCCCAGCTTTCTTTTCCTTTCCTATTGCCTGAAAGATATTTTTCCATCCCTTCACTTTCAGTCTGTGTGAGTCCGTTCTAATGAGGTGGGTCTCTTGTAGACAGCAAATGTATGGGTCATAGTTTTTATCCATTCAGCCACTCGATGTCTTTTGGTTGGAGCATTTCATCCATTTAGGTTTAAAGTTATTATTGAGAGCTATTTGTTTGTAGCCATTTCTTTTTTTGTGTGTGGCTCTTTTCTTTCTGAGCTTTTTGTTTCTTCTTTTTACAACAGTCCCTTGAGCATTTCTTGCATTGCTGGCTTGGTGGTGATAAACTCCCTTAGCCTTTTTTTGCCTGTGAAGCTTCTTATTTCCCCTTCAATTTTGAATGGTAGCCTTGCTGGATAGAGTATTCTTGGATTCAGTCCTTTGCTTTGAATAAGTTTGTAAAATTCCGTCCATTCTTTTCTGGCCTGATGTGTTTCTGTTGAGAAATCATTTGATAATCTAATGGGAGAGACCTTGTATGTCACTTTCCGTCTCTCTCTTGCAGCCTGTAAGATTCTCTCTTTGTCCTGAACATTTGCCATGGTAATTATGATGTGTCTTGGTGTGGGTCTTTTCGGCTTCACCTTGTTTGGGACTCTCTGTGCTTGTGTGACTTTTTTCTTCCCCACCTCAGGGAAGTTTTCTGATATGATTTCTTCGTATAGGTTTTCTAATCCTTGTTCCTCTTTCTGTTGTTCTGGCACCCCTATTTTTCGTATGTTGTTTCGTTTCATGTTGTCCCAAAGCTCCCTTAGGCTCACCTCCTGTCTTTTAATTGATTTCTCCAAGTGCAGTATAGTTTGGGTGTGTTTTGCTTCCTTGTCTTCTAATTCACTAATTCGGTCCTCCGCTTCTGCTAGTCTACTGTTGATACTTTCAATGGTGTTTTTTATTGCAGCTATATCACTCTTCATTTCTTCTTGGGTCTTACTTAAGTTGTTGATTTTTTCATCTGTTTCTTCTTGCTTCTTGTATATGTTGTTGATTTTTTCCTCCGTCTGGTTTATGCACTCTAGGACCCTTAGTCTGAAATCTTTTTCTGTCATGCTGCATGCCTGGGTTTCACTTAGCTGCTTTTCTGGCGAGTCCTCCTTTTCTTTCCTTTGGGGGTTTCTCTGTCTACCCATGTTTGATCTCACTGCCATATCGAGACATTGAGTCATACAGTGGATGCTCCCTGGGTGGCAGTCGCTCCTTGGGCTGTGGTTGCTCCTTGGGTGGTTGCGGTAGCAGATGATTCACAGTTGGCAGCAGCTCCTCTGGTGGGTGCTGTTCACTGCCTTGGAGGCTCTTCTGGCTGGTGGGGGGAGATTCACATACAGCTGCTGATCCTCAGAGGGTGTGGTGATCAGGAGGCTGCTGTTGCTTGGGTTTGCTGCGTTGATTTCAGGGCACATAATACAACACAACAAGGCACATGTACCCGGCACAATTTCTCTAGTAGGTGGGTAATTACAAGGCAATTGCTGAATCCAGTGCAAAGTAGGTTGATAACTGAGCCAAAGTGACTCTCAGCTTCCAATAGCTAATTCTATGCTAAAGTTTTTACAGGCTGGGTTACTCTTCAATCTTCTCTTAAGGCTTCTCCTCGCTAGCATCTGTGTGTCCTCTTTCGGAAAATATCTATTTAGGTCCTTTGCCCATTTTTCGATTGGATTGTTTACCTTCCTTTTGTTAAGTTGTAGGAGTTCTCTGTAAATTTTGGAGAATTAACCCTTATTGGAGATAACATTGGCAAGTGTGTTCTCCCATGCAGTGGGCTTTCTTGTTCTTTTGGTTGATGCTTTATCTTTTGATGGAGTCCCGTTTGTTTCTTTTCTCCTTAGTTTCCATTGGCCTAGGAGCTGCATGGGTCAAGATATTGCTATACTTTATTTTAAAGACTTCAAATAAATTCAAACTTTGAGAAAATTTGATGTAGTTAAGTAATTCCATTAGTGTGTTGAAAACATTCAACCATTCAAACATTCCATTTTATACATAATTTTTATATCTGCAGAATTCTAATTTCTCTTTTTAAAAGTCAATTTCTGTTGACTTAGGAGAAAAAGGGAGAGGGAGAGATAGAAACATCAATGATGAGAGAGAATCATTGACCACCTGCCTCCTGCACGCCCCACAGTGGGGATTGAACTGGGCGTGTGCCCTGACCAGGAATTGAACCGCAACATTCTGCTTCCTAGGTCGACGCTCCACCCCTGAGTCATGCCGGCTTGGCTAATTTCTCTTTTTTAAGTTCTATTTGAACATAATGTCGTGGTCATGGCTTGCTCTCCAGGTTGATGTTTAGTGAAAAGGCTCCAATTGGGAGTTTACAGGTTAAATGTATTATTTATTCAATTAGGAGTAGCCCCTGTCTATGGGCGCTGGCCTCTGTGAAGTCATGGTTCCCTCCTGCACATCTGCGCCCCTCCTGGAGGCTTCTAGCATTTAGTGTTTTCCTTCAGCAGTGACACGTGTTTACGACACTCTGACCTGTTGGGCCAAGCTCACCAGCACCCACAATTGAAGGTGCTCCCCATAACCTGCTCTACCCCCCTCCCCCAGGGTTCCTCTTCCAGCCCCTGTTCCTCAGAGTTTGATCTTTTCCATCTAGTGGCTTTGTGGCCGGTCACGGCTGCTGGGTCTCTGGGTCTTCCTTCCCAGATCCCACAGGACTGCGTCTGGCAGGCCTCCCTTCCGACTGCCCCTTCCACAGGGCTCCACTCCCCCACCTGGTGCTGCTCCCACCTCCTCCTCCAGGCTCAGCTGCGCTCCAGAATGAGGGCTGTGGGATGTGCAGCGCTGCAGACAGATGTGCGGTGCTCTGTTTCCAAGAGCTAGACAGCTGCTGGCTGAGGCGGTCCCCCTGGACTTAGAAGGTGAGAGAGTGGCTCACAGGCAGGTCCCAGTGCTGTGGCCGTTGCTCTGGGCTGCAGCCAGCAGTCCGCGTGGCTCTGTGCCAACCCTGCACACGCAGACCCAGTCTTACAGGGTATGTCCCGTGGCCGTGAGTGTCCTATCAGGTGTGCGTTGTTGCGCTGGTTTTAAAAGGACTGACTCTTTCAGCATAAACGCCTCAGCTGGCTGACAAAAAGGGTCCCTGAGAGGAGCGCGCTGCCACAATGGTCAGGTGTGTGCGATGACGCTGGGTCTGCTTCACTCCTGCAGGTGGGAGCTCCCTCTCAGGAGGCAGCGCTGAGGAAGTTCAATGACGTCTATAGAAAGGGAAGCGGAGGCACAGAGGGTGGCAGCCGGCTCACCATCCTTGCCCTTTTGTATGACTTCCACCTGCTACAGTCTCTCCGCATCTCATACATGTTGGAAAAACTGACTGGAACTTTCACAGAGAAAGATAAGGAACTGATCCTGTTCAGGCTGAGAAATGGGGATTTTCATTGAGAAAACACGATGCTATGTCCCTGGCAATGATCAGAGAGACCAGGGCAAAGCCAGCGGGGCAGGCAGCACGTTCCAGGACCAGACCAGGGACGGTGGGTCCCTCGACCTGCCTCCTAAGTGCCTAAGTGCACAGATGCTGACCAGCAGGTGAAATAAGTGGGGAAATGCTGTGTGCCATGCCCTAGCCATCTGTTATCGTTTGTTCCTAGGATGAAGATGTTTTTATCATGAGTGTGTGAGCAAACCTTATTCCTTTACTAAAACTCGGGTTTTTGTGCGTTAAGAATCGATTTAATTCACACTCATCTGTTCAACAAATGTTCACTGAGGAAGGCCGTGTGGCTCGGGGCTCAGGTGTCAGCGACCTGGACTTCTGGCTCAGCAGTGGACAGCAATGTAACCTGAGTCTTCCAAGCCTCAGTTTCCCCTTGTAGAACACAGGGCTGAGCAGAGCTCCTGCCTCTTTTCCTTTTGTGCAGATAAGAGATAGGGGAGGGCAGGGGAGCCCTGAGGGATGTGTGAGGAGCAGGGAGAGGGTGCGTGTGGGGCCCACAGGGGAGCAGGGCAGAGGCCATTGCAAGGACTTGGGCGTTGATCCTGGAGGCACCTGGAGGGTTCTGAGTGGGAAAATGGACTGGGAAGGGTTCGTGCTAACGGTCACCCTGGCTACAACGTAGAAGACGGAGGTGGTCAGGCAGGAAGACCCCCTTCAGGGGTCAGAGATGGTGGTGGGAGGATTAGCTCTGTGGTAGTGGACGTGGGTGTGGGAGAGGGTGTGGGAGTTGGAACTGACCAGGTGGAGAATGGGTGGGAGGGAAGGCGGGGTCAGCGCATGTTCTCAGCTGGGCCTTTAGTGGACAGCACTACATGCAGGAGACACAGGCTCAGAAGGGAGGACGGGACCATCCTGAAACCGGAAATGCTCACTGGGATGTGCTGTGGTCTGAGCCCTCTGAGGACGCACAGCCCTTAACATACGCAGTGGACACTGTGAATGGGTGGGTGTGATGCTGTGTGAATGCTCTCACTGAAAAGTGAATACTTGGAGAAATCTCAGACAGGGCTCTCTGGGAGGTCTCTGAATTGTGCTTGCGACTTTTCTCTCAGTGTGACATTCTTTCCAGTTGAAAAGTTAAAGAGTGTACAGGCCAGGGGTGGGGAAGGAATGGCCAATGTCGTGGAGAGGAGGGGTGGCTCAGAACCCAGGGCCAGGAGGGAGGAGTGCAGGGAGGGGGGAGAACCAGTGGGAGGAGGGGGGTGGAGGGGAGCAGGAGAGGGAAGGGGAGCTCTGTGGGTAGTGGTCCAGGCCCCGATGGAGGTCTGGCGGGAGTCCGGTGCCGGGTCATGTTAAAAGGCTGCAGAGGCTGGAGTGGGGATGGTCTGCCTGCGACCATCGGGTTTATCAGCAGTGGTGGCCACGTGCAGAGTTGGTTTGTTTCTTCCCAAGTTGAAGTGATGACCATTTGAAATGGATGGCTCTCTCTTTCTTTTCTTTATGTTTTTAAGGTTCGCTGTGTGCTGGAAACGATGTTGGTTCTGAAGAACAGTGGCGTGCAGAGGATTCCGGGCTGTGAGCCTGAGCCTGTGGAGAAACTGAGGAAATTGCTGAGAGGGGAAGTGAGTTCCCTGTGGACGTGGACCCACTGTGGAAGGCTGGGAGGTAGTTGGAGCCGCGAGTCGGGTGCCCGGCCTGGTCAGCAAGAGTTGTGAGGGAGCGAATGGCAGCTGTGTTTCTGCGGTGAGACCCTGTGAGGGGCCCGTGTGCAGCATGTCCCTGTGAGATCAGCATCCCCCACACTTAGCCGGTGGTGCTGGACTCGGCTGTGCAGCAGAATCACCATAGACCTTCTGATCACTTTGGAAGAGGGCCCACCAGGACCGGAGGCGTTAGCCCAGCAGGAGAGGGGCTTGTCTATGTAACCTCCCCAGGTATTTTTACGTGGGCCACAGCAGAGACCCACTGCCATCTCCAGTCAGGGCGTCCTCTACCCTTACTTCTTTATTCATTTTTCTGAGGAGAATTCTTATTTTATATATACTTTTATTGACTTCACAGAAAACTGGAGACGGAGCACGAAAGAGAAATGCCAATGATGAGAACCATTGACTGGCTCTCTCCTGGACACCCCACATTGGGGATGGAGGCCACAACTGGGACATGGGCCCCAACCTGGAAGCCAACCATAACTGCCTGGTTCTGGTTCATAGGTTGACACTCAACCACTGAACCAGGCCGACAAGGCTCGGGTGCCGGTAAACCTGCTTGTATAAAGAAAAGAATGGTATTGCTGGTTTAGTTAGCTTCAAGGTATTCTTTGAAACTATTGGAGAAGTTGCTAAGAATTGATAACTGAAAATTTGAGAATGACTTTCCACTGCCTAATGGAACCCACTTTTTCTTTAAATCCTATGGCAAGGATGTGCTTATTGATTTGAGAGAGAGAATCATTGATGTGAGAGAAAAGCATCAATGGGTTGCCTCTCATACACACTCCCACTGGAGACTGAACGCCCAACCTAGGTATGAGCCCTGACTGGGAATTGAACCCACAGCCTTTCCGTGTAGAGAATGAGGCTCCAGCAAACTGATCCACACCGGCCAGGTCGTGGACCAATTTTTAGGAAAGAAAACTTTCTGTGACTCCTAACCTTTGTGCATATCCATGGTCCAAAATACAGCTCAGTCCATGGGAGTTCATGGAACACCTTGATGACTTTGAGTTGAGTGAATGAGATGCAATGTGTGCAATGTGCTCATCACTGTGCCAGGCTTGTGCTCACTCTTTTGTGGTTTCAGTCGGCCTCATCCTGTTTTCTGTGTCATTCTTATGTATTTTCCTTAAAAATAGCACTAGGTTCATAAATTTTGCATCGTTTCTCTAAAATGTTGGCCCTGAAAACGGGGAGCAGAGAGTTTGAAATTTTATCATCCAGTTTATATCCCTTTGGCATAAGCTCATCAATTCAACTGTTCTTGAAATCTTGATTTGCATAATGATAAATAATTTTCATTATCGCAAGGTTCCTTAAAGTATATGTTATCTGCTGTGTTCTCACTTCAGGTCACTGAATCTATAAATTTGTTTCCAGGTTAGATCACATTTCCTTGGACACTAATTGAAATCTCATCATGCTGCCCACAAATGAAGGCGGTTAGATTTATGGAATAGCTTCTGTACGAGGAATTGATTGAGATAGTTATGAAAAAGTCACCACTTTAGGTGGGATTTTTTTCAGTTTTGTTCTTTTGTTCGGGGCAGGAATAGACTGCTGGGGACTCGCTATGATTACAAGGAATATGAATGGTGCTCTGTTAAGCATGATTGTTCTGTTCTAATGAGGGAAAGCACGTTCTGATCTGGTGGAGAGTTGTCCGCCCTGGGACATGGGAGCTAACAAGGGAATGCAGGCCACCCTCCTTTCTGAGAAAGGCCTAGATCAGCAACCTCGTTGCCTGTAATCTGGTCCTGGAGCCACCCGGCCTCTGCCAACACCCAGCCCGAGTTGCCTGTAACCTGTAACCACTATACCTTCCTACTTTCCCAGGCCTGAAATGTCTGCTTTCCCGTGGGATCTTTGTCCTTCTACCCAAGATAAGCAGCTGGCTTATTGGGGGTGGGGGACTGGGGGTATAGCAGACGTCTGTGGGTGACCTAATGCTCTCTCCTTCTGCTGCATTCATGGAATAAATGATCTCAACCCTGTCTCTGCTTCATTGGCTCAAGGAGTGACCAGCAGCCCGGACCTATTGCTTGTCCAGATTCACTTTCAGTAATTTTATAACAGTCATTGGAGCTAGATAATGAATCTAAATGCTAATCAGTACTCTCCCCCCACCCCCAATCTAAGTCCAAAGATTTCATCTACTTTAAACAATTTAAATTTGTCTTAAATTAAGAATGAGTTTTTTAATTCACCCAAGTAAACCATTACTAGTTTAGAAATAATTGATTGGCAGCCTAAATGTTTAAATTCTGTTCTGAGGGTGCCTGTATATTTGTTCTGTAAATATCTTTCTTGCATGTGCTAATTTAGTACTCCTTGCACTGAAAGCTATGTACAAAGTCCTTTTGTTAAAATATTTTCCAGTCCGGCCGGCATGGCTCAGTGATTGAGTGTATCACTACGACCAGGAGGTCACCATTAGATACCCAGTCAGGGCATATGCCCTGGTTGGGGGCTTGATCCCCATTATGGGGCGTGCAGGAGGCAATTGATCAATGCTTCTCTCTCATCATTGATGTTTCTCTCTCGCTATCTCTCCTTTCCCCTCGGAACTCAATAAAGATATATTTTTTAAAAATATATAAAGTATAGCCCTAGCCAGTTTGGCTCACTGGATAGAGGGCTGACCTGGGGATTGAAGGGACCCAGGTTTGATTCTGGTCAAGAGCATGTACCTTGGTTGTGGGCACATCCCCAGTGGGGAGTGTGCAGGAGGCAGCTGATCGATGCTTGTCTCTCATCAATGATTCTAACTCTCTATCCCTCTCCCTTCCTCTCTGTAAAAAATCAATAAAATATATATTTTTAAAAATATATATGTATATAAAATATTTCTCAAATATATAGCTTTACTTTGTTCATTTTTTTTATAAACTACACATTAGTGAGTGGTCTGTCAAATTGTTTTTTAGGCAATTGACTGGTGGACTTGAGGGGTCTTTCGTATGAACTATTGACAGTCGATGGTGAGAATTTCCAAGCTGGGCTCTGTAGGTAAGACTTCACAAAATAAAATGACTGTGTAGTTCCCTGAAAGGAACGAATCAAATTTCTGTAATGTGGCTGATGGGAAAAAATAATTTTTTGAAACATAGACAGACATATCAGAATGAAGTGGTTAATTTCCATTGATAATGGTATAGGATCTATAAACATAACCTTTATGTTTCTTTATATTTTATGTGCCAGATAGATCTTAATCTTGATGGGGAGAGTGTCCTAATTTTGGCGTATTCCTAAAGCAGTTGGCATGGGGCATGAGCCTCTGGCAGAGCCGTTTAGTATGCTTGGCCTAGAGCAGTTTGGTTGGGGAGCCATGGAGACAGTGGAATGTTAGGTGCGAGGTCGGTGGGCGTGGAGTCGGTGGGCGTGGAGTTGGAGGGTGAGGAGTTGGTGGGTGCGGAGTTGGTGGTGCGGAGTTGGTGGTGCGGAGTCGGTGTGAATTGTCAGTGTGTGAAGAGTCGGTGTGAAGAGTTGGAGTAAGAAGAGTCGGTGGTCGTAGAGTCGGTGAGTGCAGAGCCTCTTCCTGTGTGAGAGGGACTGTCCCTGCCTCCCCCTCAGGGCTCTTGTGAGGAGTGACTGTGCAAGGACAGAGGGCACCTGGCGCAGGGCCGGGGATGGGCAGAGAGACGGTGTCCAGGTGACTCCTGAGTATGTGAGCAAACCCTTCCCGCTGCCAGGCTTTGACCAGAACCGTGTCCGCTGGCGGCAGGTCCACGGCTTCCCTTCTACCAATTGGGATCCCTTGGCCTGGCCTACGGGAATTCGGCTGAAACTGGCTCTCTGACAGCCCCTGAGGAGTCCCAGATTGCGAGAGGGCATAGGCGAGGCAGTGGGACTCCACTGGTATATGATGAGGGCGGGGAGGGACACAGGAGGTTGGCTAGTGGGGAGGGACCCTGGGAGGGCCCCAGGGCATGTCAGGCCTGTCTAGTTCAGCCCCAATCAGCCAGACCCCAGCAGCAAGCCAACCTGCCAGTTGCAGCGTAGGCCCTCCAGTGGTCAGTGCACGTCATAGCAAGCTGTTGAGTGGCCTTAGCATATCATTCGTGTATTATGCTTTCATTGGTTGAATGGATGACCGGACACTTAGCATATTAGGCTTTTATTCTATAGGTTGTTAAAAAAAAACAAAACAAACAAATGGATAGGGCCTGACTGCTGTGTTGCTTTCTGTAAGGATGGATGTAGGTGGGTGACTGGCAATAAGGGTTTCTGCTGGCAACTAGGATGTGGGCCGAGCTGTGATTTGGGAGTCGCTACGGCCTTTCCAAGACATGGTAAACCAGCTAAGGGGCCTGAGAGCCACCCGTCCTCCTGTCACCTGCTTTACAGCCCTGTGCTGTGCGTCACTTTGCTCAGACACCACAGAGGCCTCATGGGTCTTCATCACCTACCACGGGGTCAGCATGTCTTTTAGTGGCTGTAGGTCTCCCAGCAGGACCCTGTGCTGGAGTCCCTTGTGTGCAGCGGTGCTCTAGGAAGTGAGCAGGTGCATGGAGGCCCTTCATCCTGGGGAATGAGGGTAGCTGCCCTGGGGCGGGGCAGGCCAGCGGGTTCCATGGTGCGCATCCTCAACCCACCCCTCTTCCTGCACTAGGATCGTGGACACATCCCCCAGCAGTTCCTTGAGGAGCTGCTGGGGGACATCATGGCCCTCGAGGCTGAACAGGTCCAGAGGAGGAACCAGCCCGCCCACCAGAGCTGGGAGCCGGAGCTGCTGATAGAAGGTAGGCAGCAGCCCCTGGCGCCGGAGAGCCAGCCTGGCTGTGGCTTCTCCCTCACCCAGGGAGCTGAGCCCTTGGCTCTGAATCTCCTGGGTCAGCCCACCCTCAGCCCAAGTCAGTAGGGTGTGCTTCAGGGGTCATTTGGGACCGTTTCATTGCCATTCTCCCCAAGGGGAACATGAGGGGCCTGGCAGCCTCAAAGTCAGGACATGAACTACAAGTAAGTAGATTCAGATTTCTCAGCGCCCGTGTGGACAGTCCCGGGAGCTTCCAGATGACAGCACGCTGACCCCAGAGGCTGTCTTAGATCTGTCCGTGGGGGATTGAAAGCTCTGGATGGCAGGAGCTTCCCCAGTGCTCACTCACCTGCATTATAACAGAGGCCTGGGCTGATTTCCTCCGTTCATGTCCTCCTCGGGCAGATGGGTGCAGTCTGCTCTCTGTCTCCCTGGGCAGAGACTGCTCAATGACCTCTCCTCCCGAAGGACCTCACCCACGGGTGGCAAGTCCTCGACACACGCGCCCCAGATCTGCTACCCCCCGCAGGCATACTGGTCAATTACCGTGCCTCCCACTCCCCAGCTGAGCCACCCAGACCCCCCCCCCCCCCACTCTGACGGCTGGCCCGGACCATGCCATGTCTTTGCCGTCTCTGTGAGTCTCTGAAATCCTTGACTAGACAGTCAGGTTAGAACTCGGTAAAAAGTGGTTCCAGCAGTTCCACCGTCTGGAACTTCTGCTTTGGCCTCTCCATGGTCACCTGCCTTCTTCTTAAGCTCTGGATGGCTCCCCTACCGGCCCCCAGCTGAGCCAGCACAGGGGCCACAACCAACAGCGGCAGCACCTTGTGTACGACACCCAGCTGACCATCCCCGGCCCTCACACCTTGGCCTCGGGGTGGGGGGGTGGCCGTCTGGGGGGATGGTCCTCTCGGGGCCAGAGTCAGAGAGGGGAAGTGGAGGCCCTGGAAGCTGGGCTCTGACTCCACTTTGCTCTTCAGCCTGCACGCGGATCACTGATTTGGAGGAGAATACCCATGTCCTCCGGGGCACAGTAAAGACGCGGCAGGAGGAGAACCAGCAGCTCCGGAAAGAGGTAAAGTGGGCGGTGTCCGGAATAGACGGGCAAGCCAGTGGCCAGGTGTCCCGTGGGGTGACAGGTTTGGGGTTTGCTCTCAAGCCAAGTTCACTCTGTGACCTGACTGTGGCACGGGCTGGGTCTTTGGCTCTGCAGCTGGAAGAGTTGGGGACCCAACTCACCCAGGACAAGGCCAACAGCCAAAAGGAAGAGCTGGAGGGAGAACTCCAGTCTAACATCGCCAACACCGTGAGGCCCTCCAGGGCCACGCAGGTAGGCCCTCCAGAGAGCATGTCCCCCTGGCGCCCCCGCCTGCCCGAGGGAGCCTCCGGGATCACAGCCGTGTCCTGGTCATTGATCAGTGATTCCTGGGTGACCATATTCCCTTGCTCAGCTGCAGCTCAGACCAGCAATTCTCAGCCACTGCCGTCAGCGGGGGCAGGTGTTGCCTCCCTGGGACACTGGCCATCTTGGTGGTGGTTGACAGGACTGAGGGGAGGAGGAGGGCGGTGCTGCTGGCTGTGTCCATTCGATGGTTGTTCCGTAAATATTAGGGTCAGTTGGCTGCTAGTGTTGTTCAGACATTCTGTATCCTGACTGCTGTGCTATGTACTTTTTCTTTTTCTTTTCTTTTTAAAATATTTTTATTGATTAAGTTATTATTTTTTTGTGTGTGATTAATCACTATGCTTTTATTATGTTCAATTTGTAACAATGAAATTGGGGGTCACCGCAACATGAGGCACTGTATTAAAGGGTCGCAGCATTAAGAAGGTTGAGAACCACTGGTTTAAGGTTTATTTCAACCTCGATTGCTGGCCCCTACCTAGCCTGGCCCTGTTCCGGGCTTGGGCAGGAGGCAACCAACTGATGTGTTTCTCTCACATGGATTCTTTCTTTCTTTCCCTCTCTCCCCCACTCTCTCTAAACATCAGATATCCTCTCGGGTGGTAAACGTGGTCGGGGGTGAATGTTCTTGAGCATCCCCAGGAAGGCCTACGGGGATGCTGCCTCCACATTCTGGAAGGTGTTCTGGACTCTGCCAAACAGGATGAAGGATTTCTCCTCCAGATCGATGAACCCCAAGTGGTTCTCATCGAACAGGATGACGACTCTAGGGTAGTGCCAGTGTGAGGGACATACGGGAACAGTTTCCATGCCATAGAAACACATCCTGCAGGTCCAGGGGTAGTTCTGGTCCCTTGGGCTCACGCCCACAGGCAGAACAAACGGGACAGGCTGCTCCTCTGCAGCTGCAGCCCCGGACTCCCCGACGCTGGGCTGGGCGGGGCTCTGCCAGCCATGGCCCTCGCTTTCCTCGGTCCCGTCTTCTTGTTGCTGCTGCTGCTCCTGGAGCACCTGCTCCTCCATCTCCCGGACCACGCGGGAGAGCTCGTGGAAGTCGCGGAAGATCTCGCCATCTCGCAGCTGGATGCAGCGCGTAAGGTGGATCTCTAATATGTGGAATGCGATTCCCGTGCTGTGCGTGAGCCTGGCACACTTCCCGTGGAAGCTGAGCATGAAAACAGTGAGGCCCAAGCGATCCGATCGCATTTGCCTTGGAAGAGGCCTGGCCTGATGAGGTGGTCCGGGTGGCTGGGCGGGAGGTAGAGGCAGCGGTAGGTCCGGCAGTGATGCCGCACTGTGACATTCCATATCAGCGCCCGCAGTCCCGAATTCCTCCCTAAGCCGCGTGGGTGAATCCCTTCGGTGGTCTCTCTTCTGGCACTGGCTGGTGAGCCTGTCCTTCCGAATCTGCAGGTGGCGGCTGTGGGGCCTGTGGTGATGGCCTTCCATGCACTCCACCGTGGCTGATTTCCGCTCCGTCAGGCAGATTCGGAACGCGGGCTTGAATTGCATTGGGCCGTCCACATGGGTGTTAAGACCAGGCCAGTACGTCCAACCAGTAATGCCTAAGCCGTCCACCGCTACATACAGCAGTGTTTTATAGAGCTCAATATCTCGCCCCCACAAACCCAAAATGTGTCTGTCTGGGTGGAACAGCTTCGCATAGACTTCTCGGTAAGACGTGCCTACTGCCTCCAGATTCTGCAAGGTTTCACAAAGGCCAAACTCCTCCCGGCAGCGCCGTCTCCAGATGTTGTCGATGTGCAGGATGCGGCGGAATTTGGTGCAGACCTGGGCCAGGCTGGCCAGGTCGGTGACGGGGAGCTAGGCACAGATAACCACCAGCATCTCCACCCGCAGGTCCTGCAGCGAGCAGTGTGGGGGCGGCCTGGGGCTCGCGATTCTTCCACTCCCCACCCAGCACCCCGCTGCGGCGTCCGCCTAGTGCTGCTTTTCTGCTGGGGCCCGCTTGCCCTCGGCCGCTGCCTTCTCAGCCGGGCCCTGGCTCTTCTGAGGACACCGCTTGCCCTCGGCCTTTGCCATCTCAGCCGGGCCCTGGCGCTCCTGAGGACACCCACATCCCCGCGAAGAGTCCAAGCCGCAGAGGCAAGCGCACTCCTCCATGCCTCCTTGCTTACCAGTCACCACAGTCGATGAAGTTATTACATATGTGTTCATATCCCCACATTGGCCCCTATTGGTGGGGGGAGGGAACTCATGCTCTCAGCCCCGTGTTGTCCGTGTCCATTGGTTAGGCCTATATGCTGGCATAGAAGTCCTTTGGTTGATCTCTATGTCCTTTTAAAAAAATAGGCTTTTACATTTGGTCACAGAGGGCAGCCAGGGAGCTGATCCAGAGAGCGGGCATCCTGTGCCTCTAAAGGTCCCGAGTGTGGAGAGGGCGCAGGGTTCCCGTAGCACCATGTGGGCCCGGCCAGCGCAGTTCCTTCAGTGCTGGGAGAACCGCACCCAGCACGGCGGGTGCTGCCTGCCCCGAGGGTCCCTGCTCTTTTGGGGTCTGCACTTGACCTGCTCTTGGCCCCTCAGTGCGTGTGGGGGTGCAGGTATATGGGGTCTGTTGCTCCCCGGGGCCTGCACCCAGTGAGGCATCCTCACCTTTTCCCTCGGCAGGAGGATCCTTCCATTCTGGGCCCCCAGAAACAACAGGGGGCCGAGGAGAGGGAGCTGGAGGAGCCGGGGCAGCAGGACAAGCAGGTGCCCGAAGCCCAGGAGGCCCTGAAGAAGGAGCAGGAGGCCAAGGCCCTGGCCGCCGCCAGAGAGAACCACGGAGAGGAGGAGAGGCTGCGGCAGGAGAACGACAGGTACCCGCCCGCCCCTGCAGCAGCATCTCCGCCTTCAGTCACACCAGCTCCCTCAGCTCCCGCTGCGCTCAGCTCAGGGGAGTCCCCTGGAAATGGTGCCCTTTCATCTGCCCTGTCACGGTCACAGCTGATGGTCAGGAGGGAAGGGCCTCCAGCTGGTGGCTGGGATGGAGCATCGTCCAGGTGTGGGTGACCGCCCCTCCCACATGGATGATGGGGATGACTGTGTCGGGCACGGCCATCTTCATCCTCTCTCACCAGCCATTCCAGAAGGACATATGCTTGCTCCCCGTCATTCCCGCATTCCCTGTTGGCAAACTCACCTCCTCGCTGAGATGCACTTGTCACCCCCCTTTGGTCCCCATGGCCTGTCAGGGGCCTGTCCATAGGGCGAGATCCTGGAATCGCCTGATGTGCACATTTGCAGCTGCGGTTGAACAAGGCCTCTGACTCCTGCCTGTTTCAGCTCTCACACTGCACACGAGCGTCCCTTCTGTGGTCCATGGAGTGCCATGGAGTCCTCTTCTCTTGCTTTTTGGTGGCGATTTCGCTGTTTGAAACGGCCCCCAGGTGGAGTGCTGCAGTGCTGTCTAGTGTCCCAAGTGCACGCTGCACTGGGCCTCAGGGAAAATATCCGAGTGGCACATGAGGGTCGTTCCGGCCCGAGGTCTGGTGCTGTTGGCTGTCCCAGTGAGCATATGGCACAAAGCGTCCTTATGTCTTGATTGGTTGACAGAAATGTGGCCAGAGACTCACAGGAACTGGTGGGGACAGTTGCAGTCTACACTGCTCAGTGCTCGCGGGGGCTCCATAGGACATTATACCGCGAATCCTGAGAATTGACTGCGTTTTTATCCTTCTCTTCAAACAGATGAGGAAAGAGGCTCAGAGAGATTCAATAACTTGTTCGGGCCAGTCCTGAGTGTAGTGGCCCAGTCAGGATTCAAATCCAGGTCTTGTCTCAGCCCAGTGGCCTGACCACGTGAAGCCTTCCTTCGCACAGCCTTGTTTTAATATGTTTGGGGCTACACAGTCAGGTGCCTGCAGGGCCAGGCAGGTCCAGCAGGTGGGGAGGGAGTGTCAGCGGCAGGGCAGGCCCTCTTGGAGAATACACACCCTCTGAAGGCGGTCAGCTGCGGGGCAGACCCGGGCTGCCAGGCCATCCTTTTGTTTCTACTTTTTTATTCTTATTATTTAACCCTCATCCCAGGATACTTTTTCCATTGCCCTTCTGAGAGAGAAGGAGGGAGGAAGGGAGGGAGGGAGAGAAGGAGGGAGGGAGGGAGAGAGAGAAAAAGCGATGGGAGAGACACATCTATTGGATGCCTACAGCACACACCCCTCTATGCCAGGGAGCAATCCCACAGCCCAGGGACATGCCACTGGGAATCCAAACCGTGACCATTCCAGACAGAGGCTGATGCTATCACTGCTGAGCTGCCCCTGCCAGGGCCTTTGCTTGATGCTTTCTCCCCACCCTCCCAGAATCTCGGTCGCTGAATGTTGATGTGAAACGGAACATTTTTAGAAATATTGAATAACTAATTACTTTAAATTAAATCACGGAGACTGTGTGGGCCTCACAGGGCCCACCTGTGTTCACATAGAGTCCATGAGCCTCTGGTCGTTGAGATTTCAGGTAGAATCCTTACTCCTGGAAAGCCAGTCGGGTAATTATGCCGATGATAATGATGATGATGATGTCAGTGGCTTTACATAATGCTCCAGAATCTCTTATTTGTGTCAGGAGTTGGGATCAGAAAGGGACTTGGAATTGGGGAGAAGAGCTGGGCAAAGGCAGAGTTTCAGAGCAAAGATGATGTGATTCCAAGTTTTTCAAAAGTGTTTCAGTCGAAGAACCCTTTTTCCAAGGAGGCAGACATGCAAAGCCTTCCATGGGAAGGATTTTTCACAGGCTGCTCTGTTGAATTGTGTCTGAGCCTGCCTGTCCTGTGTCCCAGCCCAGAGCGTGGCAGCCGGGGTGCCCGCATAGAACCCCAACGGACACAGTTTAAGAACCTCTGAATGTGCTCAGCCCTCATTTCCACAGGGGAAAACCTGAGGCCCAGAGAGGATGGGGGTGTGATTGAGGTGTACATGGGACAGAGGCTGGGAGTGCTCCTGAGCCCTGGGCTGTGTGGCTCTCCACCCGCAGGCTCACTTCCTGGACTGAGCTGCTTCAGGCGGAGCAGGAGGAGCTACGCTCCCACTGCCAGGAGCTGCAGGCCACCCTGGAGCAGGTGCAGCAGAAGATGCGGATCTGGCAGGCCAACTGGCAGCCCGAGTACCAAGACCTGAAGGCGGAGAAACTGCCCAAGGAAATCTTGCTCTACAAGCTGAGCATGCAGTGTGAGGTGAGGCCGGGGGCTGGTGGGCCTCAGGACCGGGCCTGAGCCCGGGGCTGACAGCCTGGGGCTCAGCCAGGTCGGAGTGGGTCCTCATTGGCATCTGTGCCCAAAGACTGTGTGGGAATGTCACCCAGAGGCCGAGAGGAAGCCAGAGGCATTTAACGGGGACAAGCACCTTGGCTGGAGGGGATGTGTTAGAAAAGACCTCTCACCAACCTTTGCTTTTGTATTTTTAAATCTATTTTTCTTGATTTGAGAGAACAAGGGAGAGGGAGAGAGAGATGGAAACATCTATGAGGACAAAGAATCGTGGTTCCGCTGCCTCCTGCACCACCCCCGCGGGTGCCAGCCCACAACTTGGGCATGTGTCCTTGACCGGATTCGAACCTGGGACCTTTAGTTCGCAGTCCGATGCTCTCTCCACTGTGCTAAACTGGTTAGGGCCTGACCTTTCCTTTTCGCAGGGCCGGGGGGCGGGTGGGTGGGGGGCGTGCATGGAAGCAGCTAAGTGCTGTTTTCATTCTGTCCTCGCGGCTGAGCTCTTTGCTCTGTGCTCCCCGTGTCATCTCACTGAATTCTCACAATGCTTTTGTGAGCTGGCGCCCATCCTCATCCTCTGAGGTTGGGTCTGAACTCAGTTTGTTTGAAGCCAAAGCTTGGGCTTTCCTGCCACTCCAGCCCGATGATGTTCTGGGTGGAGAGTTGAGCAACCTCAGCCCCGAATTCCTATCCAGCCCGGCATTTATTTTTCTGATGTCAGAGAGAGGAAGGGAGAGGGAGAGAGGGATGGGAACTTCAATGAGGAGAGAGAACCTCTGGTGGGCTGCCTCCTGCACGCCCCCTACTGAGGATCAATCCCTCATCCTGGGCGTGTTCCTTGACCAGGCATCTCTTTTGGGAACTCCTGGTGCATGGGGGGCCGCTCCACCACCTGAGCCACACCCTTTGGGCTGCTTCCTAATGAGATACTTTACATTCCTTTTAAAAATGGCTGTCAAGTCCTCAGAGCCTCTTGTACATTTTGCACTGATGGCGCCTCTCTGCTCAGACTGGCTGTGTTTTCAGTGCTCAGTGGCCACACGTGGGCAGGGCTGCGCGACTGGCCGGTGCACTCGGCCATCCCCATGTCATTGGCTGTGTTGGTCCTTGCGACTGGTGAAGCTCATGCCGAAATGGCCATGTTCATGCACGTGGCCCTTTTCTCCTTTTGGGAGCAGTTTCCCAGCAGTGGAGTCACAGGGGCCCGTGGTGTTGAGGACATTGTTGATCTGTGTTTCAGTCGCTCACCCTTGCGGAGAAGGACTGGCAAGAGGAGAAGTGTCGCCTGAGGAAGGAGATAGACACCTTGAAAGAGCTGAACCAGAGCCTCCTGGACGCATGGGACCAGCACTGCACTGAGAACGTGTAAGGGGGAGGGGTGACCGACACCTGTCCGCACAGGGCTGCGGGCTTCCAGCTCCACGCCCAGGCCTCCACGTTCTGGGCAGAGAGCCCGCCGGCGAACTGGTGTCCCCAGGGCAAGGGAACAGACCATCTTCCCAGTGCAGCCTGCTCTCCTCTCCCCGGAATGGCTCTAGAATTCTGCAAGGAGCGGTGGTTGGATTTTGCTGGCTTCAACGACATGGCCCACTGCCAGCCGCTTCTTAATCTGCTTTTGGAATTAAGCTCAGTTTAAAAATGATGACAGAGGCAAAGAGAGGTACCTAGGGAAGCCATCCAGGTCGCGGGTTGAGCCCGTTCTCTGTCTGATTTCCGCTTGAGGGGCTGGAGAGAGGGTTGTCCTCCCTCTGCTGACGTGACACGGACCTGGCTGTGGCAGGGGGCCCTGCGAGGTGCACAGAACCAGTGACCTGGTGGCCACACACAGGCAAGCGTGATGGCGTGTGAGCAGAGCTGTGTGCCCAGCAGACAGATGTTGAGGAGCTCCAAGGAGGGGGAGATGGAAGCGTGGTGTGGGAGTTGGGGTTCTGCAGCTGACCCGGATGGGGACGGGGCTAGCCGGGGGGGCGGGAGTTGGGGGGACGTGAAGGTGGAGCACGGGTGGTCGGGGTGCAGGGAAGGTGCAGGCAGTGGCAGGAGGGAAGGCTGGAGCAGGGGGCACTCAGATGGGGAAGGCCTCCATGCCTTGCTAAGGAGTCAGATTCCCTGGGAGTGAGTGTTTATGGGAGGCTGGTCTAAGGGCCGAGGGAGCTGCCAGAGAGGAGGCAGGAGGAAGAGGCTTGGTGCTGGAAACCTTGGGGTTGGAAGTCAAGTGACCCGAGATGCATCTGGTGGGCCCAGGGTGCTCTTCACTCCTCAGTGCTGAGCTGTGGGACTGTCCTTCCTTGTGATGGGGAGTGGCTGGCCAGGAGGGACAGAGGGGCTCGGTCACAGTGGCCACAGGGGCACTGACCCAGCCCCGCGGGGTCACGGTGCTGCTTCACTTTTCTCCCGGGTTCTTCTGCTCGTCTACAGCTGGCTCGCCACTGACCCAGGAAGGTTTACAGGGAAAGCCACACTGTAGTTTGGGGTGGAAATGACCATGGACTGAGTTGGCTCTCTACAGCGCAGCGGGTCCCAATGGCCAGCAGAGGTTGGCTAGGTGCCAACTAGAAGCATCGGGGCCTGGTACCCAGGGGGATGATCTGATGAAGGTCTTGCATTAGACAGTGTGTGCAGGAGGCCAGGGAGTGGGCAGGCTTCCTGACCTGCTCTGAGTGGAGTCTTCCCAGCCCGGGGCGAGTTGGGGGCCTGTCTTGTGTGAATTTGTGCGCCTAGTGGTGGGGGTCGGTCAGAGCCAGACAGGAAAGCGCTCTAGCATAAGGCCCAGCAGCACAGCTGAGGGAAGAGAGGAACACAGACTAGAAGAACAGATGCCGAGCCAAGGCCGCTGGGAGCAGGTCAGGGTCGGTGGTCCTGGGCCCAGCGGTTTGCGAGTCATCGCTTTTCACAGCTGCTCACTTCACGGTGAAGTCTCAGAAAAGCCCGCGTCTCAGGTGGGACCTCGGCAGCCTCATGGCTAAAGGAGCCTGAGCTGCTGCCTCGATCCAGGGGACTCATGTTCAAGCAAGGAAACCAGGGTCTCTGCCGTCAAGGCCCACGGGTTTGCCATCCTGAGTTGCACATGGTTCGGGGCTTGCTCTCCTGAGATGTGGTCCAGCCTGCTCCTTGGTGCTACAGCAGGTCTCCTCACTTGTTAGGGTTCCCGGACCCACGCCACAAGCTCCCCTCCCCATCTTCCCCCCTCGGCGAGCTTGACGGTCATGAGCACCATGATGTCCGAGTCCCCGGAAAATGCCGGCCCTTTTGGGCCAGTCCCAGCCAGGGCCGATGAGTCCCTTGACAAGTTTTATATAAAACCAGACTGTTCTTTCTTTCTCCTCTGTTTCCAGCGACACCCGGCAGACTATGCCTACAGGAGAGGGGGAAGACGACAGAATTGGGGCTCCAAAGGAGGCTCAGTGTCCTGCTCCTAGGAAGTGAGTTGATTTCAGCAGCAGGAACTTCAACTCAGAACAGGAAGCTGCTCTTTCACGAGTGGGGAAAGCCATGTGGAGCAGTGACCAGTGTGTGGGGCCCGCACCTTCCCCTCTAGGGCAGGTCCCCTGTGCGCACCTCCCTCCCAGCTCTGAAAGAATTGAGAGTTTCTTTCCGGCCTTCCTTGGGGTTATCCTCTGAGGGTGGCGAATGCCAGCTGCCATGTCCAGTTGAAGGGGCAGAGAGTCTGGATTAGAGCCACTGAAGCAGGACTGTCAGGCTGTGTCTCCAGGTTTCAGGACCTAGAAAGCCATGTTTCTGTTTTGGGAAGGAAGCGTGGGCCGGACACCTGGGCCAGCACCCATGGTCTTCAGTCACAGGAACCTCTTGGTCTTCCCTACATTCCTCTGGAGTCTCTGGACGCCAGGGTGGTTCTCAAACACGTTCCCTTCGGCAGAGCAGCAGCCCCGGTGGTGGGCAGCTCGGTCCCCGAGGCTGCGGGCTTCCGTCCAGCAGGCCTTCCCCTGCGTCCGGTCCTGAGCCCCAGGAGCTGGGCCTTCAGATTGTCCTGCCCCAGCCCAGCCTTGAGGGCAAATCACCATGAATCCTGCAAGGGCTCTCTGTTGACATCACAAAACCACATAATTTCCCACCCTCCTCCTGTCCCTTGTGTTGGCGGGGACATTGAGGCCTCGATGAGGAAAGTACTCGAGTTGAGTCAGCACAGTGTCGCTCTGTGGCAGAGCCAGGATTAGAACCAGCTGCGGTTCTTCTTGTGACATTAGAATGCCTCCATTTCCGGTTAGCTGCACTGTATGACCCTTTAAGTTCACTGTTTTCATTGATTCGTTTTTATTTTACTATATATATATATATTTATATATATATGTAAATGTATATATATTAGTATATTTTAACTGAATTCAGAGAAGAAGGCTGAGGGTGAGAGGGAGAAACATCAGTGATGAAAGAGAATCATTAATTGGCTGCTTCCAGCACACCCCCCACCAGGAACTGAGTCTGTAACCCGGGTATGTGCCCTTGACCAGAATGGAGCCCAGAACCCTTCAGTCCATAGAGTGATGCTCTACCCACTGAGCCCAACCCGCTAGGGCTATTTTAATTTTGCTCAATCCTCACCTGAGGATTTTTTTTTTTTTCATTGATTTTTGGAGAGAGTAGAGGGGAACAAAGGGTTGGGGGGAAGAGAGAGAGACATCAATGAGAGAGACATCAATATGAGAGGCACATGGATTGATTGCCATCCAGCACACGCCCCCAGTGGGCCCAGGGATAAAACTGCAACCCAGGTACAATCCCTGTGCCCAGAATCAAACCCTTGACCCTTCAGTGCTTGGGCCACTGCTCTAACCCCTGGGGAACACCAGCCAGTGTCCACTCTTTTTCATCCACATGGCCCACTGGGCCCACCCTGTTGCCCCCTCACCCAGATTCCTCAGTGCCCGGAAGGGGCTAAGTCTGCCCCCCTGTCTCACCTATTGGGAGCTCCAGCGGGAAATGAGGAGGCCCTGACTCTCCCTGACATGGCCCTGGGATGCACAGTTGCCAGCACACCTAGATGAGCACAGCACCTCTCCCGGTGCCTCCCGGTGACGCAGAGTGGAGGCTGCATGTGAGGTTCTGTTTCCCGAGAGGCTAGTGCGGGTTTCTGCCACAAGGAACGCTTCTCCCGTCCCTGGGTCTGTGCGAATGAACTGCCAATGGTGCCCCATGCCCTGAGGCCACATGCGATGGTCCTGGTGCTGGCGATACAGATTCGTGGGGAACCTTTTGCTGAACCCCAAGGGAAGGGCCGCTTCCCCGGCTGGAGGGGCAGTGGGGGTTGGTAGTGTCCTAACCCTCTATTCCTAATAGGAAAAAGCGCTGGAGTCGAGCCAGAGCCTTCCTCAAATTGTTCCAACGCCAGAGAGGCCGCTCACGAGGACAAGCCAAGTCACCCGCAGATGGCCGTCCTGGGCCCCTGGAGGCCACCCCATCGTGCTCATACTGGGAGGAGAAGGGAGACGCCCGCAGTGGGCCCCCACCAAAAGGTAGGAGGGGCTGGCCTGGCTGCAGGAGGGCAGTGAAGGGGAGGATCTCAGGCCTTCCTCGAGGTCAGGGCAGAACCGACAAGATGCGAGCTGGGTGCGCACACGTGTGCTTGGAGCCTGAAGGGGGCTCCGCACGCCCCCGTCTGCCCCCTCAGGTGTGTGAACACCCAGGTAGAACATGTAAGCCCACGTCACTGTGGCGGCAGTTTCATCCAGATCCATTTAGTTCCTTCAGCATGAGGAGCCTCCCCATCACGTACACTGTGGTGGGTCCTCGGATATCTAGAGCGGATCTCCAGACAGTTACCGCGGAGACACGCTCAGGAGAGGATGTGTTTGGGGCTCCTTGTCTCTGCCAGGCCTCGGATTAGCCATTTCTGTCGGGGGAGCCCCCATGTAACCCGTCGTGGACATCTGCCAGGCCTTCAGCCAGGCTCGGGCTCTGCTCTTGCTGTTGCTCTGAAAAGCAGGGGTGGTTCTCTTCTCCCACCTGACCTGGCCCTGAGTCCTCCCACCAGGGGGCGCTGGACCTGCTCATTGAGGGCTGTGATGGGAGTGAGCCATTGGGTGGGTCCACAGTGGATTTGTAGCTGCATGTGCTGCCTGTGTTTCCTGGGATCTAAGAGGCTGTCAGCTGTCAGCTGCCCGATTTTGTGCTCATAGAAAGAAAGTGATCCGGTGGTGGCAGTGAGGGTTTTGTCAGAATTGCCACCAGCTGACAGTGACTGGGAGGGATGCTCCAAGCTGCACCCTGATTTCAGAGATGGAAGGTTTGGGGTGGGCTGTGGGGGGGTTCCTCTTAGAACCAATTAAACAAAGCCATTGACTGAAAGGTGGTTTAGTTTTCACATTCACTTTGAAATATCATTTTATTGATTATTTGCCGATAAACCTGCCAAACATGCCCCCTGAGAAAGTTGACAATTTGATGAAGGACACTAGGACTTTCTGAAGACGGGGCCAGGCCCGAGACTCGTGGGCTCCCAGGGGCTGGGGGGACAGGACCTGACAGGACCCGGGGCCGTGACAAGGCGCCCTGTGGCTGTGACGGGTGCAGCAGCCATTCCGGGTGGCAGTCGCCACTGCAAGTCCTGCTGTGTCACTGGAGATGGAGAAATGAAGTGTGCGCACGCGGACACACTGTCTGGGGGCTGCTGCTTGCGTTCCCGGTCTCACAGGAGGTGAAGTCGGGGAAACGCTCACGTGCAGGTAAATGATCATGAAGCTTACTGCCTTGTTAGCATTGGTTTTCTCCAGAGGGTTCTGTGGCCTCGGGTTTTCCTACTGGCTCCTCACACTTTTGGACATGTATCACGTCCACTTGTGTGATTGGCTAAGTTGATGAATGAGCTATAATCATCCCAATTGAGTCAGCAAAACCTTCTGAGAAAAAACTGCTTGACAGATCCCCACTGTGGTTTGGATCCCTGAGTGAGCAGGTCAGGGGCTGCAGTTAGTAACGGCAGCCGTGCGAGGGGGCTTTCTGGGCTCAGCAGCCTTTCGGTAGTTGACCCACTTTGTCCGTCTCCTTGAGTTCTAGCTGCCGTGGGAGGTCGGCTCCATTCCTGTCCCCCGTTCAGAGCTGGGAGGGGAGCTCAGGAATGCTTGACCAGGCTCAGCACTGGCCCAGAGAGTCAGTGTTGGAGCTGGGACCCGAACCCGCGTCTGACAGGTTCCGGGGCCCGAGCTCTTAACCGCTGTGAGCACTGCCTGCCCTTCAAGCTGCTGTGGTCCCTGAAGATGCTCAACCAACTTGGGGCCCCAGCACTGAGGAGTGGGTCCCTTCTCTGTGGTGTGAGCTGTGTCAGCAGGTGGCGCTGCGGGGGAAGAAATAGCAGAGGTGCAGCTGTGCACTTGAATCCCCCATCAGGACTGGAGAAATCCCTGCTGTACATGGATTGACGTGTTGAGGAAGTCACAAGACCAATTGTCTGCTCTCATAAGACTAGAGCTTAAAGGCTGTGAGGGCTAAACCAAGAGGAGAGGGTGCGGCGCCATCTACACTGGAAGAATGCTTGAGTTTGAGGGTGTTTTGGTATCAGATAGAGGTCGGTATTTTCATTATGTGCAAAGTCATCCTGCCATCAGAAGCTGTGAGAGGTACCAGAATTCTTAGTGAGCCTGCCCGTTTGTCTCAGTGGTTAGAGCATCGAAGGACCGAAGGGGCGCAACTTAGATTTCCAGTCAAGCGCACATACCTCGGTTGCAGGGTTGATCCTGGCCGCGGTTGGGGTTTGTGAGAGAGGCAACCAGTGGATGTATCTTTCTCCCATCGATGTTTCCCTCTCTTGCTCTCTCCCTCCCTTCACCTAAGTCCTCCCATCCACTCTCTCTCTAAAGACCAATGGAAAAAAATCCTCCCGTGAGGACTTTTTAAAAAGAAGTATTATGACTGAGGAGTCCAGGTGGACTGTTTCACTGCATGCAGCAGGCCAGAAGCATGCCACTAAGTGTTTGGAGGGGAGCAGGAGTTAGTTGTGTGTGAGACAGGATGTCAGGGAGCCTGTCATTAAAATGGATGAGTAAGCGCAGCTGGTGTGGCTCAGTTGGGTGAGCATCATCCCATGAACCAGGAGATCACCTTCTGATTCCCAGTCAGGGCACACTAGTATGGGCGTGCAGAAGACAGCCGATCCATCTTTCTCATCATGGATGTTTCTATCTCCCTCTCCCTCCCCCTCTCTGAAAATCAATAAAAACACATTGGACAAAAAAGCGGATGAGTAAGGAAAGCTGCCCCCTACATCAATAAACACCCTTGCTTAATAATGTAACCCATGGAAATGGAAAAGCAGTCTAAGACATCCACTCCTTGAGCAGTACAGAATGCTCCTCTCATGCTACGTGGAGCCCTGGCTCCAGCTGCCACTACAACACTTGACTGGAGTCCGAGCAGAAAGGGTCCACTGGGCCCTGATGCTGGTTGTGCTGGGGGGAATGTTGCCATCTCTCCCGGGCTGGACTGGATTCTGACTTCCCAAGTACATTTGGAGAATGTAGCGTCATTTGTCCATTATTCAGTTCATTTACTTGCTGTTTTCTGTGTTTTGATCCTTCCTCCCTTGGTTATCCGGGATGACAATTTAGCGATGGAACAACGCAAGAGTGCCTTTTGGAGCAGAATGAAGCATGTTGTGGTCAAAGACAAGCCTCCAGTGGCCAGCTCTGCTTGGTCTAACATCATGAAATGCTGCATTTAATGCACCCACCCTCTCCTCCCTAACTTGCCTCTCCCTTTTTTCCGACCACGAAGATTTATAATCCTTTCCCTTTATGCCCGTCTTGATCATATACCCTTTATTTCTGAAAATTTTTTAAGTTTCTTTTAAAAGAACAAAAAAAACTCCAACAACAACAACAACAACAACAAAAGCCCAAAGAAAACCAGTTCGCTTGGAAGCAGAAAAATCCTGAACCTAATGGAAACCTCAGTCGCCATGACAACAAGGCCACGCCAAAGCAGGAGTCACCATCGCCCTGACTTAGTGGCTTGATGTGTCCCCTACTTGGCCTCTTGCACCGGCTGTAGCTCCTGGGCTGTCACGGCCTGGTCCTCCCTCGGCCTGTCTCCCGTGGGCGCAGTTGGAAACACGAGGTCTCTCTGGCTTGGCTGTGTCCGCCGCTCTGCTCCTCCAGGTGACGCCATGCAGTGGAGGCCTGATGTCAAGCGGTAAGATTTGGGTGCTTCAGACTTCATGGTGGGTGTGACATTGAGTGGCTGAGGGGCAGGGGGGCAGGTCCTGGGAGAGTGAGGAGGGGCCCGCAATCCCCACAGTGGGTGTGTCTCTGGGCCCACAGCCCCGGGGCTGCCTGGAGCCCGATGCTGTGCAAACAGCCTGTCCTCGTGCTCCCAGAGCTCCACCGCACGCCTGTGCCACTGGGATTGGAGAGCCCATCGCCTGTCCCACGATGAGGTAGTTGCAGGTCTTTTCGGGGTTTTGCCCTCACGTGTTTTTTTTTTTAATTGGGATTCTGTTTAGCTTTTACAAGAGTATACGTTCATGGTAGAAAATTCAGAGATTGCAGAATGCACAAAATACCAGGTAAACTCATGGTGCAGTCAAAGTCACCATGCGGAGAGGAGGACTTCTTAAACAGAGGGTTGTTCGGGTGGTAACCAACTTGGTTCTCAAATCCCAAGGGTGCTCTCCTGGACCATGAGGGCCCAGACCACAGGTGTGGAGTGGTCCTAGGCAGACTCGGGTCAGGGTGCTTTGAAATCAAGGATCTGAGGACACAGTGTCTCACAGCAGGTGTGCCCAGGAGTTATGTGTTGGCCTTGTGCCAACATTTGGTGCAGCCTCGTGAGTTGGTCCCCCAAGTTCTCCCAGCTGCTCAGAGCCCGCCCTGTGAGCGATGGGTAGAGTGGAGGCCTCCACTCAGGTCTGCGGCCAGGGCCTCCCAATCAGACCACAGCCCGTGAGGCGCAGCCCCACCTCTGTCCCTGGGCTCCGTGGGCCCCGCTGCCTCTGCTGCTAGGCCTCGGTGTGGTCGCCCCCCTTGGCATGGGGTGTTGCAGCCCCATTTCTCACTGTCCTTCTCTGCCCCAGGCCCTGGGGACCCGATACTGAAGGGAGTGGCCCTCCACGGAGGCAGCCTTGACCACTCAGATGCCTCTGCTGACCCAGCACCCAGGCCTGGCGTCCTGACCAAAGGCGCTGCGGGAGCTGGGGTGACGCTAGGCTGTGAACAGGCTGAGCAGGAGCAGAAACTTTGGTCCTGGCCATGTGGCCTGTGAGGGGCGGCCCTGGGAGGGGAGGGCTCTCCGAGAACCCTCCTGCCCTCACTCCGTCCTCTCCATCCTTCCTCTCTTCTCTGTAGGACACTCCCAGGTGCCCGATGACCTGCCAAGGTACCTGCTCAGAAACACCTTTATCTCCTGACCACCGGGGGCCAGGCAGGTGCACCTGCCAGGAACAAAGGGAGGATGCCCTCCAGCTCTGTGCCCGCAGGAGGACTGTCAGCCCCTGCGAGGGAAGCTGCTGAAGGCGGGGCGGTATGTGAAGCCCAACTGGAGACCTGCTGAGCCCGAGGCCCACCCAGTGCGCCCTGAGGCAGCCCTGCCTCACCAGAGCCTTTCTCTGGGCAGAGCCAGGCCACCCCATTTCCCCCTTGTCCCCCCACCTCCCACACAGCTGCCCACTGGTGCCTGTCCCTAAATAGGGCGGTCAGCCTAGCCTCAGCCCAGCTGCTTGGGACCGCAGGCCACAGGCCGGCAAACAGGAGTCACCTGAAGGCGGGGGTTCTGAGGACTCGAGGGGCAGAAACAGCTAGCCACACCCTCTGCCCCAGCTCCTTCACCGCCAGGGTCCCCAGTGCCAACCACTGGACAGGAGGCGCTTCTCACTGGCTCCCCCAAAGGAGGAGAGGCTGGCTCCCCTGCAGCCTCCGCCACGGCCCCGTCATGGCCACGGGAGGTGGTGGCCGCAGCAGCTCCAGCCCCAGCACCACACAGTGACTGCAGCCCTGGCTGCCAGGACGAGGCCTCAGCCCCAGACGTTCAGGGCAAGTGGCCACCATGGCCCCTGTCCTGTCAGTGTCAGCATCTCAGAGACCGACGGGTCCAGGGCAGGACCACAGGGAGGGGCTCCCTGCCAGAGCCCACGCAAGTCACCGGACGTGGCTCCCACGCCAACGGGCCCATGAGAACCTCAGTCACGGGAACAACTTAGAGAGCAGGCGGGCGTCGCCACAGCTGCGTGGGACCAGCAGGAGGAGCTCAGACGATGAGCGTGGCCGTGGGCGACTGGTCTTTTGGACCCGCACCCCCTGAGCCTTCAAACTCCTGACGCCCCTTCTGACCACCAGGGCCCCCTCTCCCATCGGCCTGAGGGGCCGGGAGCGACTTTGGAACGGGGAAGCCCAGACCGGCCAGACGACCAAGACCTCGCAGCCCTGGGTGGACCTTGGAGTCGGGCTCACTGTTACCCCAGAGCGTTGCCGAGCCAGGCCTGGGCCCCACACTCCTGAGCCCGGGGCCGTCCAGGCAGGTGGCCTCAGCCTGTGCCTCTCTCCAGCTGGCTCCTGGGCCCCGGACATGCCCCTGGGTTCACTTTTCTACCATCATGGGCTCTGCCCCGCCTGGCGCAGAGAAGCCCTGCCCGCCCCCTCCCAGCAGAGGCCACAGTGTGCAGAGGGGAGCGTGTGCGAGAGGCGGGTGCAGCCTGGTCGCTAACGCGGCTGTAGCCCCCGGTGTCCACCATCGAGGATGACACTTTGAGTCTTTGTTTCTGAGTCACTCCCCGGGATAGAAACCCAATTTACTACATTCCATACCCGTGTAGGCACTCATGAAATATATGTGTTTTGAGGTGTCCCCCAAATGGATGTACCACAGGCTGGCTGTCCACCAAATGTACACGCACTTTAACAGCTGAGAACCCAGTTTTCCCTCCTTTCAGGGTGAGCGGATTTGACGTAATGGGTGAAGCCAGACTCAGCTTGGAACCAAGAAGATGTGTCCTCTGGACTTTGTGATGGGGACACATCCAGGATGAAGTGTCTGGCCCCGAACGGGCCCCGGTCCAGGCATCCAGGGCCGCTGTGGACAGAGGATGCGCAGAAACACTGAACGCAGCGATTCTCGGTGTTTGCGGTTCCATTGCTTCAGCAGCAGCAGCGCCTGGACCAGAACTGACGCAGCCACGGAGCCGCACACATCAAGAATCGTTCCTTCGGTTCGGTGTTTGTACGCTTCTCTCTCAATAGCTGCCCTCGATTCCTGGACTGCTGGGTGTTGGGTCCCCTCAACTTTATCTTTTCTGTGTCCCCATAAAAAGTCCTGTGGAGACATGGTCTTCGTTCAAATCTTACCGTCTTCACTGATTTCTTCAAATCTGTTCAAACTGAAAAGAAGTGAAAATTAAGTGCGTTATCAGCTGTTAATGTGTCTACATTTTGGGGGGATACTACATGTACATTCAATGGAGAGAATTTTCCATCAGTTGTCTGACCTCTTTGTACCTGTTTTGGGGGACAGCCTGTATTTACATTCAATGGGGACTCATTGTCCATCAGCAGCCCTACCTCTCTTTACCTCTTTGGGGGACAGCCCATATTAATATCCAATGGGGACTCATTTTCCATCAGCAGCCCTACATCTCTTTACCTTTTTGGGGGACAGCCCATATTAACAACCAATGGGGACTCATTTTCCATCAGCAGCCCTACATCTCTTTACCTTTTTGGCGGACAGCCCATATTAACATCCAATGGGGACTCAATTTCCATCAGCAGCCCTACCTCTCTTTACCTTTTTGGGGGACAGCCTATATTGACATCAGTTGGCATCAATCTTTCTCTTTGGGAGTCACACCTCTAGTGTGTATATGGCCGGTTTCCTGACACATGGTTTCCGGTTTCCTAAGGTGCTCTCCTGGGATGGGCTTGGCCTGGGGACCCGGGCTCTATAAAGAGGTTTTCCTTTGGCCTTAATGTGCTGACAAAGAACTGGTTGTGCAAAAGTGTTCTGTCTCTGAGTGCTGTGACCTGTACTGATTATCCATTGATTTTGGAACACAAGGATGGGTTTGTAATAAAATGAGTTGGAGTAGAATTGAGTCCTGGATTTCCTCACTGCTCGTCACTGGCAGCGATGCCCGGGCTCCAGGCTCCCCACTTCCGCCCCCGGGTCCTGGGCCCCTGGAATGCAGACCTTCCTCAGCCAGGAAGCCAGAGAAGGGGAAGCCAGGTTTCCTGTTTCCCAGGCAGCCGCTCTTCCCAGGCCTTGGTGTATTTTAAGTCCCTCTAAGTGGAATCCCATTTTGATTTGGGATTTCTATCACAGCAGGAGCTCAGCTTAAAATGATCCTTGGGTATTCCAAGGCCACTCAACTAGGAAGAGGCCGAGGAGGGAGGAGGACGGCAGGTGAAGATTCCCCCTGACCTGACCTCATGGCGGCCCGTCCAGCTGCCGCCTGCGTGTCCCTCCTCCCTCACCAGCCTCTTCTGTAAGGTGCTTCCTGTGGCCTCCTTTCCCCTTCTTTCCAAGGCCCTGCCCCTGGGGGAGCCGCCCCCTCTGTGAGCTGCCCTCCCCAAAGATGGGAGCCAAACTGAGCATGTGGACCCCTGCAGGCCGCCTCCCCTCCGCCATTGGCTGTTGCAGGGTCTGAACCTGACCGGTCACCCCTGGGAGCTCTCAACCTCTGTCCCCTGATTCTCTCCCCTCTGGGACAGCTCTTCAGGGCGCACACTGGCCGGTCCCCGGGTCCCCCCTCATCCTTTCCACAAACACTCATTGGAGTTCCCTGTGTGCTCACTCCCAGGTTCCATCGTGGAGGCAGCCCCCTCCCTGCCCCTCTGCAGGGCTGAGCCACCTGCTCCCCAGCACTGACCGCTCCTGAGCTTCAGGCCTGAGGTCGCTGCCTTAGACCCCCTGCCTGGGCTGCAGGCTTCTCCACTGTCCCTGACTCCTCTGGGCTCCCTGCTTATCCAAGGCCACCAGCTGTCAATCACAGAAGCCAAAATCTGGGGAGCGGTCTGGACCCCTCCTCTCTCCACTTCCCACAGGTGATCGCTCCCCTGAACCTGGGTCTGGAATGGATCTGGCATGTGCCCACCCCTCTTAGCTGACTGTTCTCATCCCAGGTCCCCCTGACACCCCTGTCCCTGGGTCTTGGCAGGGCCTGGCCAACTGGTCTGCCTGCCTCCCACAACTTCTCAGCCCCCTGGCACCTCTGGCATCCACCCCGCTGACCTACCTTTGTGAACCTCCCTCCCTCAGCCTCCACACCAGCTACACCCGTCCTTCTGCGGACTATGTGTTCCATGTGACTCACCGCGGGGTGCACCCCACCCGCTCTCACCCCCCTCCAGCCCCAGACAAGCTGGTCGTACCCACAGCTTTCACTGCCATCTTCCCAGAAGGCTCCCAGCACCACTAGCCCAGGCCTCTCCTGGGAACCCCCAGATCTGTTCCCAGCTTGGAGGTCCCAAAGACACCTCCACCCCACAATGCTCAACACACCGTTCACGCTCCTCCCCCACCAAAGCCTCTGTGCTCCTCCTCTCATCCCCTCTGTCCCCTTCCCCCAGACCATGCTGGGCATCGCCCTCCCTTCCCCGTGTCCTATCCTTTACTCCCAAAGTTGCTCCCAACTCTGACTTTTCACTCACATACCACCCAACCCAGGGGGTGGTCCCCCCCGGGCGGTGCCACGGGATCCTGTTGCTGAGGGAGCACCCAAACCAGGCCCTCCTGAGCTCCAGGGCCCCACCTCTCTGCACTGGCTGGGAGCTTCTTGCTCTGGGGGGTGGTAAACATCCACGTGACCACTCAGGGCTGAGGTCTGCCTGCAGAGAGGGCGGGGTCACCTGTGGCACCAGAGGGGCTCCCCCTGGGGAGAGCAGGAAAGTGAGAAAATGGGAAAAGGTCAGACACACCTCGGGAAAGAAGCATCCAGCCACATGTTTATCAACCAACCAGAGGATGAGGAGGGAGTGTGTTTATATGTACACACACACATACACAAACACAGACACACACAGAGACACACACACATAAACACACACACACACACACACACACGAGTATATAAAGATGTAGATACACAGCCCATTGACTTCCTTCGAAAGCTCTTCTTGATTTTTGCCAAACAGGTGAATTTATAGCTACCCTATGCTTGCCCTCAACTGACGGATGAGTGTCATTCCAATGAGAATGTTGGGTGATGCTTGCTGTTATGTTAGCAAGTAAGACAAACTGGAGGTGCCTATGAGATGCTCACTCTTTTGTTCATGATGTGAGTGACTACTCAGTCAGGCAGTGCTTTTCTGAATGCCAGCCCAGTCCCTCAATTCTTATAATGTGTTGGCACTGCAAGGCCTACAGAGGTCTTTTTAAAAAACAGAGAGACGATTTACGTGTCATAATATTCACCCAGGGCACACTTTTAGGTTTAATCTTCACTATTAACATTTTCTGCATCACTTTCTCAAGTCTAGAGACCACAGGCACAGAAGAAAACAAATCAAGTCCCGATTTGGTAACACTGGCCAATTCCTAGGGTGCAAATATTTTCACCAGAGGTGATTTCAGGCTGCTGACATGGTGTCCCGACCACGAACATGGGAATAGATCTATGGTCCACCCTGCTCTATAATATCACCTCCACGCAGGTATGATAGGTCTGAATAACCCCAAGAGTATGGGTAAAAGGGAAAAAATTCCAAGTAACCAGTTTTGGTTTTTTGGTTTTTTTTTTTTAATCTATTTTTATTGATTTCAGAAAGGAAGGGAGAGAGAGTGAGAGAAAAGAGAAACATCAATGATGAGAAAATCATATATCGGCTGCCTCCTGTACACCCCCCACTGGGGATCAAGCCTGTAATCCAGGCATGTGCCCTTGACTGGGAATTGAACCGTGACCTCCTGTTTCATTGGTTTCTGCTCAACCACTGAGCCACGCCAACAAGGCCAAGGGGCAAGTTTTGAGTATTTATAACCTTTCTTTCTTATTATGTTTTTATTGTTTTTAGAAAGAGGATTAAGGAGAGAAAGAGAGAGAGAGAGACATTGACCAGTTGCCTCTGCCAACACCCCTACCATGGACTGAACATGCAACCTGGGCCTGAACCCTGACTGGGAATGGAATCGGTGACCTTTGGGAGCACAGGACAATCAATACCCAACCACCTGAGCGACACCGGCCAGGGTTACCACCTTTGCTTTTAATATAATTTATTGAATCCCAAGTTCATATAAGTTAATTGTTAGCCATGTCTGTGTGTATCACGTGGCCTCTGAAGCCCCTGGACACACCCATGGGCTCTCACCAGCAGCACAGGCTGCTGCAGCTCAGCCAGGGCCACTGCCTGGTAGGGTGGGCTGAATGGCAGGGGCCTGCGAGGGTGAGAGTGAGCCCTCTGCCAGCGCATGCACCGAAGAGGACCCTCAGGAGGAGCTGCAGGACCATGGTCACAAGGATGGGAGAAGAGACTGGGCGGCTCCAAGGGTCTGCCCGAATGTTCTCCCCAGGCTCAGGGGGGAAAACAGCTGGGTGTGGCTGGGTGGCTGGCTGGAGGGAGCTGAAGAAGAGGGTTGGGTGACCTTGCAACCTAGGGTCCCCCCGTATCCCTTCCCTTCTCACAGGGTCTCTCTATGCTGACCTTCCACCTACCATATGGGCAAAGATGAAAACCCAGGAAGGAGTCAATGAAGGAGGCGGTGTGGCGAACAGGCGCTCACTCTCCATTTGAGTGTAAGCTGGCACAGAAGGAGCTTGGACATTTGCACTTACCTTTTCATTAAAATAGATTCATGCATTTTCCCTAAGCTAGTTCTAGGATGACAGCCTAGGAAACACTGCATGTCCTGCAAACACACACACACCCACACACCAAACACACTCTCTCTCTCTCTCTCTCTCTCTCTCTCTCTCTCTCTCTCTCTGTCTCTCTCTCTCTCCCTCCCTCCCTCTCTCTCTCTCATGCACACATGCGTGCACACCAGCACCCTGTCCCAAGCACTCGCCTGTCAGCCTCCGTGTCATTCTTGAACTGTCTTATGTTTGCGACCAGGCCTTTCACCAGGAGCAGAGAAACAGAACTACCTGTCCACCATCTGCCCTGAGTGCCTGCGGAGGGCGCTGGCATTCATTCACTGAGCAACTCCTCTGTGCCAGAGCCCTTGTCAGCACTCCTTGGGAATAAATGGATTAACTTCATTTGTTTCCTGTGAAAGGGGGCGACTGACTCCCTCTTCCCAATTAGCACCAGAGAAACCATTGCATGAGAAAGAGTCATGGCTCCAGGGTGTAAGACAGAAGGGAGACGCTGTAGAGACTTGGGTGGGGGTAGTGAGGGTGCTGAGTACAGGCAGCACTAGAGGAGGTGGGCTCAGACCTAAGAGGAGCTTTGTCACGCCTGCTCTTGAGTCTCCCTCGCACAGCCCTGCGCCCTGGTCCTCAGGCCCTCTGGGCAGATATAAACCCAGGTCCACAGGTCAGGTCACAGGATGGGAGGTGCCCAGGGCATCAGGGATGAGCCAGCGCCCCAGGCACCCCTCATCCTGCTCCTCAGCCCCAGCCTGGAGCCCCTTCCTCTCCTGTGGCTTCTCTCCAGGAGCCCAGGAGGCAGTGACCGGGCAGGTGGGCAGGGACCGGAGCTCTCCACACTGCCTGTGAGACACTCAGCCCCGGGATCAGGGAGAGGGCAAGGCTGGTCCTCCTGGGGCTGCAGGGAAAACCTCTCCCAGGTTCGGGTGGAGCCAGCTGTCCTCGGTTCCCGGGCTGGGAGCCCCATCCGCCCACCCATCTCTGCGTCCAAGTCATCTGACCTTCTCTCTGCCAGCGAGTCTCATTTCCCTCCACCAGGACACCTGTCACTCAGTGAGGCCCACCCACCCCAGACCCTGAGACCCCTCTGACCTGGAGTCCACCGGCCAAGGCCCTGTTCCCAACAAGGCCACGGCCACTCTGTCCCATCCGCATGGACCTGGGGCACAGAACACACCCCAGAAGAGGCCCCACACGGCACACGGAGGCACGAGGCCCAGGGTTGAGTGGAAACAGCAAGCTGAGTAGAAATTTCCCGTCAATTCTGGCCAATAGGCGCCCAGGCCACGGGCACATTCCCTGTGGGCATGGTCTCCAGGTCCCTACGCCCACGTGTGCCTACGTGATGCCTGCGAGCAGCAGGGCCCCTCCATGGCGGGGCAGGCGGAGGTGTCTGCACTGGGACCTGCAGGGCTTTGCTGTGGGAGCCAGAGCAGCCCCTGCTGCCCCTGCTCAGAGCACAGAGCTCCCCCAGGAGGCACCTGGCTGCTGACACTTCCCTGTGCTGCCGCCTCCCGCCACGAGGTGGCGCACAACGGGCCCTCGCAGGTACCGCCCACTGCGCGGAAGTCCCGCCCCTCCCGGGAGTCTGCCAGGAGCCTGTGGAGCCAACAGCTTGGAGGTGTGGGCACTGTACGACCTGTGTGGCTGCTGGCAGCGCGTGGCCAGGGCAGCCTGGAGGCTTCTGCAGGGAAGATGGCGAGTGGGGGCCGCGGGGCCCTGGGGCGCGGGCTGAGGACCGCCCTGCTCAGGCCCCAGGTCCTCCGGGCAGCGACCCCCTCTCTGCCCGCACCAGTGGCTCCAGGAGGGAGGTGCCTTCCTAGTCAGGGTTTGTGTCTGAGGAAGACGCCCCCTCACCGGCCAGGCCGCCCTCCTCCCTGCAGAGGGCGCTGGACCCGGCCACGGCACTGCCCTGTGTGGCCCCGCTCAGGGCTCTGCTCCAGGGCTTCCCGGGCCCAAGGCCTGGGGTGTCGGACCCCCAACCTCCTCAGCCCCAGGGTTCGGCTCAGACAGAAGGTCCCGATGGGGAGTGAGAGCCACGGACCCCGACCTCCCGCTGCCAGTCCAGCGTCCACAGAACGCGGCCCAGGTGGTCACTGTGCACTTGGCGCTGCAGCCTTCCCTGCGGCAGGACCGACACTGGCCATGACACGCTCAGGGACGGCCTTCAGCTCCAGGCCTGTGGCGACAGGGGCGTCCTCGTGGGGCCCAGAGTCTGTCCCGAGCCTGTGGGCCGCCCCCGAGCTGCTCTCGGCTCCTGGATCCATCAGACAGCCGGTCTGCAGACCTGTGTGCACGTCCCCTCGGAATCACTGCAGGTGCTCCAGTAAGTCCAACACATGAATGCTATTGCTGGTTTGAAAGGCTCTACTAAGCTCTATTTTATTTATGTTCATTTTTTATTTCTTTGGCATTTTCTTTCTCTTTTTCTTGAAAAAACGATTTAAAATATGTTGTATGCAGTAAACAAGATTTCAAGAAAAACAATTTGACCTATAACTAGAGGCCTGGTGCCCCGATTTGTGCACCAGTGGGGTCCCTTGTCCCTCTCACCATCCGGGACCCCTCAGGACATGTCCGAGCCCCACAGGCCAGAGGAGGGACCCCCACGGGGGCCTCTAGTATGCATAAAAGGTTTTTACTATAAAACCCACAATCCCATCATGCCTCGCTCTCTCTTGGCTACTGGGGCTTACCGTTGCATCGGTGAGTGTGGTTGGGGAGCCGAACAGGTACGAAATGAAAGACTCTTTGCTTTTGCATCAGACTCGCTGGCTCCTTGGTGGGCATTTTGGGAATCTTGAAATCTGGGCATAACACCCACCATATCGTGTTCACGTGCAGGCTCCGTGAAATTCCGGTAAACTCCCCGATCCAAAAAAATTGTGATTGCATGTCCATGGGTTATTTAATTAACCTGAGTTCCTGCATCGCTGACAGCTCATGTGTCTTTAAACCAGCTGAGAGCTGCAGCTATTACCGGGAAGCGAGTCATTGAAATGTCCTCTGAACGTGAGCAGTCCCTGCTCCTCTCTGTAAGCCCAGTTGCCCTGGGACAGGCTCATGGGGGGATTTGTGTGGCCCATTCTGTCTTTCAAATTTCCTGGGTCATCGTGTTACCAGGTTAGTTGATTTCAAAATCTTCCCACTAAAAGGCACAGAATAAGAAAAAGGAAGTGGCCGTTAACGTCGCAGCCTGGGGGTCACTGTCCAACGTCACACAGCCAGGAACCCGTGAGAGTCCATTTTTAATCACCAGGCCCAGAACAAAGGACTGTGTGACACACAAAATTGCCAGAGAGTAGAACATTTCCAGGGAAACCGACGCTTCCCAGAGGCGGTTGTACCCTGTTCAATCAACAGGCGCCAATGGCAGGTGCCGGCTTAGGTGGCCCTGGGGTTCACGCCCTCAGCTGAGGTCAGGGTGCCACGAAGCTGTGTGTCCTCTTCATCTTCCAGCCCTGGGTGCGGGGGGGGGGGGGGGGGGGGGCGGAGGGGCGGAGGGGGGCCGTGCCCACGTCCACAGATGTTCTCTGCAGATCTGTGGGCTGTGGTGTTATTTTCTCCAACCAAACCTGTACAGAGGAAAAGGCCTGAACCAGCAGGTGCTGGGTTCCAGTCAGGGCGTCGTCACCCCGTGCCGCGTCCACGGGACAGAATAACTGATAACAAACACCCTGCCGGCAGGGCTCCCCACGCGGCCCTCACCAAGCTAGGCATTCCGAGTATATTGTCCTTTTCTGTTCTCCGTGTCTCCATTCAGCAGTGAGAAAATTAAAGTTCAGAAAAATGGGAGTAATTCTCCCCAGGTCACGCCCTAGAGATGCTATGGGAACCGCAGCCCGCGGCCCCGCCTGCTCTGCGCTGAGTGTGTCTGAGCTCAGCCCCGTTCTTGAAAAGGCCGAACAGCTTATCTCAGGACCAAATGCGCTCTCCTCTATGAGAAGTCTTGGGAAAATCTCTTAAACGCCCTGCAAACAAAGTGTTGTTGTGAATGACGGTGTTTGTGCTCCAGGCCGCCCGTAGGAAGCTTTTCCTTGCAGCACCTACAGGCTGGCGGCCTCCTGGGCGGCCTGGTGTAATTATCTGCCTCCCTCGTCTTTCTCGGGACTGGCACCCCAAAAGGAGTGGCAGCGCTGGCCCGGATACTTCCCTCTGAGTTCTCTGCGGGCTCCAGAAAGCAGTGGTCAGAGCCCCCATAAGATTCTGAGCCCCGGGGAAAACACAGTGCTCCTCCCGGGAGGCTGCCCACGAGGCGGGGAGGGGAGGACTCATGCTCAGGGACAGCCTCTTAGCTGAGGTCCCCTTCCCCAGGGGTGACCTAAGCATGTCTTTTCATTTTACACTGAACTATTTTTTTTTGTTTTTAATTTAGGTCAGAGCCGAGGAGGGAGCCGGGGAGAGGCGGGGCTGGGGGTGGGGGTTGGGGCAGAGCAGGAGGGGATTCCTGAACTATTTTTTTTGTTTCAGATGCATATTATATCATCTGAATACTATCTGTAATAAGAAAAGTGTAATATGCTCATTAGACCAGACGTCCTTCCAGACAACCTTCCGGACGACCTTCCTGATGAAGCCAGGGCTGTGAAGGAAGCCTGGGTCCCAGGTACCAGAGGGAAGCCAGTGCCCGCAGCCAGGGGAAGGAAGGCCTACTCTGGCACAAATTTTGTGCATTGGGCCTCTAGTTATATATAATAATTTTGTAACATCCTAACCTTATTATTTCTATTTTTTATTTTTATGTTAATCCGCACCCGAGGATATTTTGTTCATTGATTTTAGAGAGAATGGAAGGGTAAGGGAAGAGGGAGAGAGAAACATCGATGTGAGAGAGACACAGAAATTGGTTGCCTCCCGGACATGCCCCAACCAGGGCTGGGGATCAGTTCTGTAACCCAGTGTACATGCTCTTGACCCGGAATGGAACCGAGACCCTTCTGTGCTCCGGCCGACACTCTAACCACTGAGCCACACCCGCCAGGGCACTAGTCCTTTTTAAGTCCACTTACATTACCCCTGTGCTCACACCTCCAGGCACACATTTGCCGGCTTTAATTTGCATGTGTGTGATGTCCATCGGGGTCAATACCCTTCGTAAGTACATTTGCCATTTCCGTGACATCTTCTGTGAAAGCCCCAGGGTTCCGGTTTCCGGGGTGCCTTCTGGGCCTCAGGAGAATCAGTCTTGGGATTCTATTGCCACATGGTCCTTGGCCCCTCAGGAGGGTGTCGGTGGAATGAAAGGGACACTGACAGGCATCCCCTGTGGCTACACGTTCTGTGAGCGGCGCCCCGAGTGCCAGAGCGGTCAGTGTCCTAATACCCCAAAGGGCCCGAAGGGGAAGGGCCGGGCGTGCTGGCTGCTCCATCCTCGTGCTCCGGGCCTGATCGCCTTCAAAGTCCACACCCAGGAGATTACACCAACTCCCTCGTCTTCCTGATAAAATACAAAGCCCATTGCTTTGTAGTTCAAGTGACGCTTTTGCTTAGCAAAGCCATTGGAAGGAGACTTCTTCAAGGCATGGACACAGCATTGCGCTGGTGGGACAGCGGCACCCCCAATATCTCACTGTAATCCCAGCTGACGTGGCCGCCTCATCGACTCAGTGTCATTCCCTGGGCAGTTCTGGACGCCATGCTGAGATTCCTGAGGCTGGGAGCCCGGGGAGGCCTGCTTTCTGTTAGTAACAGGGAGGTAAAAGGCAAACATTGTTTGTTTCTATCCTGTGACTTAACGTTTCATTTCCAGACACTCCGTTTAGGGAAGAAAAAAAAGGGTGCCCTGGCCGGTTGCTCAGTGGTTAGAGTGGCGGCCTGTGCCCTGCAGGGTGTCAGGTTCACTTCCCAGTCAAGGACACATCCTGGGGTTGCAGGTTCAATCCCCTGCCCTGGTCGGGTTCCATTTGGGAGGCAACCAATCCCTGTGTCTCTCTCACTGAGGTTCTCTCTCTCTCATCCCGCTCCCTCCTTGCCTTCCACTCTCTCTAAAAAAAATTCAATGGGAAAAATATCCCTGCGTGAGGATTCTTCTAAAAGGAGGGCAGGGGGAACTAGGTGCACTGCGCGACTGTGAGGCTGGGCCTCTTGTCCGCTCCAAAAGCCTCGCGAGGCTTGGGGCAGCGTTCTTTGTGAGGGCGTCACCAGGCCAGGCGCTGGGGTCCGGGTGCTGGGATGGCATCTGGAACGGCTCGCTGGCTGGTATTGGCGCCTGTCCGCTACGGGGCTCTCCGGAGAGGACCCAGCTTGGCGAAAGATGGAGCTATCTCCGCCGGACAGGGCGGCTCAGGTCAGAGCCTGGTACCATCAAGGTCAGTCATCCTTACTGGCAGCGGCGCCATTTTGCCCAAACTGGTGAAAGTGAGTGTCTGCCTGGAGGCGGGGCAAAGGTGCCGAGGCCAATCGTAGTGGGAAATGTGTGCGGGTCGACTTTGATTGATAGGAGCAATGGCCAATCGAACGGCCGCCTTAGACAGGAAGAAGGATCCAAAAGTTTGCGCAGGCAAAGGTGCTGATGCCCGGAGGACTGAAGGTTGGGTTCCTTTGGCCTTGCCTCTGAGTCAGGCATCCTGTGACGTTTACAGTGCTCACGGGATTCTAAATCTCGTCTCAAGTAAGTTCCTGCTCCCCGAAGGCCGGGCCCCCCCGCGTGCAGCTCCTACACACACCATGTCGCCTCCTCAGACCCGTGCGTGGCCGTGCAGCACAGTCCAGACACTGGGCAGCATCGGGTTCTGGATGAAGGCGGAGAACACGGAAATTAGAAAACCGAGCCAGCATACCCCAGTGCCCCAAGAGCTGGCGCCTTCAGTGTCCCCTTCCAGAGGGGCAGCACGTGTCCCGGCTCCCCCAGCTCCGGCCTGTGGCAGGGGGAGGCTGGGAGGCCGGGAGGCGTGGCCGGACACAGCTCTCCCATCTCAGGGCTCACAGTGCAACTAGGAGAAAGTGAAGACAATGTCTGTGGCTGTCCCCCCAACACACCCCCCAGTCATCACATCCCTGGGGTGTGACACACCCAGGAAGGCTGCGAACATCCTGGGCCTCCTGCCCTTCTGCCAGGGCTCGGAGGTGGGCACGCGGCCCCCCTTCCACTGCTGCCCCGCCCTGCCGTCCCACCTCCACGTTCCGGAGGCTCCGGTGGGTGGGGGGATCGTGAGTCTCTGGGACTCACACAAGAACAGACCCAGTTCTTGGCCACGCCACCCCCAAATCCTTACTCCTGAGCCAAGTTACAGTCTGGGGACTCTCCAGGGGCCCTGGCACCCTGTGTGTGGTGGTGCCACTCGAAGAAAGGGAAGCCAGGAGTGAGGAGGTGTGGAGCGCTGGAGCCTGAGTTTGCAGGCATAAGGGGAGGCAGGCTGCTGTCCCTGGGGGTTCCTCTGCATGCGCCTCCAGGACGGGGGGGGGGGGTGGCGGCTCTCTTGGTGGGTTTCATAGAAGGACGTTTGTTTCATTGCAGCATTGTTCCGATTCAGGAGGAATCATCTCTAAGGGGAAAGAACGCTGGAAGGGGAATTGAAACTAGGGAGCAGGGACTGTCTGGGAGGCAGGCATGACCTTCCCAGAGTAACTGCTGTGTGGACCCTAACTCGGTGGTGCCAGGATGGGAAGCTCATTGTTCTGCACTGAGACCTCTCCACAAAGGTAACACTGAAACAGGATGCTTAGCCAGCGACTGGGAGGGTGTGTGCGTGCGAGTGAGTGAGTGAGTGTGTGTGTGTGTGTGTGAGAGTGAGTGTGTGTGTGTGAGAGTGAGGGTGTGTGTGTGTGTGTGCGTGTGAGTGAGTGTGTGTGTGTGTGTGTGAGAGAGAGAGAGAGTGTGTGTGTGTGAGTATGTGTGTGTGTGAGAGTGAGTGTTTGTGTGTGCGAGTGAGTGTGTGTGTGCGAGAGAGAGTGTGTGTGTGTGAGAGAGAGTGTGTGTGTGTGTTCAGAGTGTGTGTGTGTGTGCGAGTGCAAGTGAGTGTGTGTGTGTGAGAGTGTGTGTGTGTGAGAAAGATGTGTGTGTGAGAGAGTGTGTGTGTTTTTGTGTGTGTGAGAGAGTGTGTGTGTTGAGTGTGTGTGCATGTGTGTGCAAGAGTGTGTGTGTGTGAGAAAGAGAGTGTGTGTGTGTGTGAGTGAGTGTGTGTGAGCTAGTGAGTGTGTGTGTGAGTGAGTGTGTCTGTGTGTGTGTGAGAGTGTGTGTGTGTGTACGAGTTTGTGTGTGAGAGAGAGTGTGTGAGTGTGAGAGTGTGTGTGTGTGAGAGAGAGTGTGTGTGTGCGAGTGTGTGAGTGTGTGAGAGAGTGTGGGTGTGTGTGTGTGAGAGAGAGAGAGAGTGAGTGTGTGTGTGTGTCTGTGAGAGCGAGTGTGTGTGTGAGAGTGAGTGTGTGTGTGTGCGAGTGTGTGAGTGTGTGTGTTGAGTGTGTGTGTGTGTGTGTGCGCGAGTGAGTGTGTGTGAGAGTGTGTGTGTGAGAGTGTGCGCGTGTGTGCAACTGAGTGTGTGTGTGTGTGTGAGTGAGAGTGTGTGTGTGTGTGAGAGTGAGTGTGTGTGTGTGTGTGTGTGTGTGTGTGTGCTGCAACAGAGAGAGAAACAGACCAACACAGGGAGTCAGAGGAAGACACAGAAAGAGACAGAGCGAGGGGCAGAGAGACGAGGAAGGACACACAGACAGAGGTCAGAGACAGAGACAGAGAAACCGGGTCTCGGCTAAGCTGCTCGAAGCCCCACCACAACCACAGTTTGAGGACTGAGGTAGTCTGCCCGCCAAGCTGCTGTCTCTGTTGGCATTGCTGTCCTTCACCGCAGGGAACGACAAGGGACCTGCCTCCTGATGGGCGTGTGGCCAGTTGCCCTTGCGTCCCAGGCGGCTTTTCAGGGAGCCATTCGCACGCCCTTGGTCCTGCCGGTGGGTCCGCACGGGTCGCACCAGCTGGGAACCACGGAAAGCCTTGGGCTGCCCACCCCCAAAAACAGCCTCTTGAAGACATCCCACTTGAGCGCCTCCAGCCACAGACAGAAGCATCTGCTGTCTTTTATCCCAGTAACAACAGCAGCACTGGGCGTGGGGCAGTACGTCAGCTCTCCAGGACCATTTTCCGCTCGGCAGCCACGGTCTCTGACATCGCAAGCGGCACTGGGGTCGAGGTGGACAGAGGGAAGCAGAGGAAACAGAGAGGAGAAGAAACCGAAAAACATATCTTCTCTTATAGTATTTTCCGTAGTACAATGCTTCCAGGTACCAGCTGTGTGATTCCAGCAAATTGTTTCAACTTTTTCCCCATTAATTTCCTTGGGCAGCACCGCCTGGGTGGCTGAGGGTTCAGTGGAGCTACTGGACCTGTCCCCTCCTTCCTCTGTCCCATCAAACTCGGTCCCCTCCCTCCTCTGTCCCCTAGCTCCTCTTGCCCCTCCCTCCTCTGTTTCCTCCATCCTCTGTCCCATCAGTCTCTGTTACCTCCCTTCTCTATTCCACCAACCTCAGTCCCATCAGCCTCTCTTTCATCAGCCTCTGTCCCCTCCCTCCACTGTCCCTTCAGCCTCTGACTCCTCCCTCCTCTGTCCCATCAGCCTCTGTCCCCTCCATCCTCTGACCCTTCAGCCTCTGACCCCTCCCTCCTCTGTCCCATCAGCCTCTGTCCCCTCCCTCCTCTGTTCCCTCCCTCCTCTGTCCCATCAGCCTCTGTCTCCTCTCCCCTCTGTCCCAGCAGCCACTGTCCCCTCCATCCACTGTCCTATCAGCCTCTATCCCCAACCTCCTCCTCTTTCCCATCAGCCTCTGTCCCCTCCCTCTTCTGTCCCGTCAGCCTCTGTCCCCTCCCTCCTCTTCTGTCCCATCAGACTCTGTCCCATCAGCCACTGTCCCCTCCCTCCTCTGTCCCATCAGCCTATGTTCGGTCCCTACTTGGTCTCATCAGACTCTGTCCCCTCCCTTCTCTGTCCCCTCCCTCCTTTGTACCATCAGCCTCTGTCTCCTCCCTCTGTCCCATCAGCCTCGATCCCAGGGTTGGGCAAACTTTTTGACTTGAGGGCCACAATGGGTTCTTAAACTGAACTGGAGGGCCAGAAAAAAAGCATGGATGGAGTGCTTGTGTGAACTAATATAAATTCAAAGTAAACATCATTACATAAAAGGGTACGGTCTTTTTTTTCAATAGATTTATATATTAAAAACTGGCCTAATCCAGCCCGCAGGCCATAGTCTGCCCAAGGCTGCTCTATCCCCTTCCTCCTCCTCTGTCCACTCCCTCCGCTCTCCCATCAGTCGCTATCTTCTACCTCCTCCTCTGTCCCATCAACCTCTGTCTCCACCCTCCTCTGTCCATCAGCCACTGTCCCCTCTCTCCTCTGTGCCATCAGCCTTTGTCCCATAAGCCTCTGTCTCCTCCCTCCTCTGTCCCATCGGCCTTTGTCCCCACCCTCCTCTGTCCCATTAGACTCTGTCCCCTCCCTCCTCTGACCCGTCAGCCTCTGTCTGCTCCCTCCACAGTCCCATCAGCCTCTGTCTCCTCCCTCCTCTGTCCCATCAGCCTCTGACTCCTCCCACCTCTGTCCCATCAGCCGCTGTCTCCTCCCTCCTCTAACCCATCAGCCTCTGTCCACTCCCTCCTCTGTCCCATCAGCCTCTGTAATATCCCTCATCCTCTGTCCCATCAGCCTCTGTTTCATCAGCCTCTGTGCACACCTTTCTCTCCCATTAGCCTCTGTCCCCTTTCTCCTCTGTCCCATCAGCCACTGTCCCCTCCCTCCTCTGTCCCATCAGCCTCTGTCACCTCTGTCCTCTGTTCCATCATCCACTGTCCCCTCCCTCCTCTGTCCCATAAGCCTCTGTCCCCTTTCTCCTCTATCCCATCAGTCTTTATCCATTCAGCTCTGTGCCCTTGCTCCTCTGTCCACTCCGTCTTCTGTTACCTCCTTCTCTGACCAGTCATCCTCTGGTACCTCCCTTCTCTGTCCAATCAGCCTCTGTCCCCTCCCTCCTCTTTCGCCTCAGGCCCACCTCTGTCCCTTCCCTCCGCTGATACCTCCCTCTTCTGTCACATCAGCCTCTGTCCCCTTCCTCCTCTGTTACCTCCCTCCTCTGTCCCAGCAGCCTCTGTTACCTCCCTCCTCTGTCCCAGCAGCCTCAGTCCCATCACCTCTGTCCCCTCCCTCCTCTGTCCCATCAGCCTCTGTCTCCTCCCTTCTCTGTTCCATCAGCCTCTGTCTCCTCCCTCCTGTCTCTTCATCATCTCTCCCTCCCCCTATGTCCCATCAGCCTCTGTCCCCTCCCTCCTCCTCTGTCCAATCAGCCTCTGTCCTGTCCCTTATCGATTTCATCAGCCTCTGTCCCATCCCTTATCTTCCCCCTCTCTCCTTTGTCCCTTCCCATCTCTCTCCTCCCTCCTCTGCCCCATCAGCCTCTGTCCCGTCCATCCTCTGTCCCATCAGCCTCTGTACCCTACCTTCCTCTGTCCCATCATCCTCTGTCCTATCAACCTCTGTCCCACTGGTTTCTATCCCAACAGCCTCAATCCCATCAGGCTCTGTCCCGTCAGACTCTGCCCACTCCTTCCTCTGTCCCATCAGCCTCTGTTTTATCAGGCACTGTCCCTTCAGCCTCCGTGTCTATCCCCTCTGTCCCAGCAACCACAGTCCCCTCCGTCCTATGTCCCTTCAGCCTCTATGCCCTACCTCCTCCTCTGTCTCATCATCCTCTGTCCTACAAACATCTGTCCCACTGGTTTCTATCCCAACAACCTCAATCCTATCAGGCTCTGTCACATTAGCCTCTGTCCCCACCTTCCTCTGTCCCATCAGCTTCTGTTCCATCAGGCACTGTCCCTTTGCCTCCGTCTCTATCCCCTCTGTCCCAGCAACCACTGTCCCCTCCGTCCTATGTCCCCTCAGCCTCTATGCCCTACCTCCTCCACTGTCCCATCAGCCTCTGTCACCTCCCTCCTCTGTCCCATCAGCCTCGGTACCCTCCCTTCCTCTGTCCCATCAGGCTCTGTCCCATCAGCCTCTTTCCCCTCTCTCCTCTGCCAGTCAGGATCTGTCCCATCAGCCTCTGTTGCATCACGCTCTGTACACACCTTTCTCTGTGCCATCAGCCTCTGTCCCCTCTCTCCTCTGTGCCATCAGCCTAATTCCGATCAGCCTCTGTCCTCTCCCTCCTCTATCCCATCAGCTTCTGCCCCCTCCCTCCTCTGTCCCATCAGGCTCTGTCCCCTCCCTTCTCTGTCCCATCAGCCTCTTTCCATTAAGTCTCTTTCTCCTCCCTCTTCTAAACCATCAGCCTCTGTCCACTCCCTCCGTCTCTATCCCCTCTGTCCCAGCAACCACAGTCCCCTCTGTCCTATGTCCCCTCAGCCTCTATGCCCTACCTCCTCCTCTGGCCCATCAGCCTCTATCCTCTCCCTGCTCTGTCCCATTAGCCTCTGTTCCCTCCCTCCTCTTTCCCATCAGTCTCTGCCCCCTCCCTCCTCTGTCCCATCACCCTCTGTCTCCTCCCTCCTCTGATCATCAGCCTCTATCCCCTCCCTCCTCTCTCCCATCAGCCTCTGTCCCCTCCCTCCTCTGTCCCATCACCCTCTGTCTCCTCCTTCTTCTGTCCCATCAGCCTCTGTCTCCTCCCTCTTCTGTCCCATCAGCCTCTGTCTCCTCCCTCCTCTGATCATCAGCCTCTATCCCCTCCCTCCTTGGTCCCATCAGCCTCTGTCGCCTCTCTCCCATCAGCCTATGTCCCGTCCCTCCTCCTCTGTCCTCTCAGCCTCTGTCACCTCCCTCCTCTGTCCCATCAGCCTCTGTACCCTCCCTTCCTCTGTCCCATCAGGCTCTGACCTATCAGCCTCTGTCCCACTGGCATCTATCCCAACAGCATAAATCCCATGATACTCTGTCCTGACTGCCTCTGTCACCTCCCTACTCCTCTGTCCCATCAGCCTCTGTCCCCTTCCTCCTCCTCTGTCCAATCAACCTCTGTCCTGTCCCTTCTTGATCTCATCAGCCTCTGTGCCATCCCTTATCTGCCCCCTCTCTCCTTTGTCCCTTCCCACATCTCTCCCCTCTCTCCTATGCCCAATCAGCCTCTGTCCCCTCCCTCCTCTGTCCCAACAACCACTGTGTCCTCCCTCCTCTGTCTCTTCATCCTCTCTCCCTCCCTCATCCTCTATCCTATCAGCCTCTGTCCCGTCCATCCTCTCTTCCATCAGCCAGTGTCCCATCCCTCTTCCTCTGTCCCATCAGCCTCTGTTCCCTCCTGCCTCCCCCTTCCCATCAGACTCTGTCGCCTCCCTCTGACCCGTCAGCCCCTGTCTACTCCCTCCTCTGTCCCATAAGCCTCTGTCACCTCTGTCCTCTCTCCCATCAGCCTCTGTCTCCTCCCTCCTCTGCCCCATCAGCCTTTGTTTCATCAGCCTCTGTGCACACCTTTCTCTCCCATCAGCCTCTGTCCCCTTTCTCCTCTGTCCCATCAGCCACTGTCTGCTCCCTCCTCTGTCCCATAAGCCTCTGTCACCTCTGTCCTCTGTCCCATCAGACTCTGTCCCCTCCCTCTGACCTGTCAGCCTCTGTCTGCTCCCTCCTCTGTCCCATAAGCCTCTGTCACCTCTGTCCTCTGTCCCATCAGACTCTGTCCCGTTCCTCCTCTGTCCCATCAGCCTCTGTCTCCTCCCTCCTCTGTCCCATCAGCATCTATCCCAGGGGTGGACATACTTTTTTAATCCAGGGCCACAATGGGTTCTTAAACTGGACTGGAGGAGAGATCAAAAGCATGGATGGAGTGTTTGTGTGAACTAATAGAAATTCAAAGTAAACATCATTACATCACAGGGAATGGTCTTTTTTTTTCAGTAGTCCTATTCATTTCAAAGGGTCCGGATCCAGCCCGAGGGCCGTAGTTTGCCTACAGTTGCTCTATCACCTTCCTCCTCCTCTGTCCATCAGCCTCTCTCCCCTCCCTCCTATGTCCCATCAGCATCTGTCCCATCCGCCTCTGTACCCTCTCTTCCTCTGTCCCATCATCCTCTCTCCCCTCCCTCCTCTCCTCTGTCCCATCACCCTATGTCCCCTCTCTCCACCTCTTTCCCATCAGCCTCAGTCATCTATCCCATCACCTCTATCTCCTCCCCGCTCTTTCCCATCAGCTATTTTCCCCTGCCCCCTCTATCCCATGAGCCTCTGTCCCATCCTTCCTCCTCTGTGCCATCAGCCTCTATCCCCTCCCTCCTCTATTCCATTAGCCTCTGTCTCCTCCCTCTTCTGCACATCAGCCTCTGTCTCCTCCCTCCTCTGATCATCAGCCTCTATCCCCTCCCTCCTCTGTCCCATCAGCCTCTGTCCCTTCCCTCCTCCTCTGTCCCATCAGCCTCTGTACCCTCCCTTTCTCTGTCCCATCAGCCTCAGTCCCCTCTCTTCACCTCTTTCCCATCAGCCCTTGTCATCTCCCTCCTCTGTCCCATCAGCCTTTGTCTCTTCGCCACTCTGTCTCAACAGCCACTGCTCCCTCCGACCTCTGTCCCATTAGCCTCTGTCCCCTCCCTTCCCTGTCCCATCAGTATCTGTCCCCTCCCTTCTTTGTCCCATCAGCCTCTGTCCCATCAACCTCTGTACCCTCCCTTCCTCTGTCCCATCATCCTCTGTCCACTCCCTACTCTCTCCCATCAGCCTCGATCCCCTACCTCCTTCTCTGATCCATCAGCCTCTGTCCAATCCCTACTCTGCCCCATCTGCCTCTGTCCCCTCCCTCCTCTTCTGTCCCATCAGACTCTGTCCCGTCCCTTCTCTGTCCCATCAGCCTCTGTCCCCTCCCTCCTCTTTCCCATCATCCTCTGTCCATTCAGCCTCTTTCTCCTCCCTCCTCTAACCCATCAGCCTCTGTCCCCTCCATCCTCCTTCCCATCGTCCTCTGTCCCATCAGTCTCTGTACCCTCCCTTCCTCTGTCCCATCATCCTCTGTCCTACTAACCTCTGTCCCCCTGGTTTCTATCCCAACAGCCTCAATCCCATCAGCCTCTGGCCCATGAGCCTCTGTCCCCTCCCTCCTCTGTCTCATCAGCCACTGTTCCATCAGCCACTGTCCCATCAGCCTCTGTCCCCTTCCTCCTCTGTCCCATCAGCATTTCTCCATTCAGTCTTTCTCCTCCCTCCTCTGTCCCTTCATACTCTGTCCCCACCCTCCTCCTCTGTCCGATCAGCCTCTTTAATCTCCCTCGTCCTCTGTACCATCAGGCTCTGTCACCTCCCTCTTCTGTCCCATCAGCTCTGTACCCTCTCTTCCTCTGCCCCATCATCCTCTGTCCACTAACTCCTCTTTCCCATCAGCCTCTATCCCCTACCTCCTTCTCTGTCCTTTCAACCTCTGTCCCCTCCCTCCTCTGTCCAGTCAGCCTCTGTCTCCTCCCTCCTCCTCTGTCCCATCAGCCTCTGTCCTCTCTCTCCAACTCTTTCCCATTTGCCTATGTCCCATCAGCCTCTCTCTCCTTCCGCCTCTTTCCCATCAGCCTCTGTTCCCTCCCTCCTCTGTCCCATCAGCCTCTGTCCATTCAGTCTCTTTCTCCTCCATCCTCTATTCCATCAGCCGCTGTCCACTCCCTCCTTTGTCCCATCAGCCTCTGTCACTTCCCTCTGTCTTATCAGCCTCTGTCCCACCAGTCTCTGACACCTTCCTCCTCTGTCCCATCAGTGTCTGTCCTCTTCCTCCTCTGTCAGGTCAGCCTCTATCTCCTCCCTCCTCTGTCCATTCAGCTCTGTCTCCTCCCTCCTCTGTCCCATCAGCCTCTCTCTCCTCCCTCCTTTATACCCTCCCTCCTCTGTCCCCTGCCTCCTCTGTACCCTCCCTCCATTCTTAGCTCCATCTTCTGTCCAACAGCCTCTGTCCCATCAGCCTCTGTCCCCTCTCTCCTCTGTCCCATCAGCATCTGTCCCATCAGCCTCTGTTTCATCAGCCTCTGTGCACACCTTTCTCTCCCATCAGCCTCTGTCCCCTCTCGCCTCTATGAAATCAGCCACAGTCCCATCAGCCTCTGTCCCCTTTCTCCTCTGTCCCATCAGCCACTGGTCCCTCCCTCCTCTGTTCCATAAGCCTCTGTCCCTTCCCTCCTCTCTCCCATCAGCCACTCTCCCCTTCCTCCTCTGTCCCATCAGCCTATGTCTCCTCTCTCCTCTGTTCCATCAGCCTCTGTCACTTCCCTCCTCTGTCCCAGCAGCCTCTGTCCCATCCTTCTTTCAATGTCACATCAGTCTCTGTCTGCTTCCTCCTCTATCCCGTCAGCCTCTGTCATTTCCCTCCTCTGTCCCATCAGACCTTTTCCTGGGGAGAAATGCCCTGTGCGTTGGCCAATGCCCTGGGTAGCTGTGCCAGCCCAGCGTGTCTGCATCTAACGTGTAGGTAGAAAAGATGAGAGAAAGAGGGGTACAGAGAGTAGGATGGAGATAACACGGGGCCGGGGGCTGCATGAAGGGGGGAGGAAGAGGCGTCCATGGCGAGCGGAGGCATCTCAGAAGGAGGCTATGATGCCCCAGTTCCCTCAGCCACTGCGCTCACCGCATGGGAAGAACACTTGGGGAGGGAGATCTCGCTTTCCCTCCTGTGCTCTGCACTTAGAATGGCTTGGAGAACAGAGAGGGGCTCATTCCCTGACACAGCTGTGTGTCTGCACCACGTGACACGGTGAAGGTCACTTGGTTCCAAACAGCTTACACTTTCTCCGTATTTGCCCTGTACTCCGCTGATGTACTAGACTGCCCCAGGTTCAGTGCTTTATAATGGTGCGCATAAATCTGCAGTTCGCATGGGGCAACAGGCTGGGTCATCTCTCCTCCTGGGCATCCGCTGGGCAGCGTGGAGGCCAGGCCTGACACGCCTGGCGGTCAGCTGAGACCTAGATGGGCCTGTGGCTGAAACACACTATGCAGCCTCCACCTGGGGCCGGACTCCCTGGTGACAAGGTGGCGGCTGGATCCCAAGGGTGAGTTTCCCGCCTGTGCCTCAGCCTGGCACAGAGGCCCTTGCACTTCCTACTCAGGGGCGCCGCCAGAAAGCTGCCTGGTTCCAAGGAAATGAGTTCCATTGAGATGAGGAACGCCAGGTTTTCATAAAGCATTTGGGACCACAAATAATGCACATTCATGTGTGCGGGCCAAGGCTTGGCTGGGCCTTCTCTCTGCCATGTACGCTTTGAGGACAGGGGCCTATTCAATATGCACTCTTAACTAAACCACACTCTGTCCTGAAGTTCAGGCGTGGGCCTGCTGGAAGGTCACATTCAGTGAGGACGGCCGTGTTCACGTGCGGAGGGCAGACCTCCTCCCTCCGCTTCCCACGAGCTCACATGTGAGAGCTACTCAGAGTTCACGGGTCAGTTCCATGGGGCCCGTGTTTAAATGGTCTGATTTCTCACTGCCTATCACCAAACTGTCTACCGTTTCCCCTCGAATATCCCTGCTGGCTGCTTTCCCAACCCTCCTTGGAAGAGATGCCTGAATAGAAAAGAGCAAATTGGTGATGGCTGCCTCTAAGAGACAGAAATCAAGTGGTTTAAGCACGCATAGCTGGAACGGACAGGAAGCATGGCTGCCCGTCTGTGCCAATGCTGAGAAGTGACAGCAAGTGGGGCCTGGGGACCCGTGAGCGTTCGCAGTGAAGCCGGTCATTGAACTGGGAGGCCCTGCGGGTCGAGCACCATCCTTTCATTAGGTGCTTCTTCCACTGAAATGTTAACAGGCCGCCGGCTGCCTGTGGTTTAGTTCATTGCCGAACTTTGCAAACTTGAGGAGACATTAGTTAAGAAGCTCAACTTATTCTAAGATTTGACCGAGCTATTTAAGCTCTTGAGAGAAATCCACACACAATAGGCATCTCATTCGAAAGTATTGGAGAGAACAGGGCGTGGACACACCTCCATGGAGTGGAATGGGGTGAGACACGCAGCCGAGGGGCAGGGTGTGACAGAGGGCCAGACCCCAAGCCTGTTCACACTCCTTCAGCAGGGCTGGTCGCTGGCACCTGCTCTCTTCAGGCTGATGAATGTGCGGGGTGTCAGGTGAAACCTACAGGAAGTAAACAGATGCACTCATCAAAATGCAGGCGGCCTGCCTCCAGGCGCCAGCTCGGGGGCCCTCGGGCACAGCCCCGGGGACTGACTCCCTCGGCCATCCCACTGCACATCCCACTGCAGATCGCCTGGTTTCTGAATCACAGGTGCTTCAGCCTACAGACCATCTAACTTTGGAGAAAACTTGAACAAATGAATTGGATCCCTGGCTCTTCTCCCTCCCTGGCCCCGTCATCATCAGTAGCAGTGACATCAGAGCAGTGACCCTTCTGGACTCACGCCAGGACCCAGGGGCTGGCTGGGCTGTTACATTCATCTCCTCGTTTAACACTCATGACATGCTCGGCCAGTGTGGCTCAGAGGTTGAGCATCAATCTACAAACCAGGAGGTAATGGTTCAATTCCCGATCAGGGCACATGCCTGGATTGTGGACTCCGTCCCCAGTAGGGGGTGTGCAGGAAGCAGCCAATCAATGATTGTCTCTCATCATAGATGTTTCTTTTTTTAAAATATATCTGATTGATTTTTTACAGAGAGGATGGGAGAGAGAGAGAGAGAGAGTTAGAAACATCAATGAGAGAGAAACATCGATCAGCTGCCTCCTGCACACCTCCTACTGGGGATGTGCCCGCAACCAAGGTACATGCCCTTGACTGGAATCGAACCTGGGACCTCTCAGTCCGCAGGCCGACGCTCTATCCACTGAGCCAAACTGGTTTCGGCTCATCATTGATGTTTCTATCTCTCTCCCTCCCCCTTCCTCTATGAACTAACCACACACACACACACACACACACACACACACACACACACAAACACACATACACACATTTAAGAACAAAACAAAACTTCGCAATAACCCAAGCGGACTGACCCCAAATTCCAGAGAAGGAAGCGGAGGCTCAGAAAGGTTTAGTGAGTCCCCAAGACCACACAGCTTGGGAGCGAGGTCGTTGGGACCCCAGCCTGCGTCTGGGTCCAAGGCCACCCCTCTCATCCTCAGAATGGCTCTGGGTGCTTTCCCCTGAGAGCTTGCTACATACAGGTGTTTATCATGTGGACCAGACATCCGCCCTTACACACCAGGGCCTGGAGGGACAGGGCAGAAGCTACGGAGAGCGCGAGCAGGTGTGGGGGCACCCTGAGGGACCCTCTCCTCCTCTCTGTCCTGGCTTCATTGAAATAGAATTCCACCCCCTGGGATTCACCCATGGAGACTGTACAGCTCAGTGTCTGTAGTGTGTTCCCAGAGGTGGGCAGCCCCACCCCATTCAGTGTCAGAACTTTTCATCTTCCCCCAACACTCTGTGTCCTTCAGCTCAACATTGCATGTCTTGTCCTGTAATTTTTCAAAAAATGTTTATGTCCTCAAATGTGTCACTCTCTTATGTTATTGCTTCAGAATTGTGAGTCATCCTTACAAAACCTTTCCCCATACAAAATCCATGAGGAAATCGCCTTGTTTATGAAAATTCTCTGAAACCATAAAATCGCACAAATGGTCGGTTTGCTAACGTTCCTTGGAAACTTGCACCACTCCTCCCCCCGCACCCCTGCAGCCCTCCCAGGGCCCCTCCAGCAGGAGCTCCCTGGGCAGTGGGCTGGTGTAGACACGGGGTGCACTGATGGAAGACACGACGCTTCCCCTATTATATAAAAAAAATCTCCCTGACTTTATTGAGGACGTATGTGTGGGACCTTGTATGTGGAAGTGCCTCTGTGAGTTGGGTGTGGGATCCATCACATATGTTTCAGTATGAGTCAACCCCACAGTCTCCATGGCAGGACTTCTGTACCCAAGTCCTTCTTCACAGGCAGAGCTTCTGAACCCACAGACACAGACAGCGCCGACTAACCAGCCCCAATGTTGGCCAGGCGAAGGGTTCATGCCAGCGAGGACCCTGCCCTCAGGAATTAAACCGTGGCCTGGCCAGCCTGGCTCCGTGGTTGAGCCTCGACCCATGACCCAGGAGGTCATGGTTTGATTCCCAGTCACGGCATATGCTCAGGTTAGGGCTTGATCCCCTGTAAGGGGTGTACAGGAGACACCTGATCAATGATTCTCTCTAATCCTTGACATTTCTATCCTTCTCTCCCTCCTGCTTCCTCTCTCTGAAATCGGTAAAAACATTTTTAAAAAGATTAGTACTGTGCAATTTAAAATATATATTAAAATAATAATCCAAATCTTTCAATGTTATATGAGTTTAAGGTGGTACTGACCCTAACCAACCATCCATTGGTGACTAAACTGTATTCGACATATCCATTCATCCATCTATTCTTCTATAGTGGAACGTTGCCTCTCAAACATCTCCATCTCAAACAATATGCTTTTCACCCACACCCTTTCATGCTGTTCCCTGTATGATCAGTCACGCGTCTCTCAGGCAACAAACAAGGGAGCGAATGCGTGAGTGTGTGTCAGTTTATTGCTAAACCTCACGTTGCTAACATCTCAGGAAATGGTGCTGCGAAAATTTTCCTGTTTTTTGCTTTTGTTGCTGCTCATTATTATTACACTCGAGGCCCAGTGCACAAAAGTTTGTGCACTTGCGGGGGTCCCTCAGCCCAGCCTATGCGCTCTTGCAGTCTGGGACACCTTGGAGGATGTCCACCTGCTGGCTTAGGCCCACTCCCTGGGGGATTGGGCCCGAGCTGGCAGTCAGACATCCCTCTGGCAGCCCGGCAGCCCTCGGGGGATGTCCACTTGCCAGCGGAGAGCAGGCCTAAGCTGCAGTCGGACATCCTTAGCACTGCAGAGGAGGCGAGCGAGGCTCCCACCACCACTGCTGTGCTGGTAGCCATCAACCTGGCTTGTGGCTGAGCAGAGCTCCCCATGTGGGAGTGACCTGACCACAAGAGGGCAGCTCCTGCATTGAGTGTCTGCCCCCCAGTGGTCAGTGTGTGTCATAGTGAACAGTGATTCCCAGTCGTTCTGCTGTTAGGGTCAGTTTGCATATTACCCTTTTATTATTGAGGATAGAGGCCTGGTGCATGGGTGGGGGCTGGCTGGTTTGCCCTGAAGGGTGTCCCAGATCAGGGTGGGGGTCCTGCTGGGGTGCCTGGCCAGCCTGAGTGAGGGGCTGATGGCTGTTTGCAGGCTGGTCACACCCCCTTTAGGGTGGGTGTCCCCACGGGGTGCCTGGCCAGCCTAGTGGAGGGGCTGATGGCCGTTTCTAGGCTGGCCAAGCCCTCCGGCAACAGAAGCTCCCGGCATCTCCTTTTTTTCGTTTTCTTTTTTATTCTGGGATTTATTTACCTCCTATAATTGAAACTTTGTTGCTTTGAGTGGAGCTCAGAGCTGGCCGCAGGAAGCTTGCCTTCCTCCATCATTGGAGCAACCAAGCCTCCTGTTTGCTCCAGCGCCATGGCTGCCGGCCGCCATCTTGGTTGGGTTAATTTGCACATAGTCGCTCTGATTGGATTGTGGGCATAGCTTAAAGTGTAGCAAAGGTATGGTCAATTTGCATGTTTGTCTTTTATTAGTGTAGATTTTCTTTTTTTACTGTACATTTCGTTTTCTTTTTGTCAAATCCTCATTTCCATTTCATGTCCTTTTTGTTTTTAAGGTCTTTATTTATAGGTAAAACTGTATATTAGACATGTGTTGTATAGGAGAAACATTCAAACAGGAGGTCACTTAGAGGTCTGCAAGGCATTAATTCAATTTACCTTATTTCTAAAGGAAAGCAGGATTCAGGTCTAGAACAGCCTTCCAGAACGAAACAGGTCGCGAACGGAGGTTCCACTCACTGTATTCATTATCCAGTTAATCTGTATGAGCATCTACAATGTGTCAGACACTCTGCTATGACTGTGAGGGTCTTTTATATGTTTATGTTATCCACCGTGAGGAAGATTCTGAAAACATGTATTATTGGACACTGAAATGCTAATTTTTAAAATGTTTTTAGCCTGAAGGGTTAGGAGCCAGGAAAGCAGTACTTGGCTTTTCTCTTTCCAAAGGCGCCTTTTGTCTGGAAGCTTTCAACCCTCTGCCCAGCTCAGGAAGAGGAACGAGTAAACTTCCATTCACGACCCGGCCGGTTTTGCTCAGTGGATAGAGTGTCGGCTGTGGACTCAGGGGTGCCGGGTTCGATTCCGGTCAAGGGCATGTACCTTGGATGCGGGCACATTCCCAGTACGGGGTATGTGGGAGGCAGCTGATCGATGTTTCTCTCTCATCCATGTTTCTAACTCTCTATCCCTCTCCCTTCCTCTCAGCAGAAAAATCAATAAAATATATTTTTTAAAAACTTCCATTCACTAATGTACTCTGCAAAAGTCAGCATGATGTATGCTGCTTGCTTCTTGCTCAGATACTCAAAGTCAGAAGGGACTGTGTGATTGCTTTGGGATGGAGTTAAGTCCAGATCATTGTATTTGTCCTTAGTCATTTTTTACCAGTCCGTCTCTTCCCTGACATGATTCATACGGAGCCTGGACTGGATTCTTTAAAACAAATGAGTAAATGAAGAGAAAGACAGAAACATGGGGCGAGAGCATGAACTAACACCAAAATAAATGAGTGCACCCTCTCTCTCTCTCTCTCTCCCTCTCTCTCTCCCTCTCTCTCTCTCTCTCTCTCTCTCTCTCTCTCTCTCTCTTTCTCTCTCTCTCTCTCTCATGCATGAACACACCCCTGAGGATTTCAGTCCATTTAATGACAATGAACCAGGTGTTGGGCTGAGAGCAGTGCAGCCTGCGCCACCCCCCATCCCCCGCCCAGGCGGTTCTGAATATTTTTAAAAATCGGTTCATAGATTCCTCCGCAGGCTCGCTCCCGGGGAATATTTGCTATTGGCGCTCAGCATGAGGACCTGAGTCCACCTCACACGCCTGGGGGCCCTGGTCCCAATGAGACGGCTCCTGGAGAGCCTGACACGGTGTGTGTGTGTGCGGGGGGGAGTGAGGCTCAATGCAGAACAAAGTACAGCACTTAACTCTCCGTTCCTTCCCACCATTTTGCTCTCTGTCATGTTTTCCAGGGACCCTCAGAGCCTAGACCCGCCGGGGGTGAGCTACACGAAGCTGCAGTATGCAGGCTGGGGCCCCAAAGGCCAGCAGCTGGTAAGCAAGCGCTTTTGTGGCTGCGTGCTCCTGGGATGGAGGTGACGCCTTGTAGCCTGAACATATCTCACCCTGGTCCGGGAGCCTGAGTGGCATGTGGATAGCACAGCAGGGTTTCTGCGCGTGGACAACGTCGGTTTCTTTCCTGATAGAGGATCCTCTTAAAACTGGAATCGGCCCTGGACGTGGTCTCAGTGGTTAGAGTGTCGGCCCACCAACCGAAGGGTCTCAGGGTCGATTCCTGGTCAAGGGCACGTTCGTGGGTTTCAGGTTTGCTCCTTGGCCGGGTCGGAGCGCACCTGGGAGGCAAGCAATCGATGCGTCTCTCTCACATCAATGTTTCTCTCTCTGTGTCTCTTCCCACTCTCCTTCCTTCCCTTCTACTCTCCCTAAACGTCAATGAAAAAAATGCCCTCGGGTGAGGAATGGAACCACGTTTGCTTTGGTTTCCATGTACACTGTCCTGGGCCTGGTCCCCCGTTCCTGTGGGCGTGACTGCAGATAAAGCTCATGGTAAGTCCTGCGAGGGAGGCCTGACGCTGCTCACGGGGCACTGGCACTGCTGGCTGTGGCACTGGCACTGGAATGCTGGCTCCTTTCTCCGGCAGGTTTGGTGAAGAAGGTAGATCTGCGGTCACAGTTGGGCTCGGCCCCCAGCCTGGAGCAGCCTCGGGGGCAGGGTCCCAGGGTGGTGCACCTCTGGGCTCTGCACCCAACGCCCTCATGGTTCCTACTCCAACTGGCAGCACAAGCTGTTTGAGGGCACCTAGGGGCAGGGGCCTGGTGAGAGGCCCTGAGTGAGGCCAGGGTGTGGGAGGGCCTGGTGAGAGGTCCTGAGTGAGGCCGGGGGTGGGAGGGCCTGGTGAGAGGCCCTGAGTGAGGCCAGGGTGTGGGAGGGCCTGGTGAGAGGCCCTGAGTGAGACGGGAGGGGAGGGTGGGGGGGCAGGACGAGGGAGGCGGGGGTACTGGGGTTCGGTCCAGGCTGCCCACTGAGTTCCCGCGGGTCAGCTCTGCCACTGTCCGGCTCTGTCAGCTGGCCGAGCACTGAGGGGAGGACGGGGTAAGAGGACCGCCCACGTCTGCCCCCTCTCCAGCCCATGTTGTCTAAGCCCTTTATTTCAATAGATCATACGGCGCCTCCCCCCCTTGCAGGAAGTCTGCCCCCTGCCCCCCGTTTTGATGGTCACGTGTCTCGGTTGCTGCCTTCAAGTCGCCATCTCCTGCATGTTGAAGCTGACGGGCTCAAGCTGCACTTAAAGACCCTTTTCCTAAAACGGCACAGAAGCGGGCCTTTCGGTGCGCGGTGAGCGGTGAGTGTGCACTGGAGGTCCCGGAGATGAAGCCAGGCCTGTTTCCGCTCAGGGAAACCTCTTTCCTGGTTGCGTATTCATTCCACTGCCTCGAATTGATTTAAAGAAACAGTAGTATGTGGGTGACAAACTATTTGAGCTGTCACTGAAGCTTACCTGATGCTAAGAACCTGGTAGCAGTTTTGGAGAAGCAGTCAGCTGACCTGCATGGAAGTATGATGGGGCTGGGAGGGCGTCGGGGCAGATGCCGATCCATCACTCGGTCATGGCAAGGAGACAAATCCACCTTCCCCGACGCTCCAACTTACGGAGAACCAAGTGCAGTTTCACAGGAGTCGGTGGACATGAAGCCAGTAGACAAGTAGTTCTCAACCTGTGGGTTGCGACCGATTTGGCGGTCGAACGACCCTTTCACAGGGGTCGCCTGAGACCATCCTGCAGATCAGATATTTACATGACGATTCATAACAGAGTGACATGACAGTTATGAAGTAGCAACAAAAATAATGTCATGGTTGGGTCCCAACATGAGGAGCTGTGTTTAAAGGGCCAGCAGACTGAGAACCACTGGATTAGACAGAGGCCAACAGCCAGGAACTGAGCACAGGTTCAGGGGTTCCCTCCACTGGGAGGCGGCTGATGCGCTCGGGGGCTTCTGAGTTTTTACACTTTGGGGACGTTGAGCTTTCAATCGTGCAGCTCTCATACTGAGAGGAGCAGACGCTGGAACTCGCCACCGAGAGCGCGTCCTGTGCGGAGGCGCCGGCACAGGTGTCCCTTGAGGGGCCGGTGGCTGTTCAGGCTGGTGGGCCACTCCGCCTCCGTGTCCGCGACTTCGCTTCACTGCCGTGGAGAGAAAGCAGTGGTAGACGGACAGACACAAGTGGAAGGCATGTTCCAATAAAACGTTATTTACCAGGACAGGAGTGGGCAGCGGCTGAGGTTTGCTGAGTCCTTGGCCATCTTGGCTGTGAAAGCTGACCTAGGACCAGCTCCCCACAAACAGGCCGCCAGACAGCTCCTCGCGGACAGGCCCCCGGACAGCTCCCCGTGGATAGGCCCCTGGCGCTCCTTCTCTCGAGATGGAAACCCCCAACCAGCGAGCAGGCCTCGCACACTAACAGGTTCCTCGTTGCCCTTTTATCCTAAAATGTAACTGAAAGGGCGATTCGTTGCGGGGCCTATGTGGGCCGGCTGCCGGGCCCCATGAGGCACAGCCTGACCACGCTGCTGGCGGCCTCGGGCACCGACTCCCCAGGCCACAGCGGGAGCCCGGTGCAGGCCGCCACCCACCCGCAGCCCCTGGACGGGACCCATGTGGCAGCAGTGGCGGCGGGGCGGGGCGCGTGCCCTCGCCTGAGGAGATGGAGGAGGAGGCGATCGCCAGCGCCCCCAGGAACGAGACGGACGATGTGGACTTCCTGTCTGGGCTGGAACTGGTCGATGTGCTGGACCCCCGGCAACCGGACTGGCCCCTGGAGCCCGGGCTCAGCTCGCCCTGGGGGGGGCTAGGACTGCGGCCTCCATCTTGCCCTGGGTCCTCCATTTTTGGGGCGGCCGCCATGTGCTCAGGAGAGTGCCTTCTTCCCAGAAGCCCAGGCCCCTACTGGCCACGCCTGGGCTTTCTTTGAACTAACCAATGTCAATCAAGGGACGTGCGCGCCATAGAGATGACCACATCCTGTGTAACAAGACCCGACTCGCGCCTGGCCAATGGGCGTGGCCCACAGTCCCCTCCCCTGCCCTTTCTATAAAACCCACAATCCCATCAGGCCTTGCTCTCTCTCGGCCACTGGGGCTTACCGTTGCATTGGTGAGTGTGGTTGATTAGCCGAACTAGTTCGAAATGAAGGACTCTTTGCTTTTGCATCGGACTCGCTGGCTCCCTGGTGGGCATTTTGGGAACCTTGAAATCTGGGCACAACAACATGCAGTAAATAAGATTTCAAGAAAAACAATTTGACCTATAACTAGAGGCCTGGTGCCCAGATTTGTGCACCAGTGGGGTCCCTTGTCCCTCTCACCATCCGGAACCCCTCAGGACATGTCTGAGCCCCACAGGCCAGAGGAGGGACCCCCACGGGGGCCTCTAGTATGCATATAAGATTTTTGGTGAATCTCTTCCCGCCCTCCCCCAACCCCTTTCCTCTGAGATTCATCAAGCTGTTCCATGGTTCCATGCCTGTGCATTGAGCCTCTGCCCCCTGGTGCTCACTGCTTATCATAGCACTGGTCCAACTTTCGCTTAGGCTTTTATATATTTACATGTTATGTGCAATAAACATTAATATTTCAAGAAAAACTTTTTAAAAAGAACTAGAGGCCGGGTGCACGGATTCGTGCACCAGCGGAGTCCCTCGTCCTGGCCTGGGCCCTCTCACAGTCCAGGACCCCTCAGGGCAAGTCGCACTGCTGGTTTCAACCCGATCCCTGCAGGTAGGCTGAGGGACCCAACCGGGGGCCTCTAGTGTGCATATAAGATCTTTGGTGCATCTCTTCTCACCTTCCCCCTTCCTCCTTCCCTCTGAGGTTCATCTGTCTGTTCCATGTTTCCATGCCTGAGCTTTGAGTGTCTGACTCCTGGTGGTCAATGTGCATCATAGCACTGGTCCAAGGGTAGCTTAGGACTTTATATACACTGAGTGGCTAGATTATTATGACCACCTGATGTGTGTAGGCAAATAAGCCATACACTGCATTGTTTGGGATATGGAAGCTGAAGGCCTGGTCGAACGCCTTTGCTGTCTGCAGTTACCAAGATAAAACATCTCCAATTTGAACAGGAACACAAGGATTGGACAAGTTGAGCATTGGAAAAAAGTCATGTGGTCAGATGAATCATGTTTCCAGTTGCATCAGCAGATGGCAGAGTGAGGATTTGGTGGAAACAACATGAAAGCATGCACCCCACATGCATGAGTACAGCCCTTCAAGCTGGTGGGGGCAGTGTTATGGTTTGGGGCATGTTTTCCTTGGCATGATTTATGCCCTTTAATTTGCGTGGAACAACATCTGAATAGCACAACATACCTAAGTTCATCCTGTCTTGTTGATGGCGTATCCCAATGGCTTCTTCCAACAAGACAGTGTGCCATGATGGTGCTCGTATGGTGCAGGAGTAGTTTCAACAACATGAGGGAGACTTTACCTTGCTTATGTGGCCCCCACAATCACCAGATCTCAATCCAATTGAGCATTTGTGGGACGAAGTTAAAAGAGCCATCAGGCAGCTGGTTCCACAACCCTCAAATCTCACAGAACTGGACAGTGCTATTCATCAGGCATGGTGTCAGATTACTCACATCACCTTTTAACATCTTGGGGAGCCATGCCAAGATAATTCACCGCAGTACTGAAGGCAAAAGGTGGCCCAACGAAATACTGATGGTGTTGTCATAATAATCTGGCCACTCAGTGTATATAGACTAGTGGCCCGGTGCCCAAAATTCGTGTGTGGGGGTGGTGCGGTATGCATCAGCCCTGCCTGCACCCTCTCCAATCTGGGACCCATTAGGGGTGGTCTGACTGCTGGTTTGGGCATGATTTCTGGGATCAGGCCTAAACTAGCAGTCAAACATCCCTCTCCCCATCCAGGACCTCTGGCTCCTAACTACTCACCTGCCTGATTGCCCCTAACCACTCTGCCTGCAGGCCTGTGTACCCTAAGCAGCCCCCCAGCCATCTGTCTTACCCTCAACTGCCCCCCACTGCCGGTCTGCTCACCCACAACTGGCCCCCAATGCTGGCCTGCTCGCCCCCAATTGCCCACAATTACCGGCCTGCTCCCCTCCGTCTGCCTTTCCTGCTGGCCTGCTTGCCCCCCATCTGACCCCCCTGATGGCCTGCTTGCTCCCAAGTGCCCTCTCCTCCTGGCCTAATCACCCCTGACTGCCTCTGCCTCGGCCCCACTACCATGGCTTTTCCCCAAAGGACATCTAGAACAGGGGTCCTCAAACTACGCCCCGCGGGCCACATGCAGCCCGCCGAAAACATTTATCTGGCCTGCCGGGTGGTTTGCCGCCACTGCCTGTCCTGCTTAGCAGCCAACTCGTCCCGTGCCCGCAGTGCGCATGTGTGGAATGTCTGAGGGACAGTGAACTGGACTCCGGTTAAAAATGTTTGAGGACCTCAGATCTAGAAGGTCTCCTGGTCTAATTAACATATTAACCTTTTATTAGTAAAGATGTTATGTGCAATGAACATTCATATTTCAAGAAAGACTTTTAAACATAATATTCCATGTAATAAATGTTAATATTTGTAGGAAAAAAGATTTAAAATATAATAATATTACCAAAACTATACTAACATAGTATATCACAAAAGTTGTAGGAAATATGAAAAATCTTCAAATAACAGGATTGCTTCTATTATATTCTAAAATAGTTTTTGTTCTGGCTCTATTTTGTGTTCATCCGTTTACGTTTTTCATTATATTGCACAAACGAGTGAGCTCACATGATATTTGTCTTTCTCTGACTGGCTTATTTTGCTTAGCATAATGCTCCCTAGGTCCATCCGTGCTGTTGCAAATGGTAAAAGTTCCTTCTCTTTTACGGCAGCGTAGTATTCCATTGTATAGACGTAGCACGGTTTTCTAATCCACTCAGCTGCTAAGTGCGGCACTTAGGCTGTTTCCAAATCTTAGCTCTTGTACATTGTGCTGCTATGAACAGAGGGGTGCATATGTCCTTTCTGATTGGTGTTTCTGATTTCTTGGGATATAGTCCTAGAAGTGGGATTACTGGGTCCAAAGGGAGTTCCATTTTTAATTTTTTGAGGAAAATCCACACTGTCTTCCACAGTGGTTGCACCAGTCTGCATTCCCACAGCAGTGCAAGAGGGTTCCTTTTTCTCCCCATCCTCGCCAGCACTTGTGTTTGTTGATTTGTTGATGATAACCATTCTGACAGGTGTGAGATGGTATGTCCTTGTCGTTTTGATTTGCATCTCTCTGATGATGATTGTCTGATACTTTGCTGCCTATGGATTCATCTGCCTATGGATATATGTCTGATATTTGCTGCCTATGGATTCTTCTAAGATTGTTATGGTTTCCCGCCTTATGTTTAAATCCTTTATCCATTTTGAGTTTATTTTTGTGTTTGGTGTAAGTTGGTGGTCTAGTTTCTCTCTTTCTTTTTTTTGCTTGTATCCATCCAATTTTCCCAACACCATTTATTGAAGAGACTATCTTGACTCCATTGTATATTGTTGTCTCTTTTGTCAAATATGAATTGAGTTTAATGGCCTGGGTTGATTTCTGGATTCTCTGTTTGATTTCATTAGTCTACACGTCTGTTCTTGTGCCAGTACCAGGCAGTGTTGAGAACTGAGGCTTTGTAATATGGCTTAATATTTGGTATTGTTAGCCCTCCAACCTTGTTGTTCTGTCTCAGGATTGCTGTGGCTATTTGGGGTCTTTTTAAATTCCATAGGAATTTTTGAATAGTTTGTTGTAGGTCTGTGAAATGTTCCGTTTGTTTCTTAATGGGATTTTCATTGAACCTATAGATTGCTACCAGTGGTGTGGACAATTTTAATGATGTTGATTCTACCAATCCATGAACACGGTATATCCTTCCATTTATTTATGTCTTCCTCTATCTCTTTTTTCAACATCCTGTAGTTTTCTGAGTACAGGTGATTTACCTCATGAGTTAAGTTTATTCCTAGGTATCTTAATTTTTGGGGGGCAGGGGTAAATGGGATTGTTGTATTAGTTTCTCTCTGTGTGAGTTCATTATTGGTGGATTTTCTGAAACAGTCTGAGGAGTATACTAGTAGGTGTTAGTTCTTCTTTGAATGTTCGGTAAAACTCCGCTGTGAAGCCATCTCTTGGATGTTTAGTGACTTTGACTATGTTTTCATATGTCTCTTGGCCTTCTGTGTGTCCTCTTTCTTTCTTTTTTTTTTAACAGGTTTTTTTTATTTTTTTAAGTTTTATTGCTTAAAGTATTAGAAATGGTATAACATATGTGTCCTTTTTTTTCAACCCGCCCTTGACAATCCCCCGCCCTCCCTTACCCCCCAGTGTCTTATGTCCATTGGTTATGCTTATATGCGTGCATACAAGTCCTTCGGTTGATCTCTTACCCCACTCCCTCCTGCCCCCCAACCCTTTCCGGCCTTCCCGCTGCAGTTTGACAATCTGTTTGAGGCAGCTCTGCCTCTGTATCTATTATTGTTCAAAAGATTATAATGGTCTCTATTATCCATGAATGAGTGAGATCATGTGGTACTTTTCCTTCATTGACTGGCTTATTTCACTTAGCATAATGCTCTCCAGTTCCATCCATGCCGCTGCAAATGGTAAGAGTTCCTTCTTTTTTACAGCAGCATAGTATTCCATCGTGTAGATGTACCACAGTTTTCTAATCCATTCATCTACTGATGGGCACTTAGGCTGTTTCCAGATCTTAGCTATGATGAATTGTGATGCTATGAACAGAGGGGTACATATATCCTTTCTGATTGGTGTTTCTGGTTTCTTGGGATATATTCCTAGAAGAGGGATCACAGGGTCAAGTGGAAGTTCCATTTTTAGTTTTTTGAGGAAACTGCATACTGTCTTCCATAGTGGCTGCACCAGTCTGCATTCCCACCAGCAGTGCACGAGTGTTCCTTTTTCTCCACATCCTCTCCAGCACTTGTCGTTTGTTGAATTTTTGATGATAGCGAGTCTGACAGGTGTGAGATGGTACCTCATTGTTGTTTTGATTTGCACCTCTCAGATGATTAGTGACTTTGAGCATGTTTTCATATGTCTCTTGGCTTTCTGAATGTCCTCTTTTGAAAGGTGTCTATTTAGATGGGCAAAGGCCCATTTTTTGATTGGATTGTTTATCTTCCTTTTGTTAAGTTGTATGAGTTCCCTATAAATTTTGGAGATTAGGCCCTTATCAGATATGACATTGGCAAATATGTTTTCCCACGCAGTGGGTTTTCTCGTTGTTTTGTTGATGGTTTCTTTGCTGTGCAGAAGCTTTTTATTTTGACGTAGTCCCATTTGTTCATTTTCTCTTTAGTTTCAAGTGCCCTAGGAGCTGTATCAGTGAAGAAATTGCTTCGGCATATGTCTGAGATTTTATTGCCTTTGGATTCTTCTAGAATTTTTATGGTTTCCCGTCGTACATTTAAGTCCTTTATCTATTTTGAGTTTATTTTTGTGTTTGGTGTAAGTTGGTGGTCTAGTTTCATTTTCTTGCATATATCTGTCCAATTTTCCCAACACCATTTATTGAAGAGACTATCTTGACTCCGTTGTATGTTTTTGCCTCCTTTGGCAAATATTAATTGAGCATATTGGTTCGGGCCGATTTCTGGGCTCTCTGTTCTATTCCATTGATCTATATGCCTTGTTTTGTGCCAGTACCAGGCAGTTTTGAGAACAGTGGCTTTGTAATACAACTTGATATCTGGTATTGATATCCCACCTACTTTGTTCTTTCTCAGGATTGCTGCAGCTATTCGGGGTCTTTTTTTATTCCAGATGAATTTGTGGAGAGTTCGTTCTAGATCTGTGAAGTATGTCGTTGGTATTCTAATGGGAAGTGCGTTGAATTTATAGATTGCTTTGGGTGGTATGGACATTTTAATGATGTTGATTCTACCAATCCATGAACATGGTATGTTCTTCCATCTGTTTATGTCTTCCTCTATCTCTTTTTTCAACGTCCTAAAGTTTTCTGAGTAGAGGTCTTTTACCTCTTTAGTTAAGTTTATTCCTAGGTAGCTCAATTTTTTTGGTGCGATGGTAAATGGGATTGTTTTTTTTTAGTTTCTCTTTCTGAAAGATCACTGTTGGTGTATAGAAATGGCTCAGATTTCTTGGGGGTTAATTTTGTATCCTGCTACATTGCAAAATTCGTGTATTAAGTCTAGTAGTTTTTTGATGGAGTCTCTAGGGTTTTGTATGTATAATATCATGTCGTCTGCAAGTAAGGACATTTTTACTTCCTCTTTTCCAATTTGGATGCCTTTTATTTCTTCTTCTTGTCTAATTGCAATGGCTAATACTTCCAGTACTATGTTGAACAGGAGTGGTGAGAGTGGGCATCCCTGTCTTGATCCTGTCCTTAGGGGAAATGGTGTTAGTTTTTGTCCATTGAGTATGATGTTGGCTGTGGGCCTGTCATATATGGCTTTTATTATGTTGAGGTATGATCCTTCTACTCCCACGTTGCTGAGAGTTTTTATCAAAAATGGGTGTTGGATTTTGTCAAATGCTTTTTCTGCATCAATTGATATGACCATATGATTTTTTTGTTTCAGTTTGTTTATGTGACGTATCACGTTTATTGATTTGCGGATATTGTACCATCCTTGCATCCCTGGGATAAATCCTACTTGGTCATGGTGTATGATCTTTCTGATGTACTGCTGGATCCGATGTGCCAATATTTGGTTGAGGATTTTGGCATCTATGTTCATGAGGGATATTGGCCTGTAATTCTCTTTCATTGTGTTATCTTTACCTGGTTTTGGTATTAGAGTGATGCTGGCTTCATAGAATGAGATTGCAAGTGTTCCTTCCTCTTGAATTTTTTGTAGTAGTCTGAGGAGGATAGGTTTTAGTTCTTCCTTGAATGTTTGGCAAAACTCCCCTGTGAAGCCGTCTGGTCCTGGGCTTTTGTTTGCTGGAAGTGTTTTGATGACTGCTTCAATTTCTTCCATAGTTATTGGCCTATTGAGATTTTTAGATTCTTCCTGATTGAGTGTTGGAATGTTGTATTTTTCTAGGAATGTGTCCATTTCCTCCAGGTTGTCTAGTTTGTTGGAGTTAAGCTGTCCATAGTGTTTTTTAACAATCATTTGTATTTCTGTGGGGTCTGTTGTTATTTTGCCTCTATCGTTTCTGATTTTCTTTATTTGGGTCCTCTCTCTTTGTTTCTTGGTGAGCCTGGCTAGAGGTTTGTCAATCTTGTTTATCCTTTCAAAGAACCAGCTCTTGGTTTCATTGATTTTCTGTATTGTTTGTGTTTTTTTGTTTGTTTGTTTGTTTGTTTTGGTCTCTATGTCATTTATTTCTGCTCTAATCTTTATTATCTCCTTCCTTCTGCTCACTCTGGGGTTTTCTTGTTGCTCTCTTTCTAATTCTTTGAGTTGTAGAGATAGATGATTTACTACCATTTTTTCTTGTTTTTTGAGATAGGCCTGTAGAGCTATAAACTTCCCTCTCAGGCCTGCTTTCATTGCGTTCCATAGGTTTTGGATTGTTGTGTTTTCATTGTCGTTAGTTTCCAGGATGTTTTTAATTTCTTCTTTGATCTCATTGGTAACCCAATCAATATTTAATAACATGCTATTCAGCTTCCAAGTGTTTGAGTATTTTCGGTTGTTTTTATTGTAGTTTATTTCTAATATTATGCTGTCGTGGTCTTAGATGATGCTTGGTATGATTTCAATCTTCTTGAATTTGGGGAGACTTTGTTTGTGACGCAATATGTGGTCTATTTTTGAATGCGTCTTATGAGCACTTGAGTCGAATGTATATTCCATGGCTTTGGGGTGAAGCGTTCTGAAGATGTCAATTAAGTCCATCTGATCTGGTGAGTCATTCAGAATTGCTATTTCTTTGCTGAGTGTTTGTCTAGAGGATTTATCCAGTGATGTCAGTGTTGTATTAAAGTCCCCTATTATGATTGTATTGTTGTCAATCTCTCCTTTGATATCTTCCAGGAGTTTTTTTATGTATTTGGGTGCTCCTGCATTGGGTGCATATATGTTTACCCGGGTTATATGTTCTTGTTGTATTGATCCCTTTAAGTATTATGAAGTGGCCTTCCTTATCTCTTGTTATGGCCTTCACTTTGAGGTCTATTTTGTCTGATATAAGTATTGCTACCCCAGCTTTCTTTTCCTTTCCTATTGCCTGAAAGATATTTTTCCATCCCTTCACTTTCAGTCTGTGTGAGTCCGTTCTAATGAGGTGGGTCTCTTGTAGACAGCAAATGTATGGGTCATAGTTTTTATCCATTCAGCCACTCGATGTCTTTTGGTTGGAGCATTTCATCCATTTAGGTTTAAAGTTATTATTGAGAGCTATTTGTTTGTAGCCATTTCTTTTTTTGTGTGTGGCTCTTTTCTTTCTGAGCTTTTTGTTTCTTCTTTTTACAACAGTCCCTTGAGCATTTCTTGCATTGCTGGCTTGGTGGTGATAAACTCCCTTAGCCTTTTTTTGCCTGTGAAGCTTCTTATTTCCCCTTCAATTTTGAATGGTAGCCTTGCTGGATAGAGTATTCTTGGATTCAGTCCTTTGCTTTGAATAAGTTTGTAAAATTCCGTCCATTCTTTTCTGGCCTGATGTGTTTCTGTTGAGAAATCATTTGATAATCTAATGGGAGAGACCTTGTATGTCACTTTCCGTCTCTCTCTTGCAGCCTGTAAGATTCTCTCTTTGTCCTGAACATTTGCCATGGTAATTATGATGTGTCTTGGTGTGGGTCTTTTCGGCTTCACCTTGTTTGGGACTCTCTGTGCTTGTGTGACTTTTTTCTTCCCCACCTCAGGGAAGTTTTCTGATATGATTTCTTCGAATAGGTTTTCTAATCCTTGTTCCTCTTTCTGTTGTTCTGGCACCCCTATTTTTCGTATGTTGTTTCGTTTCATGTTGCCCCAAAGCTCCCTTAGGCTCACCTCCTGTCTTTTAATTGATTTCTCCAAGTGCAGTATAGTTTGGGTGTGTTTTGCTTCCTTGTCTTCTAATTCACTAATTCGGTCCTCCGCTTCTGCTAGTCTACTGTTGATACTTTCAATGGTGTTTTTTATTGCAGCTATATCACTCTTCATTTCTTCTTGGGTCTTACTTAAGTTGTTGATTTTTTCATCTGTTTCTTCTTGCTTCTTGTATATGTTGTTGATTTTTTCCTCCGTCTGGTTTATGCGCTCTAGGACCCTTAGTCTGAAATCTTTTTCTGTCATGCTGCATGCCTGGGTTTCACTTAGCTGCTTTTATGGCGAGTCCTCCTTTTCTTTCCTTTGGGGGTTTCTCTGTCTACCCATGTTTGATCTCACTGCCATATCGAGACATTGAGTCATACAGTGGATGCTCCCTGGGTGGCAGTCGCTCCTTGGGCTGTGGTTGCTCCTTGGGCGGTTGCGGTAGCAGATGATTCACAGTTGGCAGCAGCTCCTCTGGTGGGTGCTGTTCACAGCTTTGGAGGCTCTTCTGGCTGGTGGGGGGAGATTCACATACAGCTGCTGATCCTCAGAGGGTGTGGTGATCAGGAGGCTGCTGTTGCTTGGGTTTGCTGCGTTGATTTCAGGGCACATAATACAACACAACAAGGCACATGTACCAGGCACAATTTCTCTAGTAGGTGGGTAATTACAAGGCAATTGCTGAATCCAGTGCAAAGTAGGTTGATAACTGAGCCAAAGTGACTCTCAGCTTCCAATAGCCAATTCTATGCTAAAGTTTTTACAGGCTGGGTTACTCTTCAATCTTCTCTTAAGGCTTCTCCTCGCTAGCATCTGTGTGTCCTCTTTCGGAAAATATCTATTTAGGTCCTTTGCGCATTTTTCGATTGGATTGTTTACCTTCCTTTTGTTAAGTTGTAGGAGTTCTCTGTAAATTTTGGAAAATTAACCCTTATTGGAGATAACATTGGCAAGTGTGTTCTCCCATGCAGTGGGCTTTCTTGTTCTTTTGGTTGATGCTTTATCTTTTGATGGAGTCCCGTTTGTTTCTTTTCTCCTTAGTTTCCATTGGCCTAGGAGCTGCATGGGTCAAGATATTGCTATACTTTATTTTAAAGACTTCAAATAAATTCAAACTTTGAGAAAATTTGATGTAGTTAAGTAATTCCATTAGTGTGTTGAAAACATTCAACCATTCAAACATTTTATTTTATACATAATTTTTATATCTGCAGAATTCTAATTTCTCTTTTTAAAAGTCAATTTCTGTTGATTTAGGAGAAAAAGGGAGAGGGAGAGATAGAAACATAAATGATGAGAGAGAATCATTGACCACCTGCCTCCTGCACGCCCCACAGTGGGGATTGAACTGGGCGTGTGCCCTGACCAGCAATTGAACCGCAACATTCTGCTTCCTAGGTCGACGCTCCACCCCTGAGTCATGCCGGCTTGGCTAATTTCTCTTTTTTAAGTTCTATTTGAACATAATGTCGTGGTCATGGCTTGCTCTCCAGGTTGATGTTTAGTGAAAAGGCTCCAATTGGGAGTTTACAGGTTAAATGTATTATTTATTCAATTAGGAGTAGCCCCTGTCTATGGGCGCTGGCCTCTGTGAAGTCATGGTTCCCTCCTGCACATCTGCGCCCCTCCTGGAGGCTTCTAGCATTTAGTGTTTTCCTTCAGCAGTGACACGTGTTTACGACACTCTGACCTGTTGGGCCAAGCTCACCAGCACCCACAATTGAAGGCGCTCCCCATAACCTGCTCTACCCCCCTCCCCCAGGGTTCCTCTTCCAGCCCCTGTTCCTCAGAGTTTGATCTTTTCCATCTAGTGGCTTTGTGGCCGGTCACGGCTGCTGGGTCTCTGGGTCTTCCTTCCCAGATCCCACAGGACTGCGTCTGGCAGGCCTCCCTTCCGACTGCCCCTTCCACAGGGCTCCACGCCCCCACCTGGTGCTGCTCCCACCTCCTCCTCCAGGCTCAGCTGCGTTCCAGAATGAGGGCTGTGGGATGTGCAGCGCTGCAGACAGATGTGCGGTGCTCTGTTTCCAAGAGCTAGACAGCTGCTGGCTGAGGCGGTCCCCCTGGACTTAGAAGGTGACAGAGTGGCTCACAGGCAGGTCCCAGTGCTGTGGCCGTTGCTCTGGGCTGCAGCCAGCAGTCCGCGTGGCTCTGTGCCAACCCTGCACACGCAGACCCGGTCTTACAGGGTATGTCCCGTGGCCGTGAGTGTCCTACCAGGTGTGCGTTGTTGCGCTGGTTTTAAAAGGACTGACTCAGCATAAACACCTCAGCTGGCTGACAAAAAGGGTCCCTGAGAGGAGCGCGCTGCCACAATGGTCAGGTGTGTGCGATGACGCTGGGTCTGCTTCACTCCTGCAGGTGGGAGCTCCCTCTCAGGAGGCCGCGCTGAGGAAGTTCCATGACGTCTATAGAAAGGGAAGTGGAGGCACAGAGGGTGGGCAGCCGGCTCACCATCCTTGCCCTTTTGTATGACTTCCACCTGGTACAGTCTCTCCGCATCTCCTACATGTTGGAAAAACTGACTGGAACTTTCACAGAGAAAGATAAAGAACTGATCCTGTTCAGGCTGAGAAATGGGGATTTTCATTGAGAAAACACGATGCTATGTCCCTGGCAATGATCAGAGAGACCAGGGCAAAGCCAGCGGGGCAGGCAGCACGTTCCAGGACCAGACCAGGGACGGTGGGTCCCTCGACCTGCCTCCTAAGTGCCTAAGTGTGCAGATGCTGAGCAGCAGGTGAAATAACTGGGGAAATGCTGTGTGCCATGCCCTAGCCATCTGTTATCGTTTGTTCCTAGGATGAAGATGTTTTTATCATGAGTGTGTGAGCAAACCTTATTCCTTTACTAAAACTCGGGTTTTTGTGCGTTAAGAATCGATTTAATTCACACTCATCTGTTCAACAAATGTTCACTGAGGAAGGCCGTGTGGCTCGGGGCTCAGGTGTCAGCGACCTGGACTTCTGGCTCAGCAGTGGACAGCAATGTAACCTGAGTCTTCCAAGCCTCAGTTTCCCCTTGTAGAACACAGGGCTGAGCAGAGCTCCTGCCTCTTTTCCTTTTGTGCAGATAAGAGATAGGGGGGGGGGGGCGGGGAGCCCCGAGGGATGTGTGAGGAGCAGGGAGAGGGTGCGTGTGGGGCCCACAAGGGAGCAGGGCAGAGGCCGTTGCAAGGACTTGGGCGTTGATCCTGGAGGCACCTGGAGGGTTCTGAGTGGGAAAATGGACTGGGAAGGGTTCGTGCTAACGTCACCCTGGCTACAACGTAGAAGACGGAGGTGGTCAGGCAGGAAGACCCTCTTCAGGGGTCAGAGACGGTGGTGGGAGGATTAGCTCTCTGGTAGTGGACGTGGGTGTGGGAGAGGGTGTGGGAGTTGGAACTGACCAGGCGGAGAATGGGTGGGAGGGAAGGCGGGGTCAGCCCATGTTCTCAGCTGGGCCTTTAGTGGACAGCACTACATGCAGGAGACAGAGGTTCAGAAGGGAGGACGGGACCATCCTGAAACCTGAAATGCTCACTGGGATGTGCTGTGGTCTGAGCCCTCTGAGGACGCACAGCCCTTAACATACGCAGTGGACACTGTGAATGGGTGGGTGTGATGCTGTGTGAATGCTCTTACTGAAAAGTGAATACTTGGAGAAATCTCAGACAGGGCTCTCTGGGAGGTCTCTGAATTGTGCTTGCGACTTTTCTCTCAGTGTGACATTCTTTCCAGTTGAAAAGTTAAAGAGTGTACAGGCCAGGGGTGGGGAAGGAATGGCCAATGTCGTGGAGAGGAGGGGTGGCTCAGAACCCAGGGCCAGGAGGGAGGAGTGCAGGGAGGGGGGAGAACCAGTGGGAGGAGGGGGGTGGAGGGGAGCAGGAGAGGGAAGGGGAGCTCTGTGGGTAGTGGTCCAGGCCCCGGTGGAGGTCTGGCGGGAGTCCGGTGCCGGGTCATGATAAAAGGCTGCAGAGGCTGGAGTGGGGATGGTCTGCCTGCGACCATCGGGTTTATCAGCAGTGGTGGCCACGTGCAGAGTTGGTTTGTTTCTTCCCAAGTTGAAGTGATGACCATTTGAAATGGATGGCTCTCTCTTTCTTTTCTTTATGTTTTTAAGGTTCGCTGTGTGCTGGAAACGATGTTGGTTCTGAAGAACAGTGGCGTGCAGAGGATTCCGGGCTGTGAGCCTGAGCCTGTGGAGAAACTGAGGAAATTGCTGAGAGGGGAAGTGAGTTCCCTGTGGACGTGGACCCACTGTGGAAGGCTGGGAGGTAGTTGGAGCCGCGAGTCGGGTCCCGGCCTGGTCAGCAAGAGTTGTGAGGGAACGAATGGCAGCTGTGTTTCTGCGGTGAGACCCTGTGAGGGGCCCGTGTGCAGTGTGTCCCTGTGAGATCAGCATCCCCCACACTTAGCCGGTGGTGCTGGACTCGGCTGTGCAGCAGAATCACCATAGACCTTCTGATCACTTTGGAAGAGGGTCCACCAGGACCGGAGGCGTTAGCCCAGCAGGAGAGGGGCTTGTTTATGTAACCTCCCCAGGTATTTTTACGTGGGGCCACAGCAGAGACCCACCGCCCTCTTCAGTCAGGGCGTCCTCTACCCTTACTTCTTTATTCATTTTTCTGAGGAGAATTCTTATTTTATATATACTTTTATTGACTTCACAGAAAACTGGAGACGGAGCGCGAAAGAGAAACGCCAATGATGAGAACCATTGATTGGCTCTCTCCTGGACACCCCGCATTGGGGATGGAGGCCACAACTGGGACATGGGCCCCAACCTGGAAGCCAACCGTAACTGCCTGGTTCTGGTTCATAGGTTGACACTCAACCACTGGACCAGGCCGACAAGGCTCGGGTGCCGGTAAACCTGCTTGTATAAAGAAAAGAATGGTATTGCTGGTTTAGTTAGCCTCAAGGTATTCTTTGAAACTATTGGAGAAGTTGCTAAGAATTGATAACTGAAAATTTGAGAATGACTTTCCACTGCCTAATGGAACCCACTTTTTCTTTAAATCCTATGGCAAGGATGTGCTTATTGATTTGAGAGAGAGAATCATTGATGTGAGAGAAAAGCATCAATTGGTTGCCTCTCATACACACTCCCACTGGAGACTGAACGCCCAACCTAGGTATGTGCCCTGACCGGGAATTGAACCCACAGCCTTTCCGTGTAGAGAATGAGGCTCCAGCAAACTGATCCACACCGGCCAGGTCGTGGACCAATTTTTAGGAAAGAAAACTTTCTGTGACTCCTAACCTTTGTGCATATCCGTGGTCCAAAATACAGCTCAGTCCATGGGAGTTCATGGAACACCTTGATGACTTTGAGTTGAGTGAATGAGATGCAATGTGTGCAATGTGCTCATCACTGTGCCAGGCTTGTGCTCACTCTTTTGTGGTTTCAGTCGGCCTCATCCTGTTTTCTGTGTCATTCTTATGTATTTTCCTTAAAAATAGCACTAGGTTCATAAATTTTGCATCGTTTCTCTAAAATGTTGGCCCTGAAAACGGGGAGCAGAGAGTTTGAAATTTCATCATCCAGTTTATATCCCTTTGGCATAAGCTCGTCAGTTCAACTGTTCTTGAAATCTTGATTTGCATAATGATAAATAATTTTCATTATCGCAAGGTTCCTTAAAGTATATGTTATCTGCTGTGTTCTCACTTCAGGTCACTGAATCTATAAATTTGTTTCCAGGTTAGATCACATTTCGTTGGACACTAATTGAAATCTCATCATGCTGCCCACAAATGAAGGCGGTTAGATTTATGGAATAGCTTCTGTACGAGGAATTGATTGAGATAGGTATGAAAAAGTCACCACTTTAGGTGGGATTTTTTTCAGTTTTGTTCTTTTGTTCGGGGCAGGAATAGACTGCTGGGGACTCGCTATGATTACAAGGAATATGAATGGTGCTCTGTTAACCATGATTGTTCTGTTCTAATGAGGGAAAGCACGTTCTGATCTGGTGGAGAGTTGTCCGCCCTGGGACATGGGAGCTAACAAGGGAATGCAGGCCACCCTCCTTTCTGAGAAAGGCCTAGATCAGCAACCTCGTTGCCTGTAATCTGGTCCCGGAGCCACCCGGCCTCTACCAACACCCAGCCTGAGTTGCCTGTAACCTGAAACCACTATACCTTGCTACTTTCCCAGGCCTGAAATGTCTGCTTTCCCTGGGATCTTTGTCCTTCTACCCAAGATAAGCAGCTGGCTTATTGGGGGTGGGGGACTGGGGGTATAGCAGACGTCTGTGGGTGACCTAATGCTCTCTCCTTCTGCTGCATTCATGGAATAAATGATCTCAACCCTGTCTCTGCTTCATTGGCTCAAGGAGTGACCAGCAGCCCGGACCTATTGCTTGTCCAGATTCACTTTCAGTAATTTTATAACGGTCATTGGAGCTGGATAATGAATCGAAATGCTAATCAGTACTCTCCCCCCACCCCCAATCTAAGTCCAAAGATTTCATCTACTTTAAACAATTTAAATTTGTCTTAAATTAAGAATGAGTTTTTTAATTAACCCAAGTAAACCATTACTAGTTTAGAAATAATTGATTGGCAGCCTAAATGTTTAAATTCTGTTCTGAGGGTGCCTGTATATTTGTTCTCTAAATGTCTTTCTTGCATGTGCTAATTTAGTACTCCTTGCACAGAAAGCTATGTACAAAGTCCTTTTGTTAAAATATTTTCCAGTCCGGCCGGCATGGCTCAGTGATTGAGTGTATCACTACGACCAGGAGGTCACCATTAGATACCCAGTCAGGGCATATGCCCTGGTTGGGGGCTTGATCCCCATTATGGGGCGTGCAGGAGGCAATTGATCAATGCTTCTCTCTCATCATTGATGTTTCTCTCTCGCTATCTCTCCTTTCCCCTCGGAACTCAATAAAGATATATTTTTTAAAAATATATAAAGTATAGCCCTAGCCATTTTGGCTCACTGGATAGAGGGCTGACCTGGGGATTGAAGGGACCCAGGTTTGATTCTGGTCAAGAGCATGTACCTTGGTTGTGGGCACATCCCCAGTGGGGAGTGTGCAGGAGGCAGCTGATCGATGCTTCTCTCTCATCAATGATTCTAACTCTCTATCCCTCTCCCTTCCTCTCTGTAAAAAAATCAATAAAGTATATATTTTTAAAAATATATATGTATATAAAATATTTCTCAAATATATAGCTTTACTTTGTTCATTTTCCTTATAAACTACACATTAGTGAGTGGTCTGTCAAATTGTTTTTTAGGCAATTGACTGGTGGACTTGAGGGGTCTTTCGTATGAACTATTGACAGTCGATGGTGAGAATTTCCGAGCTGGGCTCTGTAGGTAAGACTTCACAAAATAAAATGATTGTGTAGTTCCCTGAAAGGAACGAATCAAATTTCTGTAATGTGGCTGATGGGAAAAAATAATTTTTTGAAACATAGACATATCAGAATGAAGTGGTTAATTTCCATTGATAATGGTATAGGATCTATAAACATAACCTTTATGTTTCTTTATATTTTATGTGCCAGATAGATCTTAATCTTGATGGGGAGAGTGTCCTAATTTTGGCGTATTCCTAAAGCAGTTGGCATGGGGCATGAGCCTCTGGCAGAGCCGTTTAGAATGCTTGGCCTAGAGCAGTTTGGTTGGGGAGCCATGGAGACAGTGGAATGTTAGGTGCGGAGTCGGTGGGCGTGGAGTCGGTGGGCGTGGAGTTGGAGGGTGAGGAGTTGGTGGGTGCGGAGTTGGTGGTGCAGAGTTGGTGGTGCGGAGTCGGTGTGAATTGTCAGTGTGTGAAGAGTCGTTGTGAAGAGTTGGAGTAAGAAGAGTCGGTGGTCGTAGAGTCGGTGAGTGCAGAGCCTCTTCCTGTGTGAGAAGGGACTGTCCCTGCCTCCCCCTCAGGGCTCTTGTGAGGAGTGACTGTGCAAGGACAGAGGGCACCTGGCGCAGGGCCGGGGATGGGCAGAGAGACGGTGTCCAGGTGACTCCTGAGTCTGTGAGCAAACCCTTCCCGCTGCCAGGCTTTGACCAGAACCGTGTCCGCTGGCAGCAGGTCCACGGCTTCCCTTCGACCAATTGGGATCCCTTGGCCTGGCCTACGGGAATTCAGCTGAAACTGGCTCTCTGACAGCCCCTGAGGAGTCCCAGATTGCGAGAGGGCATAGGCGAGGCAGTGGGACTCCACTGGTATATGATGAGGGCGGGGAGGGACACAGGAGGTTGGCTAGTGGGGAGGGACCCTGGGAGGGCCCCAGGGCATGTCAGGCCTGTCTAGTTCAGCCCCAATCAGCCAGACCCCAGCAGCAAGCCAACCTGCCAGTTGCAGCGTAGGCCCTCCAGTGGTCAGTGCATGTCATAGCAAGCTGTTGAGTGGCCTTAGCATATCATTCGTGTATTATGCTTTCATTGGTTGAATGGATGACCGGACACTTAGCATATTAGGCTTTTATTCTATAGGTTGTTAAAAAAAAAAAAAAAAAAAAAAACGGATAGGGCCTGACTGCTGTGTTGCTTTCTGTAAGGATGGATGTAGGTGGGTGACTGGCAATAAGGGTTTCTGCTGGCAAATAGGATGTGGGCCGAGCTGTGATTTGGGAGTCCCTACGGCCTTTCCAAGACATGGTAAACCAGCTAAGGGGCCTGAGAGCCGCCCGTCCTCCTGTCACCTGCTTTACAGCCCTGTGCTGTGCGTCACTTTGCTCAGACACCACAGAGGCCTCATGGGTCTTCATCACCTACCACGGGGTCAGCATGTCTTTTAGTGGCTGTAGGTCTCCCAGCAGGACCCTGTGCTGGAGTCCCTTGTGTGCAGCGGTGCTCTAGGAAGTGAGCAGGTGCATGGAGGCCCTTCATCCTGGGGAATGAGGGTAGCTGCCCTGGGGCGGGGCAGGCCAGCGGGTTCCATGGTGCGCATCCTCAACCCACCCCTCTTCCTGCACTAGGATCGTGGACACATCCCCCAGCAGTTCCTTGAGGAGCTGCTGGGGGACATCATGGCCCTCGAGGCTGAACAGGTCCAGAGGAGGAACCAGCCCGCCCACCAGAGCTGGGAGCCGGAGCTGCTGATAGAAGGTAGGCAGCAGCCCCTGGCGCCCGGGAGCCAGCCTGGCTGTGGCTTCTCCCTCACCCAGGGAGCTGAGCCCTTGGCTCTGAATCTCCTGGGTCAGCCCACCCTCAGCCCAAGTCAGTAGGGTGTGATTCAGGGGTCATTTGGGACCGTTTCATTGCCATTCTCCCCAAGGGGAACATGAGGGGCCTGGCAGCCTCAAAGTCAGGACATGAACTACAAGTAAGTAGATTCAGATTTCTCAGCGCCCGTGTGGACAGTCCCGGGAGCTTCCAGATGACAGCACGCTGACTTCAGAGGCTGTCTTAGATCTGTCCGTGGGAGATTGAAAGCTCTGGATGGCAGGAGCTTCCCCAGTGCTCACTCACCTGCATTATAACAGAGGCCTGGGCTGATTTCCTCCATTCATGTCCTCCTCGGGCAGATGGGTGCAGTCTGCACTCTGTCTCCCTGGGCAGAGACTGCTCAATGACCTCTCCTCCCGAAGGACCTCACCCACGGGTGGCAAGTCCTCGACACACGCGCCCCAGATCCGCTACCCCCCGCAGGCATATTGGTCAATTACCGTGCCTCCCACTCCCCAGCTGAGCCACCCAGACCCCCCCACTCTGACGGCTGGCCCGGACCATGCCATGTCTTTGCCGTCTCTGTGAGTCTCTGAAATCCTTGACTAGACAGTCAGGTTAGAACTCGGTAAAAAGTGGTTCCAGCAGTTCCACCGTCTGAACTTCTGCTTTGGCCTCTCCACGGTCACCTGCCTTCTTCTTAAGCTCTGGATGGCTCCCCTACCGGCCCCCAGCTGAGCCAGCACAGGGGCCACAACCAACAGCGGCAGCACCTTGTGTACGACACCCAGCTGACCATGCCCGGCCCTCACACCTTGGCCTCGGGGTGGGGGCGTGGCCGTCTGGGGGGATGGTCCTCTCGGGGCCAGAGTCAGAGAGGGGAAGTGGAGGCCCTGGAAGCTGGGCTCTGACTCCACTTTGCTCTTCAGCCTGCACGCGGATCACTGATTTGGAGGAGAATACCCATGCCCTCCGGGGCACAGTAAAGACGCGGCAGGAGGAGAACCAGCAGCTCCGGAAAGAGGTAACGGTGGGCGGTGTCCAGAATAGACGGGCAAGCCGGTGGCCAGGTGTCCCGTGGGGTGACAGGTTTGGGGTTTGCTCTCAAGCCAAGTTCACTCTGTGACCTAACTGTGGCACAGGCTGGGTCTTTGGCTCTGCAGCTGGAAGAGTTGGGGACCCAACTCACCCAGGACAAGGCCAACAGCCAAAAGGAAGAGCTGGAGGGAGAACTCCAGTCTAACATCGCCAACACCGTGAGGCCCTCCAGGGCCACGCAGGTAGGCCCTCCAGAGCGCATGTCCCCCTGGCGCCCCCGCCTGCCTGAGGGAGCCTCCGGGATCACAGCCCTGTCCAGGTCATTGATCAGTGATTCCTGGGTGACCAGTTCCCTCGCTCAGCTGCAGCTCAGACCAGCAATTCTCAGCCGCTGCCGGCCGCGGGGGCAGGTGTTGCCTCCCTGGGACACTGGCCATCTTGGTGGTGGTTGACAGGACTGAGGGAAGGAGGAGGGCGGTGCTGCTGGCTGTGCCCATTCGATGGTTGTTCCGTAAATATCAGGGTCAGTTGGCTGCTAGTGTTGTTCAGATATTCTGTATCCTGACTGCTGTTCTATGTACTTTTTCTTTTTCTTTTATTTTTAAATATTTTTATTGATTAAGTTATTATTTTTTTGTGTGATTAATCACTATGCTTTTATTATGTTCAATTTGTAACAATGAAATTGGGGGTCACCGCAACATGAGGCACTGTATTAAAGGGTCGCAGCATTAGGAAGGTTGAGAACCACTGGTTTAAGGTTTATTTCAACCTCGATTGCTGGCCCCTACCTAGCCTGGCCCTGTTCCGGGCTTGGGCAGGAGGCAACCAACTCATGTGTTTCTCTCACATCGATTCTTTCTTTCTTTCCCTCTCTCCCCCACTCTCTCTAAACATCAGATATCCTCTCGGGTGGTAAACGTGGTCGGGGGTGAATGTTCTTGAGCATCCCCAGGAAGGCCTGTGGGGATGCTGCCTCCACATTCTGGAAGGTGTTCTGGACTCTGCCAAACAGGATGAAGGATTTCTCCTCCAGATCGATGAACCCCAAGTGGTTCTCATCGAACAGGATGACGACTCTAGGGTAGTGCCAGTGTGAGGGACATACGGGAACAGTTTCCATGCCATAGAAACACATCCTGCAGGTCCAGGGGTAGTTCTGGTCCCTTGGGCTCAGGCCCACAGGCAGAACAAACGGGACAGGCTGCTCCTCTGCAGCTGCAGCCCCGGACTCCCCTAAGCTGGGCTGGGCAGGGCTCTGCCAGCCATGGCCCTCGCTTTCCTCGGTCCCGTCTTCTTGTTGCTGCTGCTGCTCCCGGAGCACCTGCTCCTCTATCTTCCGGACCACGTGGGAGAGCTCGTGGAAGTCGCGGAAGATCTCGCCATCTCGCAGCTGGATGCAGCGCGTGAGGTGGATCTCTAATATGTGGAATGCGATTCCCGTGCTGTGCGTGAGCCTGGCACACTTCTCGTGGAAGCTGAGCATGAAAATCGTGAGGCCCAAGCGATCCAATTGCATTTGCCTTGGAAGAGGCCTGGCCTGATGAGGTGGTCCGGGTGGCTGGGCGGGAGGTAGAGGCGGCGGTAGGTCCGGCAGTGATGCCGCACTGTGACATTCCATATCAGCGCCAGCAGTCCCGAATTCCTCCCTAAGCCGCGTGGGTGAATCTCTTCGGTGGTCTCTCTTCTGGCACTGGCTGGTGAGCCTGTCCTTCCGAATCTGCAGGTGGCGGCTGTGGGGCCTGCGGTGGTGGCCTTCCATGCACTCCACCGTGGCTGATTTCCGCTCCATCAGGCGGATTCGGAACGCGGGCTTGAATTGCATTGGGCCGTCCACATGGGTGTTAAGACCAGGCCTGTACGTCCAACCAGTAATGCCTAAGCCGTCCACCGCTACATACAGCAGTGTTTTATAGAGCTCAATATCTCGCCCCCACAAACCCAAAATGTGTCTGTCTGGGTGGAACAGCTTCGCATAGACTTCTCGGTGAGAGGTACCTACTGCCTCCAGATTCTGCAAGGTTTCACAAACGCCAAACTCCTCCCGGCAGCGGCGTCTCCAGATGTTGTCGATGTGCAGGGTGCGGCGGAATTTGGTGCAGACCTGGGCCAGGCTGGCCAGGTCGGTGACGGGGAGCGAGGCGAAGATAACCACCAGCATCTCCACCCGCAGGTCCTGCAGCGAGCAGTGCGGGGGCGGCCTGGGGCTCAGGATTCTTCCACTCCCCACCCAGCACCCTGCTGCGGCGTCCGCCTCCAGGTGCTTTTCTGCTGGGGCCCGCTTGCCCTCGGCCGCTGCCTTCTCAGCCGGGCCCTGGCTCTTCTGAGGACACCGCTTGCCCTGGGCCTTTGCCATCTCAGCCGGGCCCTGGCGCTCCTGAGGACACCCACATCCCCGCGAAGAGTCCAAGCCGCAGAGGCAAGCGCACTCCTCCATGCCTCCTTGCTTACCAGCCACCACAGTCGATGAAGTTATTACATATGTGTCCATATCCCCACATTGCCCCCTCTTGGTGGGGGGAGGGAACTCATGCTCTCAGCCCCGTGTTGTCCCTGTCCATTGGTTAGGCCTATATGCTGGCATAGAAGTCCTTTGGTTGATCTCTATGTCCTTTTAAAAAAATAGGCTTTCACATGTGGTCACAGAGGGCAGCCAAGGAGCTGATCCAGAGAGCGGGCATCCTGTGCCCCTAAAGGTCCCGAGTGTGGAGAGGGCGCAGGGCTCCTGTAGCACCATGTGGGCCCGGCCAGCGCAGTTCCTTCAGTGCTGGGAGAGCCGCACTGAGCACGGCGGGTGCTGCCTGCCCCGAGGGTCCCTGCTCTTCTGGGGTCTGCACTTGCCCTGCTCTTGGCCCCTCAGTGCGTGTGGGGGTGCAGGGATACGGGGTCTGTTGCTCCCCGGGGCCTGCACCCAGTGAGGCATCCTCACCTTTTCCCTCGGCAGGAGGATCCTTCCATTCTGGGCCCCCAGAAACAACAGGGGGCCGAGGAGAGGGAGCTGGAGGAGCCGGGGCAGCAGGACAAGCAGGTGCCCGAAGCCCAGGAGGCCCTGAAGCAGGAGCAGGAGGCCAAGGCCCTGGCCGCCGCCAGAGAGAACCACGGAGAGGAGGAGAGGCTGCGGCAGGAGAACAACAGGTACCGCCCGCCCCTGCAGCAGCATCTCCGCCTTCAGTCACACCAGCTCCCTCAGCTCCCGCTGCGCTCAGCTCAGGGGAGTCCCCTGGTAATGGTGCCCTTTCACCTGCCCTGTCACGGTCACAGCTGATGGTCAGGAGGGAAGGGCCTCCAGCTGGTGGCTGGGATGGAGCATCGTCCAGGTGTGGGTGACCGCCCCTCCCACATGGATGATGGGGATGACTGTGTCGGGCACGGCCATCTTCATCCTCTCTCACCAGCCATTCCAGAAGGACATATGCTTGCTCCCCGTCATTCCCGCGTTCCCTGTTGGCGAACTCACCTCCTCGCTGAGATGCACTTGTCACCCCCCTTTGGTCCCCATGGCCTGTCAGGGGCCTGTCCATAGGGCGAGATCCTGGAATCGCCTGATGTGCACATTTGCAGCTGCGGTTGAACAAGGCCTCTGACTCCTGCCTGTTTCAGCTCTCACACTCCACACGAGCGTCCCTTCTGTGGTCCATTGCGTACCATGGAGTCCTCTTCTCTTGCTTTTTGGTGGCGATTTCGCTGTTTGAAATGGCCCCCAGGTGGAGTGCTGCAGTGCTGTCCAGTGTCCCAAGTGCACGCTGCGCTGGGCCTCAGGGAAAATATCCGAGTGGCACATGAGGGTCGTTCCGGCCCGAGGTCTGGTGCTGTTGGCTGTCCCAGTGAGCATATGGCACAAAGCGTCCTTATGTCTTGATTGGTTGGCAGAAATGTGGCCAGAGACTCACAGGAACTGGTGGGGACAGTTGCAGTCTACACTGCTCAGTGCTCGCGGGGGCTCCATAGGACATTATACCGCGAATCCTGAGAATTGACTGCGTTTTTATCCTTCTCTTCAAACAGATGAGGAAAGAGGCTCAGAGAGATTCAATAACTTGTTCGGGCCAGTCCTGAGTGTAGTGGCCCAGTCAGGACTCAAATCCAGGTCTTGTCTCAGCCCAGTGGCCTGACCACGTGAAGCCTTCCTTCGCACAGCCTTGTTTTAATATGTTTGGGGCTACACAGTCAGGTGCCTGCGGGGCCAGGCAGGTCCAGCAGGTGGGGAGGGAGTGTCAGCGGCAGGGCAGGCCCTCGTGGAGAATACACACCCTCTGAAGGCGGTCAGCTGCGGGGCGGACCCGGGCTGCCAGGCCATCCTTTTGTTTCTACTTTTTTATTCTTCTTATTATTTAATCCTCATCCCAGGATACTTTTTCCATTGCCCTTCTGAGAGAGAGGGAGGGAGGGAGGGAGGGAGGGAGAGAAGGAGGGAGGGAGGGGGAGACAGAAACAGCGATGGGAGAGACACATCTATTGGATGCCTACAGCACACACCCCTCTATGCCGGGGAGCAATCCCACAGCCCAGGGACATGCCACTGGGAATCCAACCCGTGACCATTCCGGACACAGGCTGATGCTATCACTGCTGAGCTGCCCCTGCCAGGGCCTTTGCTTGATGCTTTCTCCCCACCCTCCCAGAATCTCGGTAGCTGAATGTTGATGTGAAACGGAGCATTTTTAGAAATATTGAATAACTAATTGCTTTAAATTAAATCACGGAGACTGTGTGGGCCTCACAGGGCCCACCTGTGTTCACATGGAGTCCATGAGCCTGTGGTCGTTGAGATTTCAGGTAGAACCCTTACTCCTGGAAAGCCAGTCGGGTAATTATGCCGATGATAATGATGATGATGATGTCAGCGGCTTTACATAATGCTCCAGAATCTCTTATTTGTGTCAGGAGTTGGGATCAGAAAGGGACTTGGAATTGGGGAGAAGAGCTGGGCAAAGGCAGAGTTTCAGAGCAAAGATGATCTGATTCCAAGTTTTTCAAAAGTGTTTCAGTCGAAGAACCCTTTTTCCAAGGAGGCAGACATGCAAAGCCTTCCATGGGAAGGATTTTTCACAGGCTGCTCTGTTGAATTGTGTCCGAGCCTGCCTGTCCTGTGTCCCAGCCCAGAGTGTGGCAGCCAGGGTGGCCGCATAGAACCCCAACGGACACAGTTTAAGAACCTCTGAATGTGCTCAGCCCTCATTTCCACAGGGGAAAACCTGAGGCCCAGAGAGGATGGGGGTGTGATTGAGGTGTACGTGGGACAGAGGCTGGGAGTGCTCCTGAGCCCTGGGCCGTGTGGCTCTCCACCCGCAGGCTCACTTCCTGGACTGAGCTGCTTCAGGCGGAGCAGGAGGAGCTACGCTCCCACTGCCAGGAGCTGCAGGCCACCCTGGAGCAGGTGCAGCAGAAGATGCGGATCTGGCAGGCCAACTGGCAGCCCGAGTACCAAGACCTGAAGGCGGAGCAATTGCCCAAGGAAATCTTGCTCTACAAGCTGAGCATGCAGTGTGAGGTGAGGCCGGGGGCTGGTGGGCCTCAGGACCGGGCCTGAGCCTGGGGCTGACAGCCTGGGGCTCAGCCAGGTCCGAGTGGGTCCTCATTGGCATCTGTGCCCAAAGACTGTGTGGGAATGTCACCCAGAGGCCGAGAGGAAGCCAGAGGCATTTAACGGGGACAAGCACCTTGGCTGGAGGGGATGTGTTAGAAAAGTCCTCTCACCAACCTTTGCTTTTGTATTTTTTAAAGCTATTTTTCTTGATTTGAGAGAACAAGGGAGACGGAGAGAGAGATGGAAACATCTATGAGGACAGAGAATCGTGGTTCCGCTGCCTCCTGCACCACCCCCGCGGGGTGCCAGCCCACAACTTGGGCATGTGTCCTTGACCGGATTCGAACCTGGGACCTTTAGTTCGCAGTCCGATGCTCTCTCCACTGTGCTAAACTGGTTAGGGCCTGACCTTTCCTTTTCGCAGGGCCGGGGGGGTGGGGGGCGTGCATGGAAGCAGCTAAGTGCTGTTTTCATTCTGTCCTCGCGGCTGAGCTCTTTGCTCTGTGCTCCCCGTGTCATCTCACTGAATTCTCACAATGCTTTTGTGAGCTGGCGCCCATCCTCATCCTCTGAGGTTGGGTCTGAACTCAGTTTGTTTGAAGCCAAAGCTTGGGCTTTCCTGCCACTCCAGCCCGATGATGTTCTGGGTGGAGAGTTGAGCAACCTCAGCCCCGAATTCCTATCCAGCCCGGCATTTATTTTTCTGATGTCAGAGAGAGGAAGGGAGAGGGAGAGAGGGATGGGAACTTCAATGAGGAGAGAGAACCTCTGGTGGGCTGCCTCCTGCACGCCCCCTACTGAGGATCAATCCCTCATCCTGGGCGTGTTCCTTGACCAGGCATCTCTTTTGGGAACTCCTGGTGCATGGGGGGCCGCTCCACCACCTGAGCCACACCCTTTGGGCTGCTTCCTAATGAGATACTTTACATTCCTTTTAAAAATGGCTGTCAAGTCCTCAGAGCCTCTTGTACATTTTGCACTGATGGCGCCTCTCTGCTCAGACTGGCTGTGTTTTCAGTGCTCAGTGGCCACACGTGGGCAGGGCTGCGCGACTGGCCGGTGCACTCGGCCATCCCCATGTCATTGGCTGTGTTGGTCCTTGCGACTGGTGAAGCTCATGCCGAAATGGCCATGTTCATGCACGTGGCCCTTTTCTCCTTTTGGGAGCAGTTTCCCAGCAGTGGAGTCACAGGGGCCCGTGGTGTTGAGGACATTGTTGATCTGTGTTTCAGTCGCTCACCCTTGCGGAGAAGGACTGGCAAGAGGAGAAGTGTCGCCTGAGGAAGGAGATAGACACCTTGAAAGAGCTGAACCAGAGCCTCCTGGACGCATGGGACCAGCACTGCACTGAGAACGTGTAAGGGGGAGGGGTGACCGACACCTGTCCGCACAGGGCTGCGGGCTTCCAGCTCCACGCCCAGGCCTCCACGTTCTGGGCAGAGAGCCCGCCGGCGAACTGGTGTCCCCAGGGCAAGGGAACAGACCATCTTCCCAGTGCAGCCTGCTCTCCTCTCCCCGGAATGGCTCTAGAATTCTGCAAGGAGCGGTGGTTGGATTTTGCTGGCTTCAACGACATGGCCCACTGCCAGCCGCTTCTTAATCTGCTTTTGGAATTAAGCTCAGTTTAAAAATGATGACAGAGGCAAAGAGAGGTACCTAGGGAAGCCATCCAGGTCGCGGGTTGAGCCCGTTCTCTGTCTGATTTCCGCTTGAGGGGCTGGAGAGAGGGTTGTCCTCCCTCTGCTGACGTGACACGGACCTGGCTGTGGCAGGGGGCCCTGCGAGGTGCACAGAACCAGTGACCTGGTGGCCACACACAGGCAGGGGTGATGGCGTGTGAGCAGAGCTGTGTGCCCAGCAGACAGATGTTGAGGAGCTCCAAGGAGGGGGAGATGGAAGCGTGGTGTGGGAGTTGGGGTTCTGCAGCTGACCCGGATGGGGACAGGGCTAGCCGGGGGGGCGGGAGTTGGGGGGACGTGAAGGTGGAGCACGGGTGGTCGGGGTGCAGGGAAGGTGCAGGCAGTGGCAGGAGGGAAGGCTGGAGCAGGGGGCACTCAGATGGGGAAGGCCTCCATGCCTTGCTAAGGAGTCAGATTCCCTGGGAGTGAGTGTTTACGGGAGGCTGGTCTAAGGGCCGAGGGAGCTGCCAGAGAGGAGGCAGGAGGAAGAGGCTTGGTGCTGGAAACCTTGGGGTTGGAAGTCAAGTGACCCGAGATGCATCTGGTGGGCCCAGGGTGCTCTTCACACCTCAGTGCTGAGCTGTGGGACTGTCCTTCCTTGTGATGGGGAGTGGCTGGCCAGGAGGGACAGAGGGACACGGTCACAGTGGCCACAGGGGCACTGACCCAGCCCCGCGGGGTCACGGTGCTGCTTCACTTTTCTCCCGGGTTCTTCTGCTCGTCTACAGCTGGCTCGCCACCTACCCAGGATGGTTTACAGGGAAAGCCACACTGTAGTTTGGGGTGGAAATGACCATGGACTGAGTTGGCTCTCTACAGCGCAGCGGGTCCCAATGGCCAGCAGAGGTTGGGTAGGTGGCAACTAGAAGCATCGGGGCCTGGTACCCAGGGGGATGATCTGATGAAGGTCTTGCATTAGACAGTGTGTGCAGGAGGCCAGGGAGTGGGCAGGCTTCCTGACCTGCTCTGAGTGGAGTCTTCCCAGCCCGGGGCGGGTTGGGGGCCTGTCTTGTGTGAATTTGTGCGCCTAGTGGTGGGGGTCGGTCAGAGCCAGACAGAAAAGCGCTCTAGCATAAGGCCCAGCAGCACAGCTGAGGGAAGAGAGGAACACAGACTAGAAGAACAGATGCCGAGCCAAGGCCGCTGGGAGCAGGTCAGGGTCGGTGGTCCTGGGCCCAGCGGTTTGCGAGTCATCGCTTTTCACAGCTGCTCACTTCACGGTGAAGTCTCAGAATAGCCCTCGTCTCAGGTGGGACCTCGGCAGCCTCATGGCTAAAGGAGCCTGAGCTGCTGCCTCGATCCAGGGGACTCATGTTCAAGCAAGGAAACCAGGGTCTCTGCCGTCAAGGCCCACGGGTTTGCCATCCTGAGTTGCACATGGTTCGGGGCTTGCTCTCCTGAGATGTGGTCCAGCCTGCTCCTTGGTGCTACAGCAGGTCTCCTCACGTGTTAGGGTTCCCGGACCCACGCCACAAGCTCCCCTCCCCATCTTCCCCCCCTCGGCGAGCTTGACGGTCATGAGAACCGTGATGTCATAGTCCCCGGAAAATGCCGGCCCTTCTGGGCCAGGTCCCAGCTAGGGCCGATGAGTCCATTGACACGTTTTATATAAAACCAGACTGTTCTTTCTTTCTCCTCTGTTTCCAGCGACACCCGGCAGACTATGCCTACAGGAGAGCCGGAAGAGGACAGAATTGGGGCTCCAAAGGAGGCTCAGTGTCCTGCTCCTAGGAAGTGAGTTGATTTCAGCAGCAGGAACTTCAACTCAGAACAGGAAGCTGCTCTTTCACGAGTGGGGAAAGCCATGTGGAGCAGTGACCAGTGTGTGGGGCCCGCACCTTCCCCTCTAGGGCAGGTCCCCTGAGCGCACCTCCCTCCCAGCTCTGAAAGAACTGAGTGTTTCTTTCCGGCCTTCCTCGGGGTTATCCTCTGAGGGTGGCGAATGCCAGCTGCCATGTCCGGTTGAAGGGGCAGAGAGTCTGCATTAGAGCCACTGAAGCAGGACTATCAGGCTGTGTCTCCAGGTTTCAGGACCTAGAAAGCCATGTTTCTGTTTTGGGAAGGAAGCGTGGGCCGGACACCTGGGCCAGCACCCATGGTCTTCAGTCACAGGAACCTCTTGGTCTTCCCTACATTCCTCTGGAGTCTCTGGACGCCAGGGTGGTTCTCAAACACGTTCCCTTCTGCAGAGCAGCAGCCCCGGTGGTGGGCGGCTCGGTCCCCCAGGCTGCAGGCTTCCGTCAAGCAGGCCTTCCCCTGCGTCCTGGCCTGAGCCCCAGGAGCTGGGCCTTTAGACTGTCCTGCCCCAGACCAGCCTTGAGGGCAAATCACCATGAATCCTGCAAGGGCTCTCTGTTGACATCACAAAACCACATAATTTCCCACCCTCCTCCTGTCCCTTGTGTTGGCGGGGACATTGAGGCCTCGATGAGGAAAGTACTCCAGTTGAGTCAGCACAGTGTCGCTCTGTGGCAGAGCCAGGATTAGAACCAGCTGTGGTTCTTCTTGTGACATTAGAATGCCTCCATTTCCGGTTAGCTGCACTGTATGACCCTTTAAGTTCACTGTTTTCATTGATTCGTTTTTATTTTACTATATATATATATATATATGTATATATATATATATATATACATATATACATATATATATGTATATATATATATGTATATGTATATATATTAGTATATTTTAACTGAATTCAGAGAAGAAGGCTGAGGGTGAGAGAGAGAAACATCAGTGATGAAAGAGAATCATTAATTGGCTGCTACCAGCACACCCCCCACCGGGAATTGAGTCTGTAACCCGGGTATGTGCCCTTGACCAGAATGGAGCCCAGAACCCTTCAGTCCATAGAGTGATGCTCTACCCACTGAGCCCAACCGGCTAGGGCTATTTTAATTTTGCTCAATCCTCACCTGAGGATTTTTTTTTCATTGATTTTTGGAGAGAGTAGAGGGGAACAAAGGGTTGGGGGGAAGAGAGAGAGACATCAATGAGAGAGACATCAATATGAGAGACACATTGATTGGTTGCCATCCAGCACACGCCCCCAGTGGGCCCAGGGATAAAACTGCAACCCAGGTACAATCCCTTGACCCAGAATCAAACCCTTGACCCTTCAGTGCTTGGGCCACTGCTCTAACCCCTGGGGAACACCAGCCAGTGTCCACTCTTTTTCATCCACATGGCCCACTGGGCCCACCCTTTTCCCCCCTCACCAAGATTCCTCAGTGCCCGGAAGGGGCTAAGTCTGCCCCCCTGTCTCACCTATTGGGAGCTCCAGCGGGAAATGAGGAGGCCCTGACTCTCCCTGACATGGCCCTGGGATGCACAGTTGCCAGCACACCTAGATGAGCACAGCACCTCTCCCGGTGCCTCCCGGTGACGCAGAGTGGAGGCTGCATGTGAGGTTCTGTTTCCCGAGAGGCTAGTGCGGGTTTCTGCCACAAGGAACGCCTCTCCCGTCCCTGGGTCTGTGCGAATGAACTGCCAATGGTGCCCCACGCCCTGAGGCCACATGCGATGGTCCTGGTGCTGGCGATGCAGATTTGTGGGGAACCTGGTGCTGAACCCCAAGGGAAGGGCCGCTTCCCCAGCTGGAGGGGCAGTAGGGGTTGGCAGTGTCCTAACCCTCTACTCCTAATAGGAAAAAGCGCTGGAGTCGAGCCAGAGCCTTCCTCAAATTGTTTCAACGCCAGAGAGGCCGCTCACGAGGACAAGCCAAGTCACCCTCAGATGGCCGTCCTGGGCCCCTGGAGTCCACCCCATCATGCTCATACTGGGAGGAGAAGGGAGACGCCCGCAGTGGGCCCCCACGAAAAGGTAGGAGGGGCTGGCCTGGCTGCAGGAGGGCAGTGAAGGGGAGGATCTCAGGCCTTCCTTGAGGTCAGGGCAGAACCGACGAGATGCGAGCTGGGTGCGCACACGTGTGCTTGGAGCCTGAAGGGGGCTCCGCACGCCCCCGTCTGCCCCCTCAGGTGTGTGAACACCCAGGTAGAACATGTAAGCCCACGTCACTGTGGCGGCAGTTTCATCCAGATCCATTTAGTTCCTTCAGCATGAGGAGCCTCCCCATCACGTACACTGTGGTGGGTCCTCGGATATCTAGAGCGGATCTCCAGACAGTTACCGCGGAGACACGCTCAGGAGAGGATGTGTTTGGGGCTCCTTGTCTCTGCCAGGCCTCAGATTAGCCATTTCTGTCGGGGGAGCCCCCATGTAACCCGTCGTGGACATCTGCCAGGCCTTCAGCCAGGCTCGGGCTCTGCTCTTGCTGTTGCTCTGAAAAGCAGGGGTGGTTCTCTTCTCCCACCTGACCTGGCCCTGAGTCCTCCCACCAGGGGGCGCTGGACCTGCTCATTGAGGGCTGTGATGGGTGTGAGCCGTTGGGTCCACAGTGGATTTGTAGCTACATGTGCTGCCTGTGTTTCCTGGGATCTAAGAGGCTGTCAGCTGTCAGCTGCCCGATTTTGTGCTCATAGAAAGAAAGTGATCCGGTGGTGGCAGTGAGGGTTTTGTCAGAATCGCCACCAGCCGACAGTGACTGGGAGGGATGCTCCAAGCTGCACCCTGATTTCAGAGATGGAAGGTTGGGGGTGGGGGGTGGGGGGATTCCTCTTAGAACCAATTAAACAAAGCCATTGACTGAAAGGTGGTTTAGTTTTCACATTCACTTTGAAATATCATTTTATTGATTATTTGCCGATAAACCTGCCAAAATGCCCCCTGAGAAAGTTGACAATTTGATGAAGGACACTAGGACTTTCTGAAGACGGGACCAGGCCCGAGACTCGTGGGCTCCCAGGGGCTGGGGGGACAGGACCTGACAGGACCCGGGGCCGTGACAAGGCGCCCTGTGGCTGTGACGGGTGCAGCAGCCATTCCGGGTGGCAGTCACCACTGCAAGTCCTGCTGTGTCACTCGAGATGCAGAAATGAAGTGTGCGCACGCGGACACACTGTCTGGGGGCTGCTGCTTGCGTTCCGGTCTCACAGGAGGTGAAGTCGGGGAAACGCTCACGTGCAGGTAAATGATCATGAAGCTTACTGCCTTGTTAGCATTGGTTTTCTCCAGAGGGTTCTGTGGCCTGGGGTTTTCCTACTGGCTCCTCACACTTTTGGACATGTATCACGTCCACTTGTGTGACTGGCTAAGTTGATGAATGAGCTATAATCAGCCCAATTGAGTCAGCAAAACCTTCTGAGAAAAAACTGCTTGACAGATCCCTGCTGTGGTTTGGATCCCTGAGTGAGCAGGTCAGGGGCTGCAGTTAGTAACGGCAGCCGTGCGAGGGGGCTTTCTGGGCTCAGCAGCCTTTCGGTAGTTGACCCACTTTGTCCGTCTCCTTGAGTTCTAGCTGCCGTGGGAGGTCGGCTCCATTCCTGTCCCCCGTTCAGAGCTGGGAGGGGAGCTCAGGAATGCTTGACCAGGGTCAGCACTGGCCCAGAGAGTCAGTGTTGGAGCTGGGACCCGAACCCGCGTCTGACAGGTTCTGGGGCCCGAACTCTTAACCGCTGTGAGCACTGCCTGCCCTTCAAGCTGCTGTGGTCCCTGAAGATGCTCAACCAACTTGGGGCCCCAGCACTGAGGAGTGGGTCCCTTCTCTGTGGTGTGAGCTGTGCCAGCAGGTGGCGCTGCGCGGGAAGAAATAGCAGAGGTGCAGCTGTGCACTTGAATCCTCCATCAGGACTGGAGAAATCCCTTCTGTTCATGGATTGACGTGTTGAGGAAGTCACTAGACCAATTGTCTGCTCTCATAAGACTAGAGCTTAAAGGCTGTGAGGGCTAAACCAAGAGGAGAGGATGCGGCGCCATCTACTGTGGAAGAATGCTTGAGTTTGAGGCTGTTTTGGTATCAGATAGAGGTAGGTATTTTCATTATGTGCAAAGTCATCCTGCCATCAGAGGCTGTGAGAGGCACCAGAATTCTTAGTGAGCCTGCCCGTTTGTCTCAGTGGTTAGAGCATCGAAGGACCGAAGGGGCGCAACTTAGATTTCCAGTCAAGCGCACATACCTCGGTTGCAGGGTTGATCCTGGCCGCGGTTGGGGTTTGTGAGAGAGGCAACCAGTGGATGTATCTCTCTCCCATCGATGTTTCCCTCTCTTGCTCTCTCCCTCCCTTCACCTACGTCCTCCCATCCACTCTCTCTCTAAAGACCAATGGAAAAAAAAAACCTCCCGTGAGGACTTTTTAAAAAGAAGTATTATGACTGAGGAGTCCAGGTGGACTGTTTCACTGCATGCAGCAGGCCAGAAGCATGCCACTAAGTGTTTGGAGGGGAGCAGGAGTTAGTTGTGTGTGAGACAGGATGTCAGGGAGCCTGTCATTAAAATGGATGAGTAAGCGCAGCTGGTGTGGCTCAGTTGGGTGAGCATCGTCCCATGAACCAGGAGATCACCTTCTGATTCCCGGTCAGGGCACACTAGTATGGGCGTGCAGAAGACAGCCGATCTATCTTTCTCATCATTGATGTTTCTATCTCCCTCTCCCTCCCCCTCTCTGAAAATCAATAAAAACACATTGGACAAAAAAGCGGATGAGTAAGGAAAGCTGCCCCCTACATCAATAAACACCCCTGCTTAATAATGTAACCCATGGAAATGGAAAAGCAGTCTAAGACATCCACTCCTTGAGCAGTACAGAATGCTCCTCTCGTGCTACGTGGAGCCCTGGCTCCAGCTGCCACTCCAACACTTGACTGGAGTCCGAGCAGAAAGGGTCCACCGGGCCCTGATGCTGGTTGTGCTGGGGGGAATGCTGCCGTCTCTCCCGGGCTGGACTGGATTCTGACTTCCCAAGTCCATTTGGTGAATGTAGCGTCATTTGTCCATTATTCAGTTCATTTACTTGCTGTTTTCTGTGTTTTGATCCTTCCTCCCTTGGTTATCCGGGATGACAATTTAGCGACGGAACAACGCAAGAATGCCTTTTGGAGCAGAAAGAAGCATGTTGCGGTCAAAGACAAGCCTCCAGTGGCCAGAGGGTTGTTCGGGTGGTAACCAACTTGGTCTAACGTCATGAAAAGCTGCATTTAATGCACCCACCCTCTCCTCCCTAACTTGCCTCTCCCTTTTTTCCGACCTCGAAGATTTATAATCCTTTCCCTTTATCCCTGTCTTGAACATATACCCTTTATTTCTGAAAATTTTTTAAGTTTCTTTTAAAAGAACAAAAAAACTCCAACAACAACAACAACAACAAAAGCCCAAGGAAAACCAGTTAGCTTGGAAGCAGAAAAATCCTGAACCTAATGGAAACCTCAGTCGCCATGACAACAAGGCCACGCCAAAGCAGGAGTCACCATCGCCCTGACTTAGTGGCTTGATGTGTCCCCTACTTGGCCTCTTGCACCAGCTGTAGCTCCTGGGCTGGCAAGGCCTGGTCCTCCCTCGGCCTGTCTCCCGTGGGCGCAGTTGGAAACCCGAGGTCTCTCTGGCTTGGCTGTGTGCGCCCCTCTGCTCCTCCAGATGTCGCCACGCAGTGGAGGCCTGATGTCAAGCGGTAAGATTTTGGTGCTTCAGACTTCATGGTGGGTGTGACATTGAGTGGCTGAGGGGTAGGGGGGCAGGTCCTGGGAGAGTGAGGAGGGGCCCGCAATCCCCACAGTGGGTGTGGCTCCGGGCCCACAGCCCCGGGGCTGCCTGGAGCCTAAGCTGTGCAAACAGCCTGTCCTCCTGCTCCCGGAGCTCCACCCCACACCTGTGCCACTGGGATTGGAGAGCCCATCGCCTGTCCCACGATGAGGTAGTTGCAGGTCTTTTCGGGGTTTTGCCCTCATGTTTTTTTTTTTTAACTGGGATTCTGTTTAGCTTTGACAAGAGTATACATTCATGGTAGAAAATTCAGAGATTGCAGAAAGCACAAAATACCAGGTAAACTCATGATGCAGTCAAAGTCACCATGCAGAGAGGAGGACTTCTTAAACAGAGGGTTGTTCGGGTGGTAACCAACTTGGTTCTCAAATCCTAAGGGTGCCCTCCGGGACCGTGAGGGCCCGGACCACAGGAGTGGAGTGGTCCTAGGCAGACTCGGGTCAGGGTGCTTTGAAATCAGGGATCTGAGGACACAGTGTCTCACAGCAGGTGTGCCCAGGAGTTATGTGTTGGCCTTTTGCCAACATTTGGTGCAGTCTCGTGAGTTGGTCCCCCAAGTTCTCCCAGCTGCTCAGAGCCCGCCCTGTGAGCGATGGGTACAGTGAAGGCCTCCACTCAGGCCTGCGGCCAGGGCCTCCCAATCAGACCACAGCCCGTGAGGCGCAGCCCCACCTCTGTCCCTGGGTTCCGTGGGCCCCGCTGCCTCTGCTGCTAGGCCTCGGTGTGGTCGCCCCCCCTTGGCATGGGGTGTTGCAGCCCCATTTCTCACTGTCCTTCTCTGCCCCAGGCCCTGGGGACCCGATACTGAAGGGAGTGGCCCTCCACGGAGGCAGCCTTGACCACTCAGATGCCTCTGCTGACCCAGCACCCAGGCCTGGCGTCCTGACCAAAGGCGCTGCGGGAGCTGGGGTGACGCTAGGCTGTGAACAGGCTTAGCAGGAGCGGAAACTTTGGTCCTGGCCATGTGGCCTGTGAGGGGCGGCCCTGGGAGGGGAGGGCTCTCCGAGAACCCTCCTGCCCTCACTCCGTCCTCTCCTTCCTTCCTCTCTTCCCTGTAGGACACTCCCAGGTGCCGGATGATCTGCCAAGGTACCTGCTCAGAAACACCTTCATCTCCTGACCACCGGGGGCCAGGCAGGCGCACCTGCCAGTAGCAAAGGGAGGATGCCCTCCAGCTCTGTGCCCGCAGGAGGACTGTCAGCCCCTGCGGGGGAAGCTGCTGAAGGCGGGGCGGTATGTGAAGCCCAACTGGAGACCTGCTGAGCCCGAGGCCCACCCAGTGCGCCCTGAGGCAGCCCTGCCTCACCAGAGCCTTTCTCTGGGCAGAGCCAGGCCACCCCATTCCCCCCTTGCCCCCCCACCTCCCACACAGCTGCCCGCTGGTGCCTGTCCCTAAATAGGGCAGTCAGCCTAGCCTCAGCCCAGCTGCTTGGGACCGCAGGCCACAGGCCAGCAATCAGGAGTCACCTGAAGGCGGGGGTTCTGAGGACTCGAGGGGCAGAAACAGCCAGCCACACCCTCTGCCCCAGCTCCTTCACCGCCAGGGTCCCCAGTGCCAACCACTGGACAGGAGGCGCTTCTCACTGGCTCCCCCAAAGGAGGAGAGGCTGGCTCCCCTGCAGCCTCCGCCAAGGCCCCGCCATGGCCACGGGAGGTGGCGGCAGCAGCAGCTCCAGCCCCAGCACCACACAGTGACTGCAGCCCCGGCTGCCAGGACGAGGCCTCAGCCCCGGACGTTCAGGGCAAGTGGCCACCGTGGCCCCTGTCCTGGCAGTGTCAGCTTCTCAGAGCCCGCCGGGTCCAGGGCAGGACCACAGGGAGGGGCTCCCTGCCAAGAGCCCACGCAAGTCACCGGACGTGGCTCCCACGCCAACGGGCCCCTGAGAACCTCAATCACGGGAACAACTTAGAGAGCAGGCGGGCGTCGCCACAGCTGAGTGGGACCAGCAGGTGGAGCTCAGACGATGAGCGTGGCCGTGGGCGACTGGTCTTTTGGACCCGCAGCCCCTGAGCCTTCAAACTCCTGATGCCCCTTCTGACCACCAGGGCCCCCTCTCCCATCGGCCTGAGGGGCCGGGAGCGACTTTGGAACGGGGAAGCCCAGACCGGCCAGACGACCAAGACCTCGCAGCCCTGGGTGGACCTTGGAGTCGGGCTCACTGTTACCCCAGAGCGTTGCCGAGCCAGGCCTGGGCCCCACACTCCTGAGCCCGGGGCCGTCCAGGCAGGTGGCCTCAGGCTGTGCCTCTCTCTAGCTGGCTCCTGGGCCCCGGACCTGCCCCCGGGTTCACTTTTCTACCATCATGGGCTCTACCCCGTCTGGCGCAGAGAAGCTCTGCCCGCCCCCTCCCAACAGAGGCCACAGTGTGCAGAGGGGAGCGTGTGCGCGAGGCGGGTGCAGCCTGGTCGCTAACGCGGCTGTAGCCCCCGGTGTCCACCATCGAGGATGACACTTTGAGTCTTTGTTTCTGAGTCACTCCCCGGGATAGAAACCCAATTTACTACATTCCATACCCGTGTAGGCACTCATGAAATATATGTGTTTGGAGGTGTCCCCCAAATGGATGTACCACAGGCTGGCTGTCCACCAAATGTAAACGCACTTTAACAGCTGAGAACTCAGGTTTCCCTCCTTTTCAGGGTGAGCGGATTTGACGTAATGGGTGAAGCCAGACTCAGCTTGGAACCAAGATGTGTCCTCTGGACTTTGTGATGGGGACACATCCAGGATGAAGTGTCTGGTCCCGAACGGGCCCCAGTCCAGGCATCCAGGGCCGCTGTGGACAGAGGATGCGCAGAAACACCGAACGCAGCGATTCTCGGTGTGTGCGGTTCCATTGCTTCAGCAGCAGCAGCGCCTGGACCAGAACTGACGCAGCCACGGAGCCGCACACATCAAGAATCGTTCCTTCGGTTCGGTGTCTGTATGCTTCTCTCTCAATAGCTGCCCTCGATTCCTGGACTGCTGGGTGTTGGGTCCCCTCAACTTTATCTTTTCTGTGTCCCCATAAAAAGTCTTGTGGAGACATGCTCTTCGTTCAAATCTTACCGTCTTCACTGATTTCTTCAAATCTGTTCAAACTGAAAAGAAGTGAAAATTAAGTGCGTTATCAGCTGTTAATGTGTCTACATTTTGGGGGGATACTACATGTACATTCAATGGAGAGAATTTTCCATCAGTTGTCTGACCTCTTTGTACCTGTTTTGGGGGACAGCCTGTATTTACATTCAATGGGGACTCATTGTCCATCAGCAGCCCTACCTCTCTTTACCTCTTTGGGGGACAGCCCATATTAATATCCAATGGGGACTCATTGTCCATCAGGAGCCCTACCTCTCTTTACCTCTTTGGGGGACAGCCCATATTAATATCCAGTGGGGACTCATTTTCCATCAGCAGCCCTACATCTCTTTACCTCTTTGGGGGACAGCCCATATTTACAACCAATGGGGACTCATTTTCCATCAGCAGCCCTACATCTCTTTACCTTTTTGGGGGACAGCCCATATTAACATCCAATGGGGACTCATTTTCCATCAGCAGCCCAACCTCTCTTTACCTTTTTGGGGGACAGCCCATTTTTAAATCCAATGGGGACTCATTTTCCATCAGCAGCCCTACCTCTTTTTACCTTTTTGGGGGACAGCCTATATTGACATCAGTTGGCATCAATCTTTCTCTTTGGGAGTCACACCTCTAGTGTGTATATGGCCGGTTTCCTGACACATGGTTTCCGGTTTCCTAAGGTGCTCTCCTGGGATGGGCTAGGCCTGGGGACCGGGGATCTATAAAGAGGTTTTCCTTTGGCCTTAATGTGCTGACAAAGAACTGGGTGTGCAAAAGTGTTGTGTCTCTGAGTGCTGTGACCTGTCCTGATTAGCCATTGATTTTGGAACACAAGGATGGGTTTGTAATAAAATGAGTTGGAGTAGAATTGAGTCCTGGATTTCCTCACCGCTCGTCACTGGCAGCGATGCCCGGGCTCCAGGCTCCCCGCTTCTGCCCCCAGGTCCTGGGCCCCTGGAATGCAGACCTCCCTCGGCCAGGAAGCCAGAGAAGGGGAAGCCAGGTTTCCTGTTTCCCAGGCAGCTGCTCTTCCCAGGCCTTGGGGTATTTTAAGTCCCTCTAAATAAAATCCCATTTTGATTTGGGATTTCTATCACAGCAGGAGCTCAGCTTAAAATGATCCTTGGGTTTTCCAGGGTCACTCAACTAGGAAGAGGCCGAGGAGGGAGGAGGACGGCAGGTGAAGATCCCCCCTGACCTGACCTCATGGCGGCCCGTCCATTGCCGCCTGCGTGTCCCTCCACCCTCACCAGCCTCTTCTGTAAGGTGCTTCCTGTGGCCTCCTTTCCCCTTCTTCCAAGGCCCTGCCCCTGGGGGAGCCGCCCCCTCTGCGAGCTGCCCTCCCCAAAGCTGGGAGCCAGACTGAGCATGTGGAACCCTGCAGGCCGCCTCCCCTCCGTCATTGGCTGTTGCAGGGTCTGAACCTGACCGGTCACTCCTGGGAGCTCTCAGCCTCTATCCCCTGATTCTCTCCCCTCTGGGACAGCTCTTCAGGGCGCACACTGGCCGGTCCCCGGGTCCCCCCTCATCCTTTCCACAAACACTCATTGGAGTTCCCTGTGTGCTCACTCCCAGGTTCCATCGTGGAGGCAGCCCCCTCCCTGCTCCTCTGCAGGGCTGAGCCACCTGCTCCCCAGCACTGACCGCTCCTGAGCTTCAGGCCTGAGGTCACTGCCTTAGACCCCCTGCCTGGGCTGCAGGCTTCTCCACTGTCCCTGACTCCTCTGGGCTCCCTGCTTATCCAAGGCCACCAGCTGTCAATCACAGAAGCCAAAACCTGGGGTGCGGGCTGGACCCCTCCTCTCTCCACTTCCCACAGGTGATCGCTCCCCTGAACCTGGGTCTGGAATGGATCTGGAATGTGCCCACCCCTCTTAGCTGACTGTTCTCATCCCAGGTCCCCCTGACACCCCTGTCCCTGGGTCTTGGCAGGGCCTGGCCAACTGGTCTGCCTGCCTCCCACAACTTCTCAGCCCCCTGGCACTTCTGGCATCCACCCCGCTGACCTACCTTTGTGAACCTCCCTCCCTCAGCCTCCACACCAGCTACACCCGTCCTTCTGCGGACTATGTGTTCCACGTGACTCACCGCGGGGTGCACCCCACCCGCTCTCACCCCCCTCCAGCCCCAGACAAGATGGTCGTACCCACAGCTTTCACTGCCATCTTCCCAGAAGGCTCCCAGCACCACTAGCCCAGGCCTCTCCTGGGAACCCCCAGATCTGTTCCCAGCTTGGAGGTCCCAAAGACACCTCCACCCCACAATGCTCAGCACACCGTTCACGCTCCTCCCCCACCAAAGCCTCTGTGCTCCTCCTCTCATCCCCTCTGTCCCCTTGCCCCAGACCATGCTGGGCATCGCCCTCCCTTCCCCCTGTCCTATCCTTCACTCCCCCAGTTGCTCCCAACTCTGACTTCTCACTCACATACCACACAACCCAGGGGGTGGTCCCCCCGGGGCGGTGCCACGGGATCCTGTTGCTGAGGGAGCACCCAAACCAGGCCCTCCTGAGCTCCAGGGCCCCACCTCTCTGCACTGGCTGGGAGCTGCTCGCTCTGGGGGGTGGTAAACATCCACGTGACCACTCAGGGCTGAGGTCTGCCTGCAGAGAGGGCGGGGTCACCTGTGGCACCAGAGGGGCTCCCCCTGGGGAGAGCAGGAAAGTGAGAAAATGGGAAAAGGTCAGACACACCTCGGGAAAGAAGCATCCAGCCACATGTTTATCAACCAACCAGAGGATGAGGAGGGAGTGTGTTTATATGTCCACACACACATACACAAACACAGACACACACAGAGACACACACACATAAACACACACACACACACACACACACACAGGAGTATATAAAGATGTAGATACACAGCCCATTGACTTCCTTCGAAAGCTCTTCTTGATTTTTGCCAAACAGGTGAATTTATAGCTACCCTATGCTTGCCCTCAACTGACGGATGAGTGTCCTTCCAATGAGAATGTTGGGTGATGCTTGCTGTTATGTTAGCAAGTAAGACAAACTGGAGGTGCCTATGAGATCCTCACTCTTTTGTTCATGATGTGAGTGACTACTCAGTCAGGTAGTGCTTTTCTGAATGCCAGCCCAGTCCCTCAATTCTTATAATGTGTTGGCACTGCAAGGCCTACAGAGGTCTTTTTAAAAACCAGAGAGACAATTTACGTGTCATAATATTCACTCAGGGCACACTTTTAGGTTTAATCTTCACTATTAACATTTTCTGCATCACTTTCTCAAGTCTAGAGACCACAGGCACAGAAGAAAACAAATCAAGTCGCGATTTGGTAACACTGGCCAATTCCTAGGGTGCAAATATTTTCACCAGAGGTGATTTCAGGCTGCTGACATGGTGTCCCGACCACGAACGTGGGGATAGATGTATGGTCCACCCTGCTCTATAATATCACCTCCACGCAGGTACGATAGGTCTGAATAACCCCAAGAGTATGGGTAACAGGGGCAAAATTCCAAGTAACCAGTTTTGGTTTTTTGGTTTTTTTTTTTTAATCTATTTTTATTGATTTCAGAAAGGAAGGGAGAGAGAGTGAGAGAAAAGAGAAACATCAATGATGAGAAAATCATATATTGGCTGCCTCCTGTACACCCCCCACTGGGGATCAAGCCTGCAATCCAGGCATGTGCCCTTGACTGGGAATTGAACCGTGACCTCCTGTTTCATTGGTTTCTGCTCAACCACTGAGCCACGCCAACAAGGCCAAGGGGCAAGTTTTGAGTATTTATAACCTTTCTTTCTTATTATGTTTTTATTGTTTTTATAAAGAGGATTAGGGAGAGAAAGAGAGAGAGAGAGACATTGACCAGTTGCCTCTGCCAACACCCCTACCATGGACTGAACATGCAACCTGGGCCTGAACCCTGACTGGGAATGGAATCGGTGACCTTTGGGAGCACAGGACAATCAATACCCAACCACCTGAGCGACACCGGCCAGGGTTACCACCTTTGCTTTTAATATAATTTATTGAATCCCAAGTTCATATAAGTTAATTGTTAGCCATGTCTGTGTGTATCACGTGGCCTCTGAAGCCCCTGGACACACCCATGGGCTCTCACCAGCAGCACAGGCTGCTGCAGCTCAGCCAGGGCCACTGCCTGGTAGGGTGGGCTGAATGGCAGGGGCCTGCGAGGGTGAGAGTGAGCCCTCTGCCAGCGCATGCACCGAAGTGGACCCTCAGGAGGAGCTGCAGGACCATGGTCACAAGGATGGGAGATGAGACTGGGCGGCTCCAAGGGTCTGCCCGAATGTTCTCCCCAGGCTCAGGGGGGAAAACAGCTGGGTGTGGCTGGGTGGCTGGCTGGAGGGAGCTGAAGAAGAGGGTTGGGTGACCTTGCAGCCTAGGGTCCCCCCGTATCCCTTCCCTTCTCACAGGGTCTCTCTATGCTGACCTTCCACCTACCATATGGGCAAAGATGAAAACCCAGGAAGGAGTCAATGAAGGAGGCGGTGTGGCGAACAGGCGCTCACTCTCCATTTGAGTGTGAGCTGGCACAGAAGGAGCTTGGACATTTGCACTTACCTTTTCATTAAAATAGATTCATGCATTTTCCCTAAGCTAGTTCTAGGATGACAGCCTAGGAAACACTGCATGTCCTGCAAACACACACACACCCACACACCAAACACACACACTCTCTCTCTCTCTCTCTCTCTCTCTCTCTCTCTCTCTCTGTCTCTCTCTCTCTCCCTCCCTCCCTCTCTCTCTCTCATGCACACATGCGTGCACACCAGCACTCTGTCCCAAGCACTCGCCTGTCAGCCTCCGTGTCATTCTTGAACTGTCTTATGTTTGGGACCAGGCCTTTCACCAGGAGCAGAGAAACAGAACTACCTGTCCACCATCTGCCCTGAGTGCCTGCGGAGGGCGCTGGCATTCATTCACTGAGCAACTCCTCTGTGCCAGAGCCCTTGTCAGCACTCCTTGGGAATAAATGGATTAACTTCATTTGTTTCCTGTGAAAGGGGGCGACTGACTCCCTCTTCCCAATTAGCACCAGAGAAACCATTGCATGAGAAAGAGTCATGGCTCCAGGGTGTAAGACAGAAGGGAGACGCTATAGAGACTTGGGTGGGGGTAGTGAGGGTGCTGAGTACAGGCAGCACTAGAGGAGGTGGGCTCAGACCTAAGAGGAGCTTTGTCACGCCTGCTCTTGAGTCTCCCTCGCACAGCCCTGCGCCCTGGTCCTCAGGCCCTCTGGGCAGATATAAACCCAGGTCCACAGGTCAGGTCACAGGATGGGAGGTGCCCAGGGCATCAGGGATGAGCCAGCGCCCCAGGCACCCCTCATCCTGCTCCTCAGCCCCAGCCTGGAGCCCCTTCCTCTCCTGTGGCTTCTCTCCAGGAGCCCAGGAGGCAGTGACCGGGCAAGTGGGCAGGGACCGGAGCTCTCCACGCTGCCTGTGAGACACTCAGCCCCGGGATCAGGGAGAGGGCAAGGCTGGTCCTCCTGGGGCTGCAGGGAAAACCTCTCCCAGGTTCGGGTGGAGCCAGCTGTCCTCGGTTCCCGGGCTGGGAGCCCCATCCGCCCACCCATCTCTGCGTCCAAGTCATCTGACCTTCTCTCTGCCAGCGAGTCTCATTTCCCTCCACCAGGACACCTGTCACTCAGTGAGGCCCACCCACCCCAGACCCTGAGACCCCTCTGACCTGGAGTCCACCGGCCAAGGCCCTGTTCCCAACAAGGCCACGGCCACTCCGTCCCATCCGCATGGACCGGGGGCACAGAACACACCCCAGAAGAGGCCCCACACGGCACACGGAGGCACGAGGCCCAGGGTTGAGTGGAAACAGCAAGCTGAGTAGAAATTTCCCGTCAATTCTGGCCAATAGGCGCCCAGGCCACGGGCACATTCCCTGTGGGCATGGTCTCCAGCTCCCTACGCCCACGTGTGCCTACGTGATGCCTGCGAGCAGCAGGGCCCCTCCATGGCGGGGCAGGCGGAGGCGTCTGCACTGGGACCTGCAGGGCTTTGCCCTGGGAGCCAGAGCAGCCCCTGCTGCCCCTGCTCAGAGCACAGAGCTCCCCCAGGAGGCACCTGGCTGCTGACACTTCCCTGTGCTGCCGCCTCCCGCCACGAGGTGGCGCACAACGGGCCCTCGCAGGTACCGCCCACTGCGCGGAAGTCCCGCCCCTCCCGGGAGTCTGCCAGGAGCCTGTGGAGCCAACAGCTTGGAGGTGTGGGCACTGTCTGACCTGTGTGGCTGCTGGCAGCGCGTGGCCAGGGCAGCCTGGAGGCTTCTGCAGGGAAGATGGCAAGTGGGGGCCGCGAGGGCCCTGGGGCGCGGGCTGAGGACCACCCTGCTCAGGCCCCAGGTCCTCCGGGCAGCGACCCCCTCTCTGCCCGCACCAGTGGCTCCAGGAGGGAGGTGCCTTCCTAGTCAGGGTTTGTGTCTGAGGAAGACGCCCCCTCACCGGCCAGGCCGCCCTCCTCCCTGCAGAGGGCGCTGGATCCGGCCACGACCCTGCCCTGTGTGGCCCAGCTCAGGGCTCTGCTCCAGGGCTTCCCGGGCCCAAGGCCTGGGGTGTCGGACCCGCAACCTCCTCAGCCACAGGGTTCGGCTCAGACAGAAGGTCCCGATGGGGAGTGAGAGCCACGGACCCCGACCTCCCGCTGCCGGTCCAGCGTCCACGGAATGCGGCCCAGGTGGTCACTGTGCACTTGGCGCTGCAGCCTTCCCTGCGGCAGGACCGACACTGGCCATGACACGCTCAGGGACGGCCTTCAGCTCCAGGCCTGTGGCGACAGGGGCGTCCTTGGGGGGCCCAGAGTCTGTCCCGAGCCTGTGGGCCGCCCCCGAGCTGCTCTCGGCTCCTGGATCCATCAGACAGCAGGCCTGCAGAGCTGTGTGCACGTCCCCTCGGAATCACTGCAGGTGCTCCAGTAAGTCCAACACATGAATGCTATTGCTGGTTTGAAAGGCTCTACTAAGCTCTATTTTATTTATGTTCATTTTTTATTTCTTTGGCATTTTCTTTCTCTTTTTCTTGAAAAAACGATTTAAAATATGTTGTATGCAGTAAACAAGATTTCAAGAAAAACAATTTGACCTATAACTAGAGGCCTGGTGCCCCGATTTGTGCACCAGTGGGGTCCCTTGTCCCTCTCACCATCCGGGACCCCTCAGGACATGTCCGAGCCCCACAGGCCAGAGGAGGGACCCCCACGGGGGCCTCTAGTATGCATAAAAGGTTTTTACTATAAAACCCACAATCCCATCATGCCTCGCTCTCTCTTGGCCACTGGGGCTTACCGTTGCATCGGTGAGTGTGGTTGGGGAGCCGAACAGGTACGAAATGAAAGACTCTTTGCTTTTGCATCAGACTCGCTGGCTCCTTGGTGGGCATTTTGGGAATCTTGAAATCTGGGCATAACACCCACCATATCGTGTTCACGTGCAGGCTCCGTGAAATTCCGGTAAACTCCCCGATCCAAAAAAATTGTGATTGCATGTCCATGGGTTATTTAATTAACCTGAGTTCCTGCATCGCTGACAGCTCATGTGTCTTTAAACCAGCTGAGAGCTGCAGCTATTACCGGGAAGCGAGTCATTGAAATGTCCTCTGAACGTGAGCAGTCCCTGCTCCTCTCTGTAAGCCCAGTTGCCCTGGGACAGGCTCATGGGGGGATTTGTGTGGCCCATTCTGTCTTTCAAATTTCCTGGGTCATCGTGTTACCAGGTTAGTTGATTTCAAAATCTTCCCACTAAAAGGCACAGAATAAGAAAAAGGAAGTGGCCGTTAACGTCGCAGCCTGGGGGTCACTGTCCAACGTCACACAGCCAGGAACCCGTGAGAGTCCATTTTTAATCACCAGGCCCAGAACAAAGGACTGTGTGACACACAAAATTGCCAGAGAGTAGAACATTTCCAGGGAAACCGACGCTTCCCAGAGGCGGTTGTACCCTGTTCAATCAACAGGCGCCAATGGCAGGTGCCGGCTTAGGTGGCCCTGGGGTTCACGCCCTCAGCTGAGGTCAGGGTGCCACGAAGCTGTGTGTCCTCTTCATCTTCCAGCCCTGGGTGCGGGGGGGGGGGGGCGGAGGGGCGGAGGGGGGCCGTGCCCACGTCCACAGATGTTCTCTGCAGCATCTGTGGGCTGTGGTGTTATTTTCTCCAACCAAACCTGTACAGAGGAAAAGGCCTGAACCAGCAGGTGCTGGGTTCCAGTCAGGGCGTCGTCACCCCGTGCCGCGTCCACGGGACAGAATAACTGATAACAAACACCCTGCCGGCAGGGCTCCCCACGCGGCCCTCACCAAGCTAGGCATTCCGAGTATATTGTCCTTTTCTGTTCTCCGTGTCTCCATTCAGCAGTGAGAAAATTAAAGTTCAGAAAAATGGGAGTAATTCTCCCCAGGTCACGCCCTAGGGATGCTATGGGAACCGCAGCCCGCGGCCCCGCCTGCTCTGCGCTGAGTGTGTCTGAGCTCAGCCCCGTTCTTGAAAAGGCCGAACAGCTTATCTCAGGACCAAATGCGCTCTCCTCTATGAGAAGTCTTGGGAAAATCTCTTAAACGCCCTGCAAACAAAGTGTTGTTGTGAATGACGGTGTTTGTGCTCCAGGCCGCCCGTAGGAAGCTTTTCCTTGCAGCACCTACAGGCTGGCGGCCTCCTGGGCGGCCTGGTGTAATTATCTGCCTCCCTCGTCTTTCTCGGGACTGGCACCCCAAAAGGAGTGGCAGCGCTGGCCCGGATACTTCCCTCTGAGTTCTCTGCCGCCTCCAGAAAGCAGTGGTCAGAGCCCCCATAAGATTCTGAGCCCCGGGGAAAACACAGTGCTCCTCCTGGGAGGCTGCCCACGAGGCGGGGAGGGGAGGACTCATGCTCAGGGACAGCCTCTTAGCTGAGGTCCCCTTCCCCAGGGGTGACCTAAGCATGTCTTTTCATTTTACACTGAACTATTTTTTTTTGTTTTTAATTTAGGTCAGAGCCGAGGAGGGAGCCGGGGAGAGGCGGGGCTGGGGGTGGGGGTTGGGGCGGAGCAGGAGGGGATTCCTGAACTATTTTTTTTGTTTCAGATGCATATTATATCATCTGAATACTATCTGTAATAAGAAAAGTGTAATATGCTCATTAGACCAGACGTCCTTCCAGACAACCTTCCGGACGACCTTCCTGATGAAGCCAGGGCTGTGAAGGAAGCCTGGGTCCCAGGTACCAGAGGGAAGCCAGTGCCCGCAGCCAGGGGAAGGAAGGCCTACTCTGGCACAAATTTTGTGCATTGGGCCTCTAGTTATATATAATAATTTTGTAACATCCTAACCTTATTATTTCTATTTTTTATTTTTATGTTAATCCGCACCCGAGGATATTTTGTTCATTGATTTTAGAGAGAATGGAAGGGTAAGGGAAGAGGGAGAGAGAAACATCGATGTGAGAGAGACACAGAAATTGGTTGCCTCCCGGACATGCCCCAACCAGGGCTGGGGATCAGTTCTGTAACCCAGTGTACATGCTCTTGACCCGGAATGGAACCGAGACCCTTCTGTGCTCCGGCCGACGCTCTAACCACTGAGCCACACCCGCCAGGGCACTAGTCCTTTTTAAGTCCACTTACATTACCCCTGTGCTCACACCTCCAGGCACACATTTGCCGGCTTTAATTTGCATGTGTGTGATGTCCATCGGGGTCAATACCCTTCGTAAGTACATTTGCCATTTCCGTGACATCTTCTGTGAAAGCCCCAGGGTTCCGGTTTCCGGGGTGCCTTCTGGGCCTCAGGAGAATCAGTCTTGGGATTCTATTGCCACATGGTCCTTGGCCCCTCAGGAGGGTGTCGGTGGAATGAAAGGGACACTGACAGGCATCCCCTGTGGCTACACGTTCTGTGAGCGGCGCCCCGAGTGCCAGAGCGGTCAGTGTCCTAATACCCCAAAGGGCCCGAAGGGGAAGGGCCGGGCGTGCTGGCTGCTCCATCCTCGTGCTCCGGGCCTGATCGCCTTCAAAGTCCACACCCAGGAGATTACACCAACTCCCTCGTCTTCCTGATAAAATACAAAGCCCATTGCTTTGTAGTTCAAGTGACGCTTTTGCTTAGCAAAGCCATTGGAAGGAGACTTCTTCAAGGCATGGACACAGCATTGCGCTGGTGGGACAGCGGCACCCCCAATATCTCACTGTAATCCCAGCTGACGTGGCCGCCTCATCGACTCAGTGTCATTCCCTGGGCAGTTCTGGACGCCATGCTGAGATTCCTGAGGCTGGGAGCCCGGGGAGGCCTGCTTTCTGTTAGTAACAGGGAGGTAAAAGGCAAACATTGTTTGTTTCTATCCTGTGACTTAACGTTTCATTTCCAGACACTCCGTTTAGGGAAGAAAAAAAAGGGTGCCCTGGCTGGTGGCTCAGTGGTTAGAGTGGCGGCCTGTGCCCTGCAGGGTGTCAGGTTCACTTCCCAGGCAAGGACACATCCTGGGGTTGCAGGTTCAATCCCCTGCCCTGGTCGGGTTCCATTTGGGAGGCAACCAATCCCTGTGTCTCTCTCACTGAGGTTCTCTCTCTCTCATCCCGCTCCCTCCTTGCCTTCCACTCTCTCTAAAAAAAATTCAATGGGAAAAATATCCCTGCGTGAGGATTCTTCTAAAAGGAGGGCGGGGGGAACTAGGCACACTGCGCGACTGTGAGGCTGGGCCTCTTGTCCGCTCCAAAAGCCTCGCGAGGCTTGGGGCAGCGTTCTTTGTGAGGGCGTCACCAGGCCAGGCGCTGGGGTCCGGGTGCCGGGATGGCATCTGGAACGGCTCGCTGGCTGGTATTGGCGCCTGTCCGCTACGGGGCTCTCCGGAGAGGACCCAGCTTGGCGAAAGATGGAGCTATCTCCGCCGGACAGGGCGGCTCAGGTCAGAGCCTGGTACCATCAAGGTCAGTCATCCTTACTGGCAGCGGCGCCATTTTGCCCAAACTGGTGAAAGTGAGTGTCTGCCTGGAGGCGGGGCAAAGGTGCCGAGGCCAATCGTAGTGGGAAATGTGTGCGGGTTGACTTTGATTGATAGGAGCAATGGCCAATCGAACGGCCGCCTTAGACAGGAAGAAGGATCCAAAAGTTTGCGCAGGCAAAGGTGCTGATGCCCGGAGGACTGAAGGTTGGGTTCCTTCGGCCTTGCCTCTGAGTCAGGCATCCTGTGACGTTTACAGTGCTCACGGGATTCTAAATCTCGTCTCAAGTAAGTTCCTGCTCCCCAAAGGCCGGGCCCGCCCGCGTGCAGCTCCTACACACACCATGTCGCCTCCTCAGACCCGTGCGTGGCCGCGCAGCACAGTCCAGACACTGCCCAGCATCGGGTTCTGGGTGAAGGCGGAGAACACGGAAATTAGAAAACCGAGCCAGCATACCCCAGCTGCCCCAAGAGCTGGCGCCTTCAGTGTCCCCTTCCAGAGGGGCAGCACGTGTCCCGGCTCCCCCAGCTCCGGCCTGTGGCAGGGGGAGGCTGGGAGGCCGGGAGGCGTGGCTGGACACAGCTCTCCCATCTCAGGGCTCACAGTGCAACTAGGAGAAATTGAAGACAATGTCTGTGGCTGTCCCCCCAACACACCCCCCAGTCATCACATCCCTGGGGTGTGACACACCCAGGAAGGCTGCAATCATCCTGGGCCTCCTGCCCATCTGCCAGGGCTCGGAGGTGGGCACGCGGCCCCCCTTCCACTGCTGCCCCGCCCTGCCCTCCCACCTCCACATTCCGGAGGCTCTGGTGGGTGGGGGGATCGTGAGTCTCTGGGACTCACACAAGAACAGACCCAGTTCTTGGCCACGCCACCCCCAAATCCTTACTCCTGAGCCAAGTTACAGTCCGTGGGCTCTCCAGGGGCCCTGGCACCCTGTGTGTGGTGGTGCCACTCGAAGAAAGGGAAGCCAGGAGTGAGGGGGTGTGGAGCGCTGGAGCCTGAGTTTGCAGGCATAAGGGGAGGCAGGCTGCTGTCCCTGGGGGTTCCTCTGCATGGGCCTCCAGAACGGGGCGGGGGGCGGCTCTCTTGGTGGGTTTCATAGAAGGACGTTTGTTTCATTGCAGCATTGTTCCGATTCAGGAGGAATCATCTCTAAGGGGAAAGAACGCTGGAAGGGGAATTGAAACTAGGGAGCAGGGACTGTCTGGGAGGCAGGCGTGACCTTCCTAGAGTAACTCCTGTGTGGACCCTAACTCGGTGGTGCCAGGATGGGAAGCTCATTGTTCTGCACTGAGAGCTCCCCACAAAGGTAACACTGAAACAGGATGCTTAGCCAGCGACGGGGAGGGTGTGTGCGTGCGAGTGAGTGAGTGAGTGTGTGTGTGTGTGTGAGAGAGTGAGTGTGTGTGTGTGAGAGTGTGTGTGTGTGAGAGTGTGTGTGTGAGAGTGAGGGTGTGTGTGTGCGTGTGAGTGTGTGTGTGTGTGTGTGAGAGAGAGAGAGTGTGTGTGTGTGAGTGTGTGTGTGTGTGAGAGTGTTTGTGTGTGCGAGTGAGTGTGTGTGTGTGCGAGTGTGTGTGTGTGAGAGTGTGTGTGTTCAGAGTGTGTGTGTGTGTGCGAGTGCAAGTGAGTGTGTGTGTGTGTGAGTGTGTGTGTGTGTGAGAAAGATGTGTGTGTGAGAGAGTGTGTGTGTTTTTGTGTGTGTGAGAGAGTGTGTGTGTTGAGTGTGTGTGCATGTGTGTGCAAGAGTGTGTGTGTGTGAGAAAGAGAGTGTGTGTGTGTGTGCGAGTGTGTGTGAGCTAGTGAGTGTGTGAGTGAGTGTGTCTGTGTGTGTGAGTGTGTGTGTGTACGAGTTTGTGTGTGAGAGTGTGTGAGTGTGAGAGTGTGTGTGTGAGAGTGTGTGTGTGTGCGAGTGTGTGAGTGTGTGAGAGAATGTGGGTGTGTGTGTGTGTTGAGTGTGTGTGTGCGAGTGTGTGAGTGTGTGAGAGAGTGTGGGTGTGTGTGTGTGTTGAGTGTGTGTGTGTGAGTGTGTGTGTGCGACTGAGTGTGTGTGTGAGAGTGAGAGTGTGTGTGTGTGTGAGTGTGTGTGTGTGTGTGTGAGTGTGTGTGTGTGTGAGTGTGTGTGTGAGTGTGTGTGAGTGTGTGTGTGTGAGTGTGTGTGTGTGTGTGAGTGTGTGAGTGTGTGTGTGAGTGTGTGTGTGTGAGTGTGTGTGTGTGTGAGTGTGTGAGTGTGTGTGTGTGTTTGTGTGTGTGCTGCAACAGAGAGAGAAACAGACCAACACAGGGAGTCAGAGAAAGACACACAAAGAGACAGAGCGAGGGGCAGAGAGCGACGAGGAAGGACACACAGACAGAGGTCAGAGACAGAGACACAGAAACCGGGTTTCGGCTGAGCTGCGCGAAGCCCCACCACAACCACAGTTTGAGGACTGAGGTAGTCTGCCCGCCACGCTGCTGTCTCTGTTGGCATTGCTGTCCTTCACCTCAGGGAACGACAAGGGACCTGCCTCCTGATGGGCGTGAGTCCCAGGCGGCTTTTCAGGGAGCCATCCGCAGGCCCTTGGTCCTGCCGGTGGGTCCGCACGGGTCGCACCAGCTGGGCACCACGGAAGGCCCTGGGCTGCCCACCCCCCAAAACAGCCTCTTGAAGACATCCCACTTAAGCGCCTCCAGCCACAGACAGAAGCATCTGCTGTCTTTTATCCCAGTAACAACAGCAGCACTGGGCGTGGGGCAGTACGTCAGCTCTCCAGGACCATTTTCCGCTCGGCAGCCACGGTCTCTGACATCGCAAGCGGCACTGGGGTCGAGGTGGACAGAGGGAAGCAGAGGAAACAGAGAGGAGAAGAAACCGAAAAACATATCTTCTCTTATAGTATTTTCCATAGTCCACTGCTCCCAGGTACCAGCTGTGTGATTCCAGCAAATTGTTTCAACTTTTCCCCCATTAATTTCCTTGGGCAGCACCGCCTGGGTGGCTGAGGGTTCAGTGGAGCTACTGGACCTGTCCCCTGCTTCCTCTGTCCCATCAGCCTCTGTCCCCTCCCTCCTCTGTCCCCTAGCTCCTCTTTCCCCTCCCTCCTCTGTTTCCTCCATCCTCTGTCCCATCAGTCTCTGTTACCTCCCTTCTCTGTCCCACCAACCTCAGTCCCATCAGCCTCGCTTTCATCAGTCTCTGTCCCATCAGCCTCTGACCCCTCCCGCCTCTGTCCCATCAGCCTCTGTCCCCTCCCTCCACTGTCCCTTCAGCCTCTGACTCCTCCCTCCTCTGTCCCATCAGCCTCTGTCCCCTCCGTCCTCTGACCCTTCAGCCTCTGACCCCTCCCTCCTCTGTCCCATCAGCCTCTGTCCCCTCCATCCTCTGACCCTTCAGCCTCTGACCCCTCCCTCCTCGTTCCCATCAGCCTCTGTCCCCTCCATCCTCTGACCCTTCAGCCTCTGACCCCTCCCTCCTCGTTCCCATCAGCCTCTGTCCCCTCCATCCTCTGACCCTTCAGCCTCTGTCCCCTCCCTCCTCTGTTCCCTCCCTCCTCTGTCCCATCAGCCTCTGTCCCCTCCATCCTCTGACCCTTCAGCCTCTGACCCCTCCCTCCTCTGTCCCATCAGCCTCTGTCCCATTCCTCCTCTGTCCCATCAGCCTCTGTCCCATTCCTCCTCTGTCCCATCAGCCTCTGTCCCCTCCCTCCTCTGTTCCCTCCCTCCTCTGTGCCATCAGACTCTGTCTCCTCTCCCCTCTGTCCCAGCAGCCACTGTCCCCTCCCTCCTCTTCTGTCCCATCAGACTCTGTCCCATCAGCCACTGTCCCCTCCCTCCACTGTCCCATCTGCCTCTGTCACCTCCCTCCTCGGTCTCATCAGACTCTGTCCCCTCCCTTCTCTGTCCCCTCCCTCCTCTGTACCATCAGCCTCTGTCTCCTCCCTCCTCTGTCCCATCAGCCTCGATCCCAGGGTTGGGCAAACTTTTTGACTTGAGGGCCACAATGGGTTCTTAAACTGGACTGGAGGGCCAGAAAAAAAGCATGGATGGAGTGTTTGTGTGAACTAATATAAATTCAAAGTAAACATCATTACATAAAAGGGTACGGTCTTTTTTTTCAATAGATTTATATATTACAAACTGGCCTAATCCAGCCCGCAGGCCATAGTCTGCCCAAGGCTGCTCTATCCCCTTCCTCCTCCTCTGTCCACTCCCTCCGCTCTCCCATCAGTCGCTATCTTCTACCTCCTCCTCTGTCCCATCAACCTCTGTCTCCACCCTCCTCTGTGCCATCAGCCTTTGTCCCATAAGCCTCTGTCTCCTCCCTCCTCTGTCCCATCGGCCTTTGTCCCCACCCTCCTCTGTCCCATTAGACTCTGTCCCCTCCCTCCTCTGACCCGTCAGCCTCTGTCTGTTCCCTCCACAGTCCCATCAGCCTCTGTCTCCTCCTTCCTCTGTCCCATCAGCCTCTGACTCCTCCCACCTCTGTCCCATCAGCCTCTGTCCCCTCCCTCCTCTTTCGCCTCCCACCTCTGTCCCTTCCCTCCGCTGATACCTCCCTCTTCTGTCACATCAGCCTCTGTCCCCTTCCTCCTCTGTTACCTCCTTCCTCTGTCCCATCAGCCTCTGTCTCCTCCCTCCTCTGTCCCATCAGCCTCTGATCAGTCCCTACTCGGTGTCATCAGACTCTGTCCCCTCCCTTCTCTGCCCCCTCCCTCCTCCTTACCATCAGCCTCTGTCTCCTCCCTCCTCTGTCCCATCAGCCTATATCACAGGGATGGGCAAACTTTTTGACTTGAGGGCCACAATTGGTTCTTAAACTGGACCGGAGGGCCAGAAAAAAAGCATGGATGGAGTGTTTGTGTGAACTTATATAAATTCAAAGTAAACATCATTACATAAAAGGGTACGGTCTTTTTTTTCAATAGTTTTATATATTTCAAACTGGCCTAATCCAGCCCGCAGGCCATAGTCTGCCCAAGGCTGCTCTATCCCCTTCCTCCTCCTCCCATCAGTCTCTATCTTCTACCTCCTCCTTTGTCCCATCAGCCTCTGTCCCATCTCACCTCTGTCTCATCAGCCTCTTTTTCATCACCTTCTGTCCCTTCAGCCTCTGTCCTCTCCCTCCTCTGTCCCTTCAGCCTCTGGGTCCTCCCTCCTCTACCCCAACAGCCTCAGTCCCCTCCCTCCACTGTCCCATAAGCCTCTGTCCCCTTCCTCCTATGTCCCATCAGCCTCTATTCCCTCCCTCCACTGTCCCATCAGTCTCTGTCCCCTTCCTCCTCTGTCCATCAGCCTCTATTCCCTCCCTCCACTGTCCCATCAACCTCTGTCCCCTCTCTCCACCTCTTTCCCATCAGCCTCTGTCATCTCCCTCCTCTATCCCATCACCCTCTGTCGACTCCCTCCTCTGTCCCATCAGCCTCTGTCCCATCCTTCCTCCTCTGGGCCATCAGCCTCTATCCTCTCCCTGCTCTGTCCCATTAGCCTCTGTTCCCTCCCTCCTCTTTCCCATCAGTCTCTGCCCCCTCCCTCCTCTGTCCCATCACCCTCTGTCTCCTCCCTCTTCTGCCCCATCAGCCTCTGTCTCCTCCCTCCTCTGATCATCAGCCTCTATCCCCTCCCTTCCTCTGTCCCATCAGCCTCTATTCCAGGGGTGGGCATACTTTTTGACCTGACTGCCACAATGGGTTCTTAAATTGGACTGGATGCCGGAACAAAAACCTGGATGGAGTGTTTGTGTGAACTAATATAAATTCAAAGTAAACATCATTACATAAAAGGGTATGGTCTTTTTTTTCAATAGTTTTATTCATTTCAAACAGGCCGAATTCAGCCCGCAGGCCATAGTCTGCCCATGGCTGCTCTATCCCCTTTCTCCTCTGTCCCTTCCCTCCTCTGTCCCATCAACCTCTGTCCCATCAGCCTCTTTACCCTCGCTTCCTCTGTCCCATCAGCCTCTGTTCCGTCCCTACTCGGTCTCATCAGACTCTGTCCCCTCCCTTCTCTGCACCCTCGCTCCTCCTTACCATCAGCCTCTGTCTCCTCCCTCCTCTGTCCCATCAGCCTCTGTCCCAGGGATGGGCAAAATTTTTGACTTGAGGGCCACAATGGGTTCTTAAACTGGACGGGAGGGCCAGAAAAAAAAGCATCAACGGACTGTTTGTGTGTACTTATATAGATTCAAAGTAAACATCATTACATAAAAGGGTACGGTCTTTTTTTTCAATAGTTTTATATATTTCAAACTGGCCTAATCCAGCCCGCTGGCCATGGTCTGCCCAAGGCTGCTCTATCCCCTTCCTCCTCCTCTGTCCACTCCCTCCTCTCCCCATCAGTCTCTATCTCCTACCTCCTCCTTTGTCCCATCTGACTCTGTCCCCTCCCTCCTCTGTTTCCTCCCACCTCTGTCCCTCCCTCCTCTGTGCCCTCCCTCCTCTGTCCCATCAGCCTCTGTCAGCTACCTACTCCTCTGTTCCTACAGACTCTGTCTGCTCCCTCCTCTGTCCCATCAGCCTCTGTGCCCTCCCTCCTCTGGCCCATCAGCCTCTGTCTCCTCCCTCCTGTCCCATCAGCCTCTGTCCCCTCCCTCCTCTGTCCCATCAGCCTCTGTCCCCTATCTCCCCCTCTTTCCCATCAGCCTCTGTCATCTCCCTCCTCTGTCCCATCAGCCTCTGTCTCCTCCCTCCTCTGGCCCATCAGCCTCTGTCTCCTCCCTCCTGTCACATCAGCCTCTGTCCTCTCCCTCCTCTGTCCCATCAGCCTTTGTCTCCTTCCCCCTCTGTCCCATCAGCATCTGTCCATTCAGCCTCTTTCTCCTCCCTCCTCTATCCCATCAGCATCTGTCCCCTCCCTCCCCTGTGCCATCAGCCTCTGTCCTATCAACCCCTGTTCCACTGGTTTCTATCCCAACAGCCTGAATTTCATCAGCCTCGTCCCATCAGCCTCTGTCCCCTACCTCCTCTGTCTCTTCAGCCTCTGTACCCTACCTTCCTCTGTCCCATCATCCTCTGTCCTATCAACCTCTGTCCCACTGGTTTCTATCCCAACAACCTCAATCCCATCAGGCTCTATCCCATCAGACTCTGTCGCCTCCTTCCTCTGTCCCATCAGCCTCTGTTTTATCAGGCACTGTCCCTTCAGCCTCCGTCCTCATCCCCTCTGTCCCAGCAACCACTCTCCCCTCCGTCCTATGTCCCTTCAGCCTCTATGCCCTACCTCCTCCTCTGTCCCATCATCCTCTGTCCTAACAACCTCTGTCCCACTGGTTTCTATCCCAACAACGTCAATCCCATCATGCTCTGTTCCATCAGACTCTGTCCCTCCTTCCTCTGTCCCATCAGCCTCTGTTCCATCAGGCACTGTCCCTTTGCCTCCGCCTCCATCCCCTCTGTCCCAGCAACCACAGTCCCCTCTGTCCTATGTCCCCTCAGCCTCTATGACCTACCTCCTCCTCTGTCCCATCAGACTCTGTTCCCTCCCTCCTCTGTCCCATCAGCCTCTCTTCCCTCCCTCCTCTGTTCCCTCCCTCCTCTGTGCCATCAGACTCTGTCTCCTCTCCCCTCTGTCCCAGCAGCCACTGTCCCCTCCCTCCTCTTCTGTCCCATCAGACTCTGTCCCATCAGCCACTGTCCCCTCCCTCCACTGTCCCATCTGCCTCTGTCACCTCCCTCCTCGGTCTCATCAGACTCTGTCCCCTCCCTTCTCTGTCCCCTCCCTCCTCTGTACCATCAGCCTCTGTCTCCTCCCTCCTCTGTCCCATCAGCCTCGATCCCAGGGTTGGGCAAACTTTTTGACTTGAGGGCCACAATGGGTTCTTAAACTGGACTGGAGGGCCAGAAAAAAAGCATGGATGGAGTGTTTGTGTGAACTAATATAAATTCAAAGTAAACATCATTACATAAAAGGGTACGGTCTTTTTTTTCAATAGTTTTATTCATTTCAAACAGGCCGAATTCAGCCCGCAGGCCATAGTCTGCCCATGGCTGCTCTATCCCCTTTCTCCTCTGTCCCTTCCCTCCTCTGTCCCATCAACCTCTGTCCCATCAGCCTCTTTACCCTCGCTTCCTCTGTCCCATCAGCCTCTGTTCCGTCCCTACTCGGTCTCATCAGACTCTGTCCCCTCCCTTCTCTGCACCCTCGCTCCTCCTTACCATCAGCCTCTGTCTCCTCCCTCCTCTGTCCCATCAGCCTCTGTCCCAGGGATGGGCAAAATTTTTGACTTGAGGGCCACAATGGGTTCTTAAACTGGACGGGAGGGCCAGAAAAAAAAGCATCAACGGACTGTTTGTGTGTACTTATATAGATTCAAAGTAAACATCATTACATAAAAGGGTACGGTCTTTTTTTTCAATAGTTTTATATATTTCAAACTGGCCTAATCCAGCCCGCTGGCCATGGTCTGCCCAAGGCTGCTCTATCCCCTTCCTCCTCCTCTGTCCACTCCCTCCTCTCCCCATCAGTCTCTATCTCCTACCTCCTCCTTTGTCCCATCTGACTCTGTCCCCTCCCTCCTCTGTTTCCTCCCACCTCTGTCCCTCCCTCCTCTGTGCCCTCCCTCCTCTGTCCCATCAGCCTCTGTCAGCTACCTACTCCTCTGTTCCTACAGACTCTGTCTGCTCCCTCCTCTGTCCCATCAGCCTCTGTGCCCTCCCTCCTCTGGCCCATCAGCCTCTGTCTCCTCCCTCCTGTCCCATCAGCCTCTGTCCCCTCCCTCCTCTGTCCCATCAGCCTCTGTCCCCTATCTCCCCCTCTTTCCCATCAGCCTCTGTCATCTCCCTCCTCTGTCCCATCAGCCTCTGTCTCCTCCCTCCTCTGGCCCATCAGCCTCTGTCTCCTCCCTCCTGTCACATCAGCCTCTGTCCTCTCCCTCCTCTGTCCCATCAGCCTTTGTCTCCTTCCCCCTCTGTCCCATCAGCATCTGTCCATTCAGCCTCTTTCTCCTCCCTCCTCTATCCCATCAGCATCTGTCCCCTCCCTCCCCTGTGCCATCAGCCTCTGTCCTATCAACCCCTGTTCCACTGGTTTCTATCCCAACAGCCTGAATTTCATCAGCCTCGTCCCATCAGCCTCTGTCCCCTACCTCCTCTGTCTCTTCAGCCTCTGTACCCTACCTTCCTCTGTCCCATCATCCTCTGTCCTATCAACCTCTGTCCCACTGGTTTCTATCCCAACAACCTCAATCCCATCAGGCTCTATCCCATCAGACTCTGTCGCCTCCTTCCTCTGTCCCATCAGCCTCTGTTCCATCAGGCACTGTCCCTTTGCCTCCGCCTCCATCCCCTCTGTCCCAGCAACCACAGTCCCCTCTGTCCTATGTCCCCTCAGCCTCTATGACCTACCTCCTCCTCTGTCCCATCAGACTCTGTTCCCTCCCTCCTCTGTCCCATCAGCCTCTCTTCCCTCCCTCCTCTGTTCCCTCCCTCCTCTGTGCCATCAGACTCTGTCTCCTCTCCCCTCTGTCCCAGCAGCCACTGTCCCCTCCCTCCTCTTCTGTCCCATCAGACTCTGTCCCATCAGCCACTGTCCCCTCCCTCCACTGTCCCATCTGCCTCTGTCACCTCCCTCCTCGGTCTCATCAGACTCTGTCCCCTCCCTTCTCTGTCCCCTCCCTCCTCTGTACCATCAGCCTCTGTCTCCTCCCTCCTCTGTCCCATCAGCCTCGATCCCAGGGTTGGGCAAACTTTTTGACTTGAGGGCCACAATGGGTTCTTAAACTGGACTGGAGGGCCAGAAAAAAAGCATGGATGGAGTGTTTGTGTGAACTAATATAAATTCAAAGTAAACATCATTACATAAAAGGGTACGGTCTTTTTTTTCAATAGTTTTATTCATTTCAAACAGGCCGAATTCAGCCCGCAGGCCATAGTCTGCCCATGGCTGCTCTATCCCCTTTCTCCTCTGTCCCTTCCCTCCTCTGTCCCATCAACCTCTGTCCCATCAGCCTCTTTACCCTCCCTTCCTCTGTCCCATCAGCCTCTGTTCCGTCCCTACTCGGTCTCATCAGACTCTGTCCCCTCCCTTCTCTGCACCCTCGCTCCTCCTTACCATCAGCCTCTGTCTCCTCCCTCCTCTGTCCCATCAGCCTCTGTCCCAGGGATGGGCAAAATTTTTGACTTGAGGGCCACAATGGGTTCTTAAACTGGACGGGAGGGCCAGAAAAAAAAGCATCAACGGACTGTTTGTGTGTACTTATATAGATTCAAAGTAAACATCATTACATAAAAGGGTACGGTCTTTTTTTTCAATAGTTTTATATATTTCAAACTGGCCTAATCCAGCCCGCTGGCCATGGTCTGCCCAAGGCTGCTCTATCCCCTTCCTCCTCCTCTGTCCACTCCCTCCTCTCCCCATCAGTCTCTATCTCCTACCTCCTCCTTTGTCCCATCTGACTCTGTCCCCTCCCTCCTCTGTTTCCTCCCACCTCTGTCCCTCCCTCCTCTGTGCCCTCCCTCCTCTGTCCCATCAGCCTCTGTCAGCTACCTACTCCTCTGTTCCTACAGACTCTGTCTGCTCCCTCCTCTGTCCCATCAGCCTCTGTGCCCTCCCTCCTCTGGCCCATCAGCCTCTGTCTCCTCCCTCCTGTCCCATCAGCCTCTGTCCCCTCCCTCCTCTGTCCCATCAGCCTCTGTCCCCTATCTCCCCCTCTTTCCCATCAGCCTCTGTCATCTCCCTCCTCTGTCCCATCAGCCTCTGTCTCCTCCCTCCTCTGGCCCATCAGCCTCTGTCTCCTCCCTCCTGTCACATCAGCCTCTGTCCTCTCCCTCCTCTGTCCCATCAGCCTTTGTCTCCTTCCCCCTCTGTCCCATCAGCATCTGTCCATTCAGCCTCTTTCTCCTCCCTCCTCTATCCCATCAGCATCTGTCCCCTCCCTCCCCTGTGCCATCAGCCTCTGTCCTATCAACCCCTGTTCCACTGGTTTCTATCCCAACAGCCTGAATTTCATCAGCCTCGTCCCATCAGCCTCTGTCCCCTACCTCCTCTGTCTCTTCAGCCTCTGTACCCTACCTTCCTCTGTCCCATCATCCTCTGTCCTATCAACCTCTGTCCCACTGGTTTCTATCCCAACAACCTCAATCCCATCAGGCTCTATCCCATCAGACTCTGTCGCCTCCTTCCTCTGTCCCATCAGCCTCTGTTTTATCAGGCACTGTCCCTTCAGCCTCCGTCCTCATCCCCTCTGTCCCAGCAACCACTCTCCCCTCCGTCCTATGTCCCTTCAGCCTCTATGCCCTACCTCCTCCTCTGTCCCATCATCCTCTGTCCTAACAACCTCTGTCCCACTGGTTTCTATCCCAACAATGTCAATCCCATCATGCTCTGTTCCATCAGACTCTGTCCCTCCTTCCTCTGTCCCATCAGCCTCTGTTCCATCAGGCACTGTCCCTCTGCCTCCGCCTCCATCCCCTCTGTCCCAGCAACCACAGTCCCCTCTGTTCTATGTCCCCTCAGCCTCTATGACCTACCTCCTCCTCTGTCCCATCAGACTCTGTTCCCTCCCTCCTCTGTCCCATCAGCCTCTCTTCCCTCCCTCCTCTGTTCCCTCACTCCTCTTTTACCTCCATCCTCTGTCCCATCAGCCTGTGTGACCTCCCTTCTATGTCCCAACAACCTCAGTCCCATCAGCCTCTGTCCCATCTCACCTCTGTCCCTTCAGCCTCTGTCCCCTCCCTCCTCTATCCCATCAGCCTCTGTCTCCTCCCCACTCTGTCACAGCAGCCACTGTCCCCTCCGTCCTCTATCCTATCAGCCTCTATCCCCTACCTCCTCCTCTTTCCCATCAGCCTCTGTCCCCTCCCTCCTCCTCTGTCCCAACAGACTCTGTCCGCTCCCTCCTCTGTCCCATCAGCCTCTGGCTCCTCCCTCCTCTATCCCATCATCCTCTATCCCCTCCCTCCTCTGTCCCATCAGCCTCTGTCCCATCAGCCTCTGTCGCATCAGCCTCTATCCCCTCCCTCCTCTGTCCCATCAGCCACTGTCCCCACCCTCCTCTGTCCCATCAGCCTCTGTCCCATCAGCCTCTGTCGCATCAGCCTCTATCCCCTCCCTCCTCTGTCGCATCAGCCACTGTCCCCACCCTCCTCTGTCCCATCAGCCTCTGTTCCATCCCTACTTGGTCTCATCAGACTCTGTCCCCTCCCTTCTCTGTCCCATCAGCCTTTGTCTCCTCCCTCCTCTGTCCCATCAGCCTATATCCCAGGGATGGGCAAACTTTTTGACTTGACGGCCACAATGGGTTCTTAAACTGGACTGGAGGGCCAGAAAAAAAGCATGGATGGAGTGTTTGTGTGAACTAATATAAATTCAAAGTAAACATCGGTACATAAAAGGGTACGGTCTTTTTTTTTTCAATAGTTTTATATATTTCAAACTGGCCTAATCCAGCCCGCTGGCCATGGTCTGCCCAAGGCTGCTCTATCCCCTTCCTCCTCCTCTGTCCACTCCCTCCTCTCTCCCATCAGTCTCTATCTTCTACCTCCTCCTCTGTCCCATCAGACTCTGTCCCCTCCCTCCTCTGTTTCCTCCCACCTCTGTCCTTCCCTCCTCTGTCCCCTCCCTCCTCTGTCCCTTTACCCTCTGTCTCCTGCCTCCTCTGTCCCAGCAGCTTCTGTCTCCTCCCTCCTCTGTCCCATCAGCCTCTATCCCAGGGGTGGGCATACTTTTTGACGTTAGTGCCACAATGGGTTCTTAAATTGGACTGGATGCCGGAACAAAAACCTGGATGGAGTGTTTGTGTGAACTAATATAAATTCAAAGTAAACATCATTACATAAAAGGGTACGGTCTTTTTTTTCAATAGTTTTATTCATTTCAAACAGGCCGAATTCAGCCCGCAGGCCATAGTCTGCCCACGGCTGCTCTATCCCCTTTCTCCTCTGTCCCTTCCCTCCTCTGTCCCATCAGCCTCTGTCCCATCAGCCTCTGTACCCTCCCTTCCTCTGTCCCATCATCCTCTCTCCACTCCCTCCTGTGTCCCATCACCCTCTACCCCCTGCCTCCTCCTCTGTCCCAAAAGCTCTGTCCCCTCCCTCCTCCTCTGTCCCATCAGCCTCTGTCCCCACTCTCCACCTCTTTCTAATCAGCCTCTGTCATCTCACTCCTCTGTCACATCAGCCTCTGTCCCCTCCCTCCCCTGTCCCATCAGCCTCTGTCCTACCTACCCCTGTTCCACTGGTTTCTATCCCAACAGCCTCAATCCCATCAGACTCTGTCCCCTCCTTCCTCTGTCCCATCAGCCTCTGTTCCATCAGGCACTGTCCCATTGCCTCCGTCTCCATCCCCTCTGTCCCAGCAACCACTGTCCCCTCCGTCCTATGTCCCCTCAGCCTCTATGCCCTACCTCCTCCTCTGTCCCATCAGCTTCTGTCTCCTCCCTCCTCAGTCGCATCAGCTTTTGTCTCCTCCCTCCTGTCCCATCAGCCTCTGGCTCCTCCCTCCTCTGTCCCTTCAGCCTCTGGCTCCTCCCTCCTCTGTCCCTTCAGCCTCTGGCTCCTCCCTCCTCTGTCCCTTCAGCCTCTGGCTCCTCCCTCCTCTGTCCCTTCAGCCTCTGTCTCCTCCCTCCTATGTCCCATCAGCCTCTGTCCCATCACCTCTGTCCCAGCCCCTCCTCTGTCCTATCATTCTATGTCCACTCCCTCCTCTGTCTCATCAGCCTCTATACCCTACCTCCTCCTCTGTCCCAGCAGCCACTGTATCCTCCGTACTCTGTCCCACCAGCCTCGGTCTCCTCTCTCCTCTGTCCCATCAGCCTCTATCTACTTCTTGTCTTTTTGATAGCAGCCATTTTGGCAGTGGGAAGCGATATATTCTGCTTCTGAATTGTACTATTTCTCCTTGATTCGTGACCTAGAGCATCATCCAAAATTTAACTTTAAGTGCTACTGAACAACCAGCACTATATGTAAAATGGAAATACTACCATTCTTATTTCTCAAAAAATCTACACTAATAAAAGAGAAACATGGTAATTGGTGTACGACCGCCACCCTTTTCATTGGCTAATCAGCGAGATATGCATATTAACTGTCAGCCAAGATGGCGACCGGCAGCCAGGCAGCTTGAAACTAACATGAGGCTTGCTTGCCTCAGTGACGGAGGAAACCAAGGCTCCCCGCCTGCGGCTGCAGGCCTCTGAGCCGGCAGTTTCAAACATTGTAACAAATACCGCCGGACTTCAGCCAGTAGTTTCGCAACATTGTAAGCAAAGGCCAGAAAGTAAGCGGAGGCCTAAGAGCTGGAGCCAAGCCTCAAGCTAAAACTGGCCCAGAATAAAATTAAAAAAAGGAAAAATGGAGCGTTTGGGAGTTCAGTCACCCCCAGCCTGAAAACAGCCCTTAGCCCCTCACCCAGACTGGCCAGGCATCCCAGTGGGGACCCCCACCCTGATCCAGGACACCCTTCAGGGCAAACGAGCCACCTCACCCATGCACCAGGCCTCTACCCTATATAGTAAAAGGGTAATATGCCTCCCAGCACCGGGATCAGTGGAGCCGAGAGGCCTCCCGGCACCAGGATCAGCATGACAGTGGGCAGGACCCAAACACCCTGATCGGCCCTGCTTTGTGGGTGATAGAGGGTGGCGCCCCAACCCCCTCAGCCCCACCACGGGCCCTGCTCTGTGTGTGACGGGGTAGAGCCATAACCTCCCCATCAGCCCTGCCCTGAGTGTGACAGTGGCAGCGCCCCAACCCCCTGATCAGCCCTGCTCTGTGGGTGATAGAGGGCGGTGCCCCAACCTCCCCCCCGCCCCCCCACTGGCCCCGCTCTGTGTGTGATGGGGTGGAGCCATAACCACCCCATCAGCCCTGCCCTGAGTGTGACAGTGGTGGCGCCTCAATCCCCTGATTGGCCCTGCTCTGTGGGTGATAGAGGGTGGCACCCCAACCCACTGATCCACCCTGCTCTGTGTGTGACAGGAGACGGTGCCCCAACTCCCCTATCGGACCTACTCTGTGAGTTACAAGGGGGAGCTCCCCAACCCCCTGATGGGCCCTGCTCTGTGCGTGACAGGGTACGGAGCCCCAACTTCCCTGATGGGCCCTGCACTGTGCGTGACGGGGTCACGCCGCAACCTCCCCATCGACCCTGCCTTGAGTGTGACAGGGGGTGGTGTCCCAACCCCCTAATCGGCCCTGCTCTGAGCCCGACTGACCAGGGGCTGCACCTAGGGATTGGTCCTGCACTCTGCCACCCGGGAGCAGGCCTAAGCCAGCAGGTCGTTATCTCCTGAGGGGTCCCAGACTGCGAGAGGGCACAGGCCGGGCTGTGGAACCTCCCCTCCCCCCGAGTGCACAAATTTTTGTGCACCGTCCTCTAGTAAAATTATACTACACAAAAATATCAATTATTTTACTTGTAAATACAAGCTTTAAAAAATATATAAAAAAAAACACAATCCAGAGTCACTGAGAAAACTTTGGAACCAGAGCCCAAAGTCAGGGCTCAGCTGGGATATTTATATTTTGCTAGTTATCTATGCATATTCCCAAAGCAGCCTCAATTATCACCTCGAACCCCCAAATCTTCATATCATCCTACACACGACATTACTTCCTCACCATTTGTCTTCTTCTCTGTTTTACCTTTAGTTCAGAGCACGCAGCACATCCTGATTTCGCATTATGCATGTGCCAGCTGGCTTGACTCTTTCATGCGAACATGCCATCATGACAAGCTCTTTGGATTGAGCACTGCGTTTCTAGTGCCTGGCCCATAGGAGGCGCTCAATACATACCTGATAAAGGAGCCAGGGCATGAGTCTACAAATCAGATGAGATCCAAATCAAAATCCCAAGGAAATTCAATCAAATGATTCAAAATTCATACATTCTAAAATTTAGAATATGTGTAACTTTTGAAACTGGTTTTATTGGCAGGAATTGGTTCAAAACGAATTGAATCAATATATCGAGGTACCTATACAATGATGCTCGTCATAGAATTGTTCATAAAACAGAAAACAAATTAATTTCATGTCCATTAACTACAGCCAAATGATATGATTGATGATGGAGCAGGACAAAAGTTACAAGAAGGTATAATATTCTAGAAATATTTTTATATTAATAGAATACATTATCAAAGAGTGATATAACATAAAATGGTTTATAAATATAGATAAGTATATATGTATATATACCGTGAGCATATCTGAAAGGATACATATAAAGATATGTATAATGATTTCCAACATTGTGTGTGAATGATCACTTATTTTAAACTTTTCTCTTTTCCACCTATAACCACGAAGTATTTCTGCAATAAAAAAAATCTACTCTTTTTGAAAAGAAAGAATTGTACCTAGTCCAATTGCTTAATTGTAAAGATGAAGAAATTGGTCTCAAGATATAAATTATGGATGTATTTGAGTATTGAAGGTGGGGATAAATATGTGTGTCTGGTATAATCCTCTGGAAAGGAGCACCGGGGTTGGTTTTGCCTAAAAGTGGGCAGTTGTTTTAATTTTTTTCTGAACCAAATTGTATTTATAAAAATAAATCCATGCCTACAATCAAATTGCATTGTGGCAAGACACTGGGTTCAGAATTAGATACACTCAACTAATTGTGTCACAGAACATTAATGCAATAAAATTCAGACACACAAATCTGTCAGATTTGTTCCCTTCCTCACCCTCACACATGTTTTCTTGAGTATTCCGCTTTATTCCTTCCTCAGCATATTCTTGGGACACTCAGTTGCCTGGCGCTCTGCTGACCATTTATATTTATTTCTATTTCCACTCCATTCCATGTCATCATGTCCATTCTTTAAGCTTCTTGCTATGCTGTTTTCTTTGTTTTTCTCCTCTTTTAAATCACATACTAACATAGCTGAAGAAAAACATTTATGTTACTGTCATGAAAAACGTCACAACTTCCTAAATTGTTTTGGTTCTTATAGTTTTTTCTGGTTTTCATGTAGAATTTCATGGCTGGCCATTACACATATCCAGGAAAATATGAGGCATTTGCTGTGTTACGCTTAAAAAGAATATTTTGTATTTCCTGACATCATGAAACTTTTAGCTAAAACTTACGAGTTTCCAAAATGAGAGATTTTGGACCCAAACATGTTTTCCATGAGGTCAAAGGCCATAAAAATGAGCTCATGATAAAAATCATTTCCACTTCTGCTGTCAATCATTCACTGACTTCCGTTTGTCTCAGAATAAAAGTCTGAGTGTTCCACTGGCAAGACCGTATGTAACTGCAGGACAGAGTGGCACCTGTGAGTTCCCAGGAGCCACAACTCAGGTGTCCCTCCCAGTGTCAGGGGCCCCAGGAATTGCTACACAGGAAGGTCTGGGGAGGACCGGGGAGCCATGGACACAGGTTCTGTGCCGTGACCAGCAAGGAGAGTCCACCCCTGCTCTTGCTCAACACCTGCTTGGCCTCACCTCTCATTCTCGCTGAGCTGCGCCAGGGCCCAGAACTAGGCCCTGAATTGCTCCTCGGGCTCTATTTGATATTCCTGGGCAGCCTCCTGTGGAAACACTATCTCCTCCATTAATTTCTGCTCCTGGGGCCAGAGGGAAGGAGAGGATGCAGACACTGCCTGAGTGGGGGTGAAGAGTGGGTCAGCTGACCTGTCCCGAGTCTGCACATATGGGCACTGTCTTTCCCCCTAATTCCATCCAGGCCCTTCCTGTGCTCAGAGACTGGCAGTGACCTTCCTCCAGGAGGTTATCCTTGATGCCACACCCTACCCCCGGCCACCAAGTGGAGGGGTCTCCCACTTCTGTTATCAAACTCTCCCAATAAATGGAAGATGCAGGGATGGAGCCCAGAAGTGTGCTGGCCAGGGATTCAATGATTGTCACTCCTTTCTGCTGCCCCAAAGGAGAGCCCACACTGCTCACCTTCTTCTGTTTTTCTAAGTGGATCTGATTCCCCTGGAAGGCAGACAGCCAAAGTCCATCAGAAAGAGGCTCCTGGTGCTCACTTCGGCAGCACATAAACTAAAATTGCATCGATATACAGAAGATTAGCATGGCATCTGCACATGGATGACACGCAAATTCATGAAAAGTTGCATATTTTTATGAGAAGAAGAAATAGGGAGAGAAACCTAGCCAGACAGAATTAGAATGGCAATAAATACATACCTATCAATAATAACCCCACAGAAAAATGGACTAAATGTTCCCATCGAAAGACTCAGGGGAGCTGAATGGATACAAAAACATGACCCAACGAAATGCTGTCTACAAGAGACCCACCTCAAAACAAAAGACACACAGTGGATGAGAGTAAAGGGATAGAAATAATTTTTTCATGCAAATGGGAAAAAATTCAGCTGGAGTAGCAACACTCATATCCAACAAAATAGACTTTATAATGAAAGCCATCACAAGAGACAAAAAAGGTCAGTACATAATAGTAAAGGTATCGATCCAACAAGAGGATATAACCCTGGTAAACGTATAAGCACCCAATATAAGAGCACCTAAGTATATAAAAAGAATACTTCTAGAGAACTTTAACGGAGAGATCAACAACAATACAGTCACAGTAGGGGACTTTAACACACCTCTCACGTCACTGCATAGATGTTCCAGAGAAAAACTTAATAACGAAACAGACACTCTAAAGGACACATTGGATCAGGGGGATTTAATTGACATTTATAGAACATTTTACCCCAACGCAGGAGACTATACATTCTTCTCAGGTGCACATGAATCATTCACAAAGATAGACCACATGTTAGGACACAAAACAATTCTCTACAAGTTCAAGGACAGTGAAATCATATCCAGCATCTTCTCAGATCACAGTGGAATGAAATTAGAAATCAACTACAGGAGTAACACCCCAAAACATTCAAACACATGGAGGCTAAAAAGCATGTCATTAAACAATGACTGGGTTACCAAGGAGATCAAGAAAGGAATCAAAACCTTCCTGGAAACAAATGAAAATGAACACACAACAATCCAAAATCTCTGGGACACAGCAAGAGCAGTCCTGAGAGGGAAGTTCATAGCACTACAGGCATACCTCAAAAAAAAAAAAAAGCAAACAAACAAGAAATATCAGCAACAAACTATTTAACCCTACAACTTAAAGAACTAGAAAGAGAACAACAAGAAAGTCCTTAAAAGTAAGTAGAAGGAAGGAAGTAATAAAGATTAGAGCAGTAACAAATAACATAGAGACTAAAAAATAAAAATCAATGAAACCAAGAGCTGGTTTTTTGAAAAGATAAACAAAATTGAAAAACCTTTAGCCAGACTCATCAAGAATAAAGAGAGAGGACCCAAATAAACAAAATCAGAAACAAGAGTGGAGAAGTAACCACAACACCACAGAAATACAACAGATTTCAAGAAAATACTATGAACAACTAAACTATATGCCAACAGCTGGGCAATGTGGGTGAAACAGACAAATCCCTAGAAAAACGCAATCTCCCAAAACTGAATCAGGAAGAATCAAAAACCTAAAGAGGCCAATAACAACTGATGAAATAGAAGCAGTATTCAAAAATCTCCCACCAAACAAAAGCCCAGGTCCGGACAACTACACAGGGGAGTTTCTCCAAACATTCAAAGAAAAACTAACACCTATACTCCTCAAAGCATGTCAGAAAATTCAAGAGGAAGGAACTCTTTTTATGAGGCCAACATTATTCTAATTCCAAAAGCAGATAGAGACACTACAAAGAAAGAGAATTACAAGCCAATATTCCTCATGAACATAGATGTTAAAATCCTCAACAAAACAACATCAGAAAATCTCGTATCTAGCAATATATTACAAAGATCATACATCATGATTAAGTGGGATTTATTGCAGGGATGCAAGGCTGGTATGATATTCACAAATTAATAAACGTGACACATCACATAAACAAATTGAAAGACAAAAATCACATGAACACATCAATAAACAAAGAAAAAGCATTCCACAAAATCTAACATTTTTGATAAAAACTCTCAACAAAGTGGGAATGGAGGGAGCATATCTCAACATGATAAAGGCCATATATGGCCAACCTCCAGCCAACATCATACTCAATGGGCAAAAACTTAAACCATTTCCCCTAAGAACAGGAACAAGACAGGGATGCCCACTTTCACCACTTCTGTTTGACGTAGTACTGTGAGGCCAGCCATAGATATCAGACAAGAAGAAGAAATAAAAGGCATCAAAATTGGAAAAGAAGAAGTAAAACTATCATTATTTACAGATGGCATGATATTGTACATAGAAAACCCCATAGACTCCATGAAAAAAATTCCAGACTTAATAAATGAATTTGGCTATGTAGCAGGATACAAAATTAACACCCAGTAATCTGGGCTTTTTCATACATTGGTAATGAACTCTCTGAAAGAGAAACTTAAAAAACAATGCCATCTACCATTGCAACAAAAAATATTAAGATACCTGGGAATAAATTTAACTAAGGAGGTAAAAGACCTGTACTCGGAGATCTACAGGACATTGAAAAAAGAGATAAAGGAAGACATAAACAAATGGAAGAGCATACTGTGTTCATGAATTGGTAGAATCAACATTAAAATGTCCATACAAAGCAATCTATAAATTCCATGCAATGCCCATAAGATACCAACGGCATATTTCACAGACTTAGAACAAACTCTCAAAAGTTCATATGGAACACAAAAAGACCCTGAATAGCCACAGCAATCCTGAGAGCGAAGAACAAAGTTGGAGGGATCACAGTAGCAGATGTCAAGCGATATTACAGAGCCACTGTGCTTCAGAGGAATTATTCAAAGCTCCACATAGGGATGCTGCTGGGCCTCCCCTCACAGACCTTGGCCACCTTAAAACAGTGCTCCACCACTTTGGCCCTGTCCTGGGCCATCATGCTTGGGTCCCCAAGGCAGGTGGTGATTACACAGGTGGCCACTTGGTTGAATTGTCTAACGGTGGCACTGACAGTGGAGGCCACGTGCTCCTTGCCAGGCTTCCTCCTCTGGGACCAGACGGAGCCCAGGCACTGATGGGGAAGCACCTTCAAGAACAGCTCCTGGGGATACAGAGCAGTGTCACCAGCCCTGCCAAACCCCAGCTCAGGGTCCTCAGTCCCATGAAGGGGTCACGGGACAAGACTGAAGCTCAGGAAGCTGAGGATGTGCCTGAGCCTTGGAGTCCATGGGATTCACTCTCTGTCCACCGAGGGCACCCAGCACTGGATGACCCAGGACCCAAGACTGGTGGGGAAGGGACAGGAGCATCTGCCTCCAGCCCATCCTCACTTACTCCAAGCTCCAGGAAGTGGCTCAAGTTTGCTCACCCTAAGGGGGATCTTCCAGCATCTGATCACCCCTTTGGTCTGAATCCCAACAAGCAATTTCAACAGTTCAAAGGTCTTGCCTACTTAGAACTTTGTCCAACTGTCAACTGTCAGATGCCACTGGGGTTCCCTTGGGGGACCTGCTCCTCTCTTGTCCTGCCCACACTGCACAGATGGATGAAATTGCCTTTTTGATGAATTTCTTTTACAGAAATGGAAAGACAGTGTACAAACATTGATGTAAGAACTGTTGGCTCTCTGGGTTACCATGAGGCCCACAATATCTAATTCTAACCTTTCAAGCAAACTATGGAGAGGTTTAACTACTATCACAGACTCAAACCCACTGGCTCAAAACTTCACATGATGTTAAGCTAATCCAAGTTTCTGGCGTTCCATTTAAAAAATCACCACTTAGCCAGGTCCCTTAATTAGAACCCACATTCACAAGGTTATGTGCCCTCTGCCTCTAGGACAGAGGGAAACCCCTGGGTATAAATTTTCCGTCACCTGGCCCAAACCTTTAGAACCTGAGGTCTGGCTTTGTTGCCACCATTAGTTTCAAAACACATGTAGCTAACACCTGATTTAAGCTTGTTTCTCTTATTTTAAAAAGGTGTATTTTGTTGTTTTGTTTGCTTGTGGTCACCAGTCACCAGCCAGTAGTATAGTGTTTTTGTGCTGCTTCGTAATGCACCATTTTGTTTTCCTTTTTTAACTTTTAACTCCCCTTTATCCATTTTTACCAACACCCAAGCCCTGGGAGCCACTAATCTGTCATCTGTATCTATGAGGTTATTTTGGGGTTTTTTTTGTTTTTTGTGTGTGTTTTTTTTTGTTTTTGTTTTTTTGTTGTTTTTTTTAATTGTTTTATTGCTTAAAGTATATTTTGTTTTTTAATTCTACATATTAGCAAGATCATATGGTATTTGTCTGTCTCTGTCCAATTTAGCTCACTTAGCATCATGCCTTGGAAGACCATCTATGTTGTTGGAAATGTCCAGACTTCATTCTTTTGGATGATTGAACTAGAGCCCCAGTGCACAAGATGTATGCATGGGGGACAGGTGAGAGGGGGTGACTCTCAGCCCAGCCTGCATCCTCTCCAATTTGGAACCCCCTGGGGGATGTCTGACTGCCGGTTTAGCCCGATCCCTAAATCAGCAGTTGCACATTACTCTCACAATCCAGCATTGCTGGCTCCTAACCACTCACTTGCCTGTCTGCCTGATTGCCCACTAAACTGCTCCCCTGCCTGCCTGATTGACTCCTAACTGCTCCTTTGCTGGCATGATCATCCCCAACTGCCCTCCCCTTCAGGGCTGAGGGGACTGAGGGACTCCAGCTGGATGAGGTGGGGCTGAGGAGAGTGGGTGCCGCCATCTTCTGGCTGTGGGCACCTCCATCTTCTGAGGGTGTGATGGTCAATTAGCATATTCCCTTTTTATTAGATAGGATAGCACTCTACTATATATATGCACCAGATCTTGTTTATTCAAGTGTCAATCAATGGACATTAGGTTGTTTCCACTTCTGTGGTATTGTAACTAATGTTGCAATAAACACAGAGGTACACATAATCTTTTGATTAGTGTTTTGCATTTCTACAAATAACCAGAAGTGAAATTGCTGGGTCATATGCTAGTTCTATTTTTAATTTTTTGAGGAACTTCCTTATTTTTTTCCATAGTGGCTGTATCGATGTACAATTCTATCAACAGTGCACAAGTGCTCCCGTTTCTCCACTTCCTAACTTCACGGTATGCATGTGCTGGCTGGTTTTGTCTCCTTCATGCAAGCATGCCATCATGACAAGCTCTTCGGGTTGAGCATGTGCTCCTAGTGCCTGATCCATAGGAGGCAATCAATACATACCTGATAAAGGAGCCAGGGAATGAATTCCTCTTAGCCCAGTCTACAAATCTGATGCGATCACAATCAAACTTCCAAGGGAATTTGATCAAATGATTCAAAATGCATACATACAAACATTTAAAATGTGTATTTTTTGAAACCAATTTTATTTGCCGGAGTTGATTCAAAATGAATAAAAGTTCAGAGGCATTTATACAACAATGATCATCAAAGACTGATTTATAAAGTTGAAAACAAAATCATTTTAAGTTTATCAACTACAGCCAAATTATATAATTTAAGACAAAGCACGAGAAAAGATACTAGAAGATATTATTTTTCAGAAATAACTTTAATATTTTTATATGAAGAGTTGTCATTTATAAACCATATGTATATGCTGCTTTATTTTAAGGTTGTTCTTAACATAACCTATGAGAGTGGACAGGTATATGTAAATGACTTCCCTGTAAATAGTGGTGTAACCCGAATAAGCTGTCAGACTTTGATAGGTGAGTACTACTAAATTATTTCCATAATTTTGCTGTTTTTAATAATTGTAAATTAGTAAATCAGTTCTTTGATGCTATATATTTTCATTTTTAATTAATAATTTACATTATTACTAATGTGTTTTAACACTGTTTTCAGTTTACATTGGTTATTTCTGTATATTCACATTTTTTTCGTGAGATTGGCATTGATGGAACTGCATTTGTAGTAGGTTGTTAGCATATAAGAATGTCCATAGAGGTAGTAAATGGACATTTATAAGCAAGAGGCAAAATCATGGGGAAGTGGCTTTTCACATTTGTGAAAAAGAAAAATTGTCTGATTCTTTAGTTTTCCCTTTCTTCTACTCCTGTGCCTGCATAACATTTTTCTTTTTAACTTTTAAATTTTTTGAGTTGTTGAAAGACAAAATTTGTTACATTGGAATATGTACCATATTATTTGAATGAAATAAAAAATATGAGATATATGTATATGTATATTTAAATGTGTGCATTTAAGATAGTAAATTTTTCTCTGAGCACTTATAGCCTCTACTTGTTATAAATTTTTATTATCATTTAGTTTGTAGTGTCTTTTAAATTATTTGTTTCGATATTTTCTTGTTCTATGAATCGTTTCAGAAATGGATTGTTTAATTTCCAAATACTTTGGGGGTGCTTTCATCATTCTTCTTCATATGTTTGGTTTTTATATTAATTTACTGTTCTTTTAATGGTTACCCTTGAGATCAATAAACTAGTACTTTTCTCATTTCCCAAACAATGCAAGAATCTTAAAAAAAAAAAAAAGAAAAGAAATAACCTTAATATTCTTAAAACTTACAAAACATAAACAACAAAAATTACTTAGAACTATGTGTAAGGGTATATTTACATGTATTTTTAGGGTATGTGCAAAGATAAATATAAATATTTGTATAGATATTCTTAATCTAAATATAAATATTATGATGAGAAAAATTTTCCGATCTGCAGTGTATCATGCATTGACCTCCTTGGGTGAGTATTCCCCTGGCCACCTAGGACTGTGGCTCCAGCTGGCAGGACCAGATGTAACTGCAGGACAGAGTGGCACCTGTGAGCTCCCAACCTCAGGTGTCCCTCCCAGTGTCAGGAGCCCCAGGAATTGCTACACAGCAAGGTCTGGGGGGAGGGGGTATCAGGGAACCATGGACACAGGTTCTCTGGACCGACCAGCAGAAAGAGTCCAGCTCTGCCCTTGCCCAACTCCGGCCCGGCCTCACCTCTCATTTTCACTGAGCCGCTTCAGGGCCCAGAACCAGGCCTGGAATTGCTCCTCAGGCTCTATTTTGTATTTCTGGGCAGCCTCCTGTAGCAGCACTATCTCCTCCAAAACTCTCTGCACCTGAGGCCAGAGGGAAGGAGAGGATGCAGACACGGCCCAAAAGGGGGTGAAGAGTGGAGCGGGGGCTTGGTCCTGGGTCTTTGCACACAGGGGCACCCTCCTTCCCCCTAACCCCACCCAGGCCCTTCCTGTGCTCAGAGATGGGCATTAACAGCTCTTCCTCCAAGATATTATCCTTGATTCCACACCCCTACCCCCAACCACCAACTGGAGGGGTCTCCCCCTGCTGTTATCAAACTCTCCCAATAAATGGAATATGCAGGGGATGGAGCCCAGGAGTGTGCTGGCCAGGGCGTCTATGATTCTCACTCCTTCCCCTGCCCCGCAGGCTGTGCCACAGTTGCTAACCTTTTCCTTTTTTGCTAATTGATCTGACTCTTCTAAAAGGCAGATATCCAAGGTCCATGAGAAAGAACCCCCTAGCTAGGACTGGCCCCCTATGCCCAACCTTCTCATGGTGCACTACCACCAGGTCCCAGGAGGGAATGGGAAGCAGGAAAAGGCAGGACTGGGATCAAGGCCAGGCTCTGGGCTCCAAAGGAGCGGGGACAAGGATGACTATGATGGGCCTATTGCTCCAGCTCCAAGGGAAGGCAGTGCTGAGAAATCACAGCTCAGGATGGGGGCTCTCTATCCCCAAGGTCAATCCTGGTCACCCCAGTCAGGCCCCAGGTCACCCACCTCCTGATCATCCTCTATCCTGGTGTCCATCACCTGCAGATCTTTAAGGTATTCTCCCAGGAAGGGAACACACTGGACAAACAGGGTGAGCGTAGGATGAGCCCCTGCTCTCAGGTGCCCCACAGGCCCTCTCCTGAAAGCCTCCCCCCCTCAGCCTCCTGGCCACCCAGGCTTCCCATGTGGAGCGGCCCAGGTCCCTTCGGGCCTCCACTCAATTGTCCCTCCCTCACTCTCCAGGAACGCCTCTTGATCAGCTCCCGGGACCTCCTTTGGGCAAATCACTGGGTCAGCGGTCCTGGGCCAGACCCACCCCATGTCCAGCCTGCAGGCACCTCCCCCAGGCCTTCCTCTTGGTCGTTTCTCAGGGAGAGCTTCAGGGTCTGTGGGCACAGGAGGTGGGGCTGGAGGAGGAAGGCCTCCCTGTCTTGACTTGGAAGCCTCCAGCTGGGAGGATAGAACCCCCTCCTCTGACCCTAAGCACCCGCAGACAGGCTCACTCACCTTCTTGGGCAGCCTGAGCTTGGATCCAGGGACATAGAGCATCAGAGTGGCAGACCTGGAAGGCTGGTTCCACCAGGGTGGAGGACAGGGTCATTGAGGTCATGCTCACCTCACCCCATTTCCCCACCAGCCCTGACCTCACACCCTGGCCCTCTGACCCAAGTCAGCTGGTACCAGTGCCACCCGGACTCCAGCATGCTCTGCTTCTGGACGACTCCCAGCTACAACGCTCACTCGCTGTGTGTGACCTTAGGCCTGGGCCTGGCCTCCTTGACCCGTTCCCTCCTTTGGAAAGTGGGAGACCTCCACCGAGCTCACAGGTTCTCCTGAGGACTCAGTGTCTTTCCGGTCATCAATGTTCTCACCCTCAGCCCTCCCGGTGGCACAGGCCAGGGAGCTCTGCACTGTCGTGTTCTGTCCTGAACTCCTGTCCACCCTGTGAGGCCTGTAGCATGGGTGGTCACCCCTCCGTGTCAATCACGAGGAGACTGATTGGCAGGGAGTGCTCTAGGGGCGCAGCGGGAAGTCTCAGAGAGCACACCCCTCTGTCTCTGGCCCAGACAGTAGGACCCGAGGCCAAGCAGCCCTTTTGTTCCCCTGTGTGCCTCTGGAGCCTCTGGCCCTTTAAAGTGCCCCCCACCACCTGCCCATAAACCAAACAGATCCCTCTTCCTGGTAATTGGGACCAAGAGGGTGAACATTTTCAGAGAATCTTCAAGTGACAAACTACCACAGCCCCATACTGTGCAGTCCCCCCTTCCCTCACGCCTTCCCCTCTGCAGACCTCCAGGCTCCCTCTACCTTGATGAACTGTTCCCTGCTCAGTATGTTGTCCTTCATGCAGAGTTTTTGTATTGTAAGTGCCCGCTTCCTGAGTGGAGGGAAAGAGGAAAGACATGTTTAGGAAAGATGGGGGAGACGGGTTAAGGGCAAATTCTTATTGACAATGTCATGTTTCAAACTGCCTCAGGGTTCCTCTGAGCAGGAAGGTCTCCCTGGGACTGGGGCAGGGCTCTCATATTGGTCACGTTGGACCCCTCTCCATATCTATGGAGCAGCTCTGTTTTGACCAGTTTGGGTTTGAACTGGGCATACAGTTCAGGTGCTGGAAACACTTGAAAATCTCCCATTTGGCTCAGTGCCGTCTCTGACATTGGAGGAAACTGACTCCTGAAGCAGAGCCAGTGGCCTGAGTCCCAGGGAGCCTTAGACACCCCGCCCACCAGCCCAGTTCCTGTCCCCAGGGTTGGCTGCCTCCCAGGAGGTGAGGGGACATTGGGAGACATTTGGGTGACACCTCTCCATGCCTCCTCTGATAGGAGAGGCCTACGCACCTGGAAACTTTCCCCCATGTTTTCTTTAATCGATGGACAGCCACGCTCTGCAGAGCAGCCAGGATGGCGTGCAGGGAGGAGGTTTCTTAGGATTCTGCACTCCTGGGGAAGGGGAGACATGGGCTGTGAGGTGGGAGCTGCAGCTGGTGCTTCAATCTCCCTCGAATGAAACCACCCCCCTGGTGGGACAGATGCTCAGGGTGGGCATGTTTGGCAGCCAAAGACCAACTCTCAGAGCGAGGAGGATCCCAGCTCAACCCAAGGAAGGAGCCAGGTAGGAAGTGAGCCTCCCAACACCGGCACCTGGGCATCAAGTCCACGAGCCCCTGGTTGTGAAGACATGGAGGCTGTGCTGGGGCTCCGACCTCAGGCCTCATTCCTGAGAGCTGACCAAGCAGCAGAGGAATTTTTCAAGGCTCTGCATAGGGACACTGCTGGGCCTCCCCCAACAGACCTTGGCCACCTTCACCCAGTGCGCCACCACTTTGGCCCTGTCCCGGGCCATCATGCTTGGGTCCCCAAGGCAGGTGGTGATTACACAGGTGGCCACTTGGTTGAATTGTCTAACGGTGGCACTGACAGTGGAGGCCACGTGCTCCTTGCCAGGCTTCCTCCTCTGGGACCAAACGGAGTCCAGGCACTGGTGGGGCAGCACCTTCTTGAACAGCTCCTGGGGATACAGAGCAGTGTCACCAGCCCTGCCAAACCTCAGCTCAGGGTCCCCAGCCCCCTGAAGGGGTCACGGGACAAGACTGAAGCTCAGGAAGCTGAGGATGTGCCTGAGCCTTGGAGTCCATGGGATTCCTTCTCTGTCCACCGAGGGCACCCAGCACTGGATGACCCAGGGCCTAAGACTGGTGGGGAAGTGACAGGAGCATCTGCCTCCAGCCCATCCTCACTAACTCCAAGCTCCAGGAAGTGGCTCAATTCTGCTCATCCCAAGGGGGCATCTTCCAGCACCTGACACCCCTCTGGTCCAAATCCCCATTCAGTGCACATTCCCCTGTGGTAGCTACCACCACAGCTGTTTGTCTCCCTTGTGGTTAAACACACATCAGGGGCCTAATAAGTGCTGAGGCCTCTGAGCCTCATGGGCACATGGATGAGCAACCCATGGATCTGGCTGCACGCAGTGAGTTCCCATCCCCACAAACCAGGCCAGGCCCCACCCAGCATTCTGTCTCGTCTCCCTCATTGAATCTGCACAGCAACTCTGTGCAGCAGGGCCTGGGGTGCCCACCTCCACTGTCCACAGGTGGACAGCAAAGGCTTGGGGGTTGAGTTGCCCAGGACCCATGGGTGGTAAAGTGGTGGAGCTGAGATTTGCATCAAGATCATTGGAGTTGGGATCAGGGAAAGGCAAGTCAGAGTGGCCAAGGGCAGAGGGAAGGCCTGTCCCACCCACCCTGAGAGCCCCAGACTCACCACATCCATTGTTGTCAGTTGCTTGGCCACCAGTCTTGGAGGCAAGGTCAGGATGTTAACCTTCTCCTCCTTATAAAATGCGTAGGGGTCCCAGCCCTGGGGTAGTCAGTTGTTGGGGGTGGAGCTGGCTCTGTTGTTGGGATTCGGATCAGAGGTGGTGGTCCAGATGGCTCCAGCACCCCCACAGCTGGACCAGGTCCTAGCCCAGCAGCAGGCCCTTCCTCCGGCTCTGGAGTGCGCTTGAGCTCTGGAGGTGGTTCTGGAGCAGGTTAAAGAGACAGGTTCTCACACATGCCTCACTTTCCCATGCATTTCCACAGACAGGAAAGATGCAAATGCCTTTTAGGGAATTCTGGCCCCTGAAACACCCCTGCCCCCTGCCCCACTCCCCCAATCATCTTCCCCGACTGCAGTCCCCTCACCTTCCCCCTGTTTCTCAGTGGGCTCTAGATGCGCCAGCTCCACCCAAAGACTTCTGACGAGGCCCACCGGGTGTGGGGCAGGGCGGCTGTGCAGCACCAAGGCCTGCTTCACGATGAACCAGGGGGAAAGGAGGGACTGGCCCAAATATTGTACCCAGTCCCGCCAAGTTCCCATCACAGAACTGGTGGCCTGGGGAGAGGCAGGCGGGCAGCAGCGTCAGAGTCCTGGTCTTTCCCTCCACTCTGCCCTCCCATGGCACCTTGTTTGGGACTCAGCCTCTGTGCAAGACCCTCCACATCCAGGGGACAGCCCCAAGCCAATCCCGGCCCCTGTGTGGCTGTCCGGGTTGTAGCAGGTGTGAGATCCAGCAGGTTCAACACGGAGTCTGTGTGAGACTCTTCTTCCCACTGGCAGCGCTCCTGAAGGTCCAGTGCACTGCCCACCCCCACCCTCCAGGCCCTGGGCATCTGAGATGAGGACTGAGACAGACTTGTGAGCAGCCTGCTCACCACAATCCTGTTCTGAGCCTGCCCGTGGGGATCAGGGGAGATGGATGTGGAGAGGGGCAGGCAGAGCGGGGTGGGTCTGTGGGGGGAGGAGACTCTGAGGCACAACTCAGCCCAGCCTCTCCTCTGGGTCCCCAAGGCCAGGGACCACACCCACTGTCCTCGTTGACTCCTGTCCTCCTGGAATTGAAGCCACCAGAGCTCAGCCCTCCCTTGGGAATCAGAAGATGTGTAAGATCAGGGTTCTGCCGGACCCTACCTAAGCCCCCACTCTGCCAACACAGGAGACCCTCCGTCTGCACCACAGACCACTCACTTTGCTAATTGCTCCTGCAGTGTGTCGTCCCGGTCATCATGAGGAGGTGTCCCTCCAGATGCAGCAAACACCTTGATGGCATCCAATCTGATGGACGATGGACAGGACCTGCGAATGATGGACAGTGTGACTGTCTGACTCGATGACTAGAACTGAGGCCCAGGGATTGTGTCTGCTTCATTCCTTGAGTCAGGCTAAGTGTCTCCACAAGTGGCTGCCTGTGGGAGGAGCTGAATGCACATTGTCGAGTAAATGAGCTCCAACCAGAACCATCCCAGCCAACTGAGTGGGCCTGGGGCCCTGCTCTCCCCTGCCATCCCCCATGTGGCTCCACCAAGGACCAGGACACGGTCAGCGAGGTGACATCTCTCACTGCTTGACAGGTTGTTTCCCATGTGCTTTTCCACACTCAGATGCCACAGGCTGCTGATGGGAGAGTCAGGGGACTTTCCATGGGACAGAGAGACATAATCGGCATGAAAAACCACAGCTGGTCCAGCAGCCCTTTCTGCAGAGTTGGCAGCAGATAGGCCCTGCCATGGCTGGTCCCCACAGCAGTGCCTACCACAGCCCTATGAGGTTGTCATTGTCAAGACCCACAGCTGGCAGTGGGCAGAGTCCCCACTGTGCTGAAGAGGGGACCGTGCTCACCTAGTTAACAGCTCGTCCAGGAACCACTGGGCTCTGGAGAAGGCCGAGTTGGTGGGCATCAGGGTGCAGATGTGGGGGATGTTGCCAGCCGGGAAAGCTGGTACCAGGGATGCCGCCACCTTCTTCAATGTGCCTTTCTGCAGGGCTCGCGTCCTGCGGGCCTCACACAGTGTCAGAGTGAACTCAGCTGCACACTGAGGGGGCAAGGAGGGACATCCTGTCAGCGGCATCACCGTGAATCCCAGGAGGATGGAGGTCTGGAGCTCACACAGGAGTCCCAGCCCCTCAGGGACGTGCGCAAGAGGAGGGACAGGAGGGCCCAGGCTGAATGTGGTTCTAGGTTTTCAAAGTTCCACTTTAGTTCGGCAGGTGGGAGATGTTCATGCAATTGTTACCTTCTTGGTATGTTTTTTTGTTTGTGTGTTTTAGCTGAGAAACAACAAACCTCCTTGTATTAATAGGTTGTACGGTGAGCGTTGTCTTCGTGAGGCCTCAAGAAGCATCCCCATTACAGAGATGAGAGCACAGAGGCTTAGGGATGTCACACGCCTGCTCAAGGTCCTGCACGTCAGAACTGTGAACTGCCCCGGATGCCATTCTGTCTCAGCTACCTGAGACTTATCTGCTCCCGACATGAATGGAAAGGGTGTGGGAACCTTGCCCATCCCTGTGTGGGGACAGTGAACACGGTAGACATGGCCTATGAAAACCACTGACTTCAAAAAAGACATTTTTCATCCTTTTATGTTAAAGGGCATTTTAAGACCCTCATTATGGAGATGCCAGATTCTGCAAAGGGGCAAATCCTGCAGACTCCACACTGGAGGAGGGTGGTCATCAGGCATGAATCTGAGCAGAGGACTCAAGAGGGAGCAAATCCATGTGGTGGGTGAAAAGTGACAGGTGACTCAGTGTCCCTGTGAGGCAATTGCCAATGAAGGAACACTGTGGTTGCCTTGGACAGCCTGACGTCGGCCAGGTGAAAATTTCAATGAGTGAGAAATTCCCGGGCCCGGCTGGGGGCAAGGCAGCCGCCATCATCAGATACTGCTGTTGGCAACGTCCCTGCCACAGCCCTGTGGTTTGGAATCTGCCTGCAGCCGTTACATTTTACATGTGCACGTCCTTCCAGCAGCAGTGGGCGTCCAATCCAGAGGGGGGTGGTACATATTGTGATCTGAATTGTGTGCCCCTAATTCCATGATTTGGGGACCCCTAGAACTTCACAATGTGTCTGTATATGAGTTTTAGTCTTTAAGCATGTAATTAAGGTGACGTGAACTCAGTGGTGTGGGTCTTCATCGAATCTGACCAGTGTCCTTAGAAGAGGAGGGGAGGACACGTGGCAGTGCAGAGGGGAGTCCATGTGACACACAGAGAGAAGACAGCCATCTCCAAGCTGAGGAGCGACCCCCTCAGGCGATACCAGCCCCGCTGACAGCACCATCTCGCACATCTAGCCTCCGGAATTGTGAGAAAATGAATGTCTGCTGTTACCACCACCCAGTGTGGTCCTGTGTTATGGCAGCCCAAGCAAGCAACCTAACGCAGTCCATTCCGACACACATCAGTGTTCCGGGCAGCACTGCTGACATGGCAGCTGAACTGCATCAGACCCATGTCCATCAGCACTGAAGGCTGCGTCGCTGGGCAAATGACCTCCCCGATTGGACCAGGTCTGCAAGGACAGTGGAGCTGAGTGCTCCAGAGGATACCTGGCAAGGTTGGTTTAAACAACAAAAACCGATAGGTAAATGTGCTTCTGGTCTACCATGAAGTGAAATAATATTTTTTCACTCTAATATTTCCACAAATATATGAGGAGCGTCTTTCTACTCTCCCATGTAACTGGAGGGAAGAGTGGAGGCCCAGATCTCTCTGTCATGGGGCTGAGGCACACCCTAGGGGCCATGGGAGGGCATCCGGGGTCCCCAGATTTGAGTCTGGGTTCTGGGCACTGCCAGATTGTCTCGGGTTTGTGGGTGTAGAGACCCTCAAGGCCAGTTCTCACCTGAGTCTGGCCCTGGATGGTGTCTGTGGCCTGATGCACCTTCCTGGCCCATGTTATCTCCATACCTGTATACAAGCGTCCAACACAGCCCTCCCCCCAAGCTCCCTGGGAAGGTACCAGGTCCCTTGCTTGGGGTGAAAGCCGAGTTCACACCTCCTTTTTCTTAGGTGTTCTGTGCCCTGGGGGAAGCCTCTGTGCCTCTCAGGGCCTCCCCCAGGCTCCCAAGCTGCCCAGTGGGGATGATGCTAGGCACCATTTCCCTAGGAAGTCATCAGGTGCAGATGGGACAAGGCCCCTAACAGCTGTGGGCTGGTGTCCCATGAATCTGGTACACAAACATAGAGGTGGAAGATGACAAGAACGAGTGGGACACAGCATGGAACACTAGACCAAAGAGCCCTGGGCCCAGCCTGTGATCTCAGGGAAGTCACTGCTCATGTGGGCCTCATTTTCAAGTCTGTACCTTTAAGGGTTTGAAAGGACAGGAAATTCCGATATGGTCCCTCACTGGCCTAAAAGCTCACGGTGGTCTCTTGTTAAACTTAGCCTCGGACAAGTGCCTCATGTGGGTCCAAGCGTTAGGGGCCTTCACAGCGGCTTCGAGTGAGTCCAGCCTCCTGGTGGGAACATCCTTGTGTGTCCGCTGAGTGCTCAGTAACTGGCTTCTGAACAACATAGAGGACAGCCCAGCTGATGGGGTGTCAGGTCCTGTCACTTGTCTTGTACTCTCGCTCTTGAGGTCCCTTCCTTCCTCTCAGCCTCTCTCTGGCTTTCGCTCTGTGTGTGCGTCTCAGTCTGTCTGTCTGTCATATCTCTGGAACAAGGAGAACAAGCACCCATGTTTTGAGCTGCCCCATGTAGACGCCCCACGGGAGAGAACTGATGGAGTAACCAGTCCGACAGGCAGGAACTCGGGCTCTCAGTTCAAACTGCATCCTGACAAAAACCAGACGAGTGACCTTGGGAAGCAATCTGTCCCCAGTCGAGCCTCAGTGGAAACACATCTCCTGCTTCACGGACACCTTGAGGCAGAGGCACCCAACCAAACCGTGCCCAGAGGCCTGCTCCACAGAAGATTTGAGGTGTTAATATCCGTACTTCACAGGGTTTGAGGGCAGTGTTGTTTGTGTCCCAAGTGTACAATAGGAAAAGGGAAAGCATTGCTGGTTAAAGTCAGGAAGCAAGAACCTGATACAAAGGTATTAATCAAACTCACCTCAGAGTTGCCTCCCTAAGAAGATGGCAGAATCCCGTCTGGTATTATTTAGTTTCCACGTGCCACCTACTCCCAAGCTAATGTCCAATTCCAATTCTCGAAGACTGTTGCTTTTTGTTCTGTTGTGGTATTTTTTGAGGAAAGTAGGTTATTGAGGTTTGAAAATGTAACATTTCAATTGTGAAATGACAATGTTACAAATCCTCTCTTTGAGAAGAGAAAATTTTATATCAGAAACATCAACTTTCCTGTGAGATGAAACAAGCCTGGAATAAATGACAAAGCTTCTAAGTTCTTATGTTTTTAGACTTTGCGTGTGTTTGATGATATAAATTGCCCCTAATGTTGGAACTGATTTTTACAAATACCTTGTGAAAGGTGGGCCAGCCAGGCTAGCCAGAAGTTTGAAATGGAGAAAACACGGCATTTGATATGCTGTGGGTCCATTTTCATCAAGTGTACCCAAGACCCAAGGTCCCAGAAGGTAAGACTTTGTTCAGATGTGTATAAAGCCCACCTTTTAGCACTTGAATTAAGGTAGCCAATCTCAGTCCTAGCCCCTATGCTTGAATTGGCTTGAATTTGTGACCCATGTATTGGAAAATTTAATAAAGTTAGAGGGCGTGGCTATGTGATGGTTCATTAATGGTACCAGCTGTCAATCACATACCATGTAAATCAAGCACATCAAACTCACGGCCCGTGGGCCGCATGGCTCATTCATTTGGCCTGTGCTAGCCTTTGAGTTTGACACGCTTGAAATGAACTGATAATGACCGCCATACTTTTTCCCCTTTTCCTTTCTCCCTGACCTTTTGGTTCTTTCCCTCCCAACTCTACAAAAATCAGGTGCGATTTTAGGTGTTTGAGAAGCAGGTTGTTTTGCCAGTCTACCCAGCAGTAATTAAAAACTACAAAACTTTTGCTTGTCTTTTGGATATTTTCTAAACATTGAAGAACTCGAGGGTGAGAAGGGTGAGGCCCTCTGCAGGCCTGGCTGAGAGGCAGGTGGAGGCACCAGTGCCGCCTGAGGGAGAGGCAGCCGTGCTCTGTGAGGGTCTGGCAGTGAGCAGCCTGGGCCCACCACAAGGCCTGGCAGAGAGGTAAAATGGGGTCCCCTGGAGTCCCGGTGGCAAGGTGGCTGTGCGCCCTGTGCAGTCACTCAGAAAGGCAGCATGGGGCCCTGTGCGCACCTGGCACAGACGACATTGAGGGGCCCTGTGCAGTCAGGTCGAGAGGCAGCAGGGGTTCCGTTCAGTCCTGGCTGAGAGGCAGCACGGGGTCTGCCATGGGCATGGCAAAAGCGCAGAACGGAGCCTTATGCCGGCCTCTCCGAAAGGCTGCCTGGGTCCTGTGCTGGCCAGGCAGAAAGTCAGTTTTAGGGTTTTGTGCAGTCAGGTCCAGAGGCAGCAAGAGCTGGTCTTGCCAGGTACAAATAGAATATAAATTTCCCCCACCTTGACCAATACATTAGTAGCTAAGCTTCTTGGGAGTGATAAGGGATCAAGAATATCCCAGGCTATAAGAAAGCAAACATTTAGCCCTGGCTGGTGTGGTTAGAGCACTGAAGGGTCACAGATTCCATCCCAGGCTCCGGTTGAGCACATGCAGGAGGCAACCAATAGATGTGTCTCTCTCATGCAGATGTTCTCTCTCTCTCTCTCTCTCCCCCACCCCCCACCCACCTTTCCACTCTCTCTAAATATCAATGGAAAAATATCCTTGGGTGAGGATTAATGAGAGAGAGAGAGAGAGAGAGAGAGAGAGAGAGAGAGAGAAAGAGAGAGGAAGGAAGGAAGGAAGGAAGGAAGGAAGGAAGGAAGGAAGGAAGGAAGGGAGGGAGGAAGGAAGGGAGGAAGGGAGGAAGGAAGGAAAATATCTCAAAAAGTTGCATTTATCTATTGTAAAAGATAAACCTATCAACTTGTGGAAGTGGCCCCAACTCGCCTTCTCCTTCAGATCCTAATAAGAATGGCCTTTCTAGATAAGGAATGATTTTGATAATGGCTGTTCCTCATTTCATCCATTGGCTCAGATTTGCTGGGAAGGAGTAGGGCAATCAGTGCAGTTGTGAAGTCCAAAGGTCTTTAGCCATCTTGTCAATCGTGAGAAGACCTTTCATCCAGACAGGAGCCAGGGTGCAGCTCTGCCCATTATCTAGGACCATCGGAGGCCTCTGGACTGAGTGCTGAGTTCAGAACATTTCAGGCCCCATCAAAGAAGCCATTGGCTCCTGCTGCTTCCTTAATCTCAAGGAGATTAATTTTATCTGCAAGTCCATGGTCATAGGACCAAGTTCTTAGATAGGAAGAGCAGACTCAGGACCACAAACGCTGTGATCCGCCCACTGGGACGTGTGTGCTGACACGGGACTCCCAACCACAGCCCATCATTCTTCCCAGCCTAGAAAGAGAGGCCCCAGGTAGAAGGAGGGTGAGAATAGGGGAGACACATCAGAGGACTCACCTGCCCAAGATATTTATTTCCCCCATTCGCCTGCTGTCCTCCTCTTCTCATTCCCGGTCTTAAAACCCCACTATCACATCATGACTGGGTTAGATAACATACCAGAATAAGGTTACCAACTGTTCTATCTGAGATGATGCCTTTCTTATTTGTTTGTCTTTTGTGTTGTTGTAGTTATTTGTGATATGACATGCTAGTCCATGGTAACTATTACTATTCTATTTTAACATCTTTGTAACAATTCTTTTGAAAATGTTACTGGTTTATGAAGTCCAAAAATTGGGGGCACTGGGCTATAACGTAAGGTCAGTAAAATGCCCCCCTTCACCATGCCCTGCCCAAGTCCTCTTATTCCACCAGACCCCTTTTTTCACTTCATCTGGTTGACAATGAAAACCAAAAAGTAATAAGAATAGACAACATGCTCCCAGAATTTTAAGCCCCACATCTACATAAACATGATTCACAGATTTACCTCTACTCGACTCAGACAATAGGTACCCTCCAGAATGAAAGTTCGTGTATCCAAAGGTCATTAAACCCAACCAAGTATACTTTTCCAATCTCACCAGGTCCATCCCTCCGTCAAACACTCATCGCTCACAGTCAAATAGACTATTTGCTTTCATAGCTCTGCTTTCTTTTCTGCCTTTCATCAATCTGTTGAACTCCTACTCATTCTTCAAGATGAGGCCTCAGTATCACTGCCTCTGTGAAGTCCTCCCTGACTTCTCCCCACATCTTTTCTTTCAGGCAAATCAAATGCCATTTGTCCCTATGTCCTTAGCACCCTAGACATATCTCTTGTTCAGCATGTAACACATTGCATTTGGAACAGCTGACTTGCTCTTCTGCTTTCCCTAATAAGCTACAGCTGTCCCTCAAAGCCTTTACCACCTCTGTCTTTCTACATCCAGCACCTAAAATAAACTATTTGGCATATATTTGTGCTAAGGAGATTATTGAATTCAAAAGAAACAGATCAAAGCAAGTAAAGCTTATTGGCTAAAACGAACATCAACCATTATACTTAGTTAAAATATTAAGAAAACTTAATAAAATTAAAAGTAAGGCAAGGTAACTTACTATGACCATTATTGTTATCACAGTTTTGGGGGTCCTGGCGAAGACTATAGAACAAGAAAAAGAAACTATAGGCATAAGAATTATAAAGGAAGGGATAAATTATTATTATTTAAGATTATATGATCATCAACAATTAAGAGAGAGAGAGAGAGAGAGAGAGAGAGAGAGAGAGAGAGAGAGAGAACTTCAGTTTCTGGCCATGATTAACCTTCCTGCTTGAAACAACCAAAAACCTAACAAAATACATGAAACAACAGTTTTGAAGCTACTGGACAGCATGCAATGAGGGAAACTGATCTCCAAGAGACTGGAAATCATTGATGTGGACCTTACAATCATCCCAATTTATGACCTTGAGAGAGTTTCCAGGCTGTGGCAGAGGTAGGGGAATCTCAGGCAGACCATGGTGAATTCCCTGAGCTGAGTTGCAGAAATAGAGCTGAAATTCCAGGAGGACTAAGTCAGCTGGGGTTTGCAGAACAGAGTTCTGGGAAAGACAGTGGCTTAGGCAGAGAGCCCAGAGATCTGCAGAGTGTGGCTGTCAAGTATTCCCCAGAGAACTGATCAGCAAGGGAACTACTCAAAGCCAAGCAAAGAATGAAGCACATGGATTAAAGCTAAGTGTCTGGTGCTTACATGGGCCCAGAAATAGCGCCTGTTCCTATGACACGGTTTATGGGACATTGAATCCATCACACTGAAAGGTCTCATCTCAATACTGGGGAATAATTATCTCTAGTCATAACACTGACCAGGCCCTGCCTGTCGAATCTTAAGACCCAAAAGGATCAAATTATTTTGAAGTAATGAAACTGTATCTCAGAACAAAGGTCAAGAATATTAGTGGGAATGCAAAACTATCCACAACTCAACGGGGTAAAATTTACCAATAAAAAATTACCAAGCTTGGCCCTGGCAAGTGTTTCTCAGTGGTTGGAGCATCAGCCCACATGCCAAAGGGTCTTGGGTTCAATTCCTGGTCAAGGGCGCATGCCTGGGTTGCAGTTTTGATCCCTAGCCCCAGTCAGGCATGTGGGGGAGGCAACAAATCAAAGTCTCTCTCTCACATTGATGTTTCTCTCCCTCTCTCTCCCTCCCTCTATCCCTCCTTCCCTCCTTCCAGTTCCTCTAAAAATCAATGGGAAAATATCCTCAGGTGAGGGTTAACAATAAACAAACAAACAAAAAAATTACCAACCTTGCAAAGAGACAGGAGAAAACAACCCATAATAAGGAGAAAAATCAATCAATTGTACCTTCTCAGACTGACATAGATGTTAAAATTGGAAGATAAGGCCCTAGCTGGTTTGGCTCGGTGGATAGAGCATCAGCCTGCAGATTCAAGGGTCTCGGGTTCGATTCTGGTCAAGTGCATGTACCTTGGTTGCGGGCACATCCCCAGTAGGGGGTGTGCAGGAGGCAGCTGATGGATGTTTCTCTCTCATGGATGTTTCTAACTCTCTATCCCTCTCCCTTCCTCTCTGTAAAAAATGAATAAAATATGTATTTTAAAAAAAATTGGAAGATAAGGATGTTAAAATGGTCATTGTACTTATATTTCATATGTTCACTATGTTAAGTACAGATAGGAAAGATTATTTAAAATCCACATTGAACTTCTAGAGATGAAAACTGCAATGTCTGAGATGAAAAATACAATGGAAATAATTATATCAAACACTAAATGAAATGTCAAACAAAAAAGAGTGCATAAGATATGATTTCATTTGTATATAAAATTTTAGAAAATTCAAACTAATTCATAGTGACAGGAAGCAGACCAGGGGTTACTTAGGTATGGGGGCAGTTAAGTGGCAAGGAGTGGTAGGGGGAGGGGAAGAGACATGAGGAGAACTTAAGCTTAAATATGTTCATTATATTGATTATGGGGATGGTTTTAAGAGTTCATATATGTCAAACATAAAAGTATACACTTTAAATATGTACAGTTTATTATATGTCAATTAGTGCTAAATAAAGCTATTAAAAATTATCTCCTAGTATAATATAGTTCAGCAAAGTTTCCAGATTTCTATCAACCAAAAAATAGCATTTTTCTATATCAGGTATAATGGATTAGAAAATATGATAACCTGGCTGGTGTGGCTCAGTGGTTGAGCATCAACCCAATAAGCAGGAGGTCATGGTTCAATTCCCAGTCAGGGCATATGCCCAGGTTGCCGGCTTGATTCCCTATAGGGAGCATACAGGAGGCAGTCAATCAACGATTCTCTCTCATCATTGATGTTTCTATCTCTCTCTCCCTCTACCTTCCTCTCTCTGAAATCAATAAAAACATATTTGGAAAAAAAAAGAAAATATGATAGCATTTACAAAATCAGCATTTAGGAATCCTATCTAATAAAAGAGAAACATGGTAATTAGCTGTAACTTCTCTACCCTTCCCATTGGCTAATCAGGGAGATATGCAAATTAACTGCCAACCAAGATGGTGGCTGGCAGCCAGGCAACTGATGTGAACAGGAGGCTTGCTTGCTCCAGTGATAGAGGAAGCCAACGTTCCCTGCCTGCCGCTGCTGGGCTCTGAGCTGCTCTCTAAGAAACATTGTTACAAATATAGAAGCTAAACAAAACCCCAGAAACCTGCTTTCAGTCAGCCGGGATCTCAGAGCTGGAGTCGCAACGAAGTTTCAAATACAGAAGGTAAACAAAGTCCAGAAATCTGCTTTCAGCAGCCGAGGTCTGACCTAAGCCAGCTCTCAGCTCCAGTGACAGCCATAGAAGATAAATAAATCCCAGAATTTAAAAAAAAAAAAAGGAAAAAAGGAGAGGCTGGGAGCTTTAGTCACCCACCAGCCTGAAAACGGCCCTCATCCCCTCACCCAGACTGGCCAGGCACCCCAGTGGGGTTCCCCACCCTGAAGAGGGTGTGACCAGCTGCAAACAGCCATCATCTCCTCATCCAGTCTGGCCAGGCACCCAAGTGGGACCCCCACCCTGATCCAGGACACCCTTTAGGGCAAACCAGCCGGCCCCCACCCGTGCACCAGGCCTCTATCCTATATAGTAAAATGGTAATATGCCTCCCAGCACCGGGATCAGCAGAACAGCGAGGCCTCCCAGCACCAGGATCAGCGGAGACGCGAGACCTCCCAGCACCAGGATCAGCGGAGCCATGAGACCTCCCAGCACCGGGATCAGCGGAGCCATGAGACCTCCCAGCACCGGGATCAGCAGAGCCACGAGGCCTCCTGGCCCCTGGAGCAGCGTGACAGGGGGCAGTGCCCAAACCCCCTGATTGCCCTGTGGCTCTGTGTGTGAAAGGGGAAGGCACCCTAAACCCCTGATCGGCCCTGCTCTACACCTGATAGGGGGGAACTCCCCAACCCCCTGATCGGCCCTGCTCTGTGTGTGACAGGGTGCGGTGCCCCAACCCCCCATGGGCCCTGCTCTGTGTGTGACAGGGTGGAGCCGCAACTTCCCATTGGCCCTGTCCTGAGTGTGACAGGGGGGAGCTCCCCAACCCCCTCCATGGTCCCTGCTCTGTGTGTGACAGGGTGGAGCTGCAACCTCCCCATCGGCCCTGCCCTGAGTGTGACAGGGGGGAGTGCCCCAACCCCCTGATTGGCCCTGCTCTGTGGGTGACAGGGGGCGGTGCCGCAACCTCCCCATCGACCCTGCCTTGAGTGTGACAGGGGGCGGTGGCCCAACCCCCCAATTGGCCCTACCCTGAGCGTGACTGAGGATGGCATCGCAACCTCCTGATCTGCCCTGCTCTGTGCATGACAGGGGGTGGCACCCCAACTCCCCAATCGGCCCTGCTCTGAGCCTGACCAGGAGCTGCAGGGCAGGCACCTAGGGATTGGGCCTGCCCTCTGCCACCCAGGAGTGGGCCTAAGCCAGCAGGTTGTTATCTCCCGAAGGGTCCCAGACTGTGAGAGGAAACAAGTGGGGCTGAGGGACACCCCTCCCCCCGCCACCCCCCACCAGTGCACAAATTTTTGTGCACCGGGCCTCTAGTTAACATTATAAAACACATGATACCAGCCCTTCCCAGGTATCTCAGTGGTTGGAGTATCAACCCATGAACTGAAGGGCCTAGGGTTCAACTCCCAATCAAGGGCACATGCCTGGGTTGCAGGTTCCATCCCTGGCCCCAGTTGGGGTGTGAGACACAAAGATGGTTTCTCAATCACTGCCTACATTTGGAAGATTTATTCAAACTCCATTCTATTCAAAAGGCAGCTTGAACTGCCTTCCTGCTCCCTGCTAGACAGTAAGTTCCTTGGTAGAGTCTCCGTGTAACCCCCACATGAAGTTACATGGTGGGTCGGAGTATGCTTGTTGAATAAATGATTCAGAAGTGGATGAGTCGTGTGTGGCATGAATGGAACCTGAGGCTGGGGCAGGCAACCCTGGACACGGGAAGAGAATAATGAGCACAGGGATGCGCTTACAGAGCGACCCAAATGGGATGGTCCGGTAAATCCAGGGTAAGATAACTGCAGATCCTAGCTTCACAGACTTAGTATTCAGTGAAAACGCTTTGCTCTGTACCACTACCGAACACATGGGCCAGGCCCCACCTCAGGATCTTCCATTTCTTTGCGATCTCTCTTCGTGTGCATGGGCTGTCAGGTTTTTTGAATTAGAGTAATAAGACATTTCTGAATCAACAGTCATCCAACAACCATTAATGACTCAAGAGGTCAATAGCACCTGGACTATTGTTCTATCCACATTTTCCAGACACGCATACTCCACAGAAATGCAATGCTAAGCTCTGGTTCAGGAGAATTTTCAGGAGAGTAACCAAAATACACCTTTAAACATTATATTATGGAAATAATAAAAGTCAAAGACACAAGCTTTGGAGTCCAACAGACTGGGTTCATTGGCCCTATTTGGCAGCTTTCGACTTAAGGAGCTGGAAGCAGTTACTAACCTCTTCATACCTTAGTATTCTCATCTGAAAAATGGGAATAATATAATGCTTGCCTTGCAGTGTTGTTTTGAGATTTCAGTGCGACCGTACAGACAAAACACCTACTTGGCGTCCAATTAATGGAAGCTGCTATTTTATCACTATGAATGGAACGAATGGAATAGAATAGAAATTGCTATTGGGGACATTGATCTAGAGGAGCTGAGAAAGCAGACCTGGGGGTGGGGGCGGGAGCGGGACTGTATAAAAAGGACTGTGCAGCGGAGCCTGGAGGGATGTCAGTGGAGTGGCTGTCCTGGTTCTGGAAGGCTGATGGCTCACAGCTCAAAAGCAAAGAGGATGCAGGATTGCAGGGTGTGGATGGCAAGTTAGCCAAGGAGCACTTGGAAGAGATTTCTCTTTGATGTAGCAGGCTGATCTGACGCCAACTGGACCAGCTTTCAACCCTCAGAGGGCAAAGGAACACGAGAACCCAGTGATACAAGACAAACAAATGCTATTAGCTTTTACAACCAAAATATGAACTAGCCTTACAGGCAAGTTTTGAGTTCTTCCTGATTGCATCAGCCCTCAAGTGATCTCCACTGTGATCCATGGGTTTTCCTCTACTGTTCGCAGCAAAGGAGATCCTGCTGGGGACCTAAACTAAGTCCGAGGAAGGTCTCACTTTACACAATAAGGATATTTCTGGAAGTTATTACGTGAGAGGGAGTTTTGCTGAGTACACTTTTCAGTGTAGTCTGTGTAGTCTGATTCCTTTTACAGTGCAAACCACCACCCACAATGTTTGTTTGCCATACGTGTACTTTTGACCCTCAGTGGGTCTGTCTCTAAAATGCCCTCCCTGGGCATTACATGGCTTTTACCCAGATCCCAAACTAGAAACTGGACCGTTGTTACAGGGCGCTCTTTAAGGAATTTACAGTGAGAAGAGACAGGATAGGCATTCGAAAGAAAAGGCTTAAGAATGTCTTTTAAAAGTTTTTCCTTCCGCCCTAACCGGTTTGGCTCAGTGGATAGAGCATCGGCCTGTGGACTGAAGGGTCCTGGTTTGATTCTGGTCAAGGGCATGTACCTTGGTTGCGGGCACTTCCCTAGTAGGAAATGTGCAGGAGGCAGCTGATCGATGTTTCTCTCTCACCGATGTTTCTAACTCTCTATTCCTCTCCCTTCCTCTCTGTAAAAAAATCAATAAAATATATATTTTTTTAAAAAAGTTTTTCCTTCCTTGGCCGGTGTGCGAAGTGGTTAGAGCATTAGCCTGTGGACTGAAGGGTCTCGGGTTTGATTCCCGGTCAAGGGCACGTACCTCAATTGAATGTTTCTCTCTCTCTCTCTCTCTCTCTCTCTCTCTCTCTCTCTCTCTCCCTCCCTTACCCGCTCAATTAAAAATTAATGGGCCCAGCCCCAGGCAGTTTGGCTCAGTGAATAGAGCATCGGCCTATGGACTGAAGGGTCTTGAGTTGGATTCCCAGCAAAGGCACATACCTAGGTTGCAGGCTCCTCCCTGGCCCCAGCCCTCGTCAGTACTTGTTCAGGAGGCAACCAATGAATATGTCTCATATCGATATTTCTCTTTGTCTTTCCATCTCTTTTCCATTCTCTCCAAAAATCAATGGAAAAATATCCTCAGGAGAGGATTAATAATGGGCCCAGCCAGTATGGCTCAGTGGTTGAGTATTGACCCATGAATCAGTAAGTCACTGGTTCAATTCCTGGTCAGGGCATATGCCCAGGTTGTGGGCTTTATCTCCAGTAGGGGGTGTGCACGAGGCAGTTGATCAATGATTCTCTCTAATCATTAATGTTTCTATCTCTCCCTCTCCCTTCGTCTCTCTCTAAAATCAATAAAAACACATTTTTTGGTAATTAATGGGGAAAAATCCTGGGGTGAGGATTAATATTTTTAAAAAAGTTTTTCCTGGAGGATATACGTATATCCTGAAATCCCGCCAAAAGGATTTAAAACAGCACAAAACAGCCCAACCGGCGTGGCTTAGTGGTTGAGTGTTGACCATAAACCAAGAAGTCACCGTTCAATTCCAGGTCAATGCACATGCCCAGGTTGCAGGCTCAATCCCCAGTCGGGGGTGTGCAGGGGGCAGTTGATCAATGATTCTCTCTCATCATTGATGTTCCTATCTCTCTCTCCCTTACCCTTCCTCTCTGGAATCAATGAAAATATATTTTAAAAAATAAAACAGCACAAAATAAAAACACAACAGTTCCAGGACCTACAACATGGCCAACAGAGCTGATGCAAACTCTTTACTCAGCACAGCAAGAAGGTACAGAAATATAGCTGAGGTCACAAACAAGGATTAAAATCCCAGGTGCCATGAGCACAGAGGGCACTGAAGGTCAGAGCAATGAGCAGTGAGATGAGTCTGGGCACCTGGCGTGGTTGCCAGAACTGGAGACAGGCCCGGTGCCAGGAGCCTGGATTTTCCTACCCCTCAGGAGAGGAGGCCATAGGCCTGACACAAAGTGGGATGTGAGACACCTGGGAAGGCAGCTGCACCATAGTAAGCCAGGGACTGGAGACACTGGCAATGGCCCAGGGAAATAGGAAGGAGCTTGTCCCCAAGCCCGAAGACAAACATAAAAATTGGTCCTGGGCTGGTGACACCTGGTAACCTCTGGACACGTGGCAGAAGCAAATGCAAAGTGCTCTGAATCTCTGTGATACAAGCTCACGTTCCAGAAGGACTTGACCGTCACACAGGGCTTTCCCAGGCGGAGAGAAGGAGTGGTCGCTCTCAAAGGCTGAATCCTTGTCCAGGCAGAGAAAAGAGCTGGGCCCAAACCCAGTACTTCCCATCTGTAGTCCTGCCTCTCGCCGATGGGTTCCCAGGGCACCCCGGGAAGTGGGCAAGCTGGTACTGTAGGCCTCCTGGGATCAGACACAGGTGCAAAGGTGCCTCACTTAGAATGAATGCCAGTCATCTCCTGGACATCACCTCCTCCCCCTCACCTCCATGCTGCTCAGCTGAGAAGGGAGCGTGAGAAGAGGGGACGTCTAGTGGGGATTGGAGGGGCACTGGAGTCTCTGGTTGACAAAAATCAGAAGCTGTTCCCATGAAGTGGGAGTCTCTTTCTTGAAAGCCACTTGAACTTTGTCACCCCAATCAAGCTTATCTCTTCTTGTGTTTGCTTAGCTCACGGGTGGGAAATGTCATTCCCCTCTCCTCATTTTATGGAACACTGTTCACAAGTGATAAATTTTGAAACGGCCACTAACCTCCTTGGCCTCAAAACTCACACACAAGAAACCTGACCCAAAGGAGGCTAGTGGGGGTTGCCTGAGGGAGGATTGCACTGTCTAGGACCTGGGGGCAGGGGGCAGCGGGGGGGGGGGGCAGGATTCTTGCCTTGTGACTGCCAGCTTGGTCTACCTGCCTGTCCAACTGTCAGGCTTCCATTTGCAGCGGGAGCTGTCAGCTCTTCACCGACTGTGCCAGACCCCTGACCAGGCCGCGTGCATCTGCCCAGGCATTGCCTGGAGAAGAAGTACAGGCAGTCACAGGCCCCGCTTTTCCTCAGACCCCGGGAAAGGAGTATCCGATGGCTCCAGGCTTCCTAGAGGCCTCTGGGATGGGTGCTGACTCTTCCTAAGGAGAAACTTTCTCGACCCTCCTTCCCAATCTCCACCTTAGAGCCCAGTTAGCAGCACGGGGGGTGTCACCTGACATCTGTGGTCATGGGAGAGGGTCTGATGTGGCGTTTATATGCCAGGTGTAAACCAAAATGAATCTTAGGCTGTAATAAAGAGTAAAAAGCATTTCTTTCAGCAAAAAGGGGCAGCAGCCAGGAAACACAGATTCAAATAGCACCCTAGGTTGTGTTCCACCACAACCAAGTGGAAAGTTCCCAGCCAGGTTCTCAATCTCCCGGCTGCCCAGCCCCAGTGATTCCGTGGTTTGAGAGTGTGTGCCCACCGGGCTACTCCATATCTCTCTCTGTCTCTTCTCTTCCTTTTACGGGAAGAGCTATGGCATCGTTATGCTTTGACGGCCTTATTTATTGGCCCATCATTAATTGGACATCTCTCAAGTGCCAGGTATGGGAATCCCAAAGAAGAAGTGCTGTGAAAGAGGATACATAGAGAAGTAATCCCAGTAGGAATTAGGATATAGGTGTTCGCCAAGTGCTCTACGGGTCCAGAGGAGTCCCAGAGGAGGTGACCAGGTGAAGGGAAAGACGGGCGCAGAGAGCAGAGTGAGAGCGAGCACAGGGCATGGGCGGCCCTGACGCGTCCAGTCGGCTCAGCAGGTACTGCCTTCTTTCTCTCCACTACCCTTTAGCTGCCTAATAAAATGCATCTCAGTTGCCACACAGCTGGTTTAAAGGCTTAAACCTTCCCTTTAGTATGTAGTGTTTTAACCATCTAAAAAGGAGACCGATGCCCTAGCCAGTTTGACTCAGTGGATAGAGCGTCAGCCTGAGGATCAAAGGGTCCCAGGTTCAAATCTGATCAAGGGCATGTACCTCAGATGCAGGCTCAATCCTCAGCCCTTGTCAGGGCACATGGGAGAGGCAACCAATCGATGTGTCTCACATCCATGTTTTTCTCTCTATCTCCCCCCGCCCCTCCTTCCACTCTCTCTAAAAAAAATCAATGGAAAAATATCCTTGGGTGAGGATTGAAAAAAAAAAGGAGGCTGATTTGGACTGTGGAGGAGCCTGTCGAGGAGGCATTCCCTCTAATACAAAATAGCTCCAGGGGCTGATGACATCTTTGTAAAAATTAAGTCTCTGGGAAGAGATCAAAAGGTTATGTAAATAAGGTGAGGTTTTGAGTTTAAAAGGATTATTTAGTATTTCCCTGTTTGTCTAGATCTAGATACACACAAGTATATACACACACACAAACATGTATGTGTAGCTTTGTATACACACACACACACACATATATACACACACATTTCATGGGTGAGGAGCACCTTAAAGGCTGCAGGACCATAGGGCTTTGCATTTGATTGACACCCGTTAATGTTTGCTGAATTAGAGCAAATCTCTGCTGTGCCCCTCCTGTGTGTTTTTTATCGTTGACCATTGCTCTCGAGTTAATATTTGAACCTGGCCATAAAGGAGGTGACAGATGCTGACCTATGGCCAACACTCAAAGGGGAAATAACCTCTTATAAATCAGCCCACACTGGCCAGCCCCACCAGCAGAGCTGCCGACCAGCTGTGGAGGGAGCCTCATCGCCACCATGAATTTCTCCGGCAAGTACCAGCTGCAGAGCCAGGAAAACTTTGAGCCCTTCATGAAGGCAATTGGTGAGTGCTGACCCGGGCACGGAGCCGGCGGTCATGGCAATCAGTGTCTGAGCTGGCAGGGGGTGGCCGGTCACAGATGCAGGCTGGATGCTGGGATGGGAGGAGAGGCTCGGGCTTTCTGCAGACCAGGGCCCTGTGGTGCGTGTTCCTTTTGCAGTCACTGGCAGCTTGTGCTGGCCCTCGCTGAACGTGGCCACCCACAGGCAAGTGCAAGGAGCACTGAACGAGTGTCTGATTTGGATTGAAGCCACCTCTGCTAGTAACTCACTGTGTGACCTTGTTCATTCATTCATTCATTCATTCATCCAGCCATTCATTCTCCTGGCGTTGATTCAAGCCCACGCATATTCTAAGCACCGTGCTGGACAGATACAAGGGAACCTGACATTGAGCCCCATTTCCAAAGTCACAGTTTAGCGAGGGAAAGGAGACGAAATAAATACAATAAAGAATCTCCTAATGTGTTCTGAGCGTTGACTCAGTGCCAGGCACTGTGCCAAGCCCTTGATAGGCAATATCCCATTGAATCCTCAATGAAAGAACTCTGAGTCGGGTACTATAATTTTTCCCATTTTACAGTCAAAGCAACTGAGACCTTAAAAGGTTAAGTAATCCCAACCAAGGTCACTCAGGTAGGGAGTGTTTGCACCAGGAATTGAAGCAGGCACTGGCTCCCAGAGTCCCCACTTTCACCTGCTGTGTCCCCCAGAGGATTGTGCAGGAGGATGTGGTGCTCATGGGAGGGCAAGGAGAGGAGGTTTGATGTGATGAAGGTGAGCCTTGGCTAACCTTGGAAGATGAGCAGGTGTCTACTAGGGGACTGGAAAAGGGGATGGTACTCCCGGTAGAGGAAACCTTATAAGCAAAGGGGCCATGTGACAAGGAAGGGTGCCAAGAGGGAGAAGGGTGGAAAAGACAGCAAAGACAGAGGGAGGAGGGACTTCAGGGCCAGCAGAGAGCTTGGATCTACTGTCATGCCACCTCTCTGTGGCTCACATCCCTCACCTGTGCAACAGGACACTATCAATGCACGTGGGTTTGTAAACCTCAATTCTTATGACACCACAGACATGCTCTGAAATTTGTGAAGCTCTGTCCCAGGGCAAGGGACTCCTGATACCTCCTCTTCGAGAGCCTTGCCAGCAGAGGTTGAGATAGGGCTGGGTGGACAGATGTCGACCAGGACAGGCCCAGTTGGTGCATGTTGCTCTGGCATCATAGCACCCCAACCCCACGTCTCACTCTCAAGAGTGACCTGGCCTGGAAGGTAAACTGTATCAGCCAACTTGAGTGTGAAGGATGAAATGCTTATGCTCAAAGAGCAAATTCTCTGGGTGTTAAAGGAGGAAGAGTGAGGAAGGAGAGTGAGCAAGAACCAGGTGCTCATGACGGGAGAGGTCTTCAGCCCTAGCCAGTTTGGCTCAGTGGATAGAGCATCGGCCTGCAGACCAAAGGGTCCCAGGTTCGATTACAGTTGGGGGCACGTACCTTGGTTGTAGACTCCTCCCCAGTCAGGGAGCATGCAGGAGGCAACCAATTGATGTGTTTCTCTCACATTGATGTTTCTCTCTGTCTTTCCCTCTCTCTTCCACTCTCTCTAAAAAATCCTCTGGTGAGGATTAAAAAAAAAAAAAAAAAAAAAGACAGGAGAGGTCTTCAGGCCAGAGGAGTGTCTTCTTTATGAACCAACTGACAAGATGGTGAGCCAGCCAGGGAAGGTCAAGTCGGGCCACTGACCTTTCCTTTCAAAGGTCAAGGCCCATGTTACTCATAGGACTCCATGCCTGTGGCCTCCAGGGAGTCACAGCACCTCCCTCTCCCCCTCCGTACTACAAACTTTCTCTGTGGCCACTGCCTGGCAACTCCAACCTCTGCCCATCTCTAAACCTCAGATGGTTTCCACCAGGTCTGCCTGACGACCTCATCCAGAAGGGGAAGGACATCAAGGGAGTGTCGGAAGTCGTGCAGAATGGGAAGCACTTCAAGCTCACCGTCACCACCGGGTCCAAAGTGATCCAGAACGAGTTCACCTTGGGGGAGGAGTGCGAGCTGGAGACCATGACTGGGGAGAAGGTCAAGGTAGGAGATGCCCCTCCAGCCGCACTCCGCTTCTGGAACTTTTCTTGGAGCTTGGTCCCAGGGCTTCCTCCCTTAAGGGTCACACCTCACAATTCCCACCATGGATGCCCTATCGCTGAACTTACTTCTGGGGCGAGAAGCAGAAGGACAAAGTCAACGCTTGGGGAAGAAGCTCTTAGGGAAAACTTCCCTAAGGACTGATGATGGGGTGGGCTGGCCCAAGAATCCGAGCTCTCCCAATGCGGAGGAACTGGTGGAACGATGCCTACAGCCAGGGACTAAGTCCCAGGTTCTTCCAGGCCCAACAGTGGGCAAGTGGGGGTCAGTGAAAAACCTTTCACAGAGCCTGGGTCTCCTTGAGTCCAAATTAAACGGGCTTTGCTGGGCTTCGAGCCAGTGGTCCTGGGGAGAAGCTTCCTGGAGGAGGTACTGGCAACCCAGAATGCCAAACCTTCAAGGGTGATCCCCAAGCTCCCAACCTCAGCTATGTCATCTGTAAAACAGGCACCATCACCCTTCCCAGACTGAAGGCAGGGCCACATCCCTCCCGCTGGGCTGTGGCTCAGGTGTGTAATGAGCGCTGGGTGCGGGCTGTGTGAGCGTCAGCAGGCGCTGGCATGGAGATCCAGGCACTGGGGTACCCACCACCAGGAGCCTCTCTTCCTTCCTTAGAAACTCCATCCACCCCAGCACGGCCAGCACCGCTGAGCAGCCCCCTCCATTCCTTCCCTCCAGACAATTTCGTGCATTGGGCTCAGCACGTTGATATTTTTACCTCTTCTGATCAGTCTTTATTTCTGCTTCTCCAGATGCAACACTACAGGTCAGGAAATCTGTGATAAAATTTAGGAGGAAAAATCCTTTCTATGTGCCCATAGGAAGGGGCGCGTGGTCATGTGTTTTACCACAGACCTTTTCTGATTGTCCATTTTTGAGGAAAATTTTTAACCTTGGCTGGTGTCTTCTGCTCCCTGTTTCCTCTTCCTGGGCTTCTCTTGCCTCTCCCTGGATGCATAAAGCTTGAGAAGGAGACCCCAATAAGAATGACAAGCATGCTGGAATGTGCTCTCCCAACTGGCCAGTTCTTAAATCTTGCTACCACCTCCCTCTATTAGCTTGGAGAATTGAGATCTTACTCAAGTTTACCTTAGTGTTTTGAGCCAGTTAAGTGTTGTGTTGCTGATTTCTAGATCACCTAGCATAAATTTTAAAAGTCTGGCTAAAGATACCCTGACAGTTTCTTCTAGCGATTTTCTTTTAAGTAAATTTTGTAATGTTTTTATTGATTTCAGAGAGAGGCAGGGAGACGGAGAGAGAGATAGAGATAGAAACATTAATGATGAGAGAGAATCATTGACTGGCTGCCTCCTGCACGCTCCCCACTAGGGATCAAGCCCGCAACCCAGGCCTGTGCCCTGACCAGGAATGGAAAGGTGACCTCCTGGTTCATAGGTCGACGCTCAACTGCTGAGCCACATCAGCCAGGGCTTCTTTTAGTTTTTAAATACAATTCACTTCTATTAGGAGTCAGAGAGCTGGGAGATTGGCCTTCTATGAAGAGGAGTGGTGGGTTGTTGTCAGCAGAGACCCATGCCGGGGACCCAACCTCATTAGCAAAGGCCTTGCTCCCTGCCAGACCCTTCCTCACGGGCCATCTCTTCTGTCCCTTGCAGGCAGTGGTGCAGCTGGAAGGTGAGAATAAACTGGTGACATCTTTCAAAGGCATCAAGTCCGTGACGGAACTCAATGGAGACACAGTCGTCCACGTAAGTTGCCACTCTGAGCTGTGACTCCCAGTGCTTGAGGGGAGAAGTGCGGGGCCGAGTGAGGAGCCGCCTTTCCCCCCACCTTTGCAGCTGTTTGTCTCTGCTGCCACCTCCTAAGGACCCACTATGTATATCAATATGTGTGGCAATTGACACACATATCTGCAATCTTCCCAGCAAAGCTGCGTTTTCTAAATGGGGACACTGAGGCAGCAAATAGCGAGGAAAGGCAGAGCTAGGGTTCCTCTCAGTGGGGTCTGTCTCATAGGGCTGCCACCCACAGTTGCAGCACAGCACACCTTTGGGGGAACCACTCCCCTTACAGACAGGTTAGATTTACATACTTATTGCAATTGTGCAGTGTCTGCCAGTCAGGAGTGTTAGTCTAGGAGTTCAGTGCATTAGGGTAGCTTTCCAACAGATCAGTGAGGAAGGGGCACCCTTTTCTAATTCACCAGACTCCATATGTGCGGGCAGCGGCCCCAGCTGGGGCTTCCCCACTCGCCCTGGGCTCCTTCGGGCTGTCCTTCCACCACCACATTCCTGGTCCAGATTCGCCACTCCAGCCTCCCCACTTCCTTCTCTCCTCCTTGCCCTACCCTTCCTTCACCAAACCTAAGTAAGATGGGGCAGGAGAGGTCTCGGTAGGAGGAGACCGGGGTCATGGAGAGCCACCAGCACAGCCCACCCTCCTCAGTCTCCACGGGGATTTGGCCTCGGGACACGCTCCCGGGCCAGAGGGCAGGAATCCACTCATCGCCGCCTGTGTGCCTCTGATTCACAGAGCAGCCCTTCCACTGACACAGAACCCACACGTGAGGCAGGCTTTGTTTGACCAAAAGTTGGTCCTTTTGTTGCTTTTTCTGTTGTATGACAGTGCCATGATCATTAGCCAGAGCCCTTCTCTTCCGCCTCCACGCTAACCAAGCAGCCACAAAGACTTCTACGTGCCCTACAAGCCCAGGGCAGTCCACAAATGCCTTTGCCCATTCGGCATTAATAAGGAGAATCCTATTCATGGCAGTTTTATGGCAGCTTACGAATCTGGCACACTGCCGTGGTGGGTGCCACGTCATCCTTGGCGCCTGGCTGCCAGCCACATCTGTCTCCGACCCAGTGCACCAGTGCAGTGTCTCTCCATCAATGATGTCTCCTGACTCTTCCTTGCCCCAGACTGTACTTCAGGGAGTAACAGCCGGCAGGATGCTGCTCAAGGGGTCTGTCCCCACTCAGTCCAAGTGGAAAAATCCCTCAACTTGGGAGAGTGTGAGAGTCAACCATGAAATATGCGGTCCCAGCCCCCACCTGGGCACATTCACAGCAGCTCAGGGAGGCACCAGCAGGGGAGCAGGAGAGGATCAGTCCTGGGCTTAGCCTTGACCATTGTGCTTCAACACTCTCCATCTCTTCTAGCCCTCACATCTCCAGTGAAGGAGGCAGGATGAGGGGTTTAATAGACAGGTTGACCTGTCCAAGGTCTTGGACAATGAGTTGTAGAACCAAGGTTCAAACCCAAGTCTTTCCATTCCATTCCATTGCTGCAGAAACTAAGAGACTCCTTTTTAATGCTAATGACATTGCCACAGTCTTGTACAAGAGCATTAGTGGGAGGATGGGGTGGGGGTAAAGGGCACATGCCTCAAAAACTCAAAAACTGATAAGCCCAAGAAATCCAGGGGTTTCGCAGTTTTGGAGGAAATTAGGCCCTACCTGCTATGTTCCAGGCTGGGTGCCTCCGTGTTTCCATATACGTGTGTCCTTGCTACTCAACATGTGTTTGGTACATATTAGGCACTCAATCAAACTTTGAGAAATGGGATTGGACAAAACTGGTTTTGATGGTCACGCTCTAACAGTCATCAATGTAGAAAAGACTTCAGTAAGAGCCAGGATAACTCTCCACATGAGGAAGGAAAGTGACAAAAAGTTGGCCTGGGATTTTAGAAAAGATTGCCAACCCTTTCTCTGATCCTATAAAAAAACAGAGGACTCCTTGGGCTGTTACACATGATAGCATATTTACAGCTGATTTGATGACTTAGTCATCTTTTACAATTCAACATCAGATGGTTAGAGAGGTTAGATTGCATGCTTAATACAATTTTGCAATCATACTTATTGCATGATTTCTTTTCTGACTTTCAGACCATGACATTGGGTGACATTGTCTTCAAGAGAATCAGCAAGAGAGTTTAGACATCTGCACTTCATATTCTCTCACTGTGTAAAATTAATGTAATAAAGTTAACTTTGTTAAAAAAAAAATGTCTTTGCTTCTTGGTGGCCTCTCATGGATGCTGTTATTGACATCAGTAAGCACTGACTACCTATATTTTCATAAACTTTGATAACCTGCACATTCCATCCTCATGGGGTCAGATCTGAAGCAGACCCCAGGCTGCCCACTTGGGGGATGCCACAAGGAACATGAAATGTGGCTGGATTTGTAGAACAGCCCTAAATGACCTTTCCTAGGAGTTGGGGCAAATGGATATGCGGTGTGCTGGCCCAAAGGGAAAGGTGGGTCCCTGTGGGGACAGAGAGTGTGGCCACAGCGGCCTCACCCACCAGTGGACATGCACAGAAAGAGCAGGCGCTGGCCCACCAACGAACAATTCCCCTCCTGGGGGAGGGCTGAGTGAGGAGCTTAGCAAGGGGTGCCAGAGTAAACAGAGGAAGCTCAGAAGGAAAGTCCCTACATGCAATGAGCAGAGGCAGAATGTGGGAGAAGAATGATTTCTCTGAACAGTACCAGGCTCTGGTAGTTGTTATGGGTTAAGCTGCATCTCCCCCAGATTTGCATGTTTAAGTCCTAACCCTCATTACCTCCAGAATGTGACCTTATTTCAAAATAGGGCCATTGCAGATGCAGTGAGTCAAGTTAACGTGAGGTCACACTGGAGTAGGGTGGGCCTAGCCCAATACGCTGGCATCCTTAGTAAAAGGGGGAATTTGGACAGAGACACCTCACAGGGAGCACACAGCGTGAAGTCAGGAGGTGTGCTGTCCCACGCTCAGGACCCACCAGAAGCTGGAGCCGGGCCTGGAGCAGGTCCTTCCCTGGAGCCCTCAGAGGCAGCGCGGCCCTGCCAGCACCTTGCTCTCAGATGTCTGGCCTCCAGACACCCTGCTGTGCTGTAAGCCGCCCAGTCTGTAGCAGTTTGTTATGGCAGCCCCGGCAAAGTCACAGTGTCCATTCCCCAACTTCAAAGAGCTGCCATCCTCGGCATTTCCATCTTCTTCACACCTCCCAGCTCCCAGAACTTGCCCAGCTCCCAGAAAGCTCAACAAAGAAGCTATTTGGGGAAAATCCAGTTTTCCTCTTCTGTTTGCACACGGAACACTTTAGTCTTTTTTTTATTTTTATTTTTTTGTTTTTCATTTCTTTTTTTTTTTACAGTATTATTGAGTATTTTTTATTTTTATTTATTTTTTTAATAACTCTTTATTGTTGAAAGTATTACATATGTCCCCCTTTTTCCCCCATTGACCTCCTCCAGCCCGCCCTCCCACCTCCTGCCCCAGGCCTTCAGCACCTAATTGGGTTGTGCATATATGCATACAAGGTCTTTGGTTGATTACCTCCTTCCCACCCATCTTCCCTCTGAGATCCCACACTCTGTTTCATGCTTCTATGTCTCTGGATCCACTCTGTTCATCAGTTTATTTTGTTACTTAGATTCCACATATGAGTCCAAATATGTGATAGTTGTCTTTCTCTGACTGACTTATTTCTCTGAGCATGGTACTCTCCAGGTCTCTCCATGCTGTTTCAAAGGGTAAGAGATTCTTCTTTTTTACTGCTGCATAGTATTCCATGGTATCAATGTGCCACAGCTTTTTTATTCACTCATCTACTGATGGGCATTTGGGCTGTTTTCAGACCTTAGCTATTGTAAATTGTACGGCTATGTACATAGGGGCGCATATATTCTTTCTGATTGGTGCTTCAGGTTTCTTAGTATATATTTCTAAACGTGGGATCACCGGGTCAAAGGGCAGTTCCATATTTAATTTTTTGAGGACACTCCATCCTGTTTTCCATAATGGCTGCACCAGTCTGCATTCCCACCAGCAGCAGAACACTTTATTCTGATATTTCTGATCACCCAATGTGTGTGTGTGTAGGACACCAGCTGGGTGTGCCACAATTTAACTCAGTTCTGACACTGTCTACCTGGAGATAGTGTCAGATCCCACAGGTTAAGGGCTCAGTCCTGTGAGACCGCCACCCTCCCACACAGGTTAGAGCCCAACTTGGCTGGAAATGACCTCCTCCATTTTGGATCTGATTATTTGCTAGAATAGCTCACAGAACTCAGGGACACACTCACATGCATCTGTTTATTAAAGGATATGATAAAAAAAAATACAGGTGAACAGGTGGATGAAGACACACAGGGAGGTCTGGGAGGGTCTGAGCACAGGAGCCTCTGACCCTGAGGAGTTGGGGTTGTCACTCCCCCAGAACATAAATGTGTTCACCGTCCTGAAAGCTCAGAACCCCATACTATTGGGGTCCATGGAGGATGCCTGGTGTAGGCATGATCTAGTATTAACCCCTTTTCTAGCCCCTTTTCCTCTCTGAAGAAGTGGGAGGTGGAGCTGAAAATGACAACCTTGGTCTTTCTAACTGCTTCCTTTTTCTGGGGACCAGACCCACCCGGGAGCCACCTGGGAGCCACCCAGGAGCCCTCCCCAAGTTCCCTCATGGGAACAAAAGAGGATCCTTATGTTCTTATGACTTGAGAATTAGGAGGGTTCCAGGAGCCCTGTTTCGGGGACTGAGGATGAAGACCAAATGCGTATTTCTTATTATAAATTACAATACCTTAATCAATGAATGAATTAACAAATGAATCTGTCACATTTCAACTTCTAGATTTGAAACCCAATTACTTGTTACTTAGATTATTTCACAGTCAACCTAAGGCATCTCCCTTCCTCCCTCCCTTTCTCTCTCTCTCTCTCTCTCTCTCTCTCTCTCTCTCTCTCTCTCTCTTTCTCTCTCTCTCTCTCTCTCCTGCAAGCCTCCACCCTGCTCATAGCCATCTTCCTCATAAACAGAGCTGATCCTATACTTCCTGGTTCATTGCCCAGCACATAAGGGTCAAACTCCTAAACCTGCATTCAAGTCTCTGTACCAGGGGTCAGTCATCTCTGTAAAAACCTAGAAAGAGAACACTGTCCGTCACCATCCTCAGTTATGCTGGCAGCACAGAAACAGCCACAGACAGTGCACAAATGGGCGTAGTTATGTTTCATAAGACTTGACTTATGGACGCTGAAATGTGAATTCCATATCGTTTTTATGTTGTAAAGTAATCATCTTCTTTTGTGTGTTTTTAATCATTTAAACATGTGAAAACCATTCTTAGCTCATACATTGTACAGAAGCAGGCGGCAGCCACCTCTGAGCCATGGACGGGAGCTTGCCGACCCTTGTCCCATCGTAGCTGCCCCGCCTTACCTAGCGTCGCTCCCTTTCCTCTAACATGCACACCAGCCAAGCCACACAACCTCTCGGTCCCCTGGTGATTGAAGTGCCACCTCCTGCAGGAAAGCGTCCTGCCCTGCACATCGGCATTTGATCTGCACCATTCTTGTGGAATGAAGTTCCTCCTGCCTTCCCCTATAGCAGCGGTTCTCAACCTGTGGGTCGCAACCCTTTGGGGGTCGAACGACCCTTTCACAGACCTTTCCTAAGACCATCGGAAAACACATATATAATTACATATTGTTTTTGTGATTCATCACTATGCTTTAATTATGTTCAATTTGTAACAATGAAAATACATCCTGCACATCAGATATTTACATGACGATTCATAACAGTAGCAAAATTACAGTTATGAAGGAGCAACGAAAATAATTTTATGGTTGGGGGTCACCACAACATGAGGAACTGTATTAAAGGGTCGCGGCATTAGGAAGGTTGAGAACCACTGCCCTATAGTGTTCTCCATGCCTGTGCCTTCCTTCTCCCACAGGGACTAGGGTCTTGGGAAAAGGGGAAAGCAATCTTTCAGGAGCTAAGGCAGACTTAAGGAAAGAGCTTCAAAGCTTCAATAAGGACTCAGGGTTGGGAGATACAAAAAAAAAAAAAAAAAATCCAAAGAACCAACGGCATACTACAACATACCACTCACAAAAATAAATTCCAGATGAACTAAAGAGCTAAATGAATAAATGTGAAATATTAGAAATAGACATGATGATAGGTAAGTAACTTGAGTTGTAGAAGACCTTCTTAAGCACAGTGCAAAAACCATGAAGAAAAAGGTTAATTCATTTTACTACCTCAAGCATTTTCAATTTTATATGAAAAAAGGCACTGTAAACACAATTTCAAAAAAAAAAAAAAGCAACCACGTGGGAGAAAATATCTGTGGCTTATGTAACCGAGGTTAATAGACGGGATATAAAAACCTCCCCAAATTAATAAGACCAACAAGTCAATGGCAAGGTGGGCTGAGGACATTCATGAGGAATTCACAATATGAGATACGCTTAGTGTCACAGTAATCAGGAAGGGGGAATGTAAGATGAGATATCATTTTACAAATCAAACTAGCAAAAAGTAAAATGATTGGTCGCATCCGGTGTTTGCAAGGGGGTGAAGCGAGGAAACTCGTGCGGCCCATATGGAATACCGTTTAACGGTATTCATTACTTTTTCTCAGCGTGACTTCCCTAGCACCGAGCAATGCCACTGCTGTGTATGTCCCAGAGAAATGCTGAAACGTGCACAAAGCAGCATATAAGGCTGCAACACCAAAAACGGAAAACAAATTCCCATCAGTAAGAAAAGGTTAAATCAACTGTGGAACAGCCATGCTCTGAAATAACCTCTGGTAGATGAATTGGACAAGGCAGAGCTATATGGACTGATATAGAACTACCTCTAAGACAGTGGTTCTCAACTTTCTGGCCCTTTAAATACAGTTCCTCATGTTGTGACCCAACCATAAAATTATTTTCCTTGCTACTTATAACTGTAATGTTGCTACTGTTATGAAGTGTAATGTAAATATCTGATATGCAGAATGGTCTTAGGCGACCCCTGTGAAAGGGTCACTCGACCGCCAAAGGGGTCGCAACCCACAGGTTGAGAACCACTGCTCTAAGACAAAGCTTAATCTTTTTTATTTAAAAAAGCAAGTTTTAGAACAATATTAACAGTATAATATCATTCATGTAAATTTTGTTAAAATGTGAAACAAAATTATCTATTTATATAGAGATACAGGGTGTGTGTGTGTATGTGTGTGTGTGTGTGTGTGTGTGAGATAATGGGTGGTTATATAATAGCCATTATCCTACAGTGGGAACAGGAATTGGTTGGGAGGTCAAGAGAGCTTTCTGCATTATTTATATTGTTTGAATCTTTTCCAAGGAAGTAATTTTGTGGAACTATTTTTTTTAATGAGCAATGATTTTTTTTAAAAAAGCAGATGGTGTAAAGTAAAAATATTGAGCTTCAAGATATTGTTCAACTAATCTATGATTTTCTATCTCAGTTTTCTCATCTGTAAAATGGGCAATACGATATCTTCTCTCTTTTATAAGGAGCCTATGAAACAATGCAAATACCATCCACGTGAAACATGTGATTATTGCCACTTGGATTCCTCAGGGAACTGCAGTGGGTTTGACATTCAGACCACGAGCAGAAGCTCTATTATGCCCAGAGGAACATCGGTGAGTGGATGAAGGGGCACAGAGAGGAAAAGCAGTTTGCCTGGGACTCCCCAGCTGATAAATGGTGAAGCTGAGGTCCTTGGACTCTCGAAACACAGGAGGAGCGAAGTAGTAGAACCAAGACCTCAGCCAGGCCTCTAGGGAGCTGAACAAACCCCCAGTCTCCTCCCTAATTGGGAACACGCCGGGTTTAGAAGGGGATTGTTTGTATGTTTTCGCCTGAAAAGGAGAATACATTTTAAATGCTGAACTTCGATCTTGTACAGGTGCCCGAAGCCTGCTTTGAGTAAATTGAGTAAACAGCTGTTGGTTGTATCAGCTATTTTTCTCTTCTGATCCTTCTGCCTTCTCGGTCCGGCTGTGCTGTGTACATTCCACCAACAGAGGGCGCTCCTTCTCAAAGCCAATTGATGTGAGAAGAGCCAGTTTGGGTGTACATAGCCATACAAAAGTAGACATTTCTGTGTGGCTTCTTCTTCTTTTTTAAAAAATATATTTTTATTTCAGAGAGGAAGGGCGAGGGAGGGAGAGATAGAAACATCAATGATGAGAGAGAATCATTGATTGGCTGCCTCCTGCACACTCCACACTAGGGATCAAGCCCACAACCCTGGCATGTGTCCTGACCAGGAATAGAACCGTGACCTCCTGGTTCATAGGTCAATGTCCAACCACTGAGCCACGTTGGCCTGGCTTTTCTTCTTCTTCCTGTTTTTAACTGTTGGCCATTAGAATAAAGAAAGTGATTTTTTCTGTCTTGTGGGGAGGGGGCTCTCAGTCCATACTTAATCTTCAGAGCACTTTTCTATACATACTCGAGGCATAGAGTGAGCACCCGATCTTTTTCTAGTACTTCTTACCAGAAAAACGTGGAGACGTGGAATTTATTTATCTGCTTTACAACCTAGCCTCGTTAAGCCAAGTCAGGGCTGGGTGGCACTCAGCTCTGAGGACACAGTGATCCCTGGGAGACTTGCCAACTTGCAGTCTAGCAGGGAGGCCAACCCATAATCCACATGGTAACAGTATGATCCGTGCCATGACGCCGGTGTGAGCAACCTCCAGAGGCTGCCTGCCCAGATCTTGGGGAGCTAGGTAGGTGGTGAGGTGGTGAGTAAAGGTCTAGAACAGCAGTTCTCCACCTGTGGGTCGCCAACCTGTGGGTCACAACCCCTTTGGGGGTCAAACAAGCCTTTCACAGGGGTCGCCTAAGACCATCGGAAAATACATATATAATTACATATTGTTTTTATGATTAATCACTATGCTTTAATTATGTTTAATTTATAACAATGAAAATACATCCTGCATATCAGATATTTACATTATGATTCATAACAGTAGCAAAATTACAGTGATGAAGTAGCAACGAAAATAATTTTATGGTCGGGGGTCACCACAACATGAGGAACTGTATTAAAGGGTCGCAGCCTTAGGAAGGTGAGAACCACTGGTCTAGAGGGAAGTGAGGAGTGAGTTCAGATATAAACAAGTTGAGTATGAATGGCCTGAACACCTAAAACCACGAGGAAAGCAATAGTCTTCCATTCAAGAAACGCACACTCTAACAAGACAGACGGTGAGTAAAATGCAAAGGACTGTCTTACAAGGCCAAATGCAAATGCCAGTTAAGGTCACAAACATGTAGCTGGGATTCCAGCTGCTGCTTCAAATTGCAGTTCCCTGCGCTGCCCCAGCTCTTTGCCGTACCCAGGAAGGTGCCGGGTCTACAGGGGGATTCCACATGGGCCACACCTGCCCAGGACTGGTGGGCGGGGTGAAGCACGGAGACTGGCTGTGGTGTGCTGAGTGAGAGCTTAGAAACCCTGACTAGGTGAAGGAGGAAGAGAGAAAGGCCGATTGGATGTGGCCGTCAGTGTGACGGATCAGAAGGAAGAGTCGTTCTCCTGGGGCCTGGGCATCGGGACTCCAGTCCCAAGTCTTCTGCTCAGAGGCTTGCAGCTGTGCCTGCACGACTGGTCTGAGGGCTTGAGAGCAAGCCTGCTGGGTGGCAGAATGATGGCCTCCAAAGCGGTCCATGTGCCAACGCCCGGACCTGCGAATGTGTCACCCTGCACGGCAACAGGGATTTTGCAGATGTGATTAGGTAAGGACCTGAGAGGAGGAGGTTATCCTGGGTGATCCCAGTGGCCCCAATCTAGTCACAAGTGTTCTTATAAGTGAAAGAGGAAAGCAGGAGGGTCAGAGAAGGAGGGATGCAATTGCTGGCTGGGGGGCCACAAGCCAAGGAATGGGCGCATTCTATAAGAAGCTTTTAGGAACTGAAAAAAGCAAGAAACAGATTCCTGCCCTGGCCAGTTGCTTAGTGGTTAGAGCATCGACCCGTGCGTGGAAGGGTTGTAGGTTCAATTCCCGGTTGAGGACAAGTACCAGGGTTGTAGTTGGCACTCCGCCCCCAGTGGGGGCATGTGCAGGAGGCAACCAATCAATGTATCTCTCTCACATCAATGCTTCTTTCTCTCTTTCCTCCCTCCTCCCTCCTTTCCACTCTTTCTCTCTCTCTCTCTTTCTCTGAAAAGCAATGGAAAAAATATCCTTGGGTGAGAATCAACAAACAAAACAAAAAAAAGAAAAAATAAATAGATTCCTCTCCCCTACAGCCTTCACAGCTCTGCTGACACCTAGATTTCAGACCCATTTGGACTCCTGGTCTAGAACAATAAACTAATAAATCTGCATTGTTTTAAGTCACTAAGGTCATGGTGATTTGTTATAATGAAAGGCAACTCCTAAAGACACCTGAGAAACTGTGCCTGGACCAGAATGTTCTGCGACCAAGCCCTGTGAGGTGGAGAGGCCAAGGCTGACGGGGAGGACTAAGTTCATGCCGGAGTTAGTGGGCCCAGATGCTGGCTGTGGTCATGCTACACGTGGGTGGTGCCTTTCTGAGCTTGATGAGGGCTCCTGGACACCCCGTGGTTTGTATGTAACGCTGCGCCAGGAGGGAACCAGGGGTTTCAAGAAGTGTTGTTTACCTTCATGCACTGAGTGTCCATCCTTCACCAGTGTGCACACGGTGGTCCAGAAGCGAGCACCTCTGACTGCCCGCAGACATGGTGCTGCTCTCTCTTCTGTGCCCCAACTATATGGATTCCCTGCACCCATAGAGAACTCCCCCAATAAGTGGCTATATCTGGACCTTAGTAGTTATGTCTGTCAACGCATTGGTGGCTTAGTCTGAAGGGTATGAATCAGAGGTTTTACACTGGTTTGTCATGACCCGGGGATAGAGGTTTCAGAATGCAGATTTCACTCCAATTTAAGTGAAGCCTTCTTTAATGGTCTCTATCCATTCTTCTATTTCCATGTAGCAAACCCCATTTTTACAGACTGAAACACGACCAATTAACGTGTTCTTCTAAAGTTAAGCCAATTACCATGGTGTAAATATTCCCACCATGGCCAATGTCGTGGTGTCAATGTGATGTTGATGAATGCAGAGTTGGGAAGAGAAGTGTACAATCAGCGCTCACAGGCTGGTAAGAGCTGGTTCCAGCATACACCGTTTGTCTCTGCCCTTTCCCTTCACGTTCTCATTAGGAGAAGGAACGCCCCAACAGTAGCAAGGTTGGAATGCTCATGGAGCACTTATGATGGGCCAGGCACTCTTCTAAGGACTTCACATTTAAAACATTTAATTCCTGCCCACCCAGTGTGGCTCAGTAATTGAGCTTCAACCTATGAACCAAGAGGTCGTGGTTCAATTCCCAGTCAGGGCACATGCCTGTGTTGCAGGCTTGATCCCCAGCAGGGAACATGTAAGAGGCAGCCAATCAATGATTCTCTCTCATCATTGATGTATCTATCTATCTCTTCCTCTCTGAAATCGATAAAAAATATTTTTTAAAAAATAAAATATTTAGCCCTAACCAGTTTGGCTCAGTGGATAGAGTGTCGGCCTGAGGACTGAAGGGTCCCAGGTTCAATTCCAGTCAAGGGCATGTACCTTGGTTGTGGGCACATCCCCAGTGGGGGGTGTGCAGGAGGCAGCTGATCAATGTTTCTCTCTTATCGATGTTTCTAACTCTCTATCCCTCTCCCTTCCTCTCTGTAAAAAATCAATAAAATATATTTTTTTTAAATAAATAAATAAATAAATAAAATATTTAATTCTCACAGCAACTCTGTGTGGTGAGTAGAAATGAGGAAACTGAAGCATGGGTGAAATTACCAGTCCAAGCTAAGAGCTTGTGATATAAACTTAATCTGCTTCAGTGTCCATAATCTTAAAAACGACACTAAATTATTCTCTAAAACTGCACTAATACAGTAGCCACTAGCCACATGGGCTATGTTAATTGAAATTAAATAAAATTAAAAATTCAATTCCTCACTCATACCGGACACATTTCAAATGCTGGATAGTCTCATGCTGCTAGTGGCTACTGTATTGGGCAACACAGATATAATACATTTCCGTCATCACAGGAAGTTCTATAGTGCTGCCCTAAGTAGATTGTCAGAAAGAAAGAAGCCACACATATCTGTTTGGAAACAGTGGATTTAATGGCCTTGATTGATAGCTGTAACATAAAAACTCAAAATACACAGTCCCTATCTCTTCTGTTCTGAGACGTAAATTCATTCATTCATTCATTCATTCATTCATTCAACACGCATTAACTGAGCACCTACTATGTTTCAGGACCTGTGCTAGGTTCTGGGGATAGAAAGATGAATAAAGGGACACAGCTCCTGCCCTCCAGGAGCTCACAATCTGATAGAGGAGGCAGACAATTAAACTGCCATGAGGAGAGAGTTATGATGGGAGATTCAAGGGTAATACCAGAGACCCAGGCAGCCAGCTTAATTGAAGGCATTCAGGAAAGGCTTCACAGATAGGGTGATTTCCAAACCAGGTGCTGAAAGATGAATAGGAGTCGGCAGGTTTTAGCTATTTTAGGTAGGAAAGTCAGAGAGGCGTGGAGAACATGGGTCACTCGGGGACCGGGGAGTGAGTGGGTTTGACTGAAGTCTAGGATGCCACAGAAGCAGAAGTCAGGTGTTCTCGGTGGTGTGCTGAGGAGGGATAGATGTTGGGGAGGGGAGAGAGGGAGAGAAAGAGAAAGAATTTTATTCTGGATGTGCTGAGTTTGATGTGCCTGCAGAACATTCAAGAGGGTGTGTGGGGCTGGAGCTGAAGAGCAGGGTTGGGAAATACGGATTGAAGACCATCAAACCAAGGGCCTGGTGAACTCCTGCAGGGAGTGTGTGCAGACTGCGATGAAAATAAAGTGAGAGCGGCCACAATGAACAAAACCAACTACGGGAAATGGCGCATATCAGGGAACGTGGAGAAACAGGGACAGAGGGAGGCTGAGAAACCACATCAGAGCATCAGCACGGGGAAGAGGTGTTCCAGAAATCCGCGCTGGGAGTGTCAACTGATGCAAAGACGCCAAGAATCACAACAACCAAAAAAGGCCCTCTAGAACGGACCTGGGTAAAATCTCTTCCAGTGACGTTCAGGGAGCCAGCCTGCAGTGGCTTCAGGAAGAAATTAAAAGTGAAGGAAAGAAGAGGATCCCTGGCCAGTTTGACTCAGGGGATAGCCTGTCAGCCTGCGGACCAAAGGGTCCTGGTTTGATTCATATCAAGGACACATAGCTGGTTGTAGGCTCCTCTCCGGCCCTGGCCCTATTGGGGGCTCGTGCAGGAGGCAACCAATTGGTGTGCTTCTCTCACATCGATATTTCTCTCTATCTTTCCCTCTTCCACTCTCTCTAAAAATCAATGGGAAAAGATCCTCTGGTGAGGACCTTTTAAAAGGAAAAGGAAAGAAAAGAGAAAAGGAGATAACTATGGGAGACAAACCCTTTAAAAAGTACTCATCGTGAACATTATTACTGCCGATCGCCCCCCGATGTTTACTGCCTGCACTCAAGAAGCCAGAAACATGTCAAGGATCCAGGGTGGAGAAGGAGTAATAGGTGAAGCCGGGCCCAAGACAGAGGGGAGGAAGGAGCCCAGAGCACAGGTGGGGAAGGAGCAGGGTCCTGTCCACTGGTGTGAGAAGGAGGGGTGGGTGCAGGCATGGCGTGTGTGACTGTAGGAAGAGGAAATTGAGGGAATCCAGGTATATGTGTTTCCAAGTGTCTCCCGCAGCTCCATCCTGAACAGACTTCTCCCATCCTCGTTACCCAAACACTGACTATCCCAGACCACAGGTGAGACCAGCAGCCCCAGAGACCCCTGCACAGTTGGGGTGAGCAGCCACCTGAGGCTCCACGCACCTGCCACCCTCAGCTCAGATGTGATCCCCTCTGTGATAGCCCACACTGCATATCCCCCACCCACCGGACAGGCCCTCTACTGCACCCCTCTCTCCACACGGCTTACATTGCATTGTGATTACACGGCGCTTTCATTGTCTGCTTGCATTTTGCCTCCCCAGCTACTCTTGGAACTTCTTTATCTCTAGGACCTACAAATACCTGTAGAATGAGTTGAGCTATAGGATGAATTAAATGGAATTAAACAGAGTTGAAATGAACCCACATGACACTGAGGAACCCAGAGCAGTACATTCCCATAGCAACAGGGTTGAGCAATACTCTAACTTCCCCATCAAGGGTCTCCCCAGAAGCCCACTCCCTCCAGAATGTCTCCCCAGTTCCTGAGCCACAATGCCCCACCCCCCGCAATACACACACACACACACACACACACACACGCACACACCAGGCAGGTCCTCATTGCTTCTTATGGAACAGAGATGGCGCCGGCTCGCTGCTGGGCTCAGCCATGACCTGCATGGGCTGGTTGTTCAGGGCAGCCTCGCGCATCTTGCGGTACATGAACTCGTTCTGGTGGAACAGGCGCAGCTCCATCTCCGTCTGCATCCGCATGGCCTGTGGGACGCAGACACACCAGGAACAGTGATGACAAGCCCCAGGACATGGTGGTGCTGGCCTCCCGGGGCCCTTTTGGAAAAGGCAGGGCAATGGGGTAAATGACTCCCAGTCACCAAGATTCGACGGTGCCCCCTCAGAGGAGACATCCACCGGGGCCTAGGGTCCTGGCCGTGGGTCAGCTTGTTAGGGAGTCAGACCCCTGAGAGAGTAGCTGAGGGGGTTGTTCCCAGGAACCGTCAAGTGGGGATCTAGATCTGAACCCTGGCCCCTGCCCTGGGTCCCACCTTATGCAAGTGATTGAATCCCTTCAGCCCTCGGTTTCCTCGTACATGAAAGGGGTAAGATGCCTTCCTACTTCCCAATAGACCAGGAAAATGACAGTATGTGACACACACAGCGAAGTTCTCACTTCCCCATGTGTTCTTTTAAGAAATACTTATCGCCCAGCCAGTGTGGCTTAGTGGTTGATCATCCACCCATGAACCAGGAGGTCACGGTTCGACTCCCAGTCAGGGCACATGCCCAGGTTGCAGGCTCAATCCCTGCAGGGGGTGTGCAGGAGGCAGCCCATCAATGATTTCTCTCTCATCGTTGATGTTTCTATCTCTCTCTCCCTCCCCCTCTTCCTTCCTCTTTCTGAAATCAACAAAAACAAATGTTCTTTAAAAAGCATACTTAACAAGCGCCAGACATCGCTGAGGGGCTAAGGATGCAGCAGTGAATCAGATGGGCAAAATCTCTGCCTTTGACAAGCTTAAGTCACTAGGCGTGAAGTCTGTCTCCTCATATACTTGATGACACCGAGTCTTTCATCTCACCTACACTGCACTGTCTGAGGACAGCTCCTTGAATGAACTCGGTCATTCTTGAATAAACCAGTCCTTCAAAGCGCAGAGGAAACCAGCAGAGACGGAGAGCATGCCATGTGCCAGGCACGGTTCTCAGCGCTGTTCACACATCCAGTCATTGCACCCTCCTTACAACCCCCTCCCCTTCCTCCGGTTCACCGACGAGGAGACTGAGGCCCACACATGCAGTATTTGCGGTCACATGGTTAGAAAGTGGAGAAGCTGGAACTCAGTCTCAGCAGTCTGCTCCTAGAGCCTGTGTTCTCCAGTCCACTCATTCTGTAATGCACATTTCGTCACATGCATAGCTACACACACACACACACACACGCACACACACATGCACACACACCATTATCTAGGTTTTCTCAGTCAAGCTTGGAGCATCTCAGGTTTCAAGTCTCAGCTTGTCATCCACCGGCTATTTGACTAGGAACAGCTTACTCCCCTTCCCTGGGCCTCAGCTCTCATCCTCAGAGAGCTCAGAGCAGGCAGGGGGGCCCGGCGTCAAGGTGCTACTTGCCTCTAAGTCCTTGGTAATTGGGTGGGTGGGTCCGTGTGTCACCAGGAGAATGGCATAGGCTTTGCAGATCATACCGTGCCCCACCTCAATGTTACCAGCATGCCAGTTGGTCAGCCCCGCCCGCATCACGGCCATGCCCAGTTGGGCATTGTTGGGGTGGTAGAGCTTCCTGTAGAGGCAATAAATAATCATAACACATAATCCCAGCCTCCCTTACATCGGCAGAGTATTTGACATGTCATCAAGTGCTCTCATTGAAGTCCTTCTGCTTTCCCACCAGTGCCACCATCTGCAGCCCGCTGGGAGGGGACTGAGGCACAGGTGGGAGGTGGCCAGAACTGCACACAGGGAAGCTGTAAGAGCTGAGACTTTCATCTGAGTCTCTGAGCCACATCGTCTTGGGGAAAAGGAATCAGGATTGTACTCTGAACGTTACTACGGGAACCTGGGAGTTCTCTGGTGCACCCAGCCCTCTCCTGGGAAAGCAGTAGAAAGGCCAAAGGGAAAAGATTAACAAAAATGTCCTTCTTGGGGCAGAATTGCATTTTTCCCTCCATGGCACCTTCTTAACAGAACTTCCTTTTAACATGTTATATAGTTTTCCCACATTTTATTTATGAGTAACATCCTCCCCCAAAAAATGAACCTTCTTGTGCCAATGTGGTCATGTAGCCAGATACACAAACGCACATGCCACTGTGAACAGGGAGGACATCGGCAGAGGGAAGGCAAGGACATTCTATTTTATACTTCACAATTTTAATGAACGAAAGCTCACAGGATTTTCTGTGTTGGTTGTTAGGGTGGACCCTTTCTAAACACATAAAATCCAGCTGGACTTGGCCATCAGGAAATCAGAAGTCACCAGCAAACAATAGATGCGCTGCAGGATTCGGGAAAGACCAGGGATGACAAATAGGTTTCACCTTAGGTACCAACTCTGAGTATTTTGTCATTATTACTAGGAGCACCATGATTAAAAGGCTCCATTGTAAAGAGTTCCAATTACTGCTGCTTGCTGTGGGTTCAGGAGGGAGAGGTAGCAGCATGCGCGCCCTCTATTTGTCCTGCCTGGAGTAGACACATTTCCAGATTATCTGACACCCATGATTGTCACCTACACATAGCCATCCACCATCCTCCTGGCGTAGTATGAGGCCTCCTCAAACGCCTGGAGGTAGGAGAGGACCTCGGAAACGATGCTCAGCATCCTCAGCATGTAGATATTGGTGTCAGCAAACACCGAGTCCTGCTTCTCCAGGCACTCCCGGCACAACTTCACAACCTGGAAGAGACACAGACCGGGTCCGTGACCAACGCGCCATGGCACATGCTTAATCTACATACGGAAGCCACACAATGACATTGGACACTCCTTTGAAAGTTGAGATTGCTCACAATTTGTGATTTGAATAGAAAAATGGTCTTATTTGGGTAAGATGTAGAGATGAAAAGGGAATGGCAACACGAGAAGTTTCCATATATAAGTCAGTTGGGAGCAGGGAGTTAGGAAAGATGCGTATATATAGCTATCTTTATATGTCTTACAACAGTGCAATGAGATAAGTACTATGAATATTCCCATTTTACCAGGTTCTCTGCTCCTACGACTCTCTACTCTGGCTGTGCTCTAGATTAACCTGGAGACCTTTTTAAAAACATCGATGTCTGGGCCTTACCCTCAGACCCATTGAAACCAAATACATGGGGGAGGACCCTGGCCTCTGAAGTTTGCATAAGCCCCTGGTGGTCCTTATGCACAGTGGGGGCGAACAATCAGGCTGTCCTGCTTGAAGTGTTCAGGATGGGTGGGCAGAGAGGGAGGCTCCTGGGAAGCTGGAAGACCCACCAGGAGATCGCCCCATTGGCCCTGGCGAGAAGTAAGATGGGCCTGACCCCAATCAGCTTGGAGTCAGGCGTTTCCAATTGATTCACGTGCAGACACAGGCTTGGGTTGCACTCTACAGAGTCCAATGGTCCTTAGACTGGGGTTGTTCACTGTTCTCTTCTCTTTCCCTTGCCACTCTCACGGAGAAGTGCCGCACACTTCTTTCCATTTTAAGTGAATGGAAACTAACTTTGCTCTGAGACTCTCCCAGAGGCCCATGAGGCAACTGGGTGGGGGTGGGGCAACATATGGGCTGGCAATCAGTCCGTCCTGAAGGCAACTCCCTTAAACCCGTGGGCAGAGTCCAGCCCTACACCTGCCCTGGTGATTTTGAATGGAGAAAAGGAGAAATGAAGAAGAAGAAGAGAGAAGCCAAAGGAATGGAGCGAGTAGAGCCCTCCTGATTGCTCTGGCTCCATTACTGTGTCTCTGACATACACTTTCCATATTGTTCAATAACACTTTGTTCATGTGACCGCCTCCCCTGCCTAAGAGAACTCCTGGGAGGCAAGGAGCATGTCTTGTGTGGATCACCCCAGAAAGGCCTCAAAAATGGGCAATGAATGAGTGAGTACAGGATGAAAATGAAGACCAGATACACACCTGAGTTGCTTAAGGAGCCTGGAAAAAATATGGATTTATGGTCCCTGTGCTCTGTTGCAGATAAGTTATATCTTAGGGGATGAGCACAGGAATCTGTTTCCAAGAAGCTATCTGGGTGAGTCCAATGCAAGTGCTCTGCGGGTCAGTATTTGGCAGGGGGTCTCAACTTTCGATGCACTTTGAAACCACGTTTGAGCCTTAAAAATCCCGATGTCTGGGTCCCACCCCAAGAGATTCTGGTAGAATTGTCCTAGGTGAGGAGCTGAGCAGTAGGACTTTTCAGTGATGGTAGTCTTCAGCCAGCTGAGAACTCCTGGTGCCCTGAGAGCAGGGCTGAAGGCTCAGTTACTGGAGCCTGGAAACTATCTCCAGGACATGCATTTAATTATGGGAAAGTGAGCAACCCTCTGCCACCCCCATTTCTCCATTTCTGGTGCCAACTTGTAATACCACAACCCCCCAGGGACATTTGTCAGGCTGCCAGAGTTCTTCCCAGACCCAGTTTCAGTGGGTTGAACAGCCCCTGAGAACACACCCCTAAGAAGTGCTAAAAGCTTGAGAGCAAGAGGAGTCCTGGTCTCAACCAAAGGACATCTTCAGAAAAACAACCTGCTTGGTAGCCTCTCCATCGTCAGCCTACCCAATTTCCCTCCCTTTCTGCCCTCCTCCCCACCCCTATCCACCATAAAAATGAATTCTTACCTCGTGGTACAAGCCCTCAGAGCGAGCCTTGTCAATCTTTTCTAGTGTATCCTTGGAGAATTGTATAATCTCCTTGACCACATCCTGAGAGGGCTGGGAGAAAGAGGGACACTGAGTTACAGCTTCGCAGAGTCACATCTTTGACATTCAATGTAGTACAAAATTAATGCCTTCCTCGTTCTTTTTTTTAAAAAAAAAATATGTTTTTATTGATTTCAGAGAGAGGAAGGGAGAGAGAAACATCAATGATGAGAGAGAATCATCCATCAGCTGCCTCCTGTACACCCCCTACAGGGGGTCGCGCCTGCAACCTCAGCATGTGCCCTGACTGGGAAATCAAACCGTGACTGAAAGGACAGAATGGAACTGATAGCTGTGTCCCTAACTCCTCTCCCAGGAAAGCCACAGACTGTATCAGTTACTCAGCCTGCCCTTATCTCAGCCAATGGGAAAGCAAGGGAAACTAGCCCCCGGCCCTCACTCAACCAACCGGAATCGACCAAGTGCCTCCACCCCCCAACCCCAAGCCCTATAAATTCTTTGTTCTCTTGGGACTCTGGGCTCTCTCTCGCATCCAGTAATGGAGGCAGAGGGGGACCAAGCCCGGGCTTGAATAAAAGACTCTATGCTTTTGCATCGGACTCGGTGCTCCCTGGTGGTTCTATGGGGCGTCTTGAAATCTGGGCATAACATGACCTCCTGGTTCATGGGTGGACGCTCAACCACTAAGCCACACTGGCTAGGCACCTTCCTTGTTCCGAATGCTTCACTTCTATAAATGCTGTGCAAGATCCCTACAGCTTTTCCAGCTCCCTCAGCATGCTTCTGACTCATGCTGTCCTTTCCATTGACCAAGCCCCAGAACCTTGCTGCAGCCAATCATTCCTGCCCTGTGCTCATGCCTGGGCTTTGGACCCAGTGCAGAATCTGACATTGACCCCTGTTGTGTTTTCTCTGGCATTTTGGATTCTTATTTTATCATCCAAAGTATTTTCCACTTTTCCTTTGTACTTCAAGTCAACCATGTATACTAGAGATATCCCCTTGTTTTCTTGTCTTTGCCCAAGTCATTGATTTAGATACTGGCCAGCACAGGGCTGAAGCCGAGGCTGAGGATTTGACTAAAACTTTGTGCTCCAGTTTGCCATCGGAGTTCATGAAAGATAGCCTTTGTGGCTATGGGTATCCAAACCCTTCCAGTGTCTTAGCACCCAGTTCATGTTTCCTTGTTTTCACCGAAAACATATTATGAGAGACTTTGTCAGCTGTCTCCGTGAAACAGCGGTTCTCAACCTGTGGGTCGCGACCCCTTTGGGGGTCGAACGACCCTTTCACAGGGGTCGCCTAAGACATCGGAAAACACATATATAATTACATATTGTTTTCATTATTAATCACTATGCTTTAATTATGTTCAATTTGTAACTGAAAATACATCCTGCATATCAGATATTTACATTACGATTCATAACAGTAGCAAAATTACAGTTATGAAGTAGCAACGAAAATAATTTTATGGTTGGGGGTCACCACAACATGAGGAACTGTATTAAAGGGTCGCGGCATTAGGAAGGTTGAGAACCACTGCCATGAAATGTAGACTCATTAGGCTTACCACATTTGCCTGAGCAGTCTAGTGATATTGTAAAAAAAAAAAAAAAAAAAAAAATTAGGAAAAATTTATTGGCTATGCTTATCCATATTATAAGCTCTTTTCTGATTTTTTTCCTTAGGCAAATCTGATAAAGCTTTTTTCCAAAGTAAAAATAACCTTATTGTTTATTCTTACTATAAATAGGCATGTGGAAGCTGTAAAAAATTAAAACATATGAAAAAAGTAGAAATCCCCAGAACCTACCCAAAAATGAACACAGCATTTTGAAGGATATATATATATATATATATATATATATATATATATATATAAATATATATATATACACACTTTTTACAAAGTATTCCCACCAGTATTTCCAGTACCCCCCTGGCACTGTACATAGTTATCAAAATATTATTGACTATATTTCCTATGCTGTGTTTTACATCCCTGTGACTATTTTGTACCTATCAGTTTGTAGTTCTTAATCCTCTCACCTTTTTCACCCATCCCCCAAGCCCCCTCCCTCTGGCGACAATTTGTCTCTTCTCTGTATTTATGGGTCTGTTCCAATGTTGTTTGTTTACCTTGTTCGTTAGAGTCCACATAGAAGTGGCGCCATATGGTATCTGTCTTTCTCTGACCTATTTCACTTAGCATAATATCCTCTAGGTCCAGCCATGCTGACTGCAATGATAAGATTTCATTCTTTTTCGTGGCTGAGTAATATTCCATCGTGTATATGCACCGCTGCTGGCAGGCCTCACGGGGCAAGCCGCCCTCCACCCCTGACTTGGTGCACAGCCTCTGAAGGGTGTTGCAGTCCAGCACTCAGGCCCTGCTGGCTGCTCCTGCATTCCTAGCCCAGGCTCCTTTCTTCCTAGGTCTCTTCTCCTGAGGCCTTGGGCTGAGGTCTTCTTTAGGCACTTCTGCCACCGAGGCCTCCTTACTGGGGAGGTGGGGAGACTTGCAGACACTTCCCTACTCTGACTCCATGCCCAGTGCTTCTCCTCTCCTAGCCCTTTCCCCATGCCCTCTCCCCAGGCCCCTCATCTCCGCGTCCACAAGCCCTTTATTCTGGGCCCCTCAGCAGGGGGAGGACCCCTACACCTGTACGGACCCACCTGACCCTCCACCAATGTACCTTCCCAAGGGGGCTAAGGAAGCAGGGGGAGTGGCGCTGCCCCAGCCCAGCCTCCAGCTTTCCCACCGCAGGAGGTGATGGAGGGCACGCTGCTTTCATCGGCCGCTCCAGCACCTGCAGCTCCACCTTCTCCCAGCTCCGCTGAGCTCCTGACATGCCCCTCGGTAAGCCTTCCCACTGCTCAGTGGTCCCACCATCCATTTGGCAACAGCTCCTCAGGACTTAGGCAAATTAACCAATCTAAACAGTGCCCGATCTCCACACTGCCCATTTTCATGGGACTGGGAAAATCTTTGTGAGAACCAGACAACGAATCTCTGCCCACCTGGCCTCAATATGTGTAATTCCCAGCATTATTTAAACGGCAAAGGGGCAAGGAGATGACTAGAACTTACTGAGTTTCCACTCGCCATGCCACACCCTTTATATATGTACTTTTGTTTAATGCTCAGAACAACCCCTTATCATGGTTGCCATCATTCCTATTTTATAGATGAGAAAATGGCGTGATATCCTCAAACTCAAACACCTTGCACGTGGCAGTGCCCAGACACTAGCTGGGACGTATGAGCAGTGCACTGCCCCCCACCCATACAGCCTTCCCTGGTCCTCTGGGAACTACCGAGCAGGGTGCATTGATTCGCTGTGGGATCCCCATGCCTGGCTCCTGTGGAGGCGGCACAGACACCCGCTGTAGGGCTGTGTGTACCTTTGGGTCGTCTTTCACCCCCAGGAAGAGGTCATCCTTCAGCCCTTTCTGGCAGTGCTCGCACGTGCAGTCGAAGTAGTACTGCTTCTTCAGCTGCTTCTTGCGTTCTTCGCTGACGTTAAGGAAGTCGATGTAGGACACGGTCAGCTCTTCTCCTTCTGAGATCTTGCCCAGGGCCCGGAGCTCAATCCTGGAGCAGGGCGAAGGAAAAGTGTAAATCAAGTCCCCCCGGCTTCAGGGTGGCACCTGTGCTCTTCCGGTTTCAAGGAGTTGAGTCTCAAAGACAATGACTCCCACTAGCACATGAGGAAACTCCCATTCCCTCCAAAATTAGAGAAGATGTGGCCTAACGGACAGTTTTCTGAGTAATTCTGCTCTACTCATTATAACAACCAAATCTGCTTCATTCCGTAAATCGCCCTGAGATCTGCTCAAATAGATTCCCGGGAGAGGACCGGCCTTGGTCTTAAAACCACATTGATTCCATGCCCACAATCATCCCTGTACATCAGCTACTGGTTGTCGACAAAGAAAGGGAGAAATAATAATAAGGTGAAAACTCAAACAAGAGAAGGCTCAAGAGTCATTCCTGCTTAGTTTGGGGACTGCTCGCTCAGAAACACACACATTCAGTGGTCATCCATCTTGGCCTATTCCGTGAGTGACTGAAAGTCCCTTCTTACCTCAACCAGTGGCTGAGGAGACTTACTCAGCAAACAAAGGCTGGCTCTGTTAGTCTGATGCATTGTTCACTTTTGTGTTTATTGGGGGACAGGGCTTTGTGGTCGAAGGTGGTTAGCAAGAGCAGATGGCATTTCAGCTCCCTTCCAGCCTAGACCTGACCCTCCAATGACCTACAGCACAGCCCACTCTGCCATGTAATAGATGTAGAATATGCTGAAAACAAAAGCCCCTGGTGAAACTGACACCCAGGTTAGCCAATCACGCAGAGATCAGCCTGTGGGCCTCTCAGCCATGCACCAGGCCAGAAGCTACAGAAAACAAGTGGTGAGCCCTGAGTTGTGCTCCTGTGTCTCCCCAGGATCCTGGGGCCTCACCACCCAGTAGAAAAGATCCCCCAGAGAGTGAGTGGCAGGTTGCAGAGGCTGGGCAGAGCATCTGCAGAGAGGTCCATGATCATTTCTTTGACCTCCCAGAGCAGCTGTCAGACACCATGTGAAAGGCCGGGACACAATGTCAGCACCACAGAAGGGTCCCAGCCAGAGGCATTCCCTTCGTGCTCCAAAGTGACAATCAAGCAGGCAGCTACTGAACGGCAGTGACATGCATGTCCAAGTGTCAGAGGTGACATGCCTTCTCTCAAAGTGGAGTCCACTGACATGCCAAATAAATGTGACACGATATATAAAAACAACTCAAATGGCACCTGCCAAGATGTAAGCTACCCTTCACCTCCTGTTCCTTCTTCCCTTTCTTCCCACCCCAATTTTTGGCAGCAGCTGTTACTGAAGTGATGAAAGGCAAGAGGGAGGGGAGGGCCCAGTGATTCTACTCCGAGGTCTGCTTGGAGTCCTAATATGTCCAAACTGCAGGGAATCCATCTTCTCAGCTCACAAATGAGGGCGCTGATACCCAGAGAGGTGAAGTAACATCCCCAAAGGTCCTACACACTTTGGCCACAGAGTCAAGATTAGAACTCAAGTGCCATTCACACCTCACTGCATCGTATTGGCCTGATGGTGTTCAGTCGGCCTCCTGAGCCTGCAATGCATGGGAAGTGAGGTGCACCAAAGCCCTCAATTCTAGGACTCTGATAATGTCCTAAGTAGGTCCATGAGAGCAGCTTTAGAGCCAAGGTTGAGTGTGGATCTCTGGCATTTGGTCCTGGTTGGGTAAGTAAACTGCTAACCCGCCCCTTTTACAGAGACAGTTCACCATAGTAACAGATCCCCATTCAACAGTGACTCAATGGTCAATAAGTTAGGGTTTCCAATAGCTTTACTTTCCATCATGGTTAAACCAGTTCATACAAGGTTTCAGAATGTCTCAAATTATTTCAATGCTATTAACGAATTTTCAAAACCAAATTAATTTAATGTCACTAAATATGAAAAAATGCATACCCCATTTACTAACTGGGAATTGGGAGTCAGGGAATGAATAGTGATTACCGCTCCATTCTGGACCCCAGACCCCTCCCATCCGTAATGCTCTGCAATTTTATAGTTCAGTCAATTGAGCCACAAGTAGGCAAGCAATTTAAGTGTTTTTTTAGAGGTTTGGAAGGTCCCTAGAGATGCTCTCATCTTGACCTTTGCTCTATGGATGTGGAACAAAATGCCCAGATGATGTGAATCGTTCAAAGTCACGTGCAATGCATGCCAACACAGTCTCAGGTGCACAAACCACTCCTCCCCTGCATTCCCAAAGCCCGAACTCCCATGCAGCATTTTGTTCTAAATCCAAAGAGCATTTCAAGTACTTTTAAGCCCCATTTGAGCAAAAGACCCATCTGGGACCTTTTGGTTGTGATTAAGAAAAGTCAAGAGTAAAATCTAATCTAAACCACGAATTCATAGCTGGCCAGAGCAGTAAACGAAATGCTATGAATAAATATTTATCAAACTATCACAGTTATGGGTGCGATTTTCAGAACCCAGTCTGGGTGAGAGGTTGGGGGTTATAAGCAAACACATAGTCCTTTAGTAGGTCAGTAGTATCAGCAGTCCTCACTTCATGGCAAGCAGGGTTTAGAGGGATAAACCTGGGTTTTTGCCAAGATGATGTGGACCAGAAGAAACAGGTGCACTTTGAGGTTGGAGGAACGAAAGAAGTAAGGAGTGGAAGAGGAGAAAGGAAGAGAACAAAGTAGCCCTGGCCAGTGTGGCTCAGTGGTTGAGCATCGTCACATACACAAAAAGGCTGACTGTTCAATTCCCGGTCAGGGCAGGTGCCTAGATTGCAGGCTCAATCCCCAGCAGGGGGAGTGCAGGAGGCAGTCTGTCACATTGATGTTCCTCTTTCTCTCTCCCTTCCTCTCTCTCTAAAATCAATAAAAACATTGTTTTAAAATGGAAAACAAAGGCATGTCAGGTAGTGGGTGAGTAAAGAACAAAATGATTAAATGCATTAAGAATAGGCCTGGCCGGCAGCTCAGTGGTTAGAGCATAGACCCAAGCACCAAAGGGTCTCGGATTTGATTCCCAAACACAGTTGGGGTGCATGGGGGAGGCAACCAATCTATGTGTCTCTCTCTCATCGATGTTTCTCTCTCTCTCTTCTCTGTCTCTCCTCCTTCCCTCCCTCCTTTTCACTCTCTCTCTCTGAAAAAGCAATGGAAAAAAAATTTTTTTTTAAAAAACAACAAAAAATACAGCATTCAAAAAAGAAGGACATACAGACAGACAGCAGCCACAGAATCTGGGGAAGGGGCATCTTGGGAACCAGGCAAGTGAGGGAGGTGGGTCAGAGGAGCAGGGAAGTTTGCAAGAACTGACCCACCTCATCTGGGTGTGAAACATGGATTTCACTGCCTCATGACTGAAAGACAAAACAGACACCCAAATGGAAATCATTACCATTGACTGACCCCGCGCGGCTAGCAAACGTGCCCAGTATTTCAGATGCAATCAGAGCTTTGGCCATAACAACGACCATAACAACGACCTCTAGCCCAGCCCCTGTAGCCCAGCCCCTGAAGTCCAGGCCCTGTAGCTGGGCTCACTTGACAAGGTGTGCCTGGTATACAGTGGGGCCTTCACTTACGAGTTTAATTCGTTCGGAGACCGAGCTCGTTAAGGAGCTCGTTAAGGAGCTCGTTAAGGAGCTCGTTAAGGAGTTCGTTAACTCAAATTACTCTATCAACTCAATGCAAAAAATCAGGGGGAGAGACAGCTGGTATCTCAAAAAACTCGTTAGTCGGGACACTGTCAAGGCCCCACTATAGTGGAAATTTCACTGGATTTGGAATGAGAGGTTCTGAGTTCAAAAGTACACAGCCCTGGACAAGTGACTTCCCTTCCCAGGACCCAGTGTTCTCACCTATAACCGGGCAATAAGACTCATGAGACAGTGCATTTAAAAGTAGAGTACTTTTTAAAAAATGTATGGAAAGCGTATTATCCCACTAACAAGAACCTTGGACAAGTAAGTGTTGCCTCTTGATGTCTATCTCATGGAGAGTTGGAGCCCTATAGGGAGGCTGGGTAAGTCACACAGGTGGCAGATAAAATGATTGGGGTGTGAATTGGGCTCCTAACATCATGACCAGTGTTCTTTCCACGATGGCAGGCAGCTAGACAGCGACTGAAAAGTCACCTTCTCTTGGACAACAACCAAGAAGCCCGGGTGAAACCTGGCTGCTCCAAATGAGTGGCTGCATAGAAGCCCGAGCAGATACTGGAGCTGATCTGGAAAAAGGGTTCCGGGTTCCTGTGGCAGTTACACGCAGCGGAAAGAAGAACCTGGGTCACCATTGCTTAGTGAAAGGGGTTCAAGAAAGACCAGCCCCGTACGTGAGTGAATTTGACCCTCTCTACCAACCAGGCTAAGCCTGGACAACAGCTTGTCTGGGGAGGATTCCATGAAGTGACCCCAAGAGGAGTAGGAAGGAAATACAAATGCTGTGAAAAAGATTATTATCTGGATCCAAAATAAACTTCCCTGTCTTGAGTGACTTTCCCAATTGCTTAAGAGCCTGGTGTCATGTGGGCCCTTGCTTCCAGAAATAGGAAGGAAAAGGGAAACTAGAGTCCCCGCTATATTGGAGCTTAAGCTTGAATCTTGGCTAAGAACCGAAACCATTGTCTTTGTTTTCCAGGAAGTTTTGGGGGGAAACTTGCTCATTGTTGAGAACTCAGTCAGCTTGTATCCGTCATAAGAGCTTGTCTCTAAGAGCAAAAGCAATATTGCTCAGGCCTCATTCTCAAAATCCCCCCAGCCTGAGCCAGGGACAACCGGGGCTCACCCTCTTGGCTGACTCTTCTCCATTTGTGTCCCACCCCCAAATTCCCTTCTGTCCCCTCTGTGCCTTAATTGGGGGAGGGCACTAACTGACCTCTGAGGACTTCATCACCTTTGCCCTCTGGCTTCTGGTTGGGGTTTGGCCAATGGGAAGAGATCAGAAGATGGGAGGAGAGCGGTTGGGCTGTTACGTCTCCTGGCTCCCTCTCTGCCTTACCGTGGTTCTAGCAGTGGCTGGTTTCTCTACAGGCACAGCCACGCTGTTGGAAGGGCCTCTCCCGTGGCTGTGGCTCTCAGCAAGCACAAAAACAGTACTTCTTCCATTTGCCCTTCCACGCTAGAGATGATCACGGTTTTATGCTGTAGCTAGACCCTGGATACCTCACCATTCTTTATTCGTTGCTTAAATGCTACTCGCACTTCTAAGTTCTCCTCAGATTAACTCTGACTGCGCCTTTGGATTTCTGCTGGGACCTTGACGGACATATGCTTCTCAGTTGATGTTTTTTAATGACCTCAAGGCATCAAGTTTTAAAATAGTAGTTAGAGGTTTATCTGACATATCTAGGCAACCTCAAGAAACATACAGAGACTCGGAAATTACCCATGTGGAGTTCTCTGCTATCCTCCCCATTACCTTTCTCCTAACCACAAACATTCTACAATGAAATTTCTATTTCTTTCCCATTTGAAAACCATGTTAGTTCATGAACCTTAGGCTTAAGTCAAGTGGCGAGAACACCATGAGGTCTCTCCCCCACCCCAAATCACAGCACCCCCAGTGAAAGACATACTCACTTGCCGTTGTTAAAGATGACGGTGCAGTTGGGCCAGCAGTCATGGTTCACCAGGCCCAGGTTGGGGAAGATGCCCACGCCCACTGCCTGCAGGCCCCTCTGGTCACTGAGTGTGAAACCATTGCAGTTAATCTACCCAGAGGAAAAGAGAGAGTCAGCTGACACACACAGACTGGGGACACAACACCATCCTCGCTACTGAAAGGTGTTTTTTAAAAAGTAGAAAACCAGTCTCATCCCAGAAATGCTTAGAGTCTGGAAACAAAAGGGTCTCTGCTCTCTGTGTGATTCTAAATGACCCTCTAAATTCGTATCAGGGGAGACTCCCATGTTTGCTAAAATGCAGCACTGCCTTGAACGTTTTGGGTGGCTGTATTCTAAAAAGGCCAAAGAATGTTGGGCCGGTGTAGCCTAGTGGTTGAGCATTGACCTATGAACCAGGAGGTCACAGTTCAATTCCTGATCTGGGCACATGCCCAGGTTGTGGGCAGGAGGCAGCCTAACAATGGTTCTCTCTTATCATTGATGTTTCTATCCCTTCCTCTCTGAAATCAATTTTTAAAAATGATAAAAAATAAAAAGGCCAAAGATAGAAATGTTGATTCAGAAAGTCTCTCCTTTTCCTGTACCTGGGTCTCACATGAGTCTTCCCCCGTATCTATTTGGTTTCTCTCTCCATGCACTACTCTGCCTTCCGGGGTGTGTGTGTCTGTGTGTGTCCTCTGCTTTCTTTGTCTACCCACCCTCAACTCCTATAGCTGTTCATAAGAGAAAATTGACATTTCTGTTTTATTGTGTCTGCTGGATATTTTATACTCCCTGTTCACAATTTTAAATTCTGATGGGTGCAACATTTATTTATAAATCCAAGACAAATCAAGTTGGTTATTATTTATATGACACTCGATTTATTTCCTTTCCCTTAAAAATAAGTGGTTCTTTATAGAAACAGATTCCAAATATCTACTAGCAGGGCATGAAAATGCATAAGAATAAATATAACCCAAACTACATTGACAACTGCAGATATTTCTGCTTTACATTTAAATAATAACAGAAATACATACTATGCATAATAAAATATACATTTGCATGTGCATATTGATATGTACGGCACATGGCTATTTGCTATAGAATTGGAGGACTGTCACTTTCTCCATTCAATCTCATCAGTCATTCAGCAAATACATGAAGTTAAGGCTGTCAGGACTAACAAGCTGTGTTACCTTAGTCAAATCTCTTTCTTCTCTGAGCCCCATTTTCCCATCTGTAGGTTGAGAGAGTTGGACCAGATGATCTCTACGGTCCTTTTAGCTCTACACTTCGGTAATTATGCCATCCTGTGGCTGCAATCCCCAGGCCCCTGGGGTTACCCAGGATGGTCTATGACACCCAAGCCTGTGGAGCCCAAGTGCTAGGAGTACCAACTCCAGCACCAGGCAGGCCGCTTCTAGCCCTTCCATGGACACCAGCTCACTGTGTAGCCTGTGGAAGTCATGTAAATCTCTCTGGGCCTAGGCTTTCTGTTCATAAAATAGGAATGTTAAAAGCATGCATTTCACCTTGGGTGGTAAAACTTGCATAAAATAATAAATGGGAAGCTATGGTAGTTAATTTTATATGTCAACTTGGCTGGGCTGCGGTGCCCACATATTTGGTCAAACATTATTCTGTGTTTCTGTGAAGGTGTTTTTTGGGTAGATTAGCATTTAAATCAGTAGATTTGGAATAAAGCAAATTATCCTGCACAACGTAGGTGGCCTCACGTGATCAGTTAACAAACTTAATAGAACAAAGACTGACTTCCCCTGAGCAGGAAGGAATTCTGCCAGCAGTCGGCCTTTGGACTTGAACCACAACTCTTTTTTGGGGTGTCCTGCCTGCAGGCTTGTCGGCAGATTTTGAATTTACACTCTACAATCTCAGGAGCGAATTCATTAAAATAAATCATCTCTGTCAATAGGTAGATAGATAATTGATATAGATAGATAGATGATAGATAGATAGATAGATAGATAGATAGATAGATAGATAGATAGATAGATGACTGTTTCTCTGGGGAACTCTGACATTACAGAGGCACTGGCACATGGTAACAACTAGAGATGTTGGTTATGATCCTGCTGTTGTTATTATGACAATAACTTCCCTCTTCAGCCCGCTTACCAACCCCACAGAAGGTGCTGGGCCTGCCAGAAAGAAGACATCTATCCCCACAGCCCAAGGCCTGGTGACCCTCCGGACTCCCACCCCCACCTCCTGGACTCTCAGGGCTGCGAGAGAGGGGCCCTTACCCTCCTCTCTCTGGCTTCCACACCCACTACTCCCATTATCCTTCCCCTCAGACCTCAGAAAAGGAAGGGCCTTATTTTCAAGGTGACTAATAGGCAAGAAGGGATGGTAATTGGGTCTTTGTTTTCAAAGTGGAAAGCAGAGAAAACAAGACATGCAGATAAACAAGGCGGTAAAATAACATCCAAATCTACCATTCAGAGATAATGGAAAGTCTTGTTGGGATGCCAACGTCAGATGGGGCAGGAATGACCTCACAGTAAGCAAGACCAGAAGGACAGAGGACAGGGTGACAGTTGTCCATTCAAGGGCTCTGTCTCCCTCCAGTTCTCCTCTTGGCCCTTCCTCCCCACTCTGGCCTGGCAGCATCTGAAAACTTATTCGGTGGACAATCCCAGCTGTCACCCACCCCCACCCCCACTTCGTGAGAAACCATACCACGCCGAAGATGTGGGAGATGTACTGCATGCTGAACTGCTGGCTCTGGGGCAGCCAGTACTGCAAGAAAGTATCCACGTCCACCCGCAGCTGCTTCTGCTCCTCCTCCCCAAAGTTCTCCACGTGGTTCTGCAGGTCGTCCACGGACACCAGGCAGCCCTCTGTGAGCCCGGTGCCCTCTCTCTCCACCCGCCACATGATGCGTGCAGCCAGCCTGCGGAGAAGGGCCGGGTTAGGGAGACCCACTGCTTCCATTCATTCAACAAGCATGTACTGAGTGCCTAATGCATGCCAGGCACAGCGCCAGGCCCAAGACAGTTTTGAACTAGACAGAATTTCTTTTATCATGAAGTTTCTTATAGTGGGGGAAACAAAAGTTTAAAAGATCGTTAAACTAGTGTTAAATGCTGTGCAGAAAATAGAATCAGGTAACATGATAGAAAGTGGCAGGGGGTGGAGGAGAAGACAAGGGGACCCGGGGAAGTGGCAGGGGTGAGGCACCCTCGAGCTGAACAGAAGGAGCCAGCTCTGTGTGCAATGGGGAAAGAGCAGCGAGTGCAAAGGCTCTGAAGGAGGCATGAGCTTGGCATGAAGAAGAAACAGCAAGAAGATCAAAGAGGCTGCAGCACAGCGCGTGAGGAGTGGAAAACAAATAAAGGTGGAGAGGTGGGCAGAAGCCAGGTTATGTGGGTCTAGCAGAGCCTGCATGGGGTCTGGGGACACCATGAGGTATGGCAGCCTGGGTCTCTCCTGGTAGTTTGGCTACTGAGATGAGCCCTGGCAAAGGAGCCTAATGACCTGGGTTCAATTCTGTTTCTTCCTGTGTGACCCTGGGCAAGTCATTTGACCTCCCTGAACCTTTCCAAACACCAGTAAAATGAGGACAACATATATTCCCTGTCATGCTAACCTCCAGAGGCATTTGGGAGATCTTTGTGTGTAAACTTATTTATATTCTTAATGATTGGATAAAGAGAAGGTGAAGAAGACAATCTAGGTGGAGAGATAGTATAAGCAAAGGCCTGGATGCAGCCAAGAGCATGGCATCAGCAGGAAGCAGGAAGGGATCTGGCCTGGCTGGAGCAGAGGGTTCAGGAGAGCTCAGGGCTTTGAGTGTGAGACAGAGGGGTGTACTTAATCCTGAGGGCAGAGAGGACCCCCTGTTAACGAGTAAGCAGCCCATACCTACAAGATGAAGCCTTTACCCAAGGGACACGTTGGCAACTCTGCCATTCACTGGCCAGGCACCCGGGAAGGACTGGTGGCCTAGGACAGAAACCCCCTGGAGAGGAACCCCCTTGGAAAAGTATGGCCCTTGTTTCCTCTCATTTGGGACATGGGGTTATTTCCACAGGGATGCCCTGCCAGGGACCCCAGGCGCCTGAGAACCAAGATGTCCCCACATGGAGTGCAGGATAGAACTGGGGGAAATAAGATTTGGTCTGGGGTGTCTGCTACCTCCAAATATTAGGAAGAATGTCACAAAGCTCAGAGATTAGAGACTAATGGGTGACAGACTTCAGCCCAGTATCCGTGTTTTGTAAATGGGGTAGATGTATTGAGCTCTAGCTCATTTTGCCAAATCTTCAGATTTTTTTTCAAGACAGGCCAAAAAAAAACTCATTTTTTTAAATGTGAAATTTCCAATTTTTGAACATTGGCAGATTAATATTTTTAAATTAAATATTAGGGAGCCATACAGAATGGGTCTGCAGCCAGCTCCAGCCGGGGTCTGTATTTTGGTGCCATTAACCTGTCCTCCCTCTTAGACGGGCTCCCAGACCTAAAGGGAGCTCACAGACATGGCCATATCCGGTCTCTTGGGGGCGCTGTCCTGCTTTTGCTCTTAGCCCGACTTCCTTGGGCCTGGGAATGCTGGCACTGCCACCAGCCCCGCACCCTGACATCTGGAAATCCCAAACATTGCCGCAGGGCCCAGCTCTGACCTGATGTTCTCGTTGGGCACCTTCCCGTATCTCTTGACGGCCAAGCACTCCTTCTTGTGGTCTACCCACGCATCCTTCTGGCAGGTGCGGTCACAGTAACGCGCAAACTTGCACTGCCCACAGTGGTGGAGCTTCTCCTGCCTCTTGAAGCAGGTGTGGCACACAAAGTTAACGAGGCTGGAAACAGACGGAGAAAACGTGACTGAATTCCGGGGGCGCCATGAAAAGGGACCACACTGGCCTTTCTAAGACGGCAGGGCCATCCTTGTCCTTCTAAGCTTCAAACTCCCACTTTTCAGAGAGGGGCCGGGCTTCCAAAGGCCATTCGCTGTAACGATCTTTCTAGCAGATATTTTAAAGTGAACCAAATGGGAGCACTACTGAGCTCTGCATATAAGCCCTTCAAGTTAACTCGGCAAGTGTAGGTGTATGACCTACAGGCACTGGGACTCCCACAAGTGGCCAGAGGGACAGGGGCACCTGCAATCACCGTACAGTGCGGGGAGCGCTGGGATAGGGGAGGCACAAAGTGTTCCTGGCACTGATATGTATTCATGTACATATATTCATATACACATACACATTTCATGTAGAAACTAAAATTTGTACCTACCAAACATATATATTACACTTCATGGTTCTCACACTGTTGCATTGTTTTACATTTTAAATGCTAATGAGCCCTGGCCTCCATGGTTCAGTCGGTTGAGCGTCATCCCATGCATCGCAATGTCCCCTGTTCAGTTCCTGGTCAGGGCACAATGCCCAGGTTGCTGGCTCAACCCCCACATCCCCAGTAGGGGGCGTGCAGGAGGCAGCCGATGGATGGTTTTCTCTCTTCCTCTCCTTTCCTCTCTAAAATCAATAAAAACATATTCTTTTAGAAGCTAATAAAAACTCCAAGTGGTCACCTAGAATAACAGAAGTTCTGCTTCTTTATCTTTTACTGCTGAATTCTAAGCTGCTTACACTGCAGGGAGAGGTGGTGTCTCGGAGATTGGAGACATCACCGTGGCCAGCGTAAGCTCCAACCACTCTGAACCCTAAAAACTTACCTGACAGCAAACAGTGCAGCCAAGTGCGCATGTGTTAGGGGCTGGCGATCCAAATGAGAGTCCTCCGAATTAACTTCCAGGCAGAATACAATGTTTATTCAAGGTAAGTAATTTTTAAATGTGCTGATTTGAAGTTTACTCAACAGCAATCTTTCTTTTTTTAGAGCAGTATAGATTTTTTTTTTCCAAGGGAGAGTATTTCGCCTCTAACATTGTTTAGAATTGCTGGGGCACGGTGAAAACTGACTTTTACTAGTTTTGTTATTGTTTTTAAATTCTGTGCAGAGAGCGCCCCCTTATTGCCTGCACTGGGTATGCACCCTGGCACTGCCCTCTTGGCTGACACTGCCTGGGTGTCTCATTAGGCAGACCTTCCTAACCTGGCACAAAGGGAGCGAATACACCTGCCATGGCACTTGCCTCCAGGCTCCCAGGAACTGACTCAAAACACTTCAACAGCGCCTGCTTAGAGAATAGTCTACCTGCCATGAACTACAGGTATGTCCATAAGAAATTCAGTGGAATGCCCCTCCTGTCTTCAAAGTCACTAATAACCACTTTGTCCAGGAGAAGGCGAGACACAGAGCCCTGGCTGGAGTGAGGCAAAATAAACTTCACCCCAGCCCAGCACAAGCTGTGCTTGCGGGCTCAATCCCCAGTAGGGGGCGTGCAGGAGGCAGCTGGTCATTGATTCTCTCTCATCATTGATGTTTCTCTCTCTCCCTCACCCTTCCTCTCTGAAATCAATAAAAACATATTTAAAAAATAAGAAAAAAATAACTTCATTCCATACTGGGTGGTAGACCTTTACAATCATGTATATAACCACTTATCAGGTCTTGAATCAATTCAGTATCAGTTCAATAATATGTCACTTTCATATGAGATTCTTTACAATCACTCTGCTATAATAAACTTCTCATTACTTTTCAGAAGAAGAAAATGTGTCCTGGCTGGGTGCTCAGTTGGTTAGAGTGTTATCCTGATACGCCAAGGTTGTGGGTTTGGTCTCTGATTAGGGTACATACAAGTATCAACCAATGAATGCATAAACAAGTGGAACAACAAATCTCTCCTCCTCTCTCTCTCTCTCTCTCTCTCTCTCTCTCTCTCTCTCAGCAACAAATTTTTTTAAGAAGAAAATAAAATGTGATGATTTTGAAATGATTCTTTTTCTCATGATGAATTCATAGTGCAGTGGTTCTCAACCTTCTGGCCCTTTAAATACAGTTCCTCATGTTGTGACCCAACCATAAAATTATTTTTGTTGCTACTTCATAACTGTCATGTTGCTACTGTTATGAACCGTAATGTAAATATCTGATATGCACGATGGTCTTAGGCGACCCCTGTGAAAGGGTCGTTCGACCACCAAAGGGGTCGTGACCCACAGGTTGAGAACCACTGTCATAGTGGATTCCAAGTGTTAACTACCAAACTCTTGTCTACAGGCTCACACACCTGTTTTAGATTCCATCCCAGTTCTTCTGGGGCCTGGAGTCAAGCTTTAAAGGTTGGAGAAGCCCAGCAAGCATGTGAGTAATCTCCTAATTTAGATCCCCTAAGAATGAGGTCGACCTTTCTCCTCATTACCTCACCTGCTGGTAAGGCCTAACTGAGAAGGAAGGGAGAAGCTGTGATGTGAAGCAGGGCTTCTCAGACTCTGCTGGGCATCACGTCATCAGAGATCTTTTAAAAACCGGGTTCTAATTCAGTGGGTCTGGGGTGGGGTCCGAGACCCTCCATTTCTAACAAGCTCCAGGTGATCCTCATGCTACAACTCTGAGCAGCAAGACTCTGGATGTGGGGAACCGATATAGGGTTGACCTGCTGGCAAAGTCACAAACAAGTCCCAACTTAGAGGGCTCAGTCCTCTTAGCATAATTAGACTTGACCTTATAACACTCCCAGATCTTACCTGGGAAGCTAATGGGCTGAGGGAAGTGCAGGAAGTGTAACTATGGTCAAAACAGGTGAAACTCACAAGAACTGTGTAACTATGGTAACCACTACCTTGTTTACCTCTGACTATAAAATGGTTGGTGAGGCCTGAGCACCAGTGGAAGTCCTTCCTCTTGAGTTGGACTTACCCGCCTGGCCCCCCAATATTCCCAAATTATCTCGTGTCTTTTCTCTTTCATGTGTGTGCAGCTCCTCTTCCAGATCCTGAACCCTGAACCACACGGGCCGTGGAGGGAAACATTTACAACATCTGGAGATGAGAGAAAACTTAAATCCCACTCCTTCCAGTGGGGTGTGCAAGGAAGTATCGGGTAGGCAGAAATGGGAAGTTTTTAAATTGTGTCCTTCTGCTCTCCATCTCCTTACACTGGTGGCAGGATGGGTATTATGGAAAGTCACACCTGGAGTCAGTCTGGGTTGGGTTCAATTCCGGATTCTAGTATCTACTGGCTGTGTGACCTCAAGCAAGTACTCTAACCTCTCTGAGCCTTGGTTTCCTTATGTGAAAATGAGAATAGCAACACCTAGATCTTGATAATCTCTTAGACTAATGACTATTACTTTTTTAATGAAACATACTATTTTAAAAATTCAAGCAAGAAGAAAATTACAAAGAAATTCCAAGCCTGGCCTGAGTGGCTCAATGGTTGAGCATCGACCTATGAACCAGGAGATCAAGGCTCCATTCTTGGTCAGGGCACATGCCGGAGTTGTGGGCTTGTCCCCAGTAGGGGGCATGCTGGAGGCAACCAATCAATGATTCTCTCTCATCATTGATGTTTCTCTCTCTCCCTCTCCCTTCCTCTCTGAAAATCAATAAAAACATATTTTTTTTCAAAAAGAAATTCTAAAATCGTACCGCTCTTGAAGTGATCTGGAGGGTTGAATGAAATAATGAGAAAACTACGCAGACCCTGGCACAGGATGAGTGCTCAGAACCGCCAGCCGGGTTCCGCATCCATCTGTCACGTAGCCACGCCGAGCCACGTTGAGTATGAGCTTCTGCCCCGCTTCAGCACCCACTGTTTCTCTGGCAGCCAACGGAGAGGAAGACCTCCTCCGGGTTGGAAGAGGACCCCTGTGGGGTGAAAGGGTACTTCCTCCACAGAAACACATTATCCCCTTCTTCACAGCTCACGTAAGAGAAAATCCAAAAGACATGAAGCCCTCAAGCCTGGTGGATTCCAGGAGAAAGTGCGTCATCCAGACGGTGCGGCTGGCTGGTCGCCAGCAAGTCTCTCTTCTAGCCTCAGTTTCCCGGTCCCCACAGAGTCCCATTCACACCACACTTAGAAATATGTTTTCAACCAATTCTCTTTTGTTAAACCTTCACAACAAGCCCCTTGATCAACATCCTCACAGGGATGTTATTCTCAGAGGGGTCTCTGAGGCCTGACACTGCTCCCAGCACACAGGGCAAAGGGAGCCGCAGAGCCCACCTGGTCTGCCTGCAGCCCTGAGTGTGCTTGCCCCAGCCAGCGGGTCCCCACTCACTCTTTGCTCTGCAGGCACTGGGTTATGTCATCTGTCACAGTCAAGGGGCATGGAAGGGCAGCTGCTGCTCAGCTCCTTGTATGGAGATAACCAATTACTGGGCAGATAAACACACAGGGAAGGTCTCTGCAAGTGAAGCGAGCCCTCTAGACTCTAGAGAGTCTAGCCAGAGAGCACGGGACCAACAGTTCTGGCTGGCTGGCTGCTTAAACACTCTCAGCCAGCCAGAAGGACTCCCCTCAGAATTCAAGGGGCAGGAGGCTTATCTTAAAGAACATCCCATCCCTCAAGTACCCAGAGAACTATACAATATTTATTTTATTTAAATATATATATTTGTTGTTGTTGACAGTATTACAGATGTCCCCAATTCCCCCCACCTTTACCTCTCTCCGCCCAGCCTCCACCCCTCCCCTTAGGCCTTCGCCACACTATTGTCTGTATCCATGGGCGAAGCATATAAGTATATAAGTACTTTGGTTTATCTCTTCTCATTCCCCACCCTCCCACCCCCAAGATAGGTCAGTCTGTTCCATGCCTCCATGCCTCAGGTATTATTTTGTTGGTCAATTCACTTTGCTCATTAGATTCCACAAATAAGTGAGAGCATGTGATATTTGTCTTTCTCTGATTGGCTTATTTCACTTAGTATAATAGTCTCTAGGTCCATCCATGCTGTCCCAAAGGTGAGAGATCCTTCTTTTTCATAGCTGCATAGTATTCCATTGTGTAAATGTCCCACAGCTTATTTATCCACTCATCTGCTGATGGGCACTTGGGCTGTTTCCAAATCTTAGCTATTGTAAATAATGTTGCTGTCAACATAGGGCTGCATCTATTCTTTCTGATTGCTGTTTCGGGTTTTTAGGATATATTACCAGAAGTGGTATTGCTGGGTCAAAGAGCAGTTCCATTTTTAGTTTTTTGAGGAAACTCCTTCTGTTTTTCCGTAATGGCTGCACCAGTCTGCATTCCCACTAACAGTGAACTAATGTTCCCTTTTCTCCACATCCTTGCCAGCACTTGTTGTTTGTTGATTGATGACAGCCATTCTAACAGATGTGAGGTGATATCTCGTGGTTTTAATTTGCATTTCTCTGATGATTAGTGACTTTGAGCATTTTTTTCATATTTCTATTGGCCATCTGTATGTCCCCTTTGGAGAAGTATCTATTCAGGTCCTTTGCCCATTTCACAATATTTCCAATTACTTCTCTCCCACTCTTCCTTCCTTTCACAAGTAGGTATTGGGTAACTATTATGTACTGTGCATCTAGCTAGGTGATGGAGGGCCTTAAAAATAGACAAGACACAACCCGCGCCTTCGAGCAGTCCCCAGGCTGGGCTGGGACATTAACACATGTAAGCAAGGTGAGGCATGCAGCCCAGGAGTGCTGTAGGGATGATGGAAGAAGACCTGACTCCCACTGAGGTGAAGGAGGGGAGGAACCTGGGAAGGCAGTCATCCAGGAGAGAAGGAGACATGGTTCTGATCCTCTGAAGCTGGGCCAAGTTTGTACTCAAAGAATGTCAAGTTCTCCTATGGACAGCCCCTGGAATTAGTCAAAGGCATCCATGTAGAGGGAACAGGCATGTATAGGAGACAAAATAGCTATTTGACGAGATCATAGGTTGCACCACATTGGGAAATAATGTTAGAAAGATGACTAGACTATGGGGAGCCTGGAATGAGACTCTCAGAAGTGTATCCTTATTCTGTAGGCAATCGGGAGCTATGGAAGGCTTTTGCAGAGAGGAGAGAGAAATACAACCAGAGTTGGCTTCTCTTCCCAATGGCATCTACCTAATGTCATTTTTATTGTTTTGTGTGTTTTTTTTATATTTTATTGATTTTTTACAGAGAGGAAGGGAGAGAGATAGAGAGTCAGAAACATCGATGAGAGAGAAACATCGATCAGCCGCCTCCTGCAAATCCCCCACTGGGGATATGCCCGCAACCCAGGCACATGCCCCTGACCGGAATCGAACCTGGGACCCTTCAGTCCGCAGGCCGACGCTCTATCCACTGAGCCAAACCGGTTTCGGCTAATGTCATTTTTAAATGGCTTGTTTAAACCTTTGAGGAGCATTGCTGAATTCTTGTTTGCACTATTATCATATTTTAGTGTAAGAAGTTTGGTGGTACTGCTTCCTCACACCAAGCCTAGGGATTGCCTATTGTTTGTTTTTTGTTTGTTTGTTTGTTTGTTTGTTTATTTGTTTTGCCACTTAAAGAAACACTATGAAACCAGTAAAAAGTATGTCATGGAACAAAGGTTAGCAAATGTTTGCTTTCCTTTTTAAATAATTAGAAAAAATGTATAATTACAATTGATATTCAATATTATAGCTTCAGGTACACAGCATAGTTGTTAGACATTTATATAATTTACACAGTGATCCCCCAGTTAATACCAGTACCAACCTGACACCATATATAGTTATTACAAAATATTGGCTGTATTGCCAATGCTGACTCTGTGATTACTTTGTAACTGCCAGTTTGTACTTCTTAATATGTTCTGTTTATTTATTTTTTTTTTTAGACACTACACAAGTGAAATTATATGGTATGAAATCATATGGTCTATCTCTATCTGACTTATTTCACTTAGCATAATACCCTCTAGGTCCATCCATGTTGTTGCAAATAGTAAAATTTTATTCTTTTTTATGACCAAGTAATAGTCCATTGTATATAGGTACCTCTTTTATTTCTTTTTAATTTTTTTTAAATTTTTTAAAATATATTTTTATTGATTTCAGAGAGGAAGGGAGAGGGAGAGAGAGATAGAAACATCAATGATGAGAGAATCATTGATCAGCTGCCTCCTGCATGCTCTCCACTGGGGATTCATTGTGCAACCGGGCATGTGCCCTTGACTGGAAATGAACCTGGGACCCTTCAGTCCCCAGGCTGACACTCTATCCACTGAGCCAAACCAGCTAGGGATTAAATTTTTTTTAATTTTTCAATTACAGTTGATATACAATTTTACATGAGTTCCGGGTGTACAACATTGTGATTACACACTTATATACCTTACGAAATGATCACCCTGAGAAATCTAGTACCCATCTGACACCATATATAGTTATTACAATATTATTGGCTATATTCTCCGTTCTGTACCTTAAATCCCCATGACTGTTTTTAATCTCCTCCCCTTTTTCACCTGCCTCCAAGTCCCCCTCCCATCTAGCATCCGTCAAAATATTCTCTGTGTTCATGAGTTTGTTTCTGTTTTTTTGTTTGGTTGGTTGGTTCCACAAACTGTAAGTGAAATCATATGGTATTTGTCTATCTTTTTTGACTTATTTCACTTAGCATAATACCCTCTAGGTCCATCCAACTTGTCACAAATAGCAAAATTCATTCATTTTTATTACTGAGTAATATTCCATTCTATATTTGTACCACACCTTCCTTATCTATTTGTCTATCAGTGGAAACTTAGATTGCTTCCATATCTTGGCTACTGTAAATAATGCTGCAATAAATATAGGGGTGTGTATGTCTTTTACAATTAATGTTTTGGATTTCTTTGAGTAAATACCCAAAAATTGGATGGCTGTGTTATATAGTAGTTCTATTTTTAATTTTCTGAGGAACCTCATACTGTCTTCCACGGTGGCTGCACCAACTTACAATCCCATCAACAGTGCACTAGGGCTCCCTTTTCTCCACATCCTTGACACTTGTTTGTTGATTTATTGATGTTAGCCGTTCTGACAGGTGTGAGATAATATCTCATTGTGGTTTTAATTGAGCATCTTTTCATATGTCTACTGGCCATCTGTATGTCCTCTTTGGAGAAATATCTATTCAGGTCTTTTGCCCATTTTTTTAATTGAACTGTTTGAGGTTTTTTTAATGTTAAGTTGTATGAATCCTTTACATAACTTGAATATTAACCCCTTATCAGCTGTATCATTCGCAAGTATCTTCCTCCGTTCAGTAGATTGTCTTTTTGTTTTGCTGATGGTTTCCTTCACGGTACATAGCTTTTTATTTCTTTTTTATTTATTTTTTTAATCTGTAGTTAATCCTCACCTGAGGATATTTTTTCCATTGTTTTTTTTCAATATGTATTTTTATTGATTTCAGAGTGGAAGGGAGAGGGAGAGACAGAAACATCAATGATGAGAGAATCATTGATTGGCTATCTCCTGCATGCCCCATACTGGGGTTTGAGCCCCCAACCTGGGCATGTGCCCTGACGGAGAATTGAACCCTGGCCTCCTGTTTAATGGGTTGATGCTCAACTACTGAGCCATGCTGATCAGGCTACATTGATTTTTAGAGAGAGTGGGGGGGGGGGGACGGAGAGAGAGAAGCATCAATAGAGGAAGACATGCACGAGCCCTGACTGGGGCTGGGATCAAATTTGCAACCAAGGTACCTGCCCTCTACTGGAACTGAACCTGAGACCCTTCAGTCTGCAGGCTGACACTCTAACTACTGAGAAAAACTGGTGAGGGCTTTCTTTTTAAATGTTTTTATTGATTTCAGAGAGAGGAAGGGTGAGGGAGAGAGAGAGAGAAAAAAACATCAATGATGAGATAGAATCATCAATCATCTGCCTCCTGCACACCCCCTACTGGGGATCAAGCCTGAAACCTGGGTATATGCCCTGACCAGGAATCCAACTGTGACCTCCTGGTTCATAGGTCAACGCTCAACCATTGAACCACACCAGCCAATCCAGAAGCTTTTCATTTTGATGTAGTCCCATTTGTTCATTTTTGCTTTTGCTACCCTTGCCCAAGGAGAAATATCCAAAAAAATATATTACTCAGAGCAATGTCAAAGAGTTTTCCTCTAGGACTTTATGGTTTTGCATCTTACATTTAAGTCTTTAATCCATTTTGAGTTTACTCTTGTATATGATGTAGGAAAGTGATCTAGTTTCATATTTTTTGCATGTATCTGACCAATTTTTTCAACTTATTGAAGACACTATCATTCCTTCATTGTATAGTTTTGTCTTCTATTTTGTAAATTAATTGACCATAGGAGTGAGGGTTTAATTCGCTATTATGTTTCCTGATCAATGTGTCTGTTTTTGTGCCAATACCTTACTGTTTTTTATTATTATAGCCTTGTAGTATAGTTTGAAATCAGGGAACATAATATTCCCAATTTTGTTTTTCCTCAAGATTGTTTTCATTATTAGAGGTCTTTTGTGGTTCTATATAAATTTAGGGTTATTTGTTTTAGTTCTGAGAAGTTGCCTATTTATTTTTAAAATCTCTTTTATTGAAATAAGAATCCTTAAACTTTTCTCTGCCACAAGTCACATGATGAGGTTCCCACAATGTACTCAAACCTGTATGCATTTCCCACCCTCCAGCTGCAACCAAACCCCACTTACTTATTTACTTCTTTTTTTTTTAAATATATTTTATTGATTTTTTACAGAGAGAAAGGGAGAGAGATAGAGAGTTAGAAACATCGATGAGAGAGAAACATCGATCAGCTGCCTCCTGCACATCTCCCACTGGGGATATGCCCGCAACCCAGGTACATGCCCTTGACCGGAATCGAACCTGGGACCCTTCAGTCCACAGGCCGATGCTCCATCCACTGAGCCAAACCGGTTTCGGCACTTATTTACTTCTTTATTTATGTATTGTTAATCCTCACCAGAGGATATTCTTTCATTGCTTTTTCAGAAAAAAAGTGAATAGAAGGAAGTAAGGAAGGAAAGGAGGGCAAAAGGAAAAAGAGAGGGGGAGAGAGACACATCTACTAGTTGCCTCCCACACCTGCCACAACCAGGGTCAGGGAGCAAATCACAACCCATGTAGTGCCCTTGACGGAGAACCGAAGGCCCTTTGGTATGCAGGCTTATGCCGTAACCATTTAGAAACATCGGCCAGAGCCAAACTCCTCTTCTCCTGCTCAGAACACATCTTCAGATGCAACTGAGGGAAGATGACAATGTTATGGGGACAAGCTAGCATTTGATTTCATCTATGTTCTAAAGAAAATTATTCTCAAACTTCTGCATTTAAGGATTATTTGGTAAAATTCAGCAATACAGTTCATAACGGGTCATGTGACATATCAACATGTCTTACCTTCACAGCTACAAGTGCCAAATTAAGGGCATAGCTCTGAATCTACTGTTTATCCTCATCATCAAGCACAAACATTTAATGTCATCATCTGAAAACTTTAACAGTTATTCATTCATTTTCTGAGCTAACTGTTCCGGGATTTCTCTAACCCCTTTATTAAATTATTTCCATTTATAGCATCATTTCTCCCCTACCACCCATCCACCAGCTGTTACCAGATTAAAGGCCACACGAGTGTTTGTGCATATGCCACGGCTAATCCTAGTGTTCCCACAGCCCCACATAGAACTGCACTGGCTAAAAGCCCAGCTGTCTTCACTGGCCCTGAAGAAGCTCATAACTCGTCTGATTTTCACCAAAAAACCTGCTGATGGTACTTTCTTTTTAAAGTACTCTACTTTTTTCCATGTTCTCATCTTTGTTGTTCTCTACACACATACACATTTACATAATCTCCTGGGCATTTTCAACTCTTTAAACAGAATCGTTCAGTAGCTAGTGAAATTTTTGTCTAAAGAACTTTAGAAAAAATTCACTGTCCTTGGTCCTTCTTTATTTTTTTCTTAATATCTTTTGTAATAAATTGGATTAACAAGAAGTTAATATTATTGGCTACGATAGGCTGGCTAACCTCCCCAAAATGTCAGTGTCCTAATGACTGGACACTTTGAATATGCTACCTTATCTGGCAAAAGGGACTTTGAAGATGTGATTAGAAGTAAGGTCCTCGAGCTGGGGAGATAATCTTGAATCATCAGGTTTGGCCTAATGTAATTACAAGAGTCCTTATAAGAAGGTGGCGGGTGGTGAGAGGGGGAGAAGCCAGCTGGCTTTGAAAAGAGAGCCCAGGAATGCAGATTTGATTCTGCAACCAATTCCAATGTGTGTGGGAGTGGTTTCTTACACCATCCAAACAATGCTCCGACACTAGCTGGGCATCTTACAATTCAACTCAGTTCTTAGAGTATCTACCTAGAGATAGCATCGGGTCCCACAGATTAAGGTCTCAGTCCCACAAGACTCTCCCCACAACCCCCCAACACAATATCACAGCAGGCACCCTGTGGAAGCTAGAAAACTCAAGGAAACCTAACCTTGTGGACCCATTTTAGATCTCTGACCTCCAGAACTATGAGATAATAAAATTTGTTTTCACGCCACTACAATTCCAAATTTGTGGAAATTTGTTATAGCAATAGCAGGAAACTAATACACTGGTTTGTTACTATAAACACTTTTTTTTTTGCTATGTTATCACATGTATATTCTTATGTTTTTTACCTATCAGTTTCTGGATCTAACCATTTTCAGCCTTCAGAACCATATTTTGATCCTTCTGAAATTGATGGATGGTACTCTTTCTTTTATTAAGATTAAATATTGTTAATTGGACTGACAAGAATAAAAGAAAATTAAGTAGGCAATTCTGGGTCCACTTGTGGAGAATGAGTAGTGAGAGATGATGCCTGGACAAGCCCGTGAAGGCTTAGACTGTATGACTCACCCCTGTGTGACCTGGGGAAGGCCCCTCACCTCCTAAGCCTTAGTTTCCCCATCTGTAAGAGATGATCGAATAAATTCAATGGTTCTCCACCTTCTTCTTTGTTGAAAGTAATTTTGAAAGTGATGAAAGCTATGGACTTTCTCCAGAAAAACAAAAGACACGCATGCATATCCACATAAAACTTTGATCTTCCAATCATAGGTGCTTCCCTAGCTAAGGATCCATGGACCCAGGTTAGGAATCTGTAGGCTAGATACCCTCTAAATTCAAGACACCTGGGACTGTTTAAAAAAATAATCAAATAGTATTTTTGGCTCCTAGAACGGCTCATCAGCACCATTCCTGTTCCATTTCTTGTATTTGATGCTAAAATAAAATAAAATAATAATCAGAACAAGCTCCATTCCTATTTTAGCCTAGCACTCCTCTCCTGCTGCACTGGAATTCTTTGCACATAGAAGATTTCATGCAACCTATGGAATCCCAGGCTGGAAGAGATCTTAAGAGTCACATGACCAAGTCCATTGTCCGAGTCTGTGCATACATCATCTCTGCCAGTTGTCATGAGAAAATGCACAACCTTGGAAATAGCCCTTTCCATCTCCAGACGGCACTAACGTGCTCATTCTACTCATTAGGCAAATAGAGGCTCAATGTTAAGGTGCTAAAGCTTGTAGGTAGTTCAGGAAAAGTTTAGGACTGATACTTTTAATGGTTCCAAAAAAAATGTAAAACAAAAAATGCAAAATGGAAATTAATAAGAATTTTAAAAGCAAAGTTATAAAAGCCCATTCAGAAGTTATAAGCAAAAACTACATTTTGACATATTGTGAGGTGGTGTGTCTAAAGGTAAGGGTGTCCAGAGTCTATTTAATTCTTACGAGTAAATGGCTTGAGGTCTGACTAGCTTTCCAATCACCATATCTCCCCACCCCATTTTCACCTGAAATATGACTCTAACTTCTGCTTAAGATGCCTGGTTCTCACCCTTCCATCAATTAAAAGAAAATTCAGAACGTTTTTTCTTCCAAGTGACAGTCATTATTTGTAGATAGCTATTAGGAGTAGTTCTCTGATGTTACTTTAAAACATGCTTCAAATTCCTTCACCAGCTCAATTCTGAATCTATTCCAGTTTGGCCATGTATCTATTGGTTGTGGGTATTGTTTGAAGATAATGACAACTATGGTGACAGTGATGATTCAATTTTATTAATATTGTGAAAAGTGCCCAATCTTAGTCTGTTGGTCGACTGGGCTAACCAACTAATTGATTTTACAGTTTGGAAAAGACGGAGGTTCTACTTCAGAAGGCTAGAAGAGTTCTTCCAAGACCAAGCAGAGGCAAGATAAGGATTTAATCTTGCTGAACTCCCTACATTCTTAAGACTAAAACTGATTATCTTCTCATTCCATTTGACATAAAATGAACTAAATAATCCTGGCTTGCAATAACATGTGTAATAGATCATATAAATGGGCCCAGACGGTGTGGTTCAATAGTTTGGTGTCAACCTATGAACCAGGAGGTCACAATTCCATTTCTGGTCAGGGCACATGCCCAGATTGCAGGCTCTATCCCCAGTAGCGGGTGTGCAGGAGGCAGCCGATCAATGATCTTCTCTCATCATTGATGTCTCTCTCTCTCTCTCCCTCTCCCTTCCTCTCTGAAATCAATGAAAATATATATTTTTTAAAGAAATTGTTTTTTTGTTTTTTTTAATTAAATCTTTATTGTTCAGATTACTACATTTGTTCCTCTTTCTTTCCCCCCCATAACTCCCCTCCTCCCAGTTCCCGCCCCACCCTCCGCCCTCACTCCCCACCCACTGTCCTCATCCATAGGTGCACGATTTTTGTCCAGTCTCTTCCCGCATCTCCCACACCACTTTCCCCCCCAAGAATAGTCAGTCCATTCCCTTTCTATGTCCCTGATTCTATTATAATCAACAGTTCATTCTGTTCATCGGATTATTTATTCACTTGATTCTTAGATTCACTTGTTGATAGATGCATATTTGTTGTTCATAATTTGTATCTTTATCTTTTTCTTCTTCTTCCTCTTCTTAAAGGATACCTTTCAGCATTTCATATAATCCTGGTTTGGTGGTGATGAACTCCTTTAGCTTTTCCTTATCTGTGAAGCTCTTTATCTGACCTTCAATTCTGAATGATAGCTTTGCTGGATAAAGTAATCTTGGTTGTAGGTTCTTGGTATTCATCACTTTGAATATTTCTTGCCACTCCCTCCTGGCCTGCAAAGTTTCTGTTGAGAAATCAGCTGACAGTCGTATGGGTATTCCCTTGTAGGTAACTGAGTTTCTTTCTCTTGCTGTTTTTGAGATTCTCTCTTTATCTTTTGCTCTTGGCATTTTAATTATGATGTGTCTTGGTGTGGTCCTCTTTGGATTCCTTTTGTTTGGGGTTCTCCGCGCTTCTTGGACCTGTAAGTCCATTTCTTTCACCAGGTGGGGGAAGTTTTCTGTCATTATTTCTTCAAATAGGTTTTCAATATCTTGCTCTCTCTCATCTTCTGGCACCCCTATAATTCTGATGTTGGTACGCTTGAAGCTGTCCCAGAGGCTCCTTACACTATCCTCGCATTTTTGGATTCTTTTTTCATTTTGCTTTTCCGGTTGGGTGTTTTTTGCTTCCTCGCATTTCAAATCATTGACTTGATTCTTGCGCTCCTCTGGTCTGCTGTCGGGAGTCTGTATAATATTCGTTATTTCAGTCCGTGTATGCTTAATTTCTAGGTGGTTCCCCAATATAAGATCGAGGGTCTCATTAGTTTTCTTGTAGATCTCATTAAGTTTATCGGCGGCTTCTAAACAGTTCTTGAGAGACCTTAAAAGTGTGGTTCTGAACTCTATATCTTCCATTGACAATTTTGTCCTGTTTCTTTGTCTCCGCATTTTGTTATGCTTCCTTGGTGCACCCCCTAGTGGTCTTTGTGCGCAGTCTTATAAACCTTGATTGCTGTAGCTAATACCAGGGAGGGTTTGACCTCCAGGCCAAGTGGCTGTGAGAATCAGCTGTGTCTGCAGTGAGAGAACTTCTGTCCTCTAGGGCGGTGCTAATCTAACCTTTGCCTGAGGCTATCCGGCAAATGCCTCTGTGCAGGGCTTGGGCAGGGCGGGTCGCACAGGATCAACAGGGTGGGCTGGAGAGAGCAGTTATGGCGGCTCTGGGTCCTGTCCCCAGGGGATCTGCCTCTCTGAGTCCCAGCAACGGCTGCAATCCTCAGAGAGAAAGCTGCACTCGCTCTGACCGAAGCCAGACAGTCCCGCTTCTCCCGTTTGAGTCTGGGTCCCTAAAGACTCGCCCGTATCTGGAGCTCAGAGTCTGCGACTCCCTCCCGATTGAAAACGCCAACCGCGCCCTCCGCCGCCAGCCCGCTCCACGCACTCCGCACCTCAGAATTTGACTTCAGCACTGCGCCTCCTCTGAGTGTCCGTATGCGTTTCTCTTTCCTCCTAGTTGTAGGACTTCCACTCAGCCAGCGTTCCTGTGGTTCTGGGTGGTGTCCCTTCCGTTTTTTGGTTTCACTTTTGAAGTAGTTGTGCAAAACAGCAAACTCCGGCGTTAACCTATGCCGCCATCTTGGTTCTCCTCTTCCCAGCACAACCAAGAAATTGTTTTTTAAAAAAACTTTTGAAACAGGGCAAAATAGCCTTCGCATTGGGCCTATAGCAACATTAGATCCCAAAGAAAAGTTTGCAGAGATAACAAGAAAGCAGATATTATGACTATCAGACTGAAAATTACAAACATTCTTTAGAATTAGTGTCACTATGTTAGCTTATCTGCACCAATAAAAATGCCTTCCTTCCATTAATGTAATTGTTCCCCTTCCACTTCCCATCCATGCCCATTGCTTTTGTCTCCTGATCAGAACACAGTTTGGGTTTCTGCCTGAACCAGTGTGTCCTGAATAGCTATTCTTTTTTCTTTTCTTTTTTTTAAATCTCAAATAGATGCATGTTGCCTCTCACTTTTGGCCTTTTATTTTTAGGTTCACACCTGGATTCGAGCCGGCCTCTTTTATAGAATGACTTTTGTGGGTGACCCAGTCCTACCTCCTCAGTCAGGTTTCTCATCTACAGTAAGTAGCGAAGTCTCACAGAGAGGGAGGACCGCATGTACACAGTCACCCTTGTGCACCTCTCCAGGCTGGCTCAGGTATACCCAAAGAAAGAGTCTACCCTCACCTTTGCACTGATAAATTTGGGCAAAACACCTTTCAAAAGTATCTCTTTTAGATTTAAAAAAAATTATTTTAAAGATTATTTACCACAATCACCCTAATTTTTATTACTACTGAATAATAATATTTTATGTAGCAGTTTATCTGTGATGTCCACTAAGGTTGGTTTTGTAGTTATTACTTCAAATGAGTGATTAGTTATTTATAATAACAAAAACATGTAAACAGCCTAATTATCCAGTCATAAAAAAAGAGGATAGCATCCAGCCATTAAATACTATGCTTGTGAAGAGTGTCTAGTGATACAGAAGATAATTAAATTATTGAGTGAACAAAGAAACATAATATTTTGTAAAATAAGATTCCAGCTGAGTAGTAAAAACAGATGCCCCTCTTTTTAAACAAGCTGGAAGAAGCCAGCAGGTGTAGCTCAGTGGTTGAGCATCGTCCCATGCTCCAAGAGGTTGCCCGTTTGATTCCAGTCAGGTCACATGCCTGGGTTGCGGGCTCAATCCCCAGTGGAGGACATACAGGAGGCAGCCGGTCATCAATGTTTCTGTCTCTCTCTCTCCCTCTCCCTTTCACTCTCTCTAAAAATCAATTTTTAAAATAAATAAAACAAACTGGAAGGAAATAAACAACAAGGTTAAGAATGTGTAAGATATATTTTTTTAAATATATTTTTATTTACTTTAGAGAGGGAGAGATAGAAACATCAATGATGAGAGAGAATCATTGATCGGCTGCCTCTTGCATGCCCCACACTGAGGATTGAGCCAGCAACCCGGGCATGTGCCCTTGACCAGGAATCGAACCATGACTTCCTGGTTCATAGGTCAATGCTCAACTGAGTCATGCCAGCTGGGCCTAAGTTTTACTTTTATACAAGAAGGAAAACTCATTCAAATCCAAACATTCAGGAAAGGGAAACTGTTTGTCTATATTTCCTTTGGGGAATTGGAGGCACCAGTGAAGGTGTGCTAAAGAAGGCAAAATGACAGCATCAACATCGTTGTTCAGAATTTTTGTGTTTCTAGATTTTTATATCTAATTCTGAATACAGCTGACTCCTTCACTGTACTCACCTCCATCCCCAACACACCCACACACACATAAATTAATGAAGTAGGACAAGCTCCCTCTGAAGAGCTTTACTGTCACCTAAGCCCCTTATATTCTTCAAATGGTGGTCAGCCATATGCCCCATATGTTCACTGCCTTTCCCCTGAAAGTCTCGGTAGGCAGAAAAAAAGAATTTCTCCAGAATCAGATGTAATCAAATTATGTCTGAAAAGCAATGTCCATTCTCAGGATGATCAGTCCAGTGAGCCAACCTCAAAGCCTAGATTATCAGAGGCCATCCTGATTCAGGCCCCATAAAAGGCAGGCAGGTCACCCCAACTTTGGGTTCAGAGAAGTTTGTCATGTTTAATCAATGTGTAAGTGGGTTTTTTGTTTTTTTGTTTTTCGTTTTTAAATAAATATGTAAGCCCTAACCGGTTTGGCTCAGTGGATAGAGCATCAGCCTGCGGACTGAAAGGTCCCAGGTTCGATTCCGGTCAAGGGCATGTACCTTGGTTGCAGGCACATCCCCAGTGAGAGGTGTGCAGGAGGCAGCTGATTGATGTTTCTCTCCCATCGATGTTTCTAACTCTCTATCCCTCTCCCTTTTTCTCTGTAAAAAATCAATAAAATATATTTAAAAAATAAAATAAATAAATACGTAAAAAATATTTTTACAAAGAGAGAAAGGGAGAGGGAGAAAGAGAAAGAAACATCAATGTGAGCGTGAAACATCAATCAGCAGCCTCCTGCACGCCCCCTACTGAGGATCAAGCCCACAACTCAGGAAGTGCCCTGACAAGGAATCAAACCAGCAACCTTTAGGTGTACAGGCAGAAGCCCAATCAACTGAGCCACACCAGCCAGAGCTAAAATAAAGATTTAGTATAACTTTAAAAGTATGAGGTGTTGCCCCGCTAGTTGTCAATAGGGGATGAGACTCTTAAAAGTGTGTGGTCAAGTGTGAACAGGGTATGGGGAAATGGGAATGTAAATCTAACAGAGCCACTTTGCAGAGCCTGTTAAAACTGGTAACAGCACACCTGAGGGCACAGCAGTCCCTCCTCTGGCCATATATCCTGGAGAGTCATCACACATGTACTAGTGGACATAGGCAAGGGTTTTAACCTCAGAAATGTTCATTCTTATGAAAAATTGGAAACCACAAATGTCTTTCAATGGGGGAATGGATAAATAAAGTTTCACATGTTTACAGGGTGGAATATTTACGGCAGTTAATCCAGATAGCATATGGGTCAACATGGAGATATCTACATGTGGGTAAAAGATGTAGATCTTTGTGGATTTAAAAGATTATCTATAGACTTATAGTTCCCATGAGAATAAGTATCAAAAACATGTTTAGTGAAAAAGAGTAAGTTCTAGAATGACATCTGAAGAATGATACCATTTCTGAAAAAAAAAAAAGAATAGACAAACTACAGCTGTACATTTTGATAAGTGCAGATATATGTATGTTATAATACAAGAACATTCTAGATTAGAAGGAAACACCTTAAAACCATTACAGGGATTATCTCTGGGGAAAGATAGAGGGGACTGGGATTAGGGGTGGGAAAGGTAAAAAGGGATTCCAGCTTTGTTTGTGAGATTCTAATTTTTCAAAGATAAATGCATTCCAGTGTTACTTATGTATCTACAATTCCTTTTTAAAGTCTCCCCAATTAGGAGCCTCCTGTAAGAAAGTGTTTTCCACAACACTACACCGATCTTCCCTCCTTTCCCTCCACGCTCACCACACCCAGCACACCCACTCAGCCCAGTTCACTGGCGTTGTAAGGAAGTGTCCCAAAGCCCTTGCTCGCTTTTACAACCCTCCGAGGGACCAGAGCAAATCACATTGGCAATGAGTCTTTGCAGAAAAAGTTATGTCAGCAAACAGCTGGCAGAAACGCCATTTGGTTCCAAATGATCCCATGGGTTTTATCTCTCTTTCCTGATGATTTTGAGAGCAAAGTATTTTAGAGTTTGGCACTAGCCAAACCAACAGGAGAAAAGAAGGCAAGTCCCCACATTTCATACCTGTCGAAAACCACTGCAGAATAAGCCCGCTCGGCAAAGATGACGTCCGAAGCCCAGAACTCCTTGGTGGCCTTCAGGCCCCTGCCCTTGCCTTCAGAAGTGAAGACCGCCACGTTCTCCATTTTCCCTATTGTCATCTCACAGGCTTTCAGGCAGCGGGGCAGATCCCTAACACTGAGCCAAGCCTCTTGTCCTCGCTGCTATTTTAGCACCTTCAGCATCCCAAAGAGCAAGCCTATAAATGGGCAGGCCACCTCCCCTTCCCCACCCCGCTGGCCACTGGGCCCTCACCTCCCCCTCTGCCCCTTTTCCTGGAGGCAGGGAGGGGAAGGACAAGAGGACAGTGATGTGGGAAGGGTCTCACTCATCACCCAGCAAAGCTGACAGAGCAGAAGATGACCATGGGCTCCTGCGGCTCGGGGATGGGGTCGGAAAACTTGAAAAGCTCTTTTGCAAGAGGAAGCTCAGTCCTGGTGGCTGTGGTGTTGAGCTTTAGTTGGAATAGGGAGTACTTGTTCACTAAGGTATTTTTAGCATCCAGATGCCTCTGTCAATCCGAAGCAGACAGCTGAAAGGGTCCAGGGGAAGAGGCGATGCCTGCTGCCCTGGGACCCTGCATCAGTCAGGTTTCCACTTTCTCAAGGGAGGTGGCCCCTTGTCCCCCTGCCTTTCGGAAAGCTACAGGTGGGTGGCAGACACCGAGCCACCCCTTTGGCAGACACATAACAGTACTAGCTAGGCTCCAGGGGCATCTCTCTTCCCCAACATTACTTGGGGCATAGAGGTCTGGAAATTACCTGATCATGCAGGTGTGCTAGGTGCTGGGTGCTGGGTGCAGGCTATATGAGAGGAGGCAAGCCTTGGAAATAAACACCCTATTTCTATCTATCAAATCTCCATTAACATGTGTTTACTGCCAGGAAAATAATCAACCTGCCCTATGCTTCTTACCCAGGAGTGAGGACACTGGAGAAACGATTCTAAAATCTCCAATGAACTAAGTACCAACTCTCGCTCAGGTTGAAAAGGAAGATCCTTGCGGATCTAGGGCTGTAGCTTATCTTCCACGTAGTGTTTTTGGTTTCTGGGATACATCTATTTCTGGGAGGCCTCCTCTGGATCTCTGTGCATGCGGTCCTTCTCAAGCACCAGCTTCTGAGTCAGATCTGCATTTGAATGCTGAGTCTACCACTAGGACTTTGAGATAGAAGCTGTAAAACAAGAATGATAATTTCTGCCTCTCCTCCACATTGCCAGGACACGATGAGAAGTCTGCACCCCAGAAAAGGGCCTTCACCAGACTATGCTGGCACCCTGATCTAGGACAGCCAGCTTCCAGAACTGTGAGAAATAAATTTCTGTTGTTTATAAGTTACACAGTCTGTGGTATTTTGTTATTGCCACCCAAATGAACTAAGACACGAACCTAACCTAATAAGGGAGAAATATAATGAAAGTTATCCTATAATAAATATATATTCATTGTAAATTAAATATGTCAGTGTGCTCATTATGCATATGCTTGGGTACAACTACACTAGGAAATATGATAAAGTCAGATGTTTGCTCCTAAGTAGAATCACAGTGATAGTTGAGAGTTGGTTGAATCTGGAGACACAAATTCCACACATTGTTGTATGTGACATGGTTTCCTGAAATGGTGAATGGCGTTTAGTCAAGGTCTGAATGAATAAAAGTATAATCTTCCTTCAGTTAACAAGAAGTTGCATTCCTGGGAAATGTTGTGAATTTTAAAATTTTACAAAAGCTACTCTATGATTGAATATAAAACAGAATCCTGAAATGAGCACCTGGATCTTTGAGGCTGTGCAGGATGGGCAAAGATTCTTTACTGTATCAGGGTATCCCTTGCTTCCCAAGACATCTAGCATCTTTGTCCAAGGTCAATGAGGCAAGGGGTGTTGGCACTGTTATCAGTCTTTTGGCTGGTAATAGGGAAGGGGACACAGGGCCCTGCTATGCTGCATATCAACACAAATCCTATAAGGTTTTTTCCTCATCTGCCCTAGTTCTCCCTCACCTCCATTTCAAAATCACTGTGAACGACAAGATCAAGGAAAAAGTGCTTGTGTACATGTAGTAGAAGTTTAAAGAAATGCATGGGAATGAGAAATGCTTCATTCAGGATAGTATTTACTTTTGAGGGAAGGAGACGTTCATTAGAAAGTAGGGAGAGAGCAGCATATACAATGAGTTGAGTTTGTACAATAGCTTGGTATTTACGGGAATCAGTAAAGGTTGCTGGATCATAAAGTGAAAGCAGGGTGGGGAAGTGGAGGCAACAGGAAGAAAATGAGGCCAGGGAAGTGAACAGGAGCCTGGTAGGACTCACTTTTGACTTCCCCTACAGACAATGGGAGCCAGTAATGGCTTCTAGAAAGAACCCTTTGGCAGCTATATGGACAGTGGATTGGAGTTGGTGAAGTCAGAGGAGGGGTGTCTGTTAGGAGCTACTGCCCTGGTTCTAACACAAGATGATGAGAAGCTGAAATTAGTGGCTGTGTGACAGGAAAGGATATCCAAGAGTAACTTGCACCGTGCACCAGGAGATATGCCCATCAAGAAATGGGTAGAATAGCCTTAACCAGTTTGGCTCAGTGGATAGAGCGATGGCCTGCGGACTGAAGGGTCCCAGGTTCGATTCTGGTCAAGGGCATGTACCTTGGTTGCAGGCACATCCTCAGTAGGGGGTGTGCAGGAGGCAGCGATCAATGTTTCTCTCTCATCGATGTTTCTAACTCTCTATCCCTCTCCCTTCCTCTCTGTAAAAAATCAATAAAATATATTTTTTTAAAAATGGGTAGAATAGTGTACAGCAATAAAACAAATAAATGACACATATACTACAGCTTGACGAACCCCAACATGTTGAGTGAAACAAGTCCCAGAACTGCATAGGGAGAGACATAAATCTTATGAAATTCAAAAATAATCTAAACTTTGTAAAGCTACATGTATTTGTGATAAACATATATACGTAAGGAAATGACGACTACAAACAGGATAGTGATTTCTTTGGGAGTTGGGGAATAAGATGGTGAGATTTACATGAGTTCATGTACATACATGGTTACATACACATACTTGACAGAGAGGAAAGGAAAGAGGGTGAGAGAGGGGTGAATGGAGAGACAGAGAGATTGATTTATGGACCAATGATGACAGCGTATCAGGACCAAGGATTTTGTTTAATCTACTCTATGTACTAACGGCCCTAGCAAAGGAAAGAAAGATTAAGCAGGAGACGCTCTAGTTTTCAGATGCTCTGGAGTAGAACCCGCAGACTCCAGACTTTTATTGTAGGTGGGTTTAGATTCACTCTCTGACAGATTGGAGGCCCCGCGTGCTTCTCCTTCTGGGCAACAGGGAGGCGGAGGGTCTGCTAAGGAATAAGGGAGTTGAGCCAAATGAGCGCTGAGCCCCAGACAGGCGGGCGAGGGGGCGGGGCGACCGGAGGGCGGGGCGAAGGGCCGTGTGGGCGGGGCGACCGGCGCAGGCGCAGTAGCGCGCTCCCCGTCATGGCGCCGGCGCCGGCCAGTCATCCGCCGCTGGTGGCGGCGACTTCCCCTCCGGAACCCCGGTCTCCGCCTCCTCCTCCTCCTACCCCGCCTGCTCGGCGGCGGAGGCGGCGGTGGCGGCAGCGGCGGTCCCGGCCTCTCCGCCACCTCCACCTCGGCCTGTCTCCCGGCCGGCGGCGTTGGCGGGGAGGGGGACGGTAGTAGTAGACGCCCGCCCCTGCCTCACAAGAAGGTGAGTGCCCGCCCCGGCGGCGGGGGCGGCCCCGCCTTCAGCCCCGCGACTCCGCGGCCCCGAGGAGGCCCGGCGCGCGCCGAGGGGGCAAAATGGCCGACCCGGCGGCCCGAGTCCTCCCGCTCTCCACGCCCGCCGCCCCGGAGGCGTGTGGAGGGGAAGGGGCGCCTCGCCAGCCGAGGACGCCGAGGTGGGCGTGAGAGAGGCGGCCGGGGAGAGGCCGGTGGGTCCGAGTGTCAGGGCGGAAGGCGCACCGAGGAGGCAGCCCGAGGTGGAGGGGACAGACAGACGGACAGAGGCCTGAGACGAGGGGAGCCCGCCTCCTGGGAGAGGGACACCTCCGGGAGGGCCCTCGGGAGCAGCGGGTAGGGTGGGGGATAGGCAGTCACATGGGAGCTCGAAGCCGTGAGGACCTGGAGAGGAGGCGGGAGGGTGTTTTTGGTTGTGAATCCGCACCCGAGGCCATTCTTGCCGAGAGAGAATTCATTTGGAGAGAGAGGAAGGGAGGGAGGGAGAGACATCCATGTGTCGATGAGTTGCCTCCTGCGCGGCCCCGACCGGCCCTGGGAGCCGAAGCCTGCAGCCCAGATCTGAGCCCTGGACCGGACTCCCACCCGCGACCCTTCGGTCCGCGAGGAAGGCTCCACCCACCGAGCCACACCGGCCGGGGCGGCGCTGAGGTTTCTGCAGGATCACGTTGGGGTTTCCCTTGGCTTTTGTTAGGGTAACCCCCTGTTAAAAAGAAGCTCCTAAGACTCACAGGCCTAGGGATCTGACCTACCAATGTCAGATAAGACCACGGCGGACATCAGTGGAAAACAGCAGTAACCGCGGGCAGTGGGGAAAGCGCTGAGCTCCATCGGTTTGCGCAGGCGCGACGGGGGAGGTGGGGTCACGTGGATGCAGGGAAGTGACAGATGACAGACACGGGTGGTGAGTGAGCTCAGCGGGCTGCGGCGGCTGCTGGCATTAGGGAGGGAGGGGTCTTCCTCCCAAGTCACGGGGTCTCGGGCCCGTGTTTCCCGATCGTTGCATTTCAAGGGAGTGGCATTGAGGTCCTTGAGCAAGACCAGCCTGGAGTGTAGGAGACACACATGCATCTGCGAGGGCCAGAGGAGGGGTTCGCAATTGAAAGCCCGTTTTAGTAAGTACTCTTAGAGAGAGGCCAGGAGCACGTTGAACTCATCCGTAATCGTGTCAACAATAAAAATAAAGTTCATAAATAAAAAAATGTTAAAAAGAGATCAGGAGCCTGTCATCAGGTGCTGGCTGGAACGAACAGTAAATTTCTTAGGACAGTCCTGAGCTTTCCCTACCAAACTCAAAAGGCCATCCCAGGAATTCACCGCAGGCTGCTGAGACCCTGGTTAAGATCTGGGCAAGTTTCTTGGTGCAGGGGTTTGGGAGGAGTGACCCTGCCAAAAGTTTTGACAGTTCTCACCAACACATTTCCTACAACATGAAAGGCTATTTCCTTTCTTTTTTTTTTCCATTGCTTTTTCAGAGAGGGAGGGAGGGAATGGCAGAGAAAGGGGGGGGGGGGGAATGGATATGAGAGACACATCCAATGTTTGCTTCCCTCATCCCTGAGGGGGGTGGGGGGTTGGGGGGGGGGGAGAGGGGGCGAAGGGAGAGGAAGCAACCCAGGTACCAGTCCTGGACCAGGAATCGAACCTGAGACCCTTCAGAGCCCAGGCAGATGTTCTAACCACTGAGCACACTGGCCAGCGTGAAAGGCTTTTTCTTGTTTCCATCTAAGACAGTGGTTCTCAACCTTCCTAATGCCACAACCCTTTTATTTTATTAGTTAAAATATTACAAATGTGTCCTCATTCCCCCCATTAAACCCCCATTCTTCCCCCCCCCCCCAACTCATGCTCTCATCCCCAGGTTGTCCATGTCCATTGGTTTGTCTTATATGCCTGCATACAAGTCCTTTGGTTGATCTCTTCCCCTTGCCCCCTCCCTCCCCTACTTTCCCTCTGGGGATTAATAATCTGATCGCTGTTTCTGTCTTTGGATCTGTCCCTGTTCATCAGTCTATGTTGTTCTCTATATTCCACAAATGAGTGAAATCATGAGGTATTTATCTTTCTCTGACTGGCTTATTTCACTTAGCATAATGCTCTCCAGTTCCATCCATGCTGTTGCAAAAATGCCACGACCCTTTAATACAGTTCCTCATGTTGTGGTGACCCCTCCAGCCATAAAATTATTTTCGTTGCTACTTCATAACTGTAATTTTGCTACTGTTATGAATCTTAATGTAAATATCTGATATGCAGGATGTATTTTCATTGTTACAAACTGAACATAGTTAAAGCATAGTGATTAATCACAAAAAACAACATGTAATTATATATGTGTTTTCCGATGGTCTTAGGCGACCCCTTTGAAATGGTCCTTTGACCGCCAAAGGGGTCGCGACCCACAGGTTGAGAACTGCTGATCTATGAGATGTTTAAATTCTTACAAGACTATACCTGCCAACAGCTTATTCCAAACTGAGATAAGGCTGTAAAGATGGAGTTTGATCCTACTGCAGAAGATCTCAGTAAAACATTTAGTCATCTTCATTTTAATAATTAACTTTTAGTATTTACTGTATTGCCTTAGGTTGCTTTTTTGTCTATACAGTGAAAGATGGTGGGAGCCAGAATACCTTAGAATAATTCCCTTCTTCTGGAGGGACAACAGTAAATATAATAGCCTCATAAAAATAATTTTGTTTTTACCCTCTTCCATGATATATTCCATTTTTGTGTGCTTTTCCGTAATCTTTTAACACGTTTCACTTTAGAGGACTAAAGTAGTAAAATATACATTTATTTTTTTATTCCTCACCCAAAGACATTTTCGTTAATTTTTAGAGAGGGAAATGAGGGAGAGAGAGAGAGAAACATCAATCTGGGAGAAATAGCGATGGCTTCCCTCCCACACCTATCAGGCCTGGGGTCACACCTGAAACCCAGACATGTGCCCTGACCGGGAATTGACTCTGTGACCTTTCAGTGTATGGGAGGTCACTCCTCCCAACTGAGCCACCCTGGGCAGGGCTAAAATATTAATTTTTTATGACATTTTGTAAGCACTTTATATAAATTTCATTCACTAAAAATGGAAATTAGAAATAACCAGATTGTGTTCCATTAAATATCTTAGGGAGGGCAATTTGGAAGACTAGATTTAGTATCTAGTGAGATAAAAAATAAAATCTGGATTATTTGTTTTCATATCACCAACAAGTAAGCCTGAGCAGTTTATAGGTGTCAAGACTATAGTTCAATTTGGCTGTCGTAACCAGATCACAGGAAGACTTGGAAACAGTTTCTTATCGAAAAAAAATTTTTTTGACTGACTGCAATTTCTGTTGTTTTGATTGGTTTGTGTGTGTGTGTGTGTGTGTGTGTGTGTGTGTGTGATGACTAAGTATATGCAAAATTACTAAAGAATGTCAGTTCACGCAATGCTAGCAATAACCTTTTAGACTTCTGGATGTCATAAGGAGTCTTTGCCAGTAATAGGTCCTAGTGCTGGTTTCTCCACTAGCTATCTGACCCTGAGTAAGAACCAAACTTTTCAACTTTCACGGTCCTAAACTTCTTTTCTTTGGAGTTTTGTCATCTGTGGGAAGGGGTAATTGGATTAGCCCAATTGGGTGGTTTTGTCCCCAGACCCCACCACAGAGGACATTTGGCAATGTCGGGAGGTGTTTTTGGTTTTTACCGCTGGGCAAGGAAGCATAGTGAGAGCAGGTGCTACAGGTATCTGTTTGGTATAGGCCAGGGATGCTGTAAGATCCTGAAATGCAGGGCGTAACCATACACACACAGACACAGCAAAGGATTCTTCTACCCGAAAGTCAGTAATGTTGAGGTTGAGGAACTCCACTAACCAAGTTCTGGGGTCCTTGACAGTTTTAAAATTGTGAGCTGATTTATAATTTTGTATTGATAATCATTCCACATCTCGGTTCTGTACTAGACTGGCTGTTCATAAAACTATGAACTTTGACCAAAAAATGGCCATCAGATGGCATTCAGAGAGTAATGAAATCTGTTGATTTAGGATTGAGACTATTCACTAGGATTTAAAAAACAATATGATTTATTTCAGTAACTGTTCAGTTAACTGATACCTAACAAATGGTAAATATTTGATATGTTATACTCTAAAACAGTAGTAACAGGCCCTGGCTAGTTAGAGCATGGGCCCTGGCACAGAAGGGTCTCAGGTTCCATTCCAGGCAAGATCATGTGCCTGGTTTGCAGGTTCGATCCGGACCCCAACCTGTTGGATGCAGGAGGCAGCCAAAGTGTGTGTCTCCCCCCCCCCCCCCGCCCCCCTTTCTACGATCTAAAAATCAAGGGGAAAATATCCTGGGTTGAGGATTTAAAAAAACACTAAGATTCAATATATTTTTAGTTTAGATATTTATAAAAGCCTTAAATAATTGACGATTAAGATTACATGGACAAGAAGAGAAAAAAGTGTTGCCTCTTTCTTAACCAGTATCTTATTTTTCTTTAAAAATTTTGTTAGGAGATCGTTCTAGGATTTTAGCAATTACAAAGATCAATAGAAATCTGTAATATGAGATCTAAAAACAAAAAACAAAAAAACGCTAAGCTAAATGCAATGGTAATGAAAATAGTGTCAGATTTAGGGGAAGTGATCATTTCACTGTACACAATAATCACAGTCTGTTCTTCAAACTGTAGAATGCTACAACCTTTGTAATGAGTAAATAGTATTCACTATGTAAAATAATATAAAATTTAAAAAGGTAGCATCAAAATTTTCTGAGGGAAGATTTTTCAACACCTAGAACTTACTACTATGCCATCTTTCCTCAAATGGTCCTGTTGCCCACCATGTTTACAGAAGTTTGGTACATATGTAATTAGTTCAAGAGCCCAACTATGTTAATTTGTAATTTTGTAAGGAATTTCATGGTACATTAAATACCTGTAAGTTATTTAAACCCAGTTTCACATAGAGGAATTGAGCACATGAAGGAATGGGACATAAAGGAAAAGGAAGGAGAGATGTGAAAGATATTGATAGAATCTGAGTTCATTCCAAATCACATTCATCTTTTTTAATACTATGCTTCTCCACTCCACTTCCCACTTCCCTCCCGGGGAATAATTACAACAGCAATAGTAACTTACCTTCCTCTTCGTTACTCTCTGACTTCAATGGGATGAAAGCCTTAGAATTATCCGTGCTTCCCCACTCTTCTGCCTGCTCTCTCCCCAGCTATCAAAAATTCCTTTAATTCAGTTTGCAGAATGTCTCTTATATTCTTCCCTTCTTTTCTGTTCTCACTACCACAATTCGGTTCAGCCCAATAAACTCTTGCCTGCAGCACCCTCCTTACCATTATCCCTATTTTGAGTCTCTTCTTTCCCTATTGACTGCAAAATTAAATTTAAATGCCCAAATAAGACCTATTATGATATGGCCTATTCTACTTTTATAGCACTGTCCTTCTCTGCCTTATGCATATCTTGTTTTATCTAAAGTGGATATGCCTTTTCTAATGCCTTCCTTCCTCCAGAATATCTTTTCTTTACTCATTTTTTCTTTAAATTTTGCCTGTCTCCTCAGGATCAATTCAAATCCATTCTCCACAAATCCTTTCCCAACTCCTAAGCAAGAAGATATTGTACCTTCCTATATTTTATAGCACTAACAGGTTTTTATCCTGCATTGTAGTTCTTTGCATATAATTTTACAAAATTGTAAATTCCTTGATATTAGGAATTGTCTTCTTCCCTAATTTATAATTCTCAATGAGTGGGACAACCATGTACAATAGAAAGAGTCAAGATAAACCAAAGTTTAAGATCCAGCTCTGTCATTTGACACGTGACAAGCTATTTTAATCTCTTTGTATCCTGATGTCTTAATCTTCAAAATGTGGGAAATTCCAGTTATCTTTGAGAGGTAAAAGATGGAAAGAATAATCTATTACCTTGTTTGGCACACAGTAATCAATAAATATCTCTTTTTCCCTATCCTGTCCCACAGTACCCACCATGCTACCTTGAAGACAAAATTAAATTAATAGTGATAAAGTTTAGTAAAGCCCAAAGGCATGGAGAACTTCACTAAGTTGTGTTATGGGAATTGAAAAAATGAAGAGATCGCCCAGCTGGTAAATGGCTCAATTAGGTGGGCATCGTCCAGTGCACAGAAAGTTTGCTGGTTTCATTCCCGGTAGGGGGCATACGGGAGGCAGCCGATTCAGGTTTTGCTCTCCAATAGATGTTTCTCTCTAAAAAACAATAAACCCTAACAAGTTTGGCTCACTGGTTAGAGCATCGGCCCTTGGACTGAATGGTCCTGGGTTCAATTGTGGTCAAGTGCACATGCCTCCATTGCAGGCTCAATCCCTGCATGTGGGTGGCAACCAGTTGATCTGCCTCACACCAATGTTCCCCCCCTCCCCCACTCTCTCTAAAAAAAATTTTTAATAGGAATTAACTTAAAAATTTTAAAGAAAGAAAAGTTAAGAGGTAGATTTGATAAAAACTTTATAAGGCAAGAATTGACATGAATCAGGACTTGATAGGGAGAAATATGGCTGAGATTTTGAGCTTGGGAATATGATATGTTTAATGGAGATAATGACAAAGTAAGAGGTTGGTGAGTGAAGGAGTTAAAGGTGACTGTCGACATAAGAAAACGTCCAAACCTATAGGGAATTTTTATGAGTTTATTTGAGCCAAACTGGTAACATGCCAGGAAGCAAGATCTCAAATGCTACAGAGAGTAAGTTTTGCAGTTTCGTTTATGCATTTGAAATAAGGAAGGAACTAAGGAAAATTACACGGGGGTGGGGGTGGGAAGCAAAGCAGGGATTGAATTACAAGATAGTTAAGGTGATATGCTTTCTTGAGGTGTGGTTATTGCAAAGATACATTGACCTAGGTCAGCAGTTTTTAACCTTTTTCATCTCATGGCACACGTAAGCTAATTATTAAAATTCTGTGGCACACCAACAAAAAAACAAAACTTTTTGCTGATGTGACAAAAAATAGATATAATTTTGATTGATTTACAACCCTTTTTGCTCCAAGTGACTTTTTTTTATAAGTTTTTTTTTTAATTTCAGAGAGGAAAGGAGAGGGAGAAAGAGAAACATCAGTGAAGAGAGAGATTCGTTGATCGGCTGCCTCCTGCACGCCCCCCAATGGGGATCGAGCCTTCAACCCAGGCATGTGCCTTGACTGGTCCATAGGTTGGAACCACTCTGGCCAGGTCAAGTGATTTTTTAAAAAATCAGGTGCCTAGTCCTGGCCAGTTTTTTCAGTGGTTAGAGCGTCAGCCCTCAGACTGAAGCGTCACAGGTTCCATTCCAATCAAGGGCATGTACCCCAGTGGCAGCCTCAAGTCCCGAGCCCCAGTCTCTCTCACATCAATATTTCTCTCTCTGTGTCTCCACCTCCCTTCCACTCTCTAAAAATCAATGGAGAAAATATCCTCAGGTGAGGATTAACAAAAAATAAATAATCAGGTGCCTATATTTGTGTGTAAGGATTTCTGGTACCAAAAATTAGCCAATCAGAAGCAACCGTATTATGCAACATAACCAGTAAGATGCAACTCTGTTAAATGACCTATATATTTATGGTTCAAGACAGGTCAGCGTGGCTCAGTGGTTGAGCATGGATCTGTGAACCAAGAGGTTACAGTTCAGTTCCCAATATGGGGTGCAAGAGGCAGCCAGTCAGTGATTCTGTCCCATCATTGATGTTTCTATCCCTCTCCCTCTCTGAAATCAATAAAGTGGTCCCCTAAGGGGGATCCTCCTTTAAAAATATAAAAAGAGAGAGACAGGGTATTCACACCCTAAGGCTATTATTGTGTTGGCTGTTGTCTTTTTTTTTTTTTCTTAACATTCTAAGGCAGCGGTTCTCAACCTGTGGGTCGAGACCCCTTTGGGGGCCGAACGACCCTTTCACAGGGGTTGCCTAAGACCATCGGAAAACACATATATAATTACATATTGTTTTGTGATTAATCACTATGCTTTAATTATGTTCAATTTGTAACAATGAAATTGGGGGTCGCCACAACATGAAGAACTGTATTAAAGGGTCGCGGCGTTAGGAAGGTTGAGAACCACTGGGGAAAAGAGGTCAGTGCCCATCTGAATAGTCAGGTATTGCATGTTTAAAAAATCCTTGAGGCACACAGGTTGAAAAGCTCTGATTTAGAAACAATGCATTGTTTTATGCACAGAAACAGTGGTCAGGGCTTGTTTAAAGCAAAGATGAACCTTTTACTAAAAAGTTGTATGCCGGGGCATGACTACCCACCATGACCTGCCCTGATAGGAATTCATGGTCAATCCCCCTGTGAGATTAATTTCCGTAGACCCTCTTTTTTTCCGTCCAGTCCACACAGCTTAAAACATTCACTTTCAGGAATTAGGCAATCTGGTATTAAGGGTTGAATAGAGAGGGAAATTGTTATAATTTAGGGTATCCTGAGCTTCCAAATGACTAGTTTTCAGAAAACTTTCCATCTGTGCTAGTTTTAGTTGTTAGAATATTTACGTGGTGGTATTGAATATTTTTAATGTCACATCATCATGTTCAAGTTGATTATATTAATTCTGATTCAAGGAAAGTTCTGAAAGTCTTTTAGTTAAACTTTTTACCTTGCCTGACTTAAGAGTCAAATATAATTTACATTATATACTTTTAAACAACTAAAAAGTAATTTAAAGGGATAATATATATTATAGAGAAATATTTTTAAATATTCATTAAATCCTTTATGATATTTTTCTGATTTATAATTCTTGAACATAATATTTTTAAGCAAATCTTTTAATCTATACACTGGTATTGAAAAGTAGGCTTAGTTTGAAGATTTCGTGTAGAACCTTTAAATAAAATTATAGCATTTTTAATTACAAAGTAATATATGTTCTTTGCAAAAATTTAAACAACCCTGGCCAGTGTGGCTCAGTTGGTTGGAGCATCGTCCAGTACACTGAAAGGTTGTGGGTTCAGTTCCCAGTCAGGTCACATTCTTCGGTTGTGGGTTCAGCCCCTGCTTGGGGTAGGTACAGGAGGCAATAAATCTCTCCTTCTCTCTCCTTTCCTTCCCCTCTCAAAAAAAAAAAAATCAATAAACACATCCTTAGGTGGGATTAAAACAAATTTTAAGCAATACAGACGTGTGCAGAGAGCAAAATGTTGAGTGTTCTCCCATACTCTTTTTTCTAACCCTATTTCCCAAACTCCATTAAGTTTAGTGTATATCTTTTTGGATTTTTCCTATGGGTGTTGAGCTAATACACAAGATGAGACCATCAAATCGGACTCAAATGAATCTGTAATATTACCTAGTATCAAGGTTTACTGATTCAAGGGTACAGGCAATCAAGAGGCTTTAATGAAACAGCAGTGTCTAACACATGACCATGATTTTCCCACATTGATCATGTACCTCTGACCCAGAATAATAGATGAGGTGTCTGAGAGTCACCTCACACAGTGGAAATGTTAAAATTATGAAGCTGCATTTTAGCTTATATGACAGTCTTCAGGAAGTTATGCCTCAGGGATCCTGGATTTACCTATTATAGGTCATCTTTAGCCAGGAACATCTTGCTGAGAGCATTTCAGATAAAGTTACCCTCCTCCTAGCAAATATCATTTGACTCTTTACCTGAGGTCCAGAGATCACCTGCCTTCTTCCCTCTTCCTCCTCCCAGGAAGGGAGTGACTGGATTACAGTCCAGCTCTAACTCCTCCGTACAGTCAATACATGTGTATATATTTAAATTTTTGTTCTATATGTTGAATTTTTATATTAAAATTGAATTTTAGATCAATAGGTAGGTATGTAGGTAGATGTAGTTCTATATCTATACACAGTTAATATATCGGGCATTTCTCTATGTGGTTCCAACACATTTATTTAAATGGCCATATGGGAAGTATTTTGGTGTTCCATGATTTGCATTGTATTTATAAACTAGTAAAGTTCCATAAGTAAATTTCAACCATTAGGAACTCTAGGTAGTAGTATAGACCTCAAGTGTAATAGGGATTAATTTTAACATAGATTATTTACTGTGGTGATAAATACTTTTAGAAAATATTCTAGAAGTTAATATGTGAATATGACTGTAGCTATGAGTGGCTTGTCTAATCCTTGTTTAGTGAGCCTTGCTTATGGTCATGTTTGTGCCAAATGTGGAGGACAGTTGCCTACCATGGGTAATGATGGTTTGTGGTTCCTTCATGGGATTCTCAGATGACATTAGTGGTATAACTCTAATTAGTGACTATCTTAAAATAGACTGTATTTCTTGAGATGGTCTTCTATAAGAAAACAAAATTCAAGGCCGGATTTCTTAGACCAGTCTCTCAAAACTAGTACCCCAGATAATTTCCATAAAGTCCAGATTCCTACTGGTGACCCAATAACTTCTCCTTCAGAATAGAATAGTTTTTTCTGGACTAAGTAAAAAAAAAAAAAATGTATGTGTGTATATATATATATATATATATGGCTAATATGCAAAGTGTCCCCTCAGGAGTTTCATCATTCGCTATGACATGCTCTGACCACCTGAGGTTGGCACGGAATGAAGGAAGGCCCCAGCCGGCAGCCAGGGAAGGAAGGCCCCAGCCGAAAGCCAGAAGGAAGGCCCTGATCTCAGGCCAGGCCTAGGGACCCTGCCCATGCACGAATTTCATGCACTGGGCCTCTAGTATTATATTTATTATCATAGGCCTACTAAATGTTTTTATACCAAAGTTCTAATGAGCAAAAAGCTAATAGTATGGTCTTCCAAGCACTCAGGAAATTAAGATTTGACATGGTATATGAAAGGATATCTAGTTGAAAATTAAAAGTACTATCTTCAGGACTCTTTCCCCTTCCCCACATGGGAGTCTGTGCTGTGAGATTCTTTCCCCTTCCCCACATGGGAGTCTGCACTTGTTCTTCAATAAATTTCCACCTTTGTTATACCATCTTCAAAAAAAGTTCTGCCTTAAATTTTAATATGATCTATCTTACCTTCCTTTATTTTAGTCATAAATACCACTTGACTGAACAAAGAGAACTTTTTACAGATACCTTTTGTAAAAGGCATATCTGGAGTAGTAATATAGTTTGAATCACAAAGGATTTCACATTATGTAGTACGTTGAAAATAAAGGGCTTCTAAATCATAGGATTATTTCTACTGAAGCTGATACTTTGATTTGAAAACAAGCAAACTATTTTTAAACTCTTAGTTCAGACTAAATATATTAAAAATTATGAGGTGTAAATTTGGGGTCAACTTTGTTCCAAAATAAACTAAATATTAATTTTTCCAGGGTAAAATATATGCTCAAAAAGAGCTTTACTTTCAGATTTCCAGGAAGCAAAATAAGCAATTGAAGATGGAGTTTGTGAATTTTCAGATGATCTTTGTTGATGATATAATTCTAAACTTTGAATGCTTTAATCTTTAAACAATATTTTGGTTGTTTCCAGGTGACTAGGAGTGAAGTTATGGACAAAAATTATTTTTCTAATCTTTGTATCATGTTTTCTAGCTCCCCAGTTGTTGCACAGTCTCACTGTTTGGGGGAAGTTTATGCTAGAAAACTGAAGGCAATTAATGGGTGAATATGGTCAGATTTCTCCACCAAGTTCTCAGCCTGATAAGGGTAAGGTTCCATTTACCTCTTTATTGATCTCTGCACCATCTGTGGTCTTTCATGACTCCTTTCTTTTATTTAGCATGTCTTCAAGCTTCATACATGTTGTACCATATACCAGTACTTCATTCTTTTTTATTGCTAAATAATATTCCATTGTATGAATATCCACATTTTATTCATTCATCAGTTACTGAACATTGAGTTGTTTCTACTTTTCAGCTGTTATGAATAATGCTGCTATGAACATTTGTATACAAGTTTTTGTGTGGATATAGGTTTTCAGTTCTCTCGGGTGTATACCTAAGAGTGAAATTGCTGGGTCATATGGTAACTGTATGTTTAACATTTTGAGATATCCTAAACTGTTTTCCAGAGCAGCTACAACATTTTACATCCCCACCAACATTGAATGAAGTTTCCATCCATACACTTAATATCATTTGTCATTTAGATGATTTGTCATTTTGATTAGTAATTCTAGTGAGTGTGAAGTAAGATCTTTTTTATCCCTGTTCTTTTTTCTTTTTTATTGATTTATTGGAGTGACATTGGTCAATGGAGTGATAGGTTTCAGGTGTACAATTCTATAACCCATCATCTGTTCATTGTATTGTGTATAAAATCTTTTTATTATTAAAATTTTCAAAACAGAAAGTAGAGAAAAGTAGTATGAGCACTCATGCACCCATAATTCAGTTTCAATAATTATCAACACCTCTTCAATCTTGTTAGTGGCTTTTTAAATACAGTTTTATTAAATTATAGTTGATATACAATAAGCTGTACACATTTAAAGTTACACAATTTGTTGTTTTTTGGCAGATATTCCCATAAAATTACCAACACAATCAAGGTGGTAAACATATCCATACCAAAAAAAAAAAATGCCCTTTATAATCATTCCCTCCCACCTCTTCATGCTTCATCTCACCGTAGTTACTGTTAAAAAAAAACACAACAGTCACTGTCACTACAGGTTAATTGCCTTTTCTAAAGTTATATGTAAATGGTATCATGTAAGTACTCTTTTGTTAGACTTCTTTCACTCAGCATAATTATTTTGAGATTCTTCCATGTTGTTGAGTGTATCAATAGTTTCTTTCTTTTTACCACTGATAAATATTCATTATATGAATACTAGAGGCCTGGTGCACGAAATTCGTGCATGGAGGGGGGGATCCCTCAGCCTGGCCTGCACCCTCCCGCAATCCGGGACTGCTGGCTCCTAACTACTCACCTGCCTGCCTGCCTGCCTGATCACCCCTAACCGCCTCTACCTGCCTGCCTGATCACCCCTAACCCCTCTGCCTGCCTGCCTGATCACCCCTAACCCCTCTGCCTGCCTGATCACCCCTAATTGCTTGCCTGCCTGCCTAATTGTCCCTAACCACTCTGCATGACTGCCTGATCACCCCTAACTGTTCGCCTGAATACCTGATCACCCCTAACTGCTCCCCTGCCTGCCTGATTGCCCCTAACCATTCTACCTGCCTGCCTGATCGCCCCTAACCACTCTGCCTGCCTGCCTGATCACCCCTAACCGCTCGCCTGCCTGCCTGATCTCCCCTAACCACTCTGCCTGCCTGCCTGATCACCCCTAACTGTTCACCTGTCTGCCTGATCGCTCCTAACTATTCACCTGTCTGCCTGATCACCCCTAACTGCTTGCCTGCCTGCCTGATCGCTCCTAACCACCTCTGCCTTGGGCCCCGCCGCTGCAGCTTCATCCAGAAGGTCATTCTGCTGTCTGGTCTAATTAGCATATTACACTTTCATTATTATAAATACCAGTATTTATTTGATTTATCCATTTGCCTGTTGATCAACATTTGGTTGTTTTCCTTTCTGGGGCTATTACAAATAAAGCTGCTTTAAATATATATGTATATATAGGTCTTTGTATAGACATATATTTCCTTTTCTTTGGGGTAAATATCTAGGAGTAGAATAACCAACCCCAATAGTAGGTTATCTGTTTAACTTCTTCAGAAACTGCCAAACTGTTTTGCGGGAAGCCAATCCACCCTTGCTGCTTGACACATTCGCTATGGGGAAGAACAATCACGCTTAAGCTACATAATCTTTACTTAGGATAATCACCTTCAGTTACTTCCTTGTAGCTTTATAGAACAATAGAGTAACCTTGGAATGGAGAGAAGAAACGCCCTAACCTTTGGAATAGAATTGATAGGATTAAAATCAACTGGTATAAATACAGATGTAACAAGACAATAAACACAGAACTTGGCTGGAGATCCTGGCTAGAGAACCTGGCTAGGCTGCTGATCAACTGAACGCTGTCTCTGTGTCATTCCTTCTTCACTGACTCTGTCCACACCTTTGGGAACCCCTGGACCTGCTGGGGTTGGACCCCAACACTGTTTGTGAAGTGCTTGTACCATTTTACATCCCCACCAATAATGTAAGAGAATTTCAATTGTTGTGCATCCTCACCAACACTGGTATTGTCAGTCTTTTTCATCTCAGTCATTCTAATATATGCATGGTGATATCTCATTATGGTTTTATTTGACATTGACTTGACAGCTAATGATAACCTTTTCATTTTTTTTTTTTTTTGGCCATTGCATATATTCTTTTCTGAAGTGTCAAATTTTTGTAGATATTTAATCAAATATTTGTTATATTATTCTATTCAGAATTGTTATACTATTTAAGTTGAATAGTAGCTAAATTTTCTAACTCACCAAATTAGGCTTCATGTAGACTTCCTTTTTAATCTCAAATGTCCAGATAAGATAGCTGATCATTAGTGACTCTGGGGTGCTATGTTAGGCTTATTTTTCTTTTAAAGGGAGGACTGTTCAATTTTGCACAGGTTATGCTAATTTTTGGAGATAAAATGTATCACCAGAAATATCTAGGAATTGTCATCTCATAATCAGTACATTTTCTGCTGTATTTGTACTTAGGCAGGATTTTAGGCAGTGTAAAGAAAGAGAAGCAGGAATAGTAATGTTCCCCCTCCCCCCCCCCAAAAAAAAGTCAAACAAGCAAACAAAAACTAGTATATGTACTCTTTTTTTCTGAAACTTTTCTGTGCATCAATTTAATTCCCTCTCAGCTTTCACCTCCATTTCCTCCCTTAGCCCTCCCATCAGTAGTTTGATAGAGAACAAACCAGAAGGCATCCTAGAATGCTTTCCCACCAATCAGAAGTAGCGGAATGAAATCCAAGTCCTACATAGAAGAGACAGAACTCTGTTCTCTCATTTTCCCTCATGCCCTGTATCTAAGAGTTTTATCTCATAGCCGAATTTCCAATTTCTAGTATTCCCAAACCATTTTATAAACATCCTTTTATTTTTTTTAAGTCCTATCGTACTCTAGTCAGGTGAGTATGTGTGTTTATTTAATTTTGTTTGGGAGAAAACAATATACAGAAACTAATCAGAACTATAGAAAATATATGAACATTTAGATCAGTCTACCCACCATGTATTCCTATCATACATCTCTACATACCTTACATTTTTAGCCCTACAACAAAATCTTATATGTCAGCTCCTTTCTGCCCCCTCATTCCTCTTCTGAGAAAGATCAAGTCTCTTGTGAGTAGCCTAGGAGATATTTGATTATGTTCCTTTTTGGCATATAATGTCATGATATTTAACTTTTATACTGAATTAGGTTTTAATTTGTTTGGACTTCTGTGTTTTGTATTTTGTTTTGAAGCTCTCTTCAAGAACAAAGATATATTCAGAATAAAATAATAAAAATAAATTTCTTTTATCTTCTTTACAGAAAATCCCTTGTTGTCAACCTAATGAAGCATTCAAAGAAGACATCTGACTCTTTTCAAGATGAACTTGAAGATTATATCCAAGTGCAGAGAGCCAGAGGCTTAGAACCAAAGACCTGTTTCAGACAGATGAGAGAGGGCTATTTGGAAACCTGTAGGGACAAAGAAGAGGTTCGTTTCAGACCCAGGTACAGAAGGTTTGATCAAAGACTCCCAACTGAAACCATCCAGACCCACCCAGGGTCACGCAGTGTTTCACAAACAGTGGAAAACCAGTTACCTCAGTGGCTACCAGCTCATGACAGCATGGGGTACTGTCAGTTCACCAGGGACTGTTTCTCAGGAAAACCAGCACCCCTAAACGTTAGTCATCAAGGGTATAATTATAGCTCACACAGAGTCGAATCTAGAGTTTACAGGCACCTCTCAGAAACCAGTGCCAGTGCCCGGAAAGCCGGCCATGAACAGATACAGGAGAAGAGGAAACGGCACCCAGGAGGAGGCAGAGAAAAATCGGAGGAGCAGCAGCCCGAGCATAAGAGGAGAAAAGGTGGTGAGGAAACAGATTTAGACAAACACAAGAGCTTCCAGAAAAGCAACACAGAGGGAGGAACAGTCAGGATCAGTACGGAAAAGCTTAAGAATCAGAGGGAGAGAAAAAGACGAGATGTGGCCTCTAAGAAAGAGGATCGTAAGCGTAGAAAAGAGAAAAAGGAGCAAGGCACAGAAAGGACGGAGGAGGAAATGCTTTGGGACCAGTCTATCCTTGGGTTTTGAAGCTCTTGCGTTGATTCTCCTGCAGTTAAACTGAAAAATCATTGAGGAGCTTGGTTTTATGATGTTCATGTTCATAGCACTTTTCTCATGGAACAGGTACTTTCACTTCTAACAAAGGCCAAGTGAACAAAGCATTTAGGCCTTGCCGGGTAGCTCAGTTGGTTGGCGTGTGGTCCCAATAAGCCAAGCTTTCAGCTTCAATCCCTGGTCAGGGCACATACAAGAAGCAACCAATGAATGCACAAATAAGTGAAACAACAAATTGATGTTTCTCTCGTTCTCTCTCAAATAAAACCTTTAAAGTACTTAGTATGCCTGATAACTCCAACATGGAAATTACTTTTCATTTTCTAGAAACTTCATTACATTTTTCTTACATATAATATAATTTCCCTAAATGAGAGCAGCTTTGCTTTTATTCATCAAACTGCTATGATGATGGAAATATTTTTCTCTTGGGAAGTCATTTATTTTAAATTGGAGGATTAATAGGCTTTGTAGAATCTATTTCTTAATTGGGTCTGTTTTAGTTTGGGGTGTGGTATTTTTATATTCACTAGTTTTCTCAAGTCAATTTACGTTTTTTTCCTCTGCTAGATATATATTTTGTTTGGGTTTTTTTTGAAGCTCTTTATATTTTATAGATTGAATAATGAATACATTAAAATAATCTTAGGTTACATATAGTTTTAAAAGTTTCAAAGAGTATACAAAATCCATTTATAGTAAGTGTTTATAATAAAGTTCTGATTTCTACCTGTGTTGTTCTGGATCAGTGATCTGTTCCTGTGCAGTGATGAGCTCCTTCTGGGGGAGTAATAACAGCAGTTAGGACGTAAGAGGCAAGGTCTTGTGGGCAGGCCACACTGCAGTTATGGAAATTCCTTGGCTGCTGCACCTTGCTCGTTCATATTCAAAACCACTTTATCCCTCTCCCTCAGTCCTCTTTCATGGAACCTGTCTCCCTCCTTTGCTGAGCTGCTGCCTTACTCAGCCTAACCACCTTACCCAGCCGCCTAAATCACACAGACACACACACACACACACACACACACACACACACACACGTACACGTCTGTGCCCACCACTCTCTGAATATTCTCTCCTGTACTCTGAGGCCGGTGACTCTCCTTCACCTGGAGGCCAATGGTAAACCTGTTTCTTCCCCTACGGTCCCTCCAGGAAGTCCTAGCCCCCCTGGAATCCCGCCAGCACCTATCTGCAGGGTGCCTCTATAGACCACACCTCTTGGATTCTATCCCCACTCCTTAAAGGGGCAGGTTCAAACTTCAGACTTGGAAGGAGACTGGACTACTCCAGTGTAATCTCTGAGCTTCAGCATCCCTCCGTGTAAAATGGCCAGAGCAATGCAGTTTCCTTTATGGTGGCTGTGGGGATGAAATGTACAACGTTCAGTGCCTGCCAAACCAGGGCCACCTAACACCAGCTGTTACTATGAATTCTGGTCTCCAGGCAATCCGGGATACAGCTGGGTACCCGTCCTGCCTGTGAGGGTCGTCCTTTTATTTACCTTCGCTCCTGGAGGAGCCAGCTCAGTTACTGACTGCCCTGCCTCAACCATATCCAGGGGAGATAGCACGGTGGGGAGTTCTCCGCCCCTCCCTTCCTCCTAAGTCAGTGGTTCTCAACCTTGGCTGCACATTAGAATCACCTGGGAACCTTTAAAATCCTGATTTCTGGGCCTCATCCTCCGGAAATTCTGTTTCTTTCTTATGGGGTGAGGCCACAACATTAGTAACAAAGAAACAGAATTTCCAAAGGATGAGGCCCAGAAATAAGGATTTTAAAAAGTCCCAGGTGATTCTAATGTGCAGCCAAGGTTGAGAACCACTGTCCTAAGTGATTAGTGCTATCACCTTGAGTAGGCAACTTCCTGCCTCGGCCCTGCTCCCCCATCCTTCCAGTTCTTTCACATGCTTTCTTAGCATCTAGATTGCTCACAAAATACTAAGTAGTGTGCCCAGCCTGAGGGCAGAACCATTCCAGCCTGCAGAGCTTGTCTGTTTGTCTATTATGTTGAGTATTTATGCTGTGCCAGCACCACTGTAACTATATATATATACACATATATATACATATATATATATTTTACAGATATTACATAATATCTCCATATGACAGATGAGAAAGACTGGGCGACTAAGAAACGCACCTAAAATCATGGAGTGTATAAGCACACTTTGACTGCCTCATAAACCATCTAACAACTTACGATTTAAAACAGTAGACATTGCCCTAGCCAGTTTGGCTCTCTGGATAGAGCGCAGACCTGTGGACTGAAGAGTCCCAGGTTCGATTCCAGTCAAATGCACATGCCTAGTTGTGGTCTCGATCCCCAGTAGGGGGCGTGCAGGAGGCAGCCAATCAATAATTCTCTCTCATCATTGATGTTTCTATTTCTTTCTCCCTTCCTATCTGAAATCAATAAAAATATATTTACAGCCCTAACCTGTTTGGCTCAATGGATAGAGCGTCGGCCTGCGGACTGAAAGGTCCCAGGTTCAATTCCGGTCAAGGGCATGTACCTTGGTTGTGGGCACATCCCCAGTAGGAGGTGTGCAGGAAGCAGCTGATCGATGCGTCTCTCATCGATGTTTCTAACTCTCTATCCCTCTCTCTTCCTCTCTGTAAAAAATCAATAAAATATATATTAAAATATATATATATTTACAAATAAATAAAAATAAAATGTTTATTTTTCACGATTTTGTGAGTTTTCTGGGTTGACTCAGTGGATATGGATGTCCAAGGGGCCTAGTATCTGGGGGTGGGGGTGGAAGGAGGAGTTCAGCGTCAGCTGGGTGATGGGAACATGCCGCAAATCTCTCATTATTCCGAGGGGCTTGTACAAGGTGGCTGAGTTCCTGTGCTGCATGAGGGCAAGCACAGGCACTTTCCACATCTAGCTTGTACCACATTTGCTGTTGTCCCTTTGGCCAAAGCAGGGCATAAGGCCAAGCCCCACAGTATGTGAGGGGGCTGCCCAAGGAGGGGACACAGGGAGGGAGAATTACTGCTGCCATCTTCTCTGACAAATCTACCATATATAACTTATAAGTATACAACTGGAATTCAAAACCAAGTTATCAGATTACAAAGTTCAAAACTGCTCGGCTGGTGTGGCTCAGTGGTTGAGCATCAACCCATGCACCAAGAGATCACTGGTTCAATTCCTGATCAGGGCACATGCCTGGGTTTAGGGCTCAATTCCTGGGCGGAGGGTTGGGGGGTACAAAGGGGGGGGCGGTGCAGGAGGCAGCCCATCCATGTTAATGTTTCTGATGGATGTTTTTGTCTCTCTTTCTCCCTTCTCTCTAAAAAATCAATACGAAAATATTTTTTTAAAAGTTCAAAGCTGTCTTGGAGTTACTGCCCAGGTCTGATAATCCAGAACACGCGATGTATTGCCAAACTAAGCCAACAGCCGTTTGTACACACACCCACAACTGTTTTGCGTATTGTCATTAACAAACAATGTACAAAGTGAGTGAGAAAGGTGTACCTTTGGCTTATAAATGCTCCATTGATTGGTTGTCTTCCGAAAGCACCCTGACTGGGGCCAGGGATAGAGCCTGCAACCGAAGTATGTGCCCTTGACCGGAATTGAACCCAAGACCCTTCAGTCCACGGGCCGGGCCAACACTCTATCCACTGAGCCAAACCAGCTCAGGCTCCTGAGTTATAATAAACTGGCAATCTAGTAAGTAAACCTATTACTGGGGAGGCACAAAGACCTTGGTTCTTGAGGGAAAGATTTCAATCAAGAGACAAAGCATAGAAAAGCAAGGAAGAATGTATTGAACACAGCGAAAGCATACTTAGGACTGTGAAACAAGGAAGGGCATAGAAGAAGCAATAGGAGAGCCCAGGCTGGGCTGCTCTGGGTGACTGGGAAATCAGAGAAGGGGGGCCTCGGAGACAGGTCCAGGGAGTTAGCCTGGGATGAGCCGCCCCTGCCTGTCGCTCCCCTGGTTTTGAGCCTCATGGGTTCCCTTAAAGCAGCGGTTCTCAACCTGTGGGTCGTGACCCCTTTGGGGGTCAAACGACCCTTTCACAGGGGTCGCCTAAGACATCGGAAAACACATCTATAATTACATATTTTTTTGTGACTAATCACTATGCTTTAATTATGTTCAATTTGTAACTATGAAAATACATCCTGCATATCAGATATTTACATGACGATTCATAACTAGCAAAATTACAGTTATGAAGTAGCAACGAAAATAATTTTATGGTTGGGGGTCACCACAACATGAGGAACTGTATTAAAGGGTCGCGGCATTAGGAAGGTTGAGAACCACTGCCTTAGAGGTTAGGGCAGTGGTCGGCAAACTGCAGCTCACGAGCCACATGCAGCTTTTTGGCCCCTTGAGTGTGGCCACAAAGTTTCGATCGCACTGTACATGCACACCCGCACGTGGTATTTTGTGGAAGAGCCACACTCAAGGGGCCGCAGTTTACCAACTACTGGGTTAGGGGACAGGTGCCTGTGGGGGAAGAAGAGTAGAAGGAAATGGCACAGGAGTGCTTGCTCCCTGGACGGAGAGAGCGCCCTGGGACTTGTTTTCAGGTGTTTTAAAGGTTGGGTGTTTAGGGACAAATCAATAGCATATTCATCAGCTTCATGCTGATGTACCAAAATGAGATTTATTTTCTTAATTTGTCTGTCCTTGGGTGTGGTTAGCAATGGCACTGAATTGGATTTCTGTTATCTGCCTCATTGAGTAGGGTGATTTAAGCTATTTACCCTCCAGTTGGGGAGGACAACTACCCTTAAGTGTCCCTGGTTTAGGAAAGATAGGATTTACTAGGTTACTGCAAACTGCTAGTTTCCCTGTTACACTTGTCCTGGGATTTTCCTAGCTTCTTACTATTTTATAAAGGCCTATTATTAGCCCTATCCAGTTGGCTCAGTGGACAGAATGTTGGCGTGCAGACCGAAGGGTCCCAGGTTCGATTCCAGTCAAGGGCACATGTCCAGGTTGCAGGCTCCATCCCTGGTAGGGGGCATGTAGAAAGCAGCTGATCAATGGTTTTTCTCATCATTGATGTTTCTATCTCTCTCTCCCTCTCTTCCTCTCTGAAATCAATAGTAAATAAATAATAAAGACCTATTATTAAACCCTAGTAATTAAGACAGAGGGATATTGGGTGTGATGCAAAGATACAACAGAACCCAGAAGCAGGACCATGAACAGGTGGGCATTTGATTAATAACAAAGATAGCACTTCAGAGCACTGAGGAAGACAGACTTTTCAATAAATATGGGAAAACAAAATTAGAATAAAATAAATAAATAAGGGAAAACAAATGAAGTCTGATGTCTATGTGGGGGAGGAAAACTTTTCCTTCTACCCTTCTAGGTTCTTCAGCTAGTCTAATAATCAAATTAACATAAAACACATTAACAGTAGAAAAACAAATATTCTCTGCTAATCTAAATTTAGAAAAAGAACTCTCACCCCTCTCACTTCCACCAGACTGCACACAGACGGGTCCAGGAGACTGGCATGAGAATTCTTTCTGCAGGTGCTGGTCAGGCACCAGGACCGCTCTGCAGCCCTGAAACAGCAGGACCCAGCCAGTGAAGCTTCCCAGCTGGCTTGCCAAATTCCTAGGGGGAGAAACTTTTCCCTTCTTCCCTTCTGGGTTTTCTGGCTGGCCTAATGATTAAATTTGTCATGAGCAGTGGGAACGGAACCAGGTGTTTAACAGGTGGGGTCAGACCAAACCTGGGGTCAGCAACCTCGGTACTTGGGTTCTGGCTAGGAAAGAATTCAGAGCCAAGACCCAAACTGTAAGAGAACATTTACTGGGTAAATCACAGAGGTAGAAGAAGTAATTCCTAGAAGAAATGGGCTTAGGAGACAAGTTATGGAGGCAAATGAAGGGCTATAGGAGCTTAGGAGTGAGGAAGCTAATGGTAATATCCCCTGCAGAGGGGGAGGGGGATGGTAAGGGGAGGCGGAGGGAAAGGCTCCAGTGTGCTCCCTGGAGGGACAGAGTGCACTGGGTCCTCGGTCCTAAGGGTTTTAAGGGTGATGAGCTTAACTGTCCCAAAATCACCTTAAGACTCATTGGATTTGTTTCTCCCTAGAGCCTGGAACTGTGCTGAAATCCAAAATCCAGAGACAAAGTAAAGGGCGTACCCTCCTGCTTCCCTGCTCCCAGGGCAGGGTGGAGAAGTCTGAGCAGGAAGGAAGTTGGGATTCTTCTCCTGGAGCCCAGAGTGTAGCCTCCACGTGAAATGGGGCACCTCACTTCCTTCTGAGGTTCTAGCCAGTGAACATCTGCTTTCTGTGGGCCCACAGGACTTCCACTTACACAACCCCAAAGACCTGTGGGCTTGAAGAGGTGAGGGTTCCATCTGTTTGGGGAAATTCTTTCATAAACTAGGGCATAGTGGTGATTCCAGGTAAGAGGTCAACCAAACATGTTTCTCTTTTGCTCTAAGGTTTGGCGGCATTCGGAGGACTATTCGGGAGGGAGGATGGCTGTGTGTGAACAGGAAGAGGTATGGCTGCGGTAGGTAGAACTCCTTGAGTCTGAGGTTCCTAGTGGACCTGCCCAGGTAGAGGGGAGGTCAGGGCCTCTCTTTACCTGTTTGTTCATTCAGCGAGTACTTATTACGCATCTACTTGGTGTTAAGCAAAATGTGATGTGTTGAGGACACAGCAGTGAATGAGGAATCTCTGTCTGGTGAGGAATTTGTAATCTACTGGGATAAAATAGAAAGTAGGCCAATTTTTTTTTAAAAAAAATTGATTTTTAGGAAGAAAGGGGGAGGAAGGAATGGAGAGACAGAGAGAGACCTCAGTTTCTTATTCCACTTGTGCATTCATTATTTGATTTGCCCTGACTGGAAATCAAACCGGCAATCATGGCATATTGAGGTGATGGTCTAATCAATTGAGCTACCCAGCCAGGGTGAAACAGACCCAATTTTAAAATTAGATCGATCCTTGCTACTCACATCCCTTGGGAGTTTGGTAAAAGGCAGAATCTCAGGCCCTGCCTCAGACTCACTGAATCAGAATCAGCATTTTAACATCTCAACCCACTGTTAGGTGGTGGTCAGCGCCATGGAGAAAAACTACAGCAGGGAATGGGCATAGGGTGTCCCAGGGGTTGGGGGAGGGGGAGCATAGGGAGGCAAGGAGTCCTCCAGTGGGGATGAATAGGTAGACAGCTTTGTAGGCTCAAGGGTGGAGAAGTACAAAGGCCGTGAGGCCGGGATGTGCCTGCATGTTCCCATCCAGCTGGGAGACCTGTGTGTCTGAAAGGGAGAAGCAAGAGGAAGGTTGTCAGAAAAGAACCAAAGACCTTAGGACAGTGTCTGGGCCTTGTAGGCACTTTGCAGATTTGAGCGTCCTTCTGAGTGAGAGAGGAAACCTGGTAAGTTTTGAGCAGACATTAGCCAGGATTATATCACATGACAAGGATGACCCGGCTGCTGAACTGGAACTGGCTCGGAGCGCAGGGACTGGAGACCATTAAGAGGCGATGGCCCGGATGCAGCAGAGATGAGGTCTGGCCCGTGCAGGAGCAGTTTGGTGGAGAGAAGTGACCCCATTCTGGATGCATATGAAAGTAAGGCAGGCGTGACCTGCTGATGGCATTGCCTGTGAGGTGTGGGGAAAGAAATGGCACAGGGGAGACCTCTGTTGTAATGTACCCGGCGAATCACAGGACGCCTCAAGAAGTCGAATTAAAGAGTCACATTTATTGCAATCCGGGACTATGAGGGGCCATTCCCCAAATCTCATAGTCATAAGATGGTGGCAAAACCAGACTTATATAGGCAAAGATCACAAAGGTATTGATTACATCTCAAGGTTTGGAATGAGGAACCTGGTTTGCAAAAAAGCAGTTTACAAAAGCAGCATTAAGCATGTTAATTATAGTTTTGGGTCTCGGGGTCACTGAATTGACAGAAACACCTTATCTAGAGCCCTTGGGTAACCTGGGTTAAATTTAGGCATGTTATCTAAATTACAGTTTTGGGTCTAGAGCCCTTGGGTCTCGGGACCATTGAGTTGCCAGGAACTCATAGCCATCGAGGTAATTTAGAGTAATTACGCTGTCCTGGTCTTGGGACCACTGAGTCAACTGGAATGCATTATCTGTGGCCATTAAAACAATTTAGGATAATTGTGCTGTCCTGTTTCCCAGGTACAGAAAAATGTGCTTCAATAACCAGTAAGATCACAATCAATGGGATAGTCACGTTACAATCAATAAGGCATTCAATGGAATGGGATGATTTATACAATTCAGAAAATCAAAGTAACTTTTCTATTGTTAAGCCAAACAACAGGGTTAGAGTTAAACTACAGTTTCAATCTGAGATGATTGCTACCATACTTCACCTCCTGTGGTCTGGTCTGAATGGAGATGGGGAGCCTGCAGGAAGAGCAAGCTCCCCAAACTTCCCACAAGTTCCCTTGGAGAAAGATGGACTGGAACCTCCTGGTTCTGGGAGGAGAGCCCTAAGCGGAGGGAAGTGCCCCAGAGAACTTGATTTCAACTGGATGGATTTTTTGCAAAGTTTGCTTCCTCCTCTCTAGTGGGCCGTGTTCTTAACACAGAGCATCCCAACCAGGAAGACAAAGCTGAGAGGGGCATGGGACAGGCCGAGGGAGTAGGCCGGGAAGTGACAACCTAGCAGACATGAAGGGTAGAAGTTGACGAGGAAGGGCTTGGGGGTAGAGACACCAGGAACAACCTGAGCTGAGGTTCCAGGGCTGGAGGGAGCCTGGATTTAATAGGCTAGAAAAACGTAGGGGGTGTGAGGTGGGGGGGGGGGGGGGGGGTGGCGGGCAGATTGGCAATTGTGGCTGGTCTAAGAGACTGAGGACTTACTTAGGTGGAGGCCAAATGCGGTGGCCTGGGGGCTTAGTAACAACTATCCTAGAACAATAAGAAACATGAGTGGTTTGGCTGGAGCAGACATAATCAGATTGACTTTTAAAAGATTCCTCTATATTGCCTGGAGCATGGCTCGAAGGGTGGGTCAAAGTGGATGAAGGCTGACTTGTGCTGCAGGTGAAAGAAAATGGGGCTTGGACTAGGGAAGCAGCAGAGAGGATGGACGACAGGGAGTACATTCCAGGGTGTTTAGTAGGCAAAATAGGCCAGACTTGACTGTATGTAGATTTTCTGCCAACCTGAGCCCTATTTAAGCAGGGCCTGCATGGGTGGGATGGACAGGAACACTGCCCAACATCCCTTCCCCCAGCCCCCTCCCTCCCCCAGCCCCCTCCCTCTCCCATCCTCCTCGCTGTGAAACAGCCTGGACTCTCCTCTCTTTACCAGCACTTGCCATGCTGGTTTCACATATTTGAGTGGGGTGTACGTTGTCTGGCCACCACGCTAGACCAGTGATTCCCAACTTGTGTGCCTCAAGAATTTTTAAAACATGCAATACCTGATTATTTAGCCAGGGGCACTGACCGCTTTTCCCTTATTGTCAAAGTTAAAAAAGGCCAACAGCCCCGGTAGTGTGGCTCAGTTGGTTGAGTGTCGGTCCCATGCACCACCAAGAGGTCGCAGGTTTGATTCCCGGGCAGGGACATGCCCAGGTTTCGAGGCTCAATCCCCAGTAGGGGGCATGCAAGAGGCTACTGATGGATGTTTCTTTCTCTCCCCCCTTCTCTCCAAAAACAATAAAAACGTATTTTAAAGCAACAACAACAGCCAACACACAATGGCCATCAATGTGAATAAGTCAAAATTATACCTCTTTTTGGTGTGCCACAAAACGTCAGTAGTTAGTTTATGTGTGCCATGGGATGAAAAGTTGAAAATCACTGCACTAGACTATAAGCTTCCCCAGAGCAGAGAATACTTCTGTGTAGTTCTCATATGTGCCCCGTACCAAGCATAGCCCCTGGCTCAGAGCACATGCTCACTGAACATGTGTCACGGGCGGGTGGGCAGAGAACATGACATGTCACACCAGTTTGCAACTCACACCACAGGTACACCGTACATGAGGGAACAGACGACCCTGAGAGAATAAGACAGTTATGCAAGTTGACACATGAGTAAGCAACTCGCCTGGCTTCAGTCAACATCAGCCCAAAGGCACTCGGACCAGGAGCAGGGTTGCTGAAACCCAGCCCCAGCCGGTACCTGTGGGTGAGCCCTGTCTTAGCATTCCAGCACCTTCCTCTCTGGCCGGCACTCTGGACACTTGGCCACCATTTAGCACTAACAAATCTTTCACTGTCTGCTTTTTCATTCTTCCTCAGCCTTCCATATTCAGGAAGTGACCTGAGTCCTCTCTAAAATTCCATTTCACCTCCCCAGAACCCAGAATCAAAACACCCTCTACACTGCCCAGCCAGTGTAGCTCAGTGGTTAGGTGTTGAACTATGAAGCAGGAGGTCATGGTTTAATTCCCCGTCAGGGCACATGCCCGTGTTGAGGGCTCGATCCCCAGTAGGGGGCATACAGGAGGCAGCAGATCAATGATTCTCTATCATCATTGATGTTTCCATCTCTCCATCTTTCTTCCTCTCTAAAATCAATATAAAATATATTTAAAACAAAAAACTAAGCCACTCTCCTGGCAAATTCAGTCAAACTTCAGGTTCTCTTTAGAGAAGGATGTTTTAGGATCAGACAGGCCAGACCCTGGCTCCAAAGCCTCACCTCTCAGCTGGCACCCTATGTAGCCACATGGGCCTCGGATACTCAGTATATGCAAAACACAGCTGCTTTGCTGGCCAGAGCTGAAAGATAGGAGCAGCCTAAATTTGCAGGAGGTTTGTTTATTTATTTATTTATTCATTCATTCATTCATTCATTCATTCATTCATTCATTCATTCATTTTAATGATTTTGGAGGGGAAGGGGGAGGAAGAGAGAGAGAGAAACATCATTGATGAGAGAGAACCACTGATCGGCTGCCTCCTGCATGCCCCCTACTGGTGATCGAGCCCGAAACCTGGGCATGTGCCCTTGACTAGAATCCAACCCAGGACCCTTCAGTCCGCAGGCTGATGCTCTATCCACTGAGCCAAACCAGCTAGGGCAGGATTTTATTTTATTTTATTTTAAATCATGGTCCTTACCTGCCCGGATATTCTAAGCAACCCTCTTAAAAATGAGGTAGATCCTTTATGCACTGAAACAGAAAATGGGTCTAAATATATTATTTGGAAAGAAAAACTGACTTGCAAACTAGAATGTACAATCTGACCTCACACCTGTTGGCTGCTGGGTCAGAGTTCAGATAAAAGTCTGCAGTAACACCATGATATGTTATACCCATTAGAGGGTGGCATCAGAGAAATGGATTTTGCAATTGCTGTTGTAATTTTTTTAAAAATTAGCACAAACACGTATTAGTTTTGGTTAAATGGGAAGACTAATAAAAACAATGAAGGAAAATGGAGACAATTTCTCAGAATAGACCACCAGTTACACATTAAATGCTTCTGGCTCTCATTCCAGCGTCCTCATGAGAATATTAATAGCTAATAGTCACTGACCTGTTGCTTGGTGCCCAGCACTGTTCCAAGCCCTGCATTTGTAACCACTCTTTTAGTCCTCACACCTGTAAGGCTGGTATCACTATCGGAGTTGTTTACACGAAGTTCTGAACCTCCTTTGCCTGGGTTCAAATCTTGGCTCTTCAATGTTGTGACCTTAAATGTATTATTTAAACTCTGTGACTCAGTTTCCTCATTTGTAAAACAAATAATAGGTCCAGATTTTAGCACAGTAAATGGCATCTTCTTCTGTTCTTTCACCCCAGTCATGAGATTAATATATATATATATATATATATATATATATATATATATATACACACACACACACACACACACACACACACACATAGTGACATAAATAGTATGTATACATACACACATCATGTGTGTGGAATGGGAGCATGTCAGTGACTCCTATTTCTTTCTTGGCACATAAGCACAGGGACCAGCCAGTTCTGTTTTTATAGAATTTATGAGTGATTCTTAGTTTAATTTAGTTGCTTGACATTCTATTTTGGTTTTCTTAAAATGACTTGAGTTTCCTATTTTTATTTTTTTATTTTGTTAAAAATATGCTTTTACTGATTTTTTAGAGAGAGAGGAAGGGAGAGGGATAGAGAGATAGAAACGTTGATGAGAGAGAGGCATGGATCAGCTGCCTCCTGCACGCTTCCCACCGGGGATCGAGCCCGCAACCTGGGCATGTGCCCTGACCAGGGATCAAACCAGGGATTTCTTGGTTCGGTTCATGGGTTAATGCTCAACCACTGAGTCACACAAGCCCGGCTCTCATCTTTATTACATAAGTAATAGTATTTATGGCAACAACAACAACAAAAAATCAAAGTGTAATTAAGAAAAACTAAAATTATCCATAATCCCCAAACCCTAGGGATAACTACTGATTAATCTTATACACTTATTATATATGTCTAGGTTCTAAATTTACAGTGTCTTAAGACTCATTTTCTTAGTCCATTTCTTTTATTATTTTCAGTCTGTGTAAAAAAATATTCATTTTCAGCATCAATGTCTACATGGTGTTTATCTATATGAACAGAGTATAATCTCCACTAGGGATCTGAGAACCTGACCTTTTCATGGCAAATACATTCATAGCAAAATAATGCATTTAACCGAAAGGTTTTTCCTTCATCTTCCCCAACAGAGATTCGTCCATAGTCCACAGAATGGAAAACTCTACGACTTACGACGCTTTCCAGCACGAACTCGGAGACTATATTAGGAAGCAGAAAGCCAGAGGGTTGCGACCAGAGACCTGCTTTAGGAAGGTGACCGCGGGCTGTGCTGCGGAGACAGGCACCGCACTGCGCCCGAACCCCCCAAGCTGGAGCCCGGACTCCCCTGCAGGAGCGCCCGCGCGTTCCCGGGTTCCCACAAAGGCTGAGAACAGTGGGCAGCCCGGCACCCCGATGGCCCAAGATCCATCGCCCCGCACCACGCCTGGAATCTCTAATCCACGGTCAGAAAAACCACTATTTGTTCAAAAACGCGTGGCTTCCAAGCCCACCTGCGCGAGGCGGGACCCCTGGCACCCACGCAGCACGAGACGGAGATGCTGCCAGCCGCCGCCTCCGGGAGGGCCGCCCGCCCGCGCGCGCGCATCAGGCGGGCGATCGGGACCATCGGGACCATCGGGACCGAGGCCGGAGGAGAAGGTCCGGGGAGGAGGGCGGCGACCTCGGCCTGGAGCGCCGAGCAAAGCTGCGGCAGAAGAAGCAAGAAGAGTGGTGCGGAGGGAGAGGCCTGCAGAGAGGAGGGGAGAAGGGCGGAGGGGGCGCCAGGGAGCGAGGAAACGCGAGAAGGGGGGAGGAGCGACGGAGAGCAGGGCGCCCCCAAATGGAGAAGCCGGTTCCGCAGAGAGAAGCTGCCCCCGGGCAAGGGAAGCGCGCAGGACAGGGGCCTGTGGGACCTCTGGGATGAAGCGATCCTGGGCAGCTGCTGCTGATGGGACATCAGTGACATTATTCTGATAGTAAATGATCGCACCCGCTGGGAAGGCTGGATTAAATGACAGTGAAGCCACCAAGAAAACAAGTTTAGGTTCTCAACTCAGACTCTGTGTAAATACCAAACCCAGGTGGTTTAAAGACATAAATGTAGACCTAGTAGAGGAAATTAGGGTGGTTTTTTTCTTTCTTTCTTTCTTTTTTTTTAATATATTTTATTGAGTTTTAACAGAGAGGAAGGGAGAGAGATAGAGAGTTAGAAACATCGACGAGAGAGAAACATTGACCAGCTGCCTCCTGCACACTCCCCACTGGGGATGTGCCCACAACCAAGTTACATGCCCTTGACCGGAATCGAACCTGGGACCTTTCAGTCCGCAGGCCGACGCTCTATCCACTGAGCCAAACCGGCTTCGGCATATTTCTTAAAGTATTACAAAGAGTATTACACATGTCTCCTTTTTTCTCCCCCTTGACATTCCCCCGGCTTCCCCCACACCCCAGTGTCTTGTGTCCATTGGTTATTCTCATATGCATGCATACAAGTCCTTCAGTTGATCTCTTACCCCCCCCACCCCCACCCTCCCCAGGCTTCCCACTGTAGTTTGACAGTCTGCTCAATGCTGCCCTGCCTCTATATCCATTTTTGTTCATCAGTCTATAATGGTCCTTATTATCCATAAATGAGTGAGTTCATGTGGTATTTTTCTCAGCTTCCCAGGGGCCATCTCAGTCTCACAGGGGCCATCTCAGCCTCACTGGGGCTGTCCCAGCCTCACATGGGCCGTTTCAACCTCACTGGGGCCATTTCAGCCTCACTGGGGCCGTTTCAACCTCACCGAGGCTGTCTCGACCTCACCAGGGCTGTCTCGACCTCACCAGTGCCATCTCAACCTCACCAGGACCGATTCAATCTCACCGGGGCCGTCCCAGCCTCACCGGGGCCGTCTCAACTTCACAAGGGTCGTCTCAACCTCACATGGGCCATTTCAACCTCACTGGGGCCATCTCGACCTCACTGGTGCCAAAAAATAGGGGTTTTGATTGTTGTTTTCTTGTTTGTTTTTCTTGTTGTTGTTATTTTGTGTTGTTAATCCTCACCCGAGGATATTTTTCCATTGATATTTTTAGGGAGAGTGGAAGGGAGGGGGAGAGACAGAGAGAGAGAGAAACATCCATGTGAAAGAGACACATGGGTTGGCTGCCTCCTGCACACACCCCTATTGGGCCAGGTATGGAACCTGAAACCCAAGTACTTGCCCTTGACTGGGAATGGAACCCAAGACCCTTGGGGTGCACAGGCCTATGTTCTAACTACTGAGTCACCCACCAGCCAGGACTAGACTAACTTTTCAAAATGTACATTTAGCCCCAGCCCATTTGGCTTAGTGGATAGAGTGTGGGCCTGCGGACCAAAGGGTCCCGGGTTTGATTCCAGTCAAAAGCACATACCTTGGTTGCAGGCTCCTCTCTGGCTGGGCCCTGGTCTGGGCTCGTGCAGGAAGCAACCAATCAATGTGTTTCTCTTACATGGATGTTTCTCTCTGTCTTTCCCTCTCTCTTCCACTCTCCCTAAAAATCAATGGAAAAATATCCTCGATGGGACTCTTCCCCCTCCCTACATGGGAGTCAGTTCTGTGGGACTCTTTCCCTGTCCCCGTGTGGGAGTCTGTACTTCAATAAATTTCCATCTTTGCTATACAAAAAAAAAAAAAAAAAATCTTCGGGTGAGGAGTAACAACAACAAAAAAGGTATACATTTATTTCTTGTTTTAAATATGATTTTGGCGGGGGGGAGGGAGAGGAAGGGAAAGGGGTAGAGAGAGAGAAATATCACTGCCTCCCGCACACCCCCTACTAGGGATCGAGGTCGAAACCTGGGCATGTGCCTTAACCTGGAATCCCAGCACCACCTCTTAGTTCCTGGGTCGACACTCAGCAGCTGAGCCACACCCGCTGGGCAGTGTACACTTGTTTCTATTTTAAATTTTCTCCTACATGAGACTATTTATTACCTTTTCAATAAGGAAATACTTTTAAAGGCAAGCTACATATTGGGGAAATATTTGCAACACTCTGTATTAGTATCTCTTGTGCCACTTATCAAATTATTGCCTCTTACCTGCAAGCCACTTCTTGCTCAGCTTTGTGAAATTGGACCCTGGTTCTCCTTTGCCAGTTGGCTTGATGTTAGTCTGCCAGTAGAGGGCGCTGGAGGGACAGCTAAAACTTGGAGCAGGAGGCGGGGACTGCTTTTTCCACGGTTGCCAGTTTCCGGGGTCAGCATGCCTGTGCCCCTGTGTGTGTGAGCGATCCAGCTGCCTCCCAGGGCCTCTGACAAGTTTCTTTGTCAGGGGTGGGCTGTGTCACCCGCGGCATCCACGTTCTCTGCAGCGGCCTGAATCCGCCACGTGGGGAGCCCCTCTTCCAACTGTCTGTCCCTCTCATGTTCAGCCTGCAGGCCAAATATCTCTGCCCTTCCTCTAAGAATGGTTTATGCATTTGAACTCCAACTGAGCAAAATGTTATCCCAACAAAATGGATCCCATTCTGCTTAATAAGGAACCGTATTTCAAAGCGTATACGCAATTATTCTATTTTTAATTTTATCAATACAAAAGTGAACATTTGATTTCTGTGTTGTTCCATAATTACTTACGTAATATATTTGCTTGTGCCTGGTATTACACAAAGTCTAAAATATCTGCTACCTGGTCCTTTACAGGAAAAGTTTGCTGATCCCTGCCTTAGAGTCTTCTTATACCTCCTTCTAGTAGTTAACCACCTTTTATTAGTTAAACATTCTTTATCTTTACTTTTCTCTATTTAAGTTACTGGTATGGCTTGTCTGCTGATTTGGCCCTGCCTGATATAGCCCTAATAGACAAACTTTCTGCCAATGAATAAAAAATATATATAAACAGCCCAATAGGAAAATAGGCATTTACGTATTTGTTTAGGTAACACATTGAATTCCAGTCATTGTTCTAGGCCAGTGATGGCGAACCTTTTGAGCTCGGCGTGTCAGCATTTTGAAAAACCCTAACTTAACTCTGGTGCCATGTCACATATAGAAATTTTTTGATACTTGCAACCATAGTAAAAAAAAAAAAGATTTATATTTTTTATATTTATTTTACATATTTAAATGCCATTTAACAAAGAAAAATCTACCAAAAAAATGAGTTCGAGTGTCACCTCTGACACACGTGTCATAGGTTCGCCATCGTGGTTCTAGGCCCTCAGTTAAAGTCATGAATGAATTACAAATGAGATACAAAGAAGGAAAGAGAGATGTAAGTGAGGCTTTGCTGATGTATAAAATGGACCTGGGCCGTGAAGAGCGAGGTGCCACACCTGAACGCAGGTCTGGAAGGACTCTGAGAGTCTTGCGGGTTGTGGGAGTTCGTTGTTTGTTGTTTGGTGCCACCCCACAGTGGTAGAACATCTGGCACCCTTAGTTCTCGTCTACTAAATGCCAGTAGCTCCCTCTCCCTACCCAAACATGGAGACAATCAACATAGGCCCCCATAAATCTACAAAAGGTGCCCCCTCCCACTGTTTCCTGTTCCCCCTGAGAAGGCCTGGCTTCGTCTCAGAGTTCAAGTAAACAAACATTTGAAAATTAAATCCTTCCCTAACCGGTTTGGCTCAGTGGATAGAGCATCAGCCTGCAGACTGAAGGGTCCCAGGTTCAATTCCGGCTAAGGGTGCATGCTTAGGTTGCAGGCTCCATCCCCAGTAGGGGCCATGCAGGAGGCAGCCGATCAATGATTCTCTCTCACCATTGATGTTTCTATCTCTCTAACCCTCTCTTTTCCTCTCTGAAATCAATAAAAGTATATTTTAAAAAATTAAGTCCTGCTTCCTTTGTCCCTGTGGACAGTCCACTGAGATAAACAAGGCATTTATCAAATGAGAAAATCTCCATTTATCAAATGAGAAAATCAAGACCCCGGTACTGGAAGATCCAAGTAAGGTACTGATCCAACTAAGATCCTTTGAGACCTGACCCACTGCTTTTCCCAACCACCTTCGTACAAGATCAACACAGAAAATCACTTTTGTTTCCATATACTAGCAACAGAACATGCTAACAAGGAAACTGAGAAAACAATTCCATTTACAGCAGCATCAAAAATAATAAAATGCCAAAGAATAAATTTAACCAAGGAAGTGAAAGACTTGTACATTGAACACCAAAAAAACAGTGCTGAAGGAATTAAAGAGGACCTAATAAATGGAAAGACATCCTGTGTTCATGGATTAAAAAACTTAGTATTATTAAGATGCCAATACCACCCAAAGCAATCTACAGATTCAGTGCAATCCCTATCAAAATTCCAACAACTTTTTTTGCAGAAATGGAAAAGCTGATTCTCAAATTCATATGAAAATATAAGGAGTCCCAGGTAGCTAAAACAATATTTTTGGGGGTAATCCTCACCTGAGGATATTTTTCCATTGATTTTTAGAGAGAATGGAAGGGAGTGGGAGAGACACACAGAGAGAAACATCAATATGAGAGAGACACATGGATTGGTTGCCTCTTGCATGCACCCCAACTGGGGCTAGGATGGATCCTGCAACCGAGGTACGTGCCCTTCACGAGAATCAAACTGGGGACCCTTCAGGCCAATTCTCTACCCACTGAGCAAAACCAGCTAGGGCAAAATAATAATTTAAAAAGAGGAACAAAGTTGGATAACTCACACTTCCTGATTTTAAAACTTACTACAAAGCTACTTGTATTAGCATTCAACAGAGAAACAGAACTAACAGGAGACACATATAAGAGATTTATTAAAAGGTGTTGGCTCATGCAATAATGGAGACTGAAAAGTCTCATGAGCTGCTATCTGGAAGCTGGATACCCAGGAAAGCTGGTAGTGTCATTTGAAGACCTTAGAGCCAGAGGGCCAATGATGTAAATTCAGGTACAAGTCCAGAGGTGTGAGAACCAGGAGTGTGGAGGGCAAGAGAAGTTCGATGTCCCAGATCAGGCAGGCACAGAGGTAGAGGGAGGGCAGGTCCGACTTTCCTCTGCCTTTTTGTTCTGTTTAGGCCCTCAGAGATTGGATAATACCCACATTGGAGAGGCCCATCTGTTTTACTCAGTCCACAAATTCAAATGCTACTTTCTTCCAGAAACAATTTCATAGCCACACCTAGTGAAGTTGACATAAAATTGATTATCACACTAATCCAAAACAATGTGCTGCTAGCATAAAAATAGACATATAGATTAATGGAATAGAATTGAGTGTCTAGAAATAAGCCCACATAGGTATGGTCAATTGATTTTCAACTAGAGTGCCAAGACAATTCAATGGGGGAAGAATGATCTCTTCAACAAATGATGCCAGGACAACTTAATATCCACGTGCAAGAATGAAACTTCATACCATGTATAAAAATGAACCCCAAATGGAACAACAACCGAAATATGAGAACTAAAACTATAAAACTCTTAGAAGAAAACATCAGGGTAAATCTTCATGACCTTGAATTTAGCAATGGATTCTAAGATATGACTTCAAGAGCATACCCAACAAAAGAAAATAGATAAATTGGACTTCATCAAAATTTTAAAAATGTGTGCATTAAACGACATTGTCAACAAAATGAAGACAACCAACAGCATAGAAGAAAATATTTGCAAAACATATATCTGAGAGAGATTTAGTATCCAGAATATAGTATTCAACAATAAAAAGACAACCCAATGTTTAAAATGGGTAAAGGATTTTGAATGGACATACAAACAAGAAATACAAATAGCCAACAAGTACATGAAAGGATGTTTAACATCATTAATCATTAGGGAAATGCAAATCAAAACCACAATGAGATATAACTTTATAGCTACTAAAATGAATATAGATGTGTATATATACATGTATACATATATATACACACATATGCATATATATGTGTATGCCTGTGTGCATGTAACAAGTGTTATTGAGGATGTGGGGAAATTGAAACCCTTAAACATTGTCAATGAAAATGTAAAATGATGCAGCTGCTATGGAAAACAGTTGGACCACTCTTCAAAAAGTTAAACGAAAAGCAAAAACAATAGATGAATGGATAAACAAAATGTTGAATATACACACAACAGAATATTACTTGGCTATAAAAAAGAACCAAGTGCGCATACATGCTACAACATGGATGAACCTCAAAAATATTATACTGAGTGAAATAACGGAACTCTAAAAAAGCTTAAATAATGTTTTCACTCAAAGGGGGAGAGACTACCTAGTTTTCATAAATAAACCAGCTTCCTAAGTGTGCTCACTTTACTTAAGGCTGATGATTTTTTAAATTAATTTCATATAAAAACCAAATAAATTTGTGAAAATAATTTTTAGGTGGGACAAATATTTAAAAAGAGGAAGAAACCAGACGCAAAAGGCCCCATATTGTATGATTCCTTCCATATGAAATGTCCAGAACAGGTCAATCCATGGACACAAAATGAAGATTACGTGACCAAGATCTGGGTAGAGGATGAGGGGGCGATACCAGGTGATTGCGTAATGGGCAAAGGGGTTTCCTTGCGGAGAAGAAGTGTTTTGGAAATAGGTGTGGTGGTTGTATGACACTGTGCATGTGCGAAATACCATGGAACTGTACACTTTAAAATGGTTAATTTTATACAGATGATGTATTACAGAATTGTACACCTGAAGCCTGTATAATTGTATTCCCCAATGTCATCCCAGTAAATTCAACAAAAAATAAAATAAAGTGGTTAATTTTCTGTTATGTGAATATCATTTCAATTAAAAAGAAAAATGCTCACTCGTATGTGGCCTCCCAGGGCGGCCTGCCCCGTGTGCTCAGGCCCCGGGCCCTGGGTGCAGGGAGGCGCTGGCCTCGGCTGGGCTGTAGGAGCCGCCCCGCACGGAGGGCGTAAAGCTCCTTCTCCCTCGGTGACCTTGAACTCTGCGCCTGGCCCAGCAGTGCCTGTCACCAGCAGGGGACAAAGGAGCTGGGCAGGCTGGCATGGGAAGGAAATTGGCTTTGGACGCTGAGGCTGACGGTGTCCCTGCCACACGCGCTGCCTGCTTCAGACCTCCCGTGGCACCGTCCCCTCTTCGATAAACTCCAGGCTGTTCGGGTGGCCCACAGCGCCTGCGTGTCTAGTCCTGGTTGATCTTGTGGCCTCCCACAGCCCTCCCCAGGCTCTCTCACCCAGGCAGGCCCTCACACACCCAGAAATCCTCCTTAGAACGCCTTCCCCCACCCCCACCCCCACCCAACCCCCTTCCTCTGTGTAACCCCCATTTGAACAGGAAGACTCCCTGACAAATGTCCCTGATGGGCTGATGGCACACCGGCAGACAGCTGCCGGGCATACAGGAGGGCACACTACACACGCATGTGCACACACACACACATGTGTGCTCGCACACACACACACACACACACACACACACAGAGCTTCAACTCGGCATCTTTGTCCATCCGCTAATCTCTCACGTCAGTGCTATTTTAACAGTAATTGCACCTGTGGGGACCATAAGGGAGCCCCAGAATCTCAGCTCATCACGGCTCTGAAGGGCAGGGTTGGGGCCCCCCTCTGGAACCCCAGCTTACCTTCCTCAAGCATCACACTGTGTGGCACCGTTAGTAAACCTCCCTGTGTCCCCCACAGTGTGCACCCTTGAGGGCGGGGCCTGGTCTTGGTCACTCCAGTCCCGCTGAGCAGAGGGCACCCAGGAGGCTCACAATAGCTGCTTGGTAAGAAAAGAAGTGACTGAGTTGGGGTTCCACTCCACGGCTCGCTCCTGGGGGACCTTGAACACCCCGACCTCTCCGAGCCTCAGTTGCCTGAACTGTCACATGGAGTCATGGAGGCGACCACACAGGTGCAAGGGCTTGACCGGGGGCAGTGGTATCACCCCCTTACCAGAGAGCAGGGGGTCCTAGTGTGCGTCTTGGAAAGGGAACGAAGACCTTTGAAATGCGGAGAGGATGAGGGTGGAGGCCTTGTTATCCTCACACCAGACTCTCACCAGGTCCCGCCTCCTCCCTGGAGCCGCCCCCCCTCCCCTGCCCCGCCCTCGACTCGCAGCTTGCACCCACCCCAGGACAGTCTCTGCAGGGCCCCGCGGGGACCAGGTGTCTAGGCGCCAAGATGCGGCTTTGGCTCTGGCTGCTCCTCCTCGCAGTGCAGCTGGCAGGTAGGTGGGGAGACTGGGGGGCACGGGGCCTTGCGGGGGGGGGGGGCACGGGGCCTTGCGGGGGGGGGGGGCACGGGGCCTTGCGGGGGGCGCGGGGGTGTCTGCGCTGGTCCCAGCAGAGCCTGAGCCAGGGAGAGTCCCGGCTGTGGGACACCCAGGAGCCGCTCGGCAGGCACCGTCCCTGCGGGTGGAAAGGAAAGTCCCCCAGGGAGCTCGTTCTCCCAGGGACCTGGGGAGCCCCAGGGCTGAGCCACCCCTGCCCAAAAGCCTGGAGCCGGGAGAAGGGGAGACAGGAAGAGGGGAGGAAGGGAGGGAGGGAAGGAGGGAGGGGGAGAGGAAGGAAGGACGGAGATGGGAAGGAAGAAGAGGGAATGAGTAAGGATGTCCAGAGAGGAAGGAAAATGCGCTTGTTCAGGGACAAGGCGGTGATGTGACCCCAGGAGGTGCCGGAGGCCCAGGCGGGTTTGGGTGTCCCCCACTTGGCCCGGGTTCTGTAGACACATCTTTATTCCTTCCGGGCAAGTTTATGGAGTACAACCTGCTCAATAGCAGGCTGTTGCCAGTTCTCCGGCAGGTGTGGCCGGGTATTCCCTCAGGGCCCCTGTTCCCTGTACTCCCTGGGGCTGGGTGTGCAGTGACTCCAGCACCCGACAGCATTAGGGCTGGAAACCAGACGTGGATGGAGCGGGGAGTCTCCACTGTCCCTCTGGCTCAGCCCAGTCACACTACCTTCTAGAAGAAGCCCCCCTGCCCCCCAAACTGCCCAGTAACCTGAGGTCGATCTCCCTTGCCCAAAAGCCCAAAGCCGGACATCCCTCCAGGGACGACAAGGCCTGCCCGCTCGGCTCTGGCCCAGTGAGCTCAACAGCGTCTGAAGTAGAAGCCGATCCAGGCGATTCAAAGCTACTACAGTATTGCTCATCGTTTTAGAAGCAGCAGGTTCCTCTGAGAATGGGTTAGTGAGACCACACGTGTGGCAAGGCCTGACTAGGTGTCCGGCACCTAGGTTAGGGGTTCGGCCATGGCTGGATGTTCAGCCCCAGCAAGTGGTCACCAGAGAGAGACCAGGGTGTGTCTCAACCAGGAAGTCTTCATGTCTGGGTGCAGGAGGGGGAAGGGACACAAACAGCTGGCACCCCTCTGACCTCTGTACCCCCGAGGAGTCACTTATGGTCTTTCTTGGAAGGTCTTTGAGTCTGTGTAGTTGTGGCCCCACTATGTGCACACGAGCACATGACCACGATCCTGGAACCACAGGTTTTCTCAGTTCAGTGAGTGTCAAAAAGCTCAGGTTCTGGAGCTGCAGACGGGGGTTTGAATCTGAACCCACCACCTACAGGCTGTGTGACCTTGAACAAGTCTTTACGCTTCCTGAGCCTCCGTTTCCTCGTGTGTAAAATGGGTGTGAAACAGGATTTGGCGAGGATTAAATGAGATTATTCCTGCACTGTGCTTGGCACGGTTCAGTAAATATTGGCATTTTTGATTCTTCTTATCTCCCCCGAAAAGTCAGCGACCCAGAACAGGACAGAACCTCTACTCTGCTGACAAGGCAGGAGGCTGTCTGGGGAGAAAAGCAAAGGCCCAGAGACCGCTCAGGCCCCAGGTGCCATCATTTTATTCTTGATGCAAGCGGAAGCTCAGAGCGGTCTGTGAGTGGAGTCAAAGAGTGTATGTGCATTTCAACAGTATTAGGAAAGGCTATGGGGCCATGGAGCCCGAGAACAAGTGTAGGTAGGATTGTGAATACGGGCCACCACCTCATAAGCCAGCTCCTCTTGGGCGCGCGTGCACACACACACACACACACACACACACACACACACCGTTCTCTGGCCTCTTCTGCTCCCCCAGGCCTGTGCCTCAATGCCTCAATGCTTCTGGTGCTCTGCCCACTCTCCTTCCACCCGACAGCTGGAACGAAAGGCTCCCTAAGTCCGATCCAGTCTGTTGGACTTCACTGCAGAAGACCCACTCTAACCCTCCTCGCTAACATTTCACCTGCTGCCGTGACAACCCCCGGACACGCGGATGGTGATTTACCATGTACAGTACTTGACAGCTTGCTTTCTGGGACACTTTAACTCTCAGCGGCAGTCAAAGCGATGGCCTGGAGCCGCGCCCTGTTTGTTTATTTATATATATATATTTATTTATTTTTTTAATATGTTTTTATTGATTTTTAGAGAGAGAGACAGAAACATCAATGAGAGAGAGAGAGACCAGTTGGCTGCCTCCTGCACGTCCCCCAAACCACACAGGCCGGACAAGCCGCCCTCTTTTTTTTTATATATATATATATTTGTATTGATTTCAGAGAGGAAGGAAGAAGGAGAGAGATAGAAACATCCATGATGAGAGAGAATCATGGTGGATCGGCTGACTCCTGCATGCCCCCCACTGGGGATCGAGCCCACTACCCGGGCATGTGCCCTTGACCGGAATCGATCCTGGGACCTTTCAGTTCGCAGGCCGAAGCTCTATCCACTGAGCCAAACCAGCGAGGGCAAGCCGCCCTCTTTTTTTTTTAAAAATATATATTTTTTAATATTTTATTGATTTTTTACAGAGAGGAAGAGAGAGAGAGAGTTAGAAACATCGATGAGAGAGAAACATCGATCAGCTGCCTCCTGCACATCCCCCACTGAGGAAGTGCCCACAACCCAGGTACATGCCCTTGACCGGAATCGAACCCGGGACCTTTCAGTCCGCAGGCCGATGCTCTATCCACTGAGCCAAACCGGTTTCGGCAAGCCGCCCTCTTTTTAAAGAGAAGAGACAGGCTCCGTGTCTTGCCTGTGGTCCCACCACTGGTGCGGGGTGGCGGCTGGGTTCAGGGCCAGGGCTGAGTTCTGCTCCCGTTTTTCCGAGAAGAATCCCCTACTTACAGCGCTTCCTGTCTGTGATTAAAGTGAACTCCCGGCCCTGCTTCTGGGGTCTGTCCTGCCACTCAGGAAGGGGACCCAGGGAGCTAGCCATGGCTGGGTTGGGGAGGGATGGTCATTAGCCACCACGGGGGAGTGAGTGCCACTGCTGGTTGTCATCCATGTCCAGACGCCGTGGCTGGGCCTCTGAGGTAGGCCAGCCCCGCCCTGTGCTCCGCCTGTGATTCTGTGCACCTCTCCCAGCTTGCCTGGGTCTCCTTCCGCTTCTTGGAGCCTGTTGAAGGTCTATACCAGGGGTCCTCAAACTACGGCCCGCGGGCCACAGGCAAATACAAATATTGTATTTGTTCCCGTTTTGTTTTATTACTTCAAAATAAGATATGTGAAGTGTGCATAGGAATTTGTTCATAGTTTTTTTTTTAAACTATAGTCCGGCCCTCCAACGGTCTGAGGGACAGTGAACTGGCCCCCTGTTTAAAAAGTTTGAGGACCCCTGGTCTATACAGTGAGTTGCAGCAGGGCAAGGTGAAAGAGACCACACATGTGACTTTGAATATTTGAGTTTTGGGCTTTTTTAAATCCTCACCAGAGGATATATTGAGAGAGAGAGAGAGAGAGAGAGAGAGAGAGAGAGAGAGAGAGAAACATCAATGTGAGAGAGAAACATCAATTGATCAGTTGCCTCCTGTATGTACCCAGACCGGGGGTCAAACCTTCAACCTAGGTATGTGCCTTGACTGGGAATTGAACCGGCAGCCTTTTGTGGCATGGGACAGCACTCCAACCAAACGAGCCACCTGGCCAGGGCACATCTTTGAGCTGGAATCCCAGGTCACTTACTAGCTGTCGGGGGGGGGGGGTGGTTTGAACAAGTAACTTCATGACATGGTTTCCTCATCTGTGTAATGGAGATAAAAATCCCAAAATAAGTTTGAGACTCGATTGAGATACTTACGCAAAGAGTCAGGTTTATGAGCACGCAGTCAGCAAATGGCAGCTCTCCCCTGCCCCTTTGGAAAGCTGGACAGAGTGAACGCCCGCCTCACAGATGGTCTCCTGGGTGGTGGGGTGTTCGAGCTCCTGAGTCCAGGAACCACCCGCTAATTTACAACAGCCTCCAGACCCTGCAACTGGGCAGGTTCTTCCACGGCTTTTCCTTAGATACTCTATTCGGGGTGACTCTGAGGCCAGGAAAATGAGCTGATGGTCTCTGCTCCTTCTGCTTCTTATAGCTCTCCACGGCAGCTCTGTACTCCAGCAGACCCCTGGGAAGGAGGTGGCTCAGACCAACACAGAGGTGAAGCTAGTCTGTGAAGCCAAAACCTCCCAAAACCTGCGCATCTACTGGCTGAGACAGCGCCAGGCCCCAAGCATGGACAGTCACTATGAGTTCCTGGCCTTCGGGGATTCTAAAACGGCTGTGTATGGCAAGGATGTGAAGCCGGAGAAGCTAAATGTGAGTCAGGCGGCAACCCAGTCCGTTCTCACTCTCAGAAGTGTGCAGCCTGCAGACAGCGGTGTCTACTTCTGCATGACCATCGGGTCCCCCGAGCTGACCTTCGGGAAGGGAACTCAGCTGACTGTGGGTAAGACCCTGGCTCAGTGTTATCGACAGCATTGAGTGCCTACTGTGTGCCAGGCCTGGGGGCCACCCCACTCAGCAAGCCCAACTCTAAGCCTCATCATTGGGAGGGATGATGGCCCGGAGCCATCGTGCTACAGCTAATAGTAAAAGAAAATATATTCTGAGACTGACCCAAGGTCAAGCACAGGCGAGTGTTTATGTACTTATCTCGCTTAATGCTGCCAGCCATCCTGGGAGGTTGGTACTATTATGATTCCCATTGAAAACGGGATGCTTAGAAGCATCGCTGCTTCCTATGGGGACAGAATGACGCTGTCCTTCAGCCACACCAGGCCCCCTGCGGCTGTGGCTGGGTTGGGTTGAGTCCTGGGGCCTAACCACGGCCTCAGAACCGCCCTCCCAGTGAGCACGCAGGCAGTGGAGGGGCGGATGCCCTCGCATTCTGCATGTGGGCCTACGGCTCAAACCCACACCCAGAGATGCGGGGAATGAGGAAACTGGACCCCAAGCTCAGCTGCAAATCCACTGTGTGCCTTTGGGCGGGTCGCTCCTCTCCCCTCAATGGGCCCCAGTCTTCTCATCTGTGTCATGGGTTGCTATGGCCTCCACGAACGACCCCCTCCAGCTTCCGGTCCTTAGGCGCTGCAGTCCTCATGAGTTAAGTCAGCACATCCAGTAGAAATATATCGTGAGCCACAGATGTAATTTGAGAATTTCTGATAGCCACGTTTAAAAAAAGTAAAAGAATCACATGAAATTAATTTAAATGATTTGTTTTATTTAACCCGATTTATGAACAGTATGTAATCCAGATAAAATTATGACTATAATGAGATATATATATATATAGATAGATATAGATATAGATATATAGATATATAAAATTGATTTCAGAGAGGAAGGGCGAGGGAGAAAGATAGGAACATCAATGATGAGAGAGGATCACTGATCGGCTGCCTCTTGCATGATCACCACAACCTGGGCATGTGCCCTTGACCAGAATCGAACCCGGGGCCCTTCAGTCCGCAGGCTGACGCTCTATCCACTGAGCTGAACCAGTTAGAGAATGACTGAAATATTTTGTCTTCTCCTTCCCTGCTAAGCATTCAACATGTTTTACATGCAGAGCCCATCGCGGGTCAGACTGGCCGTGTGCACGTGGCGGCGGCTGCCATATCGCAGTGAGGATTAAAGCCACCAGAGGTGCCCAGGAATCGGGGCAGAAATTCTTCTCCCAGGCCCATGCCTGACTGTAGCCCCTCCTCAGGTTAACCCATGCCAAAGCCAACCCCTGAAAGGCTCCTGCTGTCCTTCTCACAGGGGGGCGCTGAGAGTAACAAGGGGGGCCCAGGGATTCAGCCACTCAGCACGGGCTGAGCAGGGACTTTGGGGGGCGGCAGCACAGTGAGGAAGGCAGAAAACAGAGCGATGGCCCTGTGGCATCTCGCCAGCCGCGGGCCTTGGATCAGGAGGTGGGAGGCGGCGAGGTCTCTGGGCAGCAGCTGAGCATGCCGTGGGGGCGCTAACTGATTCCTGTATTGGAAATTGGCTTTGGGGGGCTTGGGGTTTCGGGTTGGTTTATTGTTATTGCCTCTGTAAGACACATCTTTCCATTCATGCGCTGTGAGGGGCTGAGAAAGGTGGATGGTGAAACAGCACACGTGGCTTTCAGAAGCTCCCCGCAGCCACCCACGCACTCTTGTTTTCGCGTTTCCAAAGCCCCCCCACCCGCTCCCAGGATGGCAGGGCCTCCCCGGAAGCAGGTGCCATATCATCTCCCGGGGCCGGGGGGCCAGAGCTGAGCCCACCCTCCCACCAGAAAGTCAGGGCTCTTTGAAGGAGGAAGGGGGAGCGGGGTAGAGAAAGGATTCAGGCCCCTTACGCCGGTGATGGCGAACCTATGACACGCGTGTCAGAGGTGACACGTGAACTCATTTTTTTGGTGGATTTTTCTTTGTTAAATGGCATTTAAATATATAAAATAAATATCAAAAATATAACTCTTTGTTTTACTATGGCTGCAAATATCAAAAAATGTCTATATGTGACACGGCACCAGAGTTAAGTTAGGGTTTTTCAAAATGCTGACACGCCGAGCTCAAAAGGTTCGCCATCACTGCCTTACATGCACCATGGGGTCAAAAGGCCTGTCCCTGTCAAAGAGCAGGAAAGGGGGAGATTGAACTGGGCAGGGGCTGGGGGATCAGGAGGAATCAAGGGGACCTGTTCTGGACAAGAAATTAAAGTGGAAAGCCTGTCCACAAACCCCCACCAGACCCAGAGCACCCGGCCAGCCCGCCAAGGTGCTGGGTCCTGCAGGGCCGCCCCCTGCCACTCGCCAGGGGCCACTGAGCGCCCTCTGTGCCTCCTGGGTATGAGGTGAGGGGAATGGACATCCCCGGGCCATGAGGATGAGGGGATGGCAAAGCGCGGTGACCCCTGGCAGAGGCCAGGCCCCTCGCACGCTCCCGGGGCACTAGAGCCGATGGTGGTGTTCCTGCCACACTCGCGTCCCCAGCAGGCTGGTGACCAGGGCCTTGGGCCAACCTGGTGAGCTTCACTTTTTGTGCACAAACATTTGCACAGGGTGGCGCAGCGAGAGCCTAGAGAGGGAGCCTTTGGACTCAGCTCCCGGCTCTGCTGTGTACTGCCTCGGACTTTGGGCCAGTGGCTTCAGCTCCCTGTGCCCAGGCTTCCCCGGGGGTAAGATGGGCCAATTGTGCCCATCCCCAAAGCTGTGGGGTTCAGGGAGCTCCAGCTGCAGTGCTGGGCGCTGCCACTTGCTCACGGGAGAGCCTAGCAAGTGTTCATTCTATTTAGCTGGCTCTTCTCGAAAGTTCCTGGAGCAGGCAGGGCACGTCCCCTTCCCCTCCCCATGGGGGCACAGGGTCGGGAGGGTCCGAAGGGCCCACTTTTATATGCAAGAAGCCAGCCTCAAAGTGACCAGTTTGTTGGCTGCCACTCTGTCCCCTTGACTAGAGTTTAAGTTCCTGGGTCACCCCCTTCCCTCTCCTCTTGTTTTATGGAAAATCATTTCAGCGAAATGTCTTTCCTCAACCTACAAAAGCGGCGGCTGGATGCAGGGGCACCCAGGGCTCACACCACTCCTGGCGCCTCAGTGCCTCGGCTGCTCCCTCTGCTCGAGGACTTGTCCTGTTTTATCCCCACACGTTAGCGTGTGACACTGAATTAGAACAAAAACAGAGGAGTGACCCACCCGAAAGACAGGACAGAGGTGTGGGGTCCAGCCCAGCACTTTCCACTGAGGGCACCAAAGGCCGGTCCTCCCCTTAATTTCGTTGGTGTTACCTTTGAAACAAAAGGTTGAGACTAGACTGAAGATCCCTCTGGCCCAGCCGGCGTGGCTCAATGGTTGAGCATCCACCTATGAACCAGGGGTCACGGTTCAGTTCCCGGTCAGGACACATGCCCGGTTGTAGGCAAGATCCCCAGTGTGGGGCGTGCAGGAGGCGGCCGATCAATGATTCTCTCTCATCATTGATGTTTCTATTTCTCACTCCCTTTCTCCCTCAAATATATATATATTTTTTAAAAGATCCCTCTGGCTCTGAAAGTATATGATTTGTAAAGACACGTGAGAAGGAAAGCAACCCCAACATACTCCACCTGCGTGAGGTCCAGCAAGGTCCCCCGCTCGCTTAGGGACCAGCAGGGCTCGGGGACTCTGGCTTCGGCTCAAGTGGAGCCAGGGCTCCAGCCAGGCAGAGCGGCATCTAGTGCACACTCAGCTGGACATACAGCTCCTTTAATTCTCACAACAACCCCGAGCAGGCGGTGGAGACCACCTTTACTTCAGCAGATGGGACACCGAGGCAGAGAAGAGCGACCAGCTTGCCCCAGGTTGCACAGGTTGATCAGGGGTGCTGGGTTCTGTTCGGGTCTGTGTAGCTCCAGAGCCCCCCTCTCCCCAGGACACCGGCCGACCCCTGTCCCCAGGCCCACAGATAGGTCTGAGAGTTGGGGAAGCATTCAAATGCTTTATTGTTCTGTGACCCTCAAGCTCTGTAGCAGCCCAGGTACCAGAGGAAGGGAGGGGGAGAGAAAGGGAGAAAGGAAGGGAGGGACGGAGGGAGGAAGGGAGGGAAAGAGGAAGGGAGGGAGAGAGAAAGGGAGGAAGGGAGGGAGGAAAGGTGGTGTTAGGTCTTGTCTCTCAATCCCCCTGCTGCTCACCTGGCTAAGGAATGTGTCTTGCTTGCTTTCTGTAGTTGATGTCCTTCCCACCACTGCCAAGCCCACCACCAAGTCCACCCCTAAGAAGATAAGGTGCCGGCGCCCAAGCCCCGTGACTCGGAAGGGTGAGTTCCCCCATACCCAAGGACTCTCAGAAGCACAGCATTGTCACTCACTGCTTTCCTTCCTTCTTCCCTCCCTCCCTTTCTCTCTCCCTCCCTCCCTCTCTCCCTTCCTCCTCCCTCCCTCCCTCCCTTCTTTCCTTCCCTCCGTCCTTCCATAAGCCCTTCCCAAGTGCCCAGTCTTGAGCCTGTTTCTCTGGCCCTGAGCTGGGCTCAGTAGGGAAGCTGTGTCCTCCAGGAGCTCACAGTCTAGTGGGGGACACACTCACCAGGTGTCACAGGACGAAACTTAATGAAAGACATGCTTACTCAAAACTTGCACACAAATTTCCCCAGCGGCATCATTCCTAATAGCCCAGAAGGGTAAACAACTCAAATGCCCGCCATGATGTGGATTTACGCAGTGTGGACTAGCCATGCAATGGAATAGCATTCGGTCATAATCAAGGATTAAGTACTGATACACGCTACAACATGGATGAATCTTAAAAAGGTTATGCAGTGGAAGTAGCTAGTTACAAAAGACCATATATTATATGATCTCATTGATATGAAATGTCCAGAATGCGACATTCCATGGAGACAGAAAGTAGATTAGTGGGGGCCTGAGGCTGGGTGACTGGGGGAGGGCTGGGGAGGGACTGCCAGTAGGTACAGGATTTCCTTTTGGGGGGATAAAAATGTCCTAAAACTAGGTTGTGGTGATGGTTGCACATTTCTGTGAATTTACCAAAAAACTTGAAAGTATACACATGAAACAGGTGAACTTTATAATTTGTGAATTCTATCTCAATAAAGGTGTTAGCTAACGAATAAAAACCCCACCCAAAGGAACAGGACGTTACACTTTCCCACTTCTGATGCCCAGCTGAGGACCTACCACACCGTATGTGCTTGATATATTTGTTAATGAGTGAACACGCTCGCCGCTCTGTCCTGTGAGCACCGGACGCCGCAGCTGGAGCGCACACATGCACACGCACACATGCACACGCACACACGCATACATGCACGTGTACATACAATCTGTGCACATACACACACACGCGCGCGCGCCCTTTTCTTGAACTCATAAGCCAAATGTGTTTCTGGAAAAATACTGATCTCTGTTCCCCCAAAGTTACTGGTGACAAACGGAAAATGCCATCTGCTCCCACCCAGAGAACAAACCACAGCAGCCACCCAGCGGCCTTGTGCTGCTGGGGCTGCTGGGCCTTAACTGCATGTGAAGTCCCAGGAGCTGGGAGCGGCCCTGACAGGACCCAGGGGCTGGGAGCGGCCCGAACAGGACCCAGGGGCTGGGAGCGGGAAGCTGTCCTGTTAGGTCACAGCAAACAGAGCATCAGAGGATCCCAAGCACCATGGCACCACCAGCACCCCACAAACACACACCACACCACAGTGACATAGACACAAGCCCAGGCAGCAGAGCCTTCTGCTGGGCTTAAACTTTAGAAGAAACATGCTTTGTTCATCCTCCTGTCGGGACTGCTGAATGACAGCGAATTCAGAGAGACTTTTATAAATGATGGACGAAAGGTCTTCCGATGTCTTGCATCAGTTCTAATACGAATCCTCAGTAAAATCCTGGGCAAAGTGCAAATCCAACATTGGCAGGTTCTTTAGAACAAACAGGTGGCCACGTGGAGTGGAGGGTGTGGGGTGGTCGACGGTGGCTGCACTGGGGAGGGGGCCTTGGAGCAGTGTAATCTAGCGGTACGTCAGCCAGGCCTGGATTGGAATCCCTGTCACCACTGCCTGTACCGGGGACCTCTCTGCGCCTCCGTCTCCTCACCTGTGAAATGGGGAGGTTTACCTGGCTAAAGGGAAGGAGGAGTAAACGAGATGCTACACACAAGGCATTTCGCTTGGCAGGGCACCCAGACAGACCCCAGACAGACCTCACGGCTTACGATCATGAATAAAAGCCTGGTGGGCCCCATGGAGGGACCGCTTCCTAAGGCCTAGGGCCTTAGGGCTTTCCTTTGAGAGACACTGGGAGGGCCTGGGGTCCATTTCTAAGCTGCGTCTCAGGAGACGTGTGGGGAGATCAGACCTCGGGAGACCGGGGTGAGGGAGGAAGCAGCTGCCTGTCCTGTCACTGAGGCGGCTCCCTGGCCAAGGGCTCGGCACCGCGGCGGTGGGAGCACCCCTTTCCCTGGAGTCACGTTCGGGGAGGTGTCTGTGGACCTGCAGAGGCACTGTGGCCCATTCGATTGTGACGACCCTTCAGGAAGCCAAATTAAAACATAATTACATATAAAATCATCTCACGGTGGTTAAAGTGCCTAGAAAAAAAGGCTAGAAGAAAATATACAAACAGTGGTATTCTCTGGGCAGCGGGCTTTTAGTTAATTTTCCCCTCTTTGTGTTCATCTGTGTCTCAAATGTGCAATATGCGTGTCTCCCAGGCCCGCCTTGCGGCCCCCTGACCCTTGGCCTGCTGGTGACCGGCGCCGTGATTCTGCTGGTGTCCCTGGGTGTGGCCGTTCACCTGTACTGTAAGTTGTCCCCTCTTGGGCCAGCCCCTGGTGCTGTTGGGGGTGTGCCTGAGGGGCCCTCCTTCTCTAGGGGAGCAAGGCAGACGTGAGCCCAAGGTAGTTCCACAGGGGGATCCTGGGCCTGACCAAGTGGAGGGCTCAGAGACGGCCTGGCTCTGGAGTCAGAACTCCCTGGGTTTGGGTCCAACCCGGCTACTCCCTGACTTAGTGCCTTGGGTGCGTGCCCTGGCCTCTCTGCGCCTCCCAGGGGCATGCAGGGGCAATGCCACCTCCCTGCCAAGGTTCCTGTTGGTGAAGCGCTGCCCTCCGTGCCCAGCTGGGTATGTGCTCAGTGAGCGGGAGCGCCTGTGGGCAGTCGGGATGGAAGTACACGGAAGAGACTGAAGTGGGTTTGGGGTTATGTTCCAGACGCTAGAAATCCTGCCCGTCTGTGAGGCTGAAGGGAAACTCAGAGATGGCTGCTGCTCTCGGCCATTCCCAAGACAGAGTCATCTCCTATGCCCCCCCCCCCCACACACACACACACAGTTGCAGGGGTGGCCGCACAGCTGCCATGGAGCCCAGAGCCCCAGGCCCAGCTGTGCCACCTGGAGCATGTCCCTCGCCCTCTCTGGGTTCTGTAACATGGGAGGGGTGGCCTGCAGGCATATGGGCTAGAGTGGTGGCTCTTTTATAGGTCACGGACCCCTTTGAGCATGTGATGACAATTTCCCTGGAGAAATGTGTCATGGGCACTTTTGTGCACACATTTGCCACCCACAAAGGGATCCATTTACCCAGTTCTAAGAACTCCATTAAAGTTCAGTGGTTGCAAACTTGTTTTAAAATTTTATTTTATTTTGTTTTTATTTGTTTCCCCATCACCAAGCAAACTTTTTTGACCAAGGACCTCCTTGGTAAAAAATTTAAAAATAATAAATACCAACTTCAGTGAACTGTAGTTATTTATTTAATCCATTATGTATGTTCTTAAATGTGCTTCGAAAGTAATCAAGGATAAGGTAAACTTGTAAATAGTCTTGTTCATGTTTCCTTCCCTTCACCCCAATGGGAAACCTCGCGTGTCTCCCAAATACACATGCTCTGGTTCAAGACCACCTGCGGGTACAGCCGCTCCTTCTGACCTGCTGTGAAGGGCAGAGTGGCATGTTGAAGGATGCCCAAAGGAGCTGAGTGTGAATTCTGGTTCAGCTCTTACTAGCTGCGTGACTTTGGGCAAGTGACTCCGTAATGTACTTGCCTTAGTTTCCTCGTAGACAAATGGAGATGATAAGAGTACCATCCGACTCCCAGGTTTACCGTGAGCATGAAGGGGTTAGACAGATGCAGCGGAAGCCAAGCCTGGCACCAGGGCAGTGTCTGAGGTGTTGGCTGTCCTCAGCACCCCTCTTGCTCTGGGGCTGGGCGTCAGCGGCCCACAGTCCCTGCTGACTGGCGTTGTTGGTTTCTTCTCGCAGGCCAGCGGAGGAGAGCCCGGATTCGCTTCATGAAGCAGTAAGTGCTGGGGCTTGGAAAAGTGCCCAGGACGGGCCCTGGGTGTGGTCCTGGTTTCCTCGGCCCCTGCTGCTGCTCACAGCCTCTCGTGCAAGGAGCCAAAGCCAGGTTGCCACCTTCGCAAAAGCACAGGGTGTATAAATCCAGGGGTGATAGGGCTCCGGAAACTTAAACAAACAACAACAAACAAAAGCGCCGATGAGTTGCTAAGTGCACTTCAAGTGCGGCAAGATGCAGCTCTCAGCCCTCCTGGTGGTGACAAGCCGCTCTGGCACGCAAGGACCAGGGCGGGCTATCCCAAACTCCTGCCCACCGTCATCGTATGCAGCGTGGTCCTGCAGGGCACAGGAGGCTTGCTTTTACCAGTGGAAAGGCTTGCTCCAAGCATCTGGGACAGGACAGAGCAGAACTGAGCTGAAAGCAAGAGCAAGTGGGTCCCTCCAGGGCAGTGTTCTCCCTGCTGGGCTGGGTGCTGTGCTGCCTTCCTTGGGCCCGTCTTCCACCCCGGACCCCACTGGGCTCCCGGGAGTTGGCAGACCCACCGTCTGACTCCCATGGCTAACACGACCTTGTCTGTTGGCCCCCCTGAGCTGTGTAAGCACAGGCAGAGGCCAGGAGACTGAGAGGCCCTGAGGCTGTCCGTTGCCCCAGCCTCACGGACCTCCGGACCCCAGTTGGGCTCTGGGCACTGTTCTTAGATTGGTTTTTCTTCCTCAAAAGAGAGGATTTCACATCTACGCATCTCATTGCTTGCAACCCTCTCCACAGAGGGTTGTTGGAAAAAAGAGAAAGCCCAGGCCTCTAGGTTGAAGAGGGCAGCAGGGCCTGGTGCCCAGGAGCTCTGGCTCCAGCAGGAGGCAGGTCTGGGTTTGAATCCTGCCGGCCACTCACCCACCATGTGACTGTAGGCGAGTGGCTTCCCCCCTCTCGGCCTCTGATTCCTCATCTGCAAAATGAGACAACAGTACCGACTGCGTGGCTATTGTGAGGACTCGCGGGGGTGAGCAACTACACCGTGCTCAGCCCCGGGTCCCCGGGAGACTCATGTCACTGAGGAAAGTCAACTCTACAAGCCCAACAACCAAGAAACAGAAATTTTAAAATACTCTAAAATTATAAGTTCTCCACAAGGTGTGCTCCACGTTATTATATACCAGTATACCATCTTCGTAGGTATACATGCTTAAACATGCCTGCTGTATTTTATGGGCAGCTTTCGATGATAATATTGATTGGGTACAATCTTCAACCTACGTGCTGAATTTAGAAACTGCCCCCTACCTACAAGACAGTAACCCCGAGTGTATTTGTCTAAACTGAGGCCTCCAGAATGTTATTTTATGGAGAACCAGTCCCCCTCGGGGAACCACCGGCCGCCTCTCACGTCTTCATTTCAACTTGTTCCCCAGTGATGTGACCCCAGTTTGTGGACCTCATGCCTTGGCAAACCCCAGGGGTCTGTGGATCAACTAAAGCAGAGACGGAGCTGAGGGTGGTCCCGGGTGTGGCCCTGGGCGCCCTCAGCCTCTGCTCACAGCTCTGCTCCCATCCGTCACCTATGGTTACACTTCCCTGGGAGACATCATTTGAACACAAGGATCTGTGGCTGCCAAAGTTTGGAAACCACAAAACTGTCTGTGGGCCTCACAGGCAAGCTACTCCCAACTCAAGTTGCGCCTTGGAGCAGACGTTCTGGCCTCTAACTGGCCTTAGAAAACCGTCCTATCACAGGCCGCCTCCTGGCCCCTGGGTGTGCATCTGTGAGGAGCCTGTCTTAGAAGGCACTGCAGGAAGTCACACCATTCAAAGCCAGAGTCCTTTGGGCTGCCCTTTTTTTTTTTTTTTTAGCTTAAAAAAATTTTAATGACTAAGTTGGGCCCTAAAAACATAGTAACCCAAAACTCCTGGCTCCAGACTACTAACTTGGAGGGGAACCCTGTATCTTCATTTGCCGTTTATCTCTGTTACAGGAAATTCAATGGTATTTGCCTGAAAATAAGTGGTTTCACAACTTGCTGTTGTTTCTAGGCTTCATAAATGAGCAGAGGATATGCTGCTGGTGTCCGGCCACAGAGATGCCTGGTCAGGAAAGAGCGAGATGTGGGGAAAGGAAGGAGAAGGGACACGCTGCCTGGAAACTTCACTGAGCTGCTGGAGCTGCCTGCTTTAACCACTGCAAGTTCTTCCTGTGGGCCTCGTGCGTAGTGGTCACCTGGCCCCGGAACCCCGTGGCACTTCCTGCAACTCGGGGCACACTGGAGGACGGAGTCAGAAATGCCACCCACACCACTTCCGCTCCTTGCTCGTCCTTGCCCCGTTTGGCTATGACCTGGACTCCTGAGACGTGGGGCAGCGCTGGCGTGGCTTCCCTTGTCCTTCCCGGGCTGGGGCCTGACGGTCCTCACCGGGAGCCCAAGGACCAGACCCTTGGCGGGAGGGCGGACCTGGCTCTCATCGTGCCCATGTCTGCGGACCTCTTCTGGGGCTGGGAACCGGTGGTGTGGGGTGCGGGAGGTCACTTCATCTCCCATTAGAAACTTCCTTGGCTTTCACTTCCGCCTTCTCATGGCTTGTATATTTCTTCTCTCACTTTCCATTCCTTTTATAAAAATGTCTTGGTTGTAAAAAATAAAATCCTAAGCAAAAAATGCAAATGGCTCGTGTGATGGAAAGCACAAAAGCCCATCTCGACGGCAAAGATGTTGACGCTCAGTTGAAAAGAGGTAAAGATAAAAGGTGTGTGTCCTCATTGGCCCCTACAGCGTGTCATCGGCCATGTTGTGGGTGTAGAGAAGGCCCGAGAGGCTGGTGAGCAGGTGCCTCAGGGCGAGGTCCTCTGGCCACTCCCAAGCTGACTTCACTAGCACCTGTTCATTTCTGTTGAGGGTAGAATCCCTGGGACCCTGGCCTCAAAGCCAATGACCTTGCACCTAAGACAAGGTAAGAGGCATCAAGGTCTCTGTCACATGTCCATGAATTGTTTTACTGACTCTCAGCTTCGAGGGTCAGAGAAGAAAAATACGAGGAGAAAATGCTAAACTGGAGAGGGGAATCCTGATGAAGCTCTCATGCCCTTTGAAAAGGTCCGGGATCCCGCCTTAGCTTCCCGTCCTGGGCTTTAGCAGCATAAGAGCTATTGAGCCAAAAGAGAATGCAACCGTAGGCTGCACTTACAGAGGCACCATGGCCAGGGCAAACGAGCAGAGCGTCCCACCTGCTTTTCCAACCCAGCCCTAGTTACAGAAGGGCCTTGGCAAGCCAGGTTCTGTTCAGGGCCCTCTGGCAGCCTCACAATGTGGCAAAGGGACAGCGGGACCATCGCCCCGCATCTGAGATGCTTGCTGCCTGTGGGGTTGGAGAGCACAGCAGAACTAGGTGCGGTAGGTAGGAGTTGGAAGGGCGTAGATGCTGGAGGTGCTCAGGAGAAGCAAATGCTTTCTGCCCATCAACTTCAAGGGCAGGCTGCCTCCCAAGGCTGAGGGGAGGAAGGAAAGGCCCAGGGTCACCTGGACCAGACTGCTCCAGGGTTCACTGTGAAGGTGGGCTCCTTGCTCAGCGATGTCCGATGTAAACCATAAGAGACTAAGGCCCAGGCGGGGCGACTGCCCTCCCCGAGGGCTCACACCCAGTCCACAGCGGAAGGAAGAGCAGGCCTCCGGGGCCCTCGTCTCACGACAGGCTCTGCTATCTGACAGTCTCCCTGCTGCTGACTTTGGGATTGTGTTTAGTTCTTTGCAAGTCTGCGGAGAGGGGTGTCGAGGTTGTGGGGGCAAGGGTGGGGTGGGGTGCTCCTTGATCTGCTTGCTGGGCCGCAGGCACCTGCCGCAGGCTCCGCTCGGCTTGGCCTGCCAGAGAGCAGGCTGGGCTGCCAGCAGCAGGGGCTGCGGTGAGGAGGTCTGCACCCGGCACCTGGCTTTTGTTTTGAAGAAGAAACTGAGCTGTTGCTTCTTTCTGGAGAGCCATGATGGCAAAATATTTTTAAAATAATGTTTGTCAATCAGCTTTTTTGTTTTTACTATCAATTCCACTTGTAGGCGTTTATCTTTAAAGAACACACATCTCAAAGTTACATGCACAAAGAAATACACATCCAGTTGTTTCCTGTAGTTGGCTTATTAGCCAACAATTAGAAAAATTTCAAATGTCCATCAGAAGGAGCCAGTAGGTTAACTGTGCTACAGACTTACTTATAAGATTCATTCAAGCTGGCATCAAATGCTGGCCACTATATCTGCATGTATTCTAACAGCATCTGTGTTGAAGATTCTCTTTTAAATCTGAAACAGGCTTAAAATTCAAACCCAGATAAAAATGGGTAAAGATAAAATGTACATTCGAAGTCAGGCTATGGCTGCCCTTGGTGCAGGGGACCATTACGAGGGAGCACCGGTCGGGGTGTGGGCGTGTCCTGCTTCTCCATCCGAGAGCTGGTCAGAGAGTGTGTTCAGTTTGGGAAAAGTCACTGAGCTGGACACGCTTGATATGTCGACTTTCAAATACAGATAGGAGTATAGATGTAGATTATGCTTTAATAAAGAGATATTTTAAAATTCAAGGACAGCACATTACAGAAATGTGTAAAGTCATATTTAAAAGCTTCTTGCTCTTCCAAATTATTTCTGCAGGCATTTTTTTAAAACAGAAAATTACACTCTTAAGCAATATAATATATAATACATTGGAGAGAGAATAGAAAATTGAATCATAATGTTGTTCTGCAAAGTTAATTTTTTTCTCAGGATCTGTGGACATATTTGCTTGCATATGTATAGACAAAGGTCTAAAAGATATATTCTTAGTTGTGAATGGCAGTTACTCTGGGGAATCTCCATTTCTGAGTTGTTCATTTCAGTGCTGTATTTTTTTTTTATCCTCACCGAGGATATTTTTTCAATTGATTTCCAGAGAGAGTGGAAGGGAGGGAGGAAGGGGAGAGAGAAGAGAAATGTCGACAGGAGAGAGACGGATCGATTGGTTGCCTCCCACATGCGCCCCTATCAGGGCTGGGGAACCCGTAACTCAGGTATATGCCCTTGTCTGGGAATCAAACCTGAGACCCTTCGGTCCAAGGGCTGACACTCTAACCGTCTAAAGCCAGCCAGGGAAGTGTTGTATGAATGTTTACAACCGTTATGTATTACTTTTGCATTTGGGGGAAAAAACAAAAGTTTGAGAAAAAAAAGCAACAGCCTATTTTATTTTATTTTAAAATATGGGACACTTCACGAATTTGCATGTCATTCTTGTGCAGGGACCATGCTCATCTCTGTTTGGTTCCAATTTTGGTGTATGTGCTGCTGAAGCAAGCATGAAACAGCCTCTTTTAAAAGAGACTTTGGTCGTTGAAATATTAAAAAATTGGAATCAGCTTAAATACCCATCAGTGAGAGATTTATTCATAAATTGTGATTCTTAAAAACCTGTACCATGGGAATCCCTGAGGTGCATGCCGAGGTGGCCAGAAGGCAGGGCCTAACCGTTAGGCCCTAACTCAGCTCGCTGTCTGACCTCAGCAAGCTCATAGCCCTGTGAGCCTCCGTTCTCTCCTCTGAAATGGGGTCACCAGGCGCATCTCCCTCCCGGTCTGGTCTCCGGTCTGGTCTCCGTCTCGCCAGGGGCCTGGAATGACTATAGATAGGCAGGTCTGCGAGCAGGACTGGCGCCCTCCCCTCGCTTCCCCTCACTGAAGGTGAAGAATTCGGGCAGCAGCCTGCAGCTGTGGCGCCTGGCAGGCCACGTTCAAAGGAGGAAGGGGGCTCCTACACTCCCCCCCCTTCCTTTCATCCTTACTCTTCCCCACACCCACCCAGCGGCTTGTCGCTACTGTAGGAAGTGGGCAACTTGTTTTCAGAAAGTGATCCCCGGCCCTGTGGGGGCTGCAAAGCTGATCCGAATCTGCCACCCAGTCAAAGGGAAAGAGAGAAAGAGCCTGTTTTCAGAGGCCTTTCCAGGGGTGGAGGATGAAAGAGATCTCCTCTGTCGCCTCTCGGGAAACCTCCTCAGAGGCGTCACTTTTCGGGGCCTGTGAGTCACTGCTTCCTAGAGTCATCCTGGCTGCATAGCTCAGTGCATTGACTCAGACAGGAGGCGCCTGGAGTCCCCAGGCCACATCAGTTGGGGATTCTCAGAAATACGCAGGGCAGTGAATACAGGAGCCGAAAGGGCCTTCTGCTCAGCGTCACCGGCTATCCAGGAACCAAGTTTTTCCCATAAATTACTGCCTTCTACATGCGGGTACCCATTTTAGAGTTTAGCTTAGGCTTCCGATTTGAATGGACACGGTCATATATTTTTATATATTTATTTATATATATTTAAATATATTTTGATTTTTTACAGAGAGGAAGGGAGAGGGATAGAGAGTTAGAAACACTGATGAGAGAGAAACATCGATCAGCTGCCTCCTGCACGCCCCCCACTGGAGATGCGCCTGCAACTAAGGTACATGCCCTTGACCAGAATCGAACCCGGGACCCTTCAGTCCGCAGGCCGATGCTCTATCCACTGAGCCAAACCGGTTACGGCTATTTATTTAAAATGTTTTATTGATTTTAGACAGAGAGAGAGAGAGAGAGAGAGAGAGAGAGAGAGAAACACCAATGTGAGAGACAAATATCGATTGGCTGCCTCCCACACGCACCCTGACCGGGATCAAACCCGCAACCTGGGCATGTGCCCGACCAGGAGTCGAACCAATGATCTTTAGGAGCACGGGACAATGCTCTGTCAACTGGCTACAACAGCCAGGGCTCTTTCATGTACTTTTAGTTGCAGACCATCTCCCATTCTGTCCCTCATTTATGAGAAACAACTCACGCTGCCCCCCTTCTCCCCGGTTAGTGCTCCTATTCCTTAGGAACGAGTCTGGCTCGTTCCTTAGCAGCTTCATGGACTGTTCCTTAGGCTTCTTGCTACCAGTTCAAATAATCATTTGAGGCACTTTCTGTGTGACCAGCCTGTTCTGTGCTGGGACTGGGGGTGGCCAGGACAGAGGCAGCCTCCAGGGCTCACGGGTTGCTCATTTCTCTTAGCCAGCGTCTCACTAGCCATCTCCCGGGGGCCATGGCCTGTGGGAGCCGTCTTTCCACCACACAGATGGTCAGCACTCCCAAGCCTGAGGCCAGAATCTAAATGAATAAATGAAGGAAGCGGAGGCTCATCCTCCAACTCCCACCGCAGGTTCTGCTCCTGACGTCCGTGAGCTGGGACCACTGTCCTCCCTCGGTGCCCCTCTTTGCACCTCGCCGACTGGCACCCTGATCCAGTCTTTCTGGGCTCCTCCAGGCTGTGAGGACTCGAATTCCTCAAACTTCTGAATGTTTACTCTGCCAAGTACAGTCAGCGAACACCTTGGAGAAAAAAGCTCAACCAATTAGATATTAATTGAGCACCTATCGAGTTCTTGGCACTAACACGTGTACACATGCAGACACGGTCCTCAACCCCATGGGCTCACATCATCTTGGGGGACGCAGACATGAGCCCAGCCCTTTTGTCCCCTTGAGAGTGCCCTCGGCACCTCCCTTGCCTCACCCCAGTGCCAGTCATGAATGCCGATAAACAAGAAAATAGGCAAATACCGAGATGATATTGACACAGGCAGAAGGCATGACTTGCCTCCTCAGAAAAGTTGTGTTCTGCTGAGAGAAGAGTTTGCAGCCTCTCACAGGAGATTTTGTGGAGGTCTCTGTGGTTGAGTGGGGGCAAAGCTAAGAGGGGAAGACTTGAAGTGTTGGCGGGGAAGCGGAGGCCCACCTTCCCCCACCCACCCCGCCCAGTGCCCCTTCAGCATCCTGTGGGCCGAAAGCGGCTGCTTGGCTACACCTGCCAGCTGGGCAGGACCAGCCAAGCAAAAGGAAGGCCGGGACTCCTGTCTCTCCACCCACCTCCCTGCCCTGCCTTTAGTATCCAAACTAAATTGAGACCTTTGAGTGTGTTTGCGTGTTTAAGAGAGGACCGAGCCTGAAACCTGGCCATATGCCTCGACTGGGAATCGAACCGTGACCTCCTGGTTCATAGGTCAACACTCAACCACTGAGCCACACCAGTCGGGCAAACTATGTCCTATTTTTATAAAGCAAATAACTCCCTATACAGGAAGCCCTATGTCTGCCTGCCTGTAGCTGAGCACATATGACAGTGTGAGCAGGCAACACCACTGCAGGACACTCACCTGACGGCCAACATTGGGCAGGAATGTAAAAAGCAAAAGTTCCCCTGGAAAAGGAACTAGTTTTACTTAAGTCCCAAGAGATTAAAACAATCGTGCTCCTCCTTCTGTTTAGATTACGTGTACTGTTAAAACTCAGTTTCACAATACATCGGAGAGCACCTAGGAATTAAAACAACCAGGGGATCTAGGCAATAATATTGTAACAATGATGCATGGTGCCAGATGGGTACTGGAAATATCGGCGTGAACACTGTAAAGTATGCTGTCCTGAAACTAATACAAAATAATACTAAACATAAATTGTAGTTAAAAATAAAAGTTTAAACCAATTTATTTATTTATTCTTGCACTGCCTAATTCCACACAGGATATGGGCAACTTACCAAGCTTCCACACAGAGGGGGCATCACATACGGGCAAACAGACCCCTGCATGGCGGGCGGGGAAGAAAAGCTGGTACATGGTAAAACGGCACAGCACCTGCTGGTGTTCAACAGTCCTGTCCCCCTCGCCCCAGCCCACGGAGGACTACATAAGAACTTGGGGTTACGGTGCCCCTCACCTGAATTCGTACATCTCCTCTTACTCTCTATTTTCAGTTTTTGAACACGCAAGGAATTTATTTTCTCCTCTGCGTTTGCCTCCCATTTCAAGTCACCACCCAGACACGCCGGGCGGTGCCAGCGGCGGGCTCGCGGTGTGAGCACCAGGCTGCTCAGAAGTACGCTGAGACGAGAGGGCACGGTTTCCACTCCTTTCTACTTTTAGAAGGAGTACGATTTGTTATTACAGTCATTAAACACATCATTCGTTGTTACATTTAAAATGCGGCATTTCCAGCACAGATACGCCAAAAGTTACTGACATACTGAAATGGGACACGATGGATCTTTTTGGGTTTCGTGGGGTTTTTCTTGTAAAAGTTTGAGAACAAGACCTCCTTCGCCTCCCCAAACGCCTAGGTTTCTATTTCTTATCAGGGACAACGAGCTTGGCTGACTTCTCTCAGTGTGAGACCGCCCAAGCTCACCTTCAGTTTCTAGGGTGACCCCGGGGCAGGGGTTCCCCTCACGCTGCTCCCACAGGCCTCCCTGCTGGCGGACTCCGGCTTCCCCACCAGGATGCTCTGCTTTCCCACACGCAGGTCCTGGCAGAGAGCGGTGTTGGGCGATGAGGGAAGGGACTCTCCCACCCTTTTAGAATCAGAAAGGCTTACTTTCTCAGAGGCCAGAGCCTCCCTCCCCAAGGGATTGTCAGCTACTAGAGACTCACCGGTCACTTCACAGTGACTGACTCCAGCGATTAAAACAAAGTGAGACAGGACAGACCCCAGGGGCATGTATGGATTCCACCATACAAGCGGCGCTCACATGCACGGTGAAAGAATGGGTTACATAAACCAAGGGTGCCGAGACAATCGGTTAATTCCTTGGAAAAAATTAAGTTTTAGCTCTTTACATCTTACACCAAAAGAAACTCCAGGTGGTTTAAATAAATAAATGTTTTTAAAATATACTGAAAGAAACCAGAAGGTCAGTAATTTAAAGAATAATAAACTCTAATAAAAATTAAAGATGAATATTATAATAACTATGTATGGTGCCACGTGGGCAATGAAAATATCAGGGGAGCCGTAACCGGTTTGGCTCAGCGGATAGAGCGTCGGCCTGCGGACTGAAAGGTCCCAGTTAGATTCCGGTCAAGGGCATGCACCTTGGTTGTGGGCACATCCCCAGTAGGGGGTGTGCAGGAGGCAGCTGATCGATATGTCTCTCTCATCAATGTTTCTAACTCTCTATCCCTCTCCCTTCCACTCTGTAAAAAATCAATAAAATATATTTTTTTAAAAATTAATAATATATATATATATATATATATAGAGAGAGAGAGAGAGAGAGAGAGAGAGAGAGAGAGAGAGAGAAAATATCAGGCGATCAGTTTTTAAAGTATATGATTGCCTAACCAGTGGTCGGCAAACTGCGGCTCGCAAGCCACATGCGGCTCTTTGGCCCCTTGAGTGTGGCTCTTCCTAAGCCTTAGGAGTACCCTAATTAAGTTAATAACAATGTACCTACCTATATAGTTTAAGTTTAAAAAATTTGGCTCTCAAAAGAAATTTCAATCATTGTACTGTTGATATTTGGCTCTGTTGACTAACGAGTTTGCCGACACTGGCCTAACCACTATGCTGTACACCTGCAACTAATACAAAATAATACTGAATGTAAACTGAAATTGAAAAAACACTTTTAAAAAATTAAATACAAACTTGTGTCTAATATATACACACACTTTGGGTAATTATAAAGGCAGTGTTTATTAAAATACATTTCATTTTCAAAATTGAGCTATCAGCTGTTACAGTGTGTATACCTTTTGGGGGGGGCACCCTGTATATAGATTTGAATTGTTTAAACAACAACAAAAAAAAGCAACACATTTTAAATTACATTTTACCAGATTACACCAGAATATAGTCCTTCAGGTAGATGTGAGTGCTTATAAATTAGCCCACTCATATGCCATTGCGGGTACCACCATTGTAGGGGCAAGTTGGTAATATGCATCAAGAACCTTAAGGTTGTGTATATTTCTTTGGCCCAGCAATCCACTTCTACAAACTGATCATGGGAAGGTTATTATGGTTATGCACAGGGATTATTAATAGCAAGGACACACGTCACATTATTGCGAGCACACTGAGAACATGCTAAATGCCACCAGTGAAATCAACAATAACCCACCCATACACAGTGAGGGGAACCAGTAAAGTAATGCCATGCAAGCATGTTTCACAACTGGAAAAATACTCACTGTGTACTTTAAATGTAAAAGCCAGGTTGTAAAACGTTAGATGTTATATGAGCTAATCTTGGAGGAGAGGGAATTATCCGTGTATAAGGAACATGCATTAGGAAAAATAGCCAGAAAGCACATATGCCAAAATGTGAACTCTGATTGTAAGGGGTTTGGGGGCAGTGGCAGGTGACGGGTAATTTTTAACTTCATGTTTATGCATGTGCATTCTTTCTATCTGTGTATTACATTTATAGCCAGGCAAAACAATAAAGCAATTTCAATTTTGAAAAATATATAAAGGGGTGGGAAAAAGTAGGTTTATAGCTGTTCATATGGAAAAAGATAGGCAGGTTATGATTATTACCAAAAAAAAAAGAGAATAAACTGTGCTTTGTGTACTTGCAACTTAGTTTTGCCTACTTTTGCCCACCGCTGCATACAAGGAAAATGCAAAAGGACAAGAAAAGTTTACTGTTTAAAAACATAAAATATTATCAGAGCAACTAGAACAGTGATGGCGAACCTATGACACGCGTGTCAGAGGTGACACGCGAACACATTTTTGTGGTTGATTTTTCTTTGTTAAATGGCATTTAAATATATAAGATAAATATCAAAAATATAAGTCTTTGTTTTACTATGGTTGCAAATATCAGAAAGTTTCTATATGTGACACGGCACCAGAGTTAAGTTAGGGTTTTTCAAAATGCTGACACGCCGAGCTCAAAAGTTTCCCCATCACTGAACTAGAATATGGCCCCATTTTTAAGAGAGAGAGAATCTGGAAGATAATGGAACAGAGGTTGCCAATTGTATCTTTTTATTTTTTAATTTCTTGTTAATCCTCACAGGGGAAAATTTTTCCCATTGATTTTTAGAGAGAGTAGAAGGAAGGGAGGGAGGAAAGGAGAGAAAGAGAGAAACATAGATATAAGAGAGACACATCAATAGGTTGTCTCCCACACTAGCCCGACCAGAGGCCTGGATCGAATTTGCTACCCAGGTACATGCCTTTGACTGGGAATCAAACCTGCCACCCTGTGGTGCTCAGGCTGATGCTCTAACCATTGAGCCAGGGCTCTGGCCAGGGTTCCAGTTTTATTTTGGGGGGTAGGACTAATGTTTTCCTTTCCTCTTCTTTGTTTTGCTATATCCTAAATTTTCTCTAAAAATAAGCATAATTTTGATTTTAAAAATAATCTGTTGAACTATTTAAAACATACTTGCAGAACTTTACTCCTACACCTTGGCTCCAAATATCACAGGCTCCCCACTGCCCGGAGGGTTTCCCTTCTCTGTGCCCAGGGTCATTCAAAAAGCATCTTGCCTTCAGAAGTGATCTTAATCGTGGCGTCTCCTGCAGCTGCCAATCTCCTTAGCGAGGAAAAAAATAATCATCAAGTAACAAACCATAAAAATCTAAAAATTTAAAATTTTTTAAATTCCTAAATATCAACGAGACTATATATTTTAAAAAATTGTCCTCAGTCTGACCACACACATGCACAGAGAAACACACATTTCTATTTGTTTTCAAAAAGGGTTGACCGCATCCAAGTTCACTAAAAGTTTAAAGGGACCAGTTGGCCCAATTTTCACACATTGTTTGCTAACATTCGCCCTAACTTTCCAGCCACCATCCTTCTTTACTTAGCACCTGCGATGTGTGTGGTCCCATACTGTCTTGCCTGCATTCTCAGTTAACCCCTTATGCATGTATGTCCTCTTGCCATTTTACACGCAGGATGCTAAACCTAAGCTCCGTCAACTCACCGGGCTAGAAAGTAAATGGGAAAGGGAGGGCTTTGCCCCAATACCACCTCCCAGTGATACCCAGGGAGAGGTCCTGTGCCCTACTCCCAGCCACGGGTGCAAGAGCAGTTTAATCTTAGGTCCGGCACAAGTTTACCTAATCTTGTCACTATATAAAATTCCAGAGTTCAAGATCCCTTCATATAAGCCATCCCCGTGGGCTCTTTCCCTACTCTAGTTGTGGCTAAAACAGAAGCAAAATGCAACTAACATTCAAAAATCTCTGTGACTAGGAATCTCTGATCCCTTAGACTCTAAAGTTTAGCGTTACGGACCTCTATGTTGGGAAAGGAGCCACGTGCCTGTCCACCTCCTGTGACACGCAGCTCACACCCCCTGGACAGCCCACTTCACACTGGACTGGTTCCCCAGAAAGTGTTTTCTTCAAAGGCAGCCCCTGCCAGCTGCCAAGAGCCCCCTCAAAAGCAGGCCTACTGGGTGGCTTGCCTGGGCTTCAGTTTTGAGTCACTGATGCACCAGGATGACATTTTAATGCCACAAAGTTCACAAGTGTGACCACTCCCATGGCCAGTGTTCAATGTGCCGGCTGTCACTCCACCTTTTCTGGCCTGCTCAGGGAGGCCCACACTCCACTTTATAGGAATAATCTTGAACCTGCTCTCCCTTTTTAAAATAAATGGGTATTTTTACGGCCACCCTTCACACCCAGCAGTGACCCAGTAAGGTGCCCATCTAGAGAAGGTGGGCTGGAGTTCTTTCTGTTAGGTCAGAGAGAGCCCAGGATCGGATACATGCAGACCTGTGATGAGATAATGGACTTCCCCTGGAATTTCTCACAGATCAACGTGCCAGACACAGATACTGGATTCTTCTCCCTGAATCCACATACCCCCACACAGACACTGACTCCTTCCTGAATACCTTGCTGACCCCCTGAAACTGAAACTTCCTCAGCTGAATCCCTCAGCTCATGTCCTGCCCCTCACCCAACCGCAGTATAAAAAAAGCGCCCCCCTCCCTGTTGGCGTGAATCCACGTGTCCTGTCCTTGGGGGTATGTGGGTCTCCCGGGGACGCAGAATAAACTTTCCTTCCTTCCTTCCTTTTCTGATCAACTCTCTTTATTTCCTTCGCCGCCTCCTGAGCCACCTAACCTAACACTTTCCACGTGCCAGGCTCGGGCAATGAGCCCCTTCCAGCCCCATCGGGCTCCCCAGGCCCAGCACCGCCCAGCTTTCAGTGATATCGTTATGAATCAATCGGTGGTTCCTGTTTCCTCCTCATTTACAAGCCCATGTCACAGATTCTCAGAATATTCCATTGTTGGCAAGAAAGTCACCCTTTAGAGTTGCTCTTTGTTTTAATCTGTTTATTTGGAGGAGCACACTGGCTCCATCACCTCACCACACAACTGGGTGCGGGGTGTCTCTGGGGCTAGCCAGGGGGCAGGTGTGACCGCCTCCTCAAGCCAGTGGCCCAGATGGAACCCTCTGACGATGAGAGTAGAGCTAAGAAGACAACGCAGGCCCTTGTGTTGCCGGCAGGCGCTTCCCCACAGACCACATTTCCTCCCAGGTTTTCAAGGGCACATCTATTGATAAGAAGATAATGAGACTTTTTAAAAACCACCTAAAAACACCAGTGCCTCAACCTGCTTGTCTGTAGATTTATCAAAGCTTGGGGGGGTCATCTTGGATTTTCTCCGCCAAGAGCTCCAGTCGCCGACGTCCACATATTCAGGTACGTGCTCCTGTGCATGACTATGTGCCTCGGGTCACCTCCCTGAGGACAGGGCCTGAGGCTGCCATCCACCGGGTGTCTCTGGGGGTGGCTGACACGTGCTGAGTCATGCAGCCTGGTACAGCCAGGTGATGGCAATAAAAGGCAGGGTGGATGGGCAGGAGGTGAGCAGCGTGGGAAGCAAGTGGCCCCTCTGGGAAGCTCCCGTGCCTCTGGTTAAGGTGACAGCTGTCACAGCACCTTTCTGCTCCCGTGTTGCTCTGCGCCTGTCTTCTGTTGCTTTCTTCCCTGAGGGTCTGGCTCAGGGGCATCCATCAGCCAACGGGAGGCTGACAGGCTGGCACCCAGGCTCCCGGGGTTGGGGTCTCTCCCCGCACCCCAAGACATCCCCCGAGAGCAGGGCTTTTCCCACCTGGGATGTCTGGGTGGCGCTCTGATTCCAGATCACAGCGACCAATGCCAGCCGCAGGCCTCTGCCTCGGTGCGCTTGGGGTTTGCTGTGACAGTTACCGGGTTACGACTCCCGGGCTGCACTTCAAACAGGGTCAGGTTCAAAGGCTCAGGGATTCCTGCAGCCTGGCCTCTCCCTCTAGGAAGAGTGTTTCCTTTAACTAAGGGGATGGCCCCGGGAGGGGCTGGGGGGCAGGTTCTTGCCCCCCAGGGGCAGGGGGTGTCAGGCAGAGCTGCTACCACCTGCACACCTGCCCCTTTTATGTGGGGATGTTATGTAGGGCAGCCCCTCCCCCTGGCAGCAGCACCCCCTCCCCCCTCCCCACCTGCTGGGACAGGAGGAAGGAGTTCACTTAGAAAGGCAGCTGCAGCAGTGGAGGGTCAGAACCCACAGGGCCCAGGCCTGGTGGGGGGCTAAATTAGTGGTGGGGTCTCAGGTTCAATTCCAGCACACACGGGAGGCAGCTGATCAATGTCTCTCTATTTCCCTCTCCCTTCCTCTGTATCTAAAATCAATAAAAAATAATAATGGAATAAATTTAAATTAAAAACCCACAGGGCCCAGAGAAACTGCTCAGGCCTTTGAAACCCAGGCTGGAGACCGAGCCTCAGGAAATATCACTTTCAGTGTTATTAGCATTATTTAATAGCGTCGTGTACGTATTTTAGAAATATAAAAAGCAACCTCAGTGATGGACAATAAGAGGGAATTATAATAAATGTGGTCCATTTGCTTGGTAGACAGTTATTCAAAGTTCAAAGTTGTGATCATAGAGAGTTTGTAAGAGACTCAGGGGATGTTCGTGCAAATAACTAAAAGAACAATAGTACGTGACATCGTGTTCACGGTGCCCACAGTCCAGAGAGGCTTTAGGAGAGAAGCACAAGAAAGAACACTCGAGTGTGCTCAGAGAGACTAGATCTTTCTCCGTCTTCCGTGGAGGGCCCTGCTCCCCGACCCGCCCCTGCTCCTCCACCCACCGCCTCCCTCTCGCTTCTCTGGGCCAGCGGATTGATGAGGAGCCCCCTCGCCCAGATCCCTGGGAGGCAGTGGCCAGGGAGATGGAGTCAGACCGTTTCCTTCTTTCACTGGCTCCTTCATCCCATCACATTTTCCCTTCACCACTTGCCCCTCCACCTTGGGCGCTGGCTTCTCTTCCCTAAGCCTCAGTTTCTATTCCTACAAGTTGAGAATAGCCATCACCTCCCTGCTGAACACCAGCCCCTGCACAGAGCCGCCAGCAGTGCACAGACACGCGGGGCACCGTGGTGCCCCTTGAGCCGGCTGTAGCGTGGGAGACTGTGCCTCAGCCTCAGGGTCTGAGAAGCCCGGCTGCGGGTACCTGGCCCAGGAGGGCATGTGGGTCCAGCGCCCAGCACCAGGTCCTGGCATTTGTTCCTCATCTTGGCTGTGTCCTCAGCCAAGCCCAGGGTCCCCCTTCCCTCCTCCCCGGCTTGCCATCCCCCACCGGAGCCCTGCACGCAGACTCCCCCACACACTCACACAGATGCAGGAACCGCATGCGGGCCCTCCCTCCCAGGCTCTGTGCCCCGTTCCCTCTGCCTGGACACCCCCAGGGTTCCTCCTCACTGTCCTCCGGGACCACTCCCCAGCTCATCCCATCAACTCAGCTTTTCTAGAAGGCCCATCGGGTGTCTGTCACCACACTGGTCACATTCTGCCCTTCTTTCTCCTCTGAGTTTTTCCTTGTAATCACCGTCCCAGTGCGCCGTCAGCCTCGGAAACCACGTGTGCTTCCTGAGCCTTGCTTGGCCCTCTGCCCAGCACAAGGAATACCCCATAAGTGAGCAAATCAACAGCACATTTCAAATGAAAACGCATCGCGGACCTGGTCCTTAGCCTCAGAGAGCTTTAAACATGGTCATGGGCAAAGGACAAATGGATGATCCCGCTTATGCGAGGCAACCAGAATAGTCACCCTGGTGGAGCAGAGAGCAGGTGGTGCCGAGGGCTGGGGGCGGGACACGGGGGTGAGTGTTTAATGGGGACAGGGCTCCAGATTGGGAGGATGAAAAAGCCCTGGACACGGGTGGCAGGGACGGTGGCAGCAGCAACGTGAATGTGCTTAACGCCCCTGAACTGTGCACTTAAAAATGGTAAATGTTCTATTAATGCATATTTTACCACAATTGTAAAAGAAAAACCACCAAAACCCTTCATAGCTACAGAGAAAAATAGAAACATAATAGACTGGAGAATTAAGAGATAACATATGAGTAAACGGCACAGACAATATGGGGCAACAAGCGTCACACACGCTGCCTGGTGGGCCCCCGGGAGAAACAGGTCCGTTCTGAGCCGTCCGTCCCCCTGGAGGGTGCGGCTCTGCACGGAGCGCCTCTCCCCGAGGGCAAGGGCAGGAGGTGAGCTATTTCTAAGTCCCCATTTTCAAAAGTAATACGACTGCAGCAAACGACACTGAGGGAATTCAGAAACTGGGGGAAAGGGCGGCGATGTGCTTTCTTCTGTTTCTGAAACGGTTTTTACATACTTGCGATGATGCTGAGCAACTCGTTTCTTTTTAGCACTAAATAAGTTTTCATTCTCTGGATATACCACAGTTTACTTCTCCATTCCCCTGCTGAAGGACAGCTTGGCTGCGTCCAGTTTGGCAATTATGAATAAAGCAGCTATAAACATCTGAATGGTCCTAACTTTTCAACTCCTTCGGGTAAACAACAAGGAGTGTGGTTGCTGGATTGGATGATGAAAGTGTGTTTAGTTTTATAAAAACCCAGCATCCCCACGGGCAATGAACAGGCATCCCTGCTGCTCCACGTCCTCACCAGCACACGGTGTTGTCCGTGGTCTGGATTTTGGCCATAATCATAGGTGTGTAGCGGTGTCTGGTTTTAATTTCCAGTTCCCCAATGACATATGAGGGAAACACCTTTTCTTATGTCTATTTGCCACCTGTATATCTCCTTCGGTGAGGTGCCTGTTAAGATTGTTGGCCCATTTTTAAATCGGGTTGTTTGTTTTCTTATTGTTGAGTTTTAAGAGTTCTCGCTGTGTATTTTGGATAACAGCCCTTTATCAGATGTGTCTTTTGCAAATGCTTCCTCCCAGTTTGTGGCTTGTCTTATCACTCTCCGGACGTTGACTTAGCAGAGCAGACATTCTTAGTTTTAATGAAGTCCAGCTTGTCAATTATTTCTTTCCTGGATTGTTTCCTGGAAGAGCACAGCATTGTAAGACTCTGTGACCCAAAGGGTGCCTCTTCCCCTACAGTGCACAGTCCCGCCCGCTGTGTTTGCAGAGGGAGCACACACAGCTTATGCTATAAACATGGCAGGAACTCAAACCCTGTTTCATCTCCACCACGTTCCTGGGGCACTTCAGGGCAGGCTTGTTGGGAGCCCTAATCTAAGGATAGACTTGTGTGGAGTTGCTCTGGGAGACAGCATGAGAGGCTGCACTGAGGCTGTGGGGCCAAGGTGAACGATCCAGTGCCCAGCCCTGGCCAGGGTGGCTCAGTTGTTAGGACTGTTGTCCCAGACCTAAAGGTGGCTGGTTCAATTCCCAGTCAGGGCACATGTGGGAGGCAACCAAGTGATGTTTCTCTCTCACATCAAAGTTTCTCTCTCTCTCTCCAATAAAACAATAAAATAATACATTTATATTTAAAAAAAGAAAGTGCACCTATGTTCATAGCAGCACAATTTACAATAGCTAAGATTTGGAAACAGCCTAAATGCCCATCAGCAGATGAATGGATTAGAAAACTGTGGTACATCTACACAATGGAATACTATGCTGCTATAAAAAAGAAAGAATTCTTACCATTTGCAGCAGCATGGATGGAACTGGAGAGCATTATGCTAAGTGAAATAAGGCAGTCAGAGAAAGATAAATATCACATGATCGCACTCATTTATGGATAATAAAGAACATTATAACCTGATGAACAAAAAGATAGATACAGAAGCAGAGAAGCATCGAACAGACTGTCAAACTACAGCAGGAAGGCTGGGGAGGGTCAGGGGGGAGGTAAGAGATCAACCGAAGGACTTGTACGCATGCAGATAAGCATAACCAATGGACGCAAGAGACGCAGGGGGTGGAGTGAGGGCATGTGCCAGGGGGGTAGGGGAGGCCGGGGGAAGGTCAATGGGGGGAAAAAAAGGAGACATATGTGCTACTATCTGTAATACTTTAAACAATAAAGTAAAATTTTTTTAAAAAAAGGAAAGAAAAAGAAAGTGCACCCACCCTCCAGAACAAGAGAGCAGTGGGGTCGGAAAAGGCAGGAGAACAGAGGAGGCTGGTGCCGAGGGGTTAGCGGTGGGAAGGGAGGTCCAGGACGCAGGAGGCCTGAGTGGGCACAGCCCGGCGACAGGATTCTCCCTGGGAGAGGACTGCTTGCTGTGGGGCTTCCCCTCACCTCGGCAGGGGCTTGCTGAAAGCGAAACTCTGACTTTCCAAGGGTTCTGAAGGGGTTTGCCCTGGGGGCGAAGATGTTCCACTTGGGGGTCCACACTGACTTCAAAACAATCCCCACGTACTGTTAGGCCCTGCTGCCCTGGGCCCATCCGGCTCTGCACTGCAGCCTGGGCCAGGGAGTGAGGGAGCCCTGCCGTGTCTGACAACGCCGACACATCTCCTCCTCACCACACAAACCACCGCACATGACCACCACGCATGACCACCATGCATGACCACCATGCATGACCACCTCACATGACCACCTCACATGACCACCTCACATGACCACCTCACATGACCACCTCACATGACCACCATGCATGACCACCTCACATGACCACCTCACATGACCACCGCACATGACCACCACGCATGACCACCTCACATGACCACCTCACATAAACACCACACATGACCACCTCACATAAACACCATGCATGACCACCTCACATAAACACCACGCATGACCACCTCACATGACCACCACGCATAACCACCATGCATGACCACCTCACATGACCACCTCGCATGACCACCTCACATAAACACCACGCATGACCACCTCACATAAACACCACGCATGACCACCTCACATGACCACCTCACATGACCACCTCGCATGACCACCACGCATGACCACCTCACATGACCACCACACATGACCACCTCACATAAACACCACACATGACCACCTCACATAAACACCACGCATGACCACCTCACATGACCACCACACATGACCACCTCACATAAACACCACACATGACCACCTCACATAAACACCACGCATGACCACCTCACATGACCACCTCACATGACCACCTCGCATGACCACCTCACATGACCACCACATGTGACCATCACACACGACCACCACACATGACCACCTCACGTGACCGCCTCACATGACCACAATACAAGAGCATTATATAGCTCCCATTTTCCCAGTGCTTCCCAGGCACCAGCACCATCCAGGAAGCTGTGCATTTCTTTTTCATTAGCTTCTTTAAATAAATATATATATGTTTTATTGATTTTTAGAGAAAAAGGAAGGGAGAGGGAGAGAAAGGTCAATGAAACATCCATCGGCTGCCTTCCGCATAGCCCCTAACTGGGATCGAGCCCTACCCAGGAATGGAGCCCACAACCTGGGCACGTGCCCTGACTGGGAATTGAGCCAGTGTGGCCTCTTGGTGCATGGGACAATGCTCAACCAGCTGAGCCACACCTGCCAGGGCTTTGTTTCTTCACGGCCAGAGCAGGCAGATATTAGTGGCCCCTTTAACAGGCGAGAAACAGTCTCAGAGTGGCTCTGTGGCGTGACGGGAGTCACACAGCATTTCATAAACTGGAGCGCTAGGACTCAGTCCCAGGCGGCCCGGCTCCAGCACCTGACCCCTCCCCACCCAGGAGCCAGAAATAACCCAGCTGTTGCTCGACTCTTCGAGGAAAAACAAGTCTGTGAGTTTAGAGAAAAACTTAGGGGATGGCCTGTGTACCCTGATAAAAAGTCTGAGTTATTGGACTATTTGAGGGGGGAAAAAACAAATAAGTGAAGTTGGTTCTTTCAGGCCAAATAAACCCAACTACACAGGAGTAGAGGTGAGGCTGGAGGAGGTTGGGGGCACCAAGTGGACAGACATGATACTCAGTAGTTAGGGCAAAGGCTGGCATCTGGCATCCGTTTTATTGAGATATAATTGACATATAGCATTGTATTAGTTTAAGATGCACAACATAGTAATTTGATATATGTATATATTGCAAAATGATTACCACAAGTCTGGTTAATAACCATCACCTCACATACCATATTTTTTCATGTATAAGATGCTATTTTTTTTAAATCATTGGACTGAAAATCTAGGGGCATCTTATACATGGAAGTCAGCCAAGGAGGGGGCCTAGTGGGTGCGTAGCTACCTGTATCTTGTCAAACAGGCTTCCTCCAATCACGAGCCTTATTGTTACTGATGTCAGCTGATGCCCTAATTGGAGGTGGAGGTGGAGGTGGAGGTGGAGAGTGCGCAGATGCAACAGGGACCAGAGCGTTCTGAGCCCATAAAGATGTTAAAAAATAAAAAGTTAAATACCTGTAAGCAATTGTCTTACTCTGCAAAATTCAAACTGAATGTAATGAGCTATGCGAAAGAGCATGGAAATAGAGCTGCAGAGAGACAATTTGGACCTCCTCCCACTGAGTGTATGATCAGACAGTGGAGAAAACAGGAAGAACAACTCCCTCAGATGCCAAAAAAGAAGGCCTTAAGAGGAAAACCAGCAAATGGGCAAACTTGGAGCAGAGGCTTAAGACTTGGATTATGGAGCAGCGCCCGAGTGGCTTATGTGTGTCAACCAAGCTTATTCAGTGTCAGGCAAGAATGTTTGCAAGCGAAACGAACACTGTTGATTTTACAGGAAAGGCAAAATGGTGCTTCAAATTCATAAGGAGAGAAGGGTTGGCCATGAGAACACGAACAAAGTTAGCTCAGAAAATGCCACCAGTTTATGAGGATGATCTCACATACACAGACAGGATTCAGAAGACAGCAGTGATACAATAGAAGTTGAAGAAATTGATACATCTGGAACTACGGTAATAGAGATGAAGAAGAGAGCAGTGATGCAACAGAGGCTGAATAAAGTGATACGCTGCATAGTATCATAGTACTGGTATGTAAACATTACCTACGGTAATTACAAAATAAAAATGTGTTCTGTTTCATGTTTAAAATATTGATTTCTTAATTTTGGGTTGGAAGAGTGGGGGTGTGTCTTATACATGGAAAAATATGGTAGTTACAATATTTTTCTTGTGACGATGACTTTTAAGATCTACTCTCTTACCGACTTTCAAATATGCAGTCCAGTATTATTAACCATAACCACCATGCTGTACATTACATCACCAGGACCTATTTACTTTATAACCGGGAGTTTGTACCTTTCAACCCCCTTCACCTATTTCCCTCACCGCCCCCCACTGTCACCTCTGGCAACCACAATCTGTGACCTGTTTCTCTGAGTTCAACTTTTTTCAGATTCCACAAATAAGTGAGATCACGCAGTATTTGTCTTTCTCAGTTTGACTTGTTTCACTTAGCATAATGCCCTCAAAGTTCATCCATGTTGTTGCAAATGGCGGGACTGCCTTATTTATGTAGCTGAATAGTGTTCCGTTGTACATATGTACCACTTCTTTATCCAGTCATCGATCGATGAACAATAAGGTAAGTTTCCATTTCTTTGCTAGTTTAAATAATGCTGCAATAAATATGGGGCTGCAGATATCTCTTTGAGATAGTGATTTTGTTTCCTTTGAGTATATGCCCAGAAGTGAAATTGATGAATCACATAATCATTCTTTCAATTATCCGAGGAACCAGCATACTGTTTTGCACAGTAGCTGTACCAATTTACATTCCCGCAACAAAGATTCCCTTCTCTCCACATCCTCCCCAGCACTTATCTCGTGTTTTTCATGACAACCATTCTACCATTTCTGAGGTACTATCTCGTTGGGGTTTTGATTTGCATTTCCCTGGAGATTAGTGATGTTGAGCACCTTTCCATGGACCTGTTGGTTATGTGTGTGTCTCCTTTTGGGAAATATCTATTCAGTTCTTCTGCCCAGCTTATGATTAGAATTTTTTGGTGGTTTGTTTTTTGTTTGTTTGTTCATTTTTTTGCTATTGAGTTGTATGAGTTCTTTATAACTTTTGGATATTAACCTCTTATCCGATATATGGTTTGCCTGACTTTTTCATTAACAATCTAAATTTCACTCTCACTCAAGACCAATAAAAGAATGTTTCATTAACCCGGGAAATTCTACTACCGTTGATCCTTGAACAATGCAGGGAATATAGGGGCACCAATCCCACACGGAGCCGAAAATCTGAGTGCAACTAGCACTTTCGCGGTGCCTGGAATACAGCGGGTGCTCATTACATGTAATGATTCTAGGAACCTTCTAAAGAGAACAGAGTTTTAAATCTTTTCTTTAAACTATGAAATATGTCAGATATAAAGAAAGTACTGAACATTATATAATAGATACTCAGATACTCCCGTGTGATTTACAAATTTTAACGTCTTGTCAAATTGTCTTCAGTTTTTTAATTTCATAAAAAATAAAATGCTGATACTTACTTCACGTTCATTCCATCCTGCACTACCCCTCACCACCCAGGGAACCCCTAACCTGAAGTTTGTGTATTCTACCTGTTCAGGTTTTTATGCTTTTATATCTGTAATAGTTTTATTAAATAACCGTGTACTTATAAATAATGAGAGTAATAAATAATATACAGCATTATTTTGCATGTCATTTTACTTTTTTATAAGTGATGTCAGATTGCATGTACACTTAAGTACTTTGCTTCTGTCATTGAACACCACACTTTTAAGATATATCCATTGATACCTGTGGATTTAGTGTATTCCTTGTGTTACTTAATGTATCACCATTTATGTATTCATCTGTCTATTTTTTTCTTAAAACATTCTTACCCACAGTGTTGTGTGAAGTCTAATTTCTAATTACATTTTGAGAATCTGACCCAGAGAGTTTGCAATATAATATACATAAGATAGATAGGTTTATTACTATAACACATACCAGATAGATTTTACAGCTACAGAAAGAATATCAGAGCATCAACTATGAGTATTTAATGAAGGCTAATGTGCTAAGGGAAAATACATTGAATCAATGTTTAACAAACAAGTATTTTACTGACACCATGAAGAATTCAGAATTGTGGTCTCAAATAATGAGTTTCTTGATATCTACCCCTTCCTTTGTATATACACCAAATTCTAATAAAAGATAAAAATGGAAGTTGTAAACTTACCGACTAGCCAAAGTCATGCATATTCCAACTTTAACTTAAGTATTTTCTATTCAGATATATGCTGCAGAATTCATGGACTGTAAACTAAGGGCCTTTCTCTTTTTTCTTACTTCAATTAATCTGTACATCATAAAAGTTCTAAACACAATACTTTCCTATCATGTGAGTTAGCAAAATAAAACCAAACAGCCAAGAAACTTCATTCCATATCCTTGCTATATGTAGTAATAAATAAATGAAATTAATCATCACTCATTCTCATGATGTCTTTCAACTGGCAGGCTCTAGACAAGGCAAGACTAGACCAGGAGTGGGGAATGTCCCACCCACAGGCCATATAAGGCCCGAGAATCATTTGGTCTGGCCCTGCCAAGGCATTAGGGTGAGTTAATTAAATGTTTGATCAAATGCACCAGGCAAATTTTTAAGGTGATAATGTTGTATGGCCCTCAATTGATGTTATAAATATCCAAATGGCCCTTGGCAGAAAAAAGGTTCCCGCCCCTGCTCTAGACAAACTGATACATCTTTTCATTCTTAGAGAATAAAAAATACATGTTGATTCTTCTCTAAGAAATATATGTTAATAAACATATTCTCAGGGAATATATGTTAATAAAGAGTGTGTGCTATTCTTTAAAATATTTTTTATTGATTTTAGAGAGGGAGAAAGAGATAGAAACATTAATGATGAGAGAATCATTGATGGGCTGCCTCCTGGATGCCCCCCACTGGGGACCGAGCCTGCAACCCAGGCATGTGCCCTTGACCTGAATCAAACCCACGATTCTTCAGAGCTGACACTCTACCCACTGAGCCAAACCAGCTAGGGCTATGCTAATTTTTTTAATATGTTTTATTGATTTGAAAGAGAGAAAGAGGGGAGAGAGAGAGAGAGAGAGAGAGAGAGAGAGAGAGAGAGATCAATGTGAGAGAAACATCAATCAGTTGCCTCCAGTACACACTCCAACCAGGGACCAAACGCACAACCCAGGCATGTGTCCTGATCTGAAATCAAACCGTTGACTTTTCAGTGCATGGGATGACAATCAACTGAGCCACACTGGCCAGGGCTATGCTAATTTTTAATATAAGGCACATTTTTAAATACAATAAGCCTATACTTATTATACCCAAAAAACTAAGTTTGTGTTGGACACATTTGTGACTAATTTTTTTTGGATTCACCCATTTATTACCCTTTTCCTCGCCCAAAGCACGCACAGAGGTGTTCTTATTCTCCGCTTCACAAAATGGCTAAGTGGCTGGTCCAAGGTCACAAGCAATGAAGTCAAGATTTTAACTCAATCTGCCTGACACCAAGCTTTATTCTAATTCTTTGTGAATATAAAGAATTTACTCCCTTTTTTAGATGCAGGGAATGAACAGAAAGTCACTGACTGGACTCTGGTGCCAGCTCTCACAGTAACTATGCCCCTCTTCCCCTCCTGGAACCTCAGTTTCTCTATCTGTGAAATGGGAAGATTCAACTGAACGATCTCTAAATTTGCCCCGGCCCAATCATGCTCTGAGCCTTTGCTTATCAGAGAAGGATTCTTAACCAGATACCAAAAGCAGGCTTGGTCCAGCCGTGCACTCATGCTCCTCCTCTTTAAAAACATCCATGTAACTGGCTTTACATTTCAAATAATGCTAAAAGGCATGTAATTACAAAAAGAGTCCCTCGCTCTGTACACCCTCTTCTATCCCTAAAAGAAAATCTGGTGACCAAAGCTAATGCTTTCCAACCCATTAGTTTTACTTCCTGAAATCCATCTGTTTTTCTGTATCATAAATGTATATTGTTATTTCTTGATTTATAACTATTAGACATTACCTGTTGATTTTCTGTTATGAGAAGTGAGGATTTCTTTTGCACATGTATACAGCCTTTTCCTTCTCTCATTCTCTTAATATAATCGTCTCCAATTTTTAGTTGTGTCCATGCGATGTTTTTATTGTTATTGCTTTGTATATACTGTTCACTGTTAAGTGTGCTGTACATTTTTTTAAACATCAAGACTTCCCCTACCCTCTCTTGTGTTGGATACTACTTATTTCTTTTTCTATTTTACTCTCTTGTTTGGTGCGGCAAATCTTCTAGTAGTTTCCTGACCTGAATTTTCCTGAAACCTTGAGCTTTTATTACTTTCACATGTGATTGATGTATTGATTAGGTATAGAATTTCAGACTGAAATTTTTCCTTTCTGATTTTAAAGCCTTCACCTCACTTTCTTCCACTTTGCTATTGAGAAGTATGATGGCATTCTGATTGCAAATTTTTGTCTATGGCCTTTTTTTCATTCTCTGGAAACTGTTAGGAACTACTTATCACCCTTGGTGCTCTGAAATTTCTCAACAATGTGCCTTGGTATAGATCATGTTTCAATGGAAAGAAAGGCATTATTTTTTGACACGCTTTCTTCTATTAGTTTTTTTTATATATATATATATTTTTTCCTCCCCACCATTTTATCTGTTTTCTCTTTCTGTTCCTCCTCTTACTGAAGTTTTGGGTTTCATGGACTGAATCTCTAATTTTTGTTGTTGTTAATCCTCACCCGAAGATATTTCTTTCATTGATTTTTAGAGAGAGTGGAAGGGAGAGGGAGAGACAGAGAGAGAGAAACATCGATGTGAGAGAGACACATCCATTGGTTGCCTCCTGCACGAGGCCCCGACCAGGGCCAAGGATGGAACCTGCAACCGAGGTACGTGCCCTTGCTCGGAATGGAACCCGGGACCCTTCAGTCAGTGGGCTGATGCTCTAGCCACTAAGCTAAACAGGCTAGGGCATGAATCTCTAGTTTTTTTTTAAAAAAAAATAACTTTTTTCTAGTTCCTACTGCTTTGTCTTTTTGGGTTTTTTTTTTTCTTCTATTTTTTTTCAGGTAATGTTCTACATTTCATTTTTAGGTTTCTACTTTTTTATTTTGCGCCATCCATCTATTATTAACTATTGAAGTTTTTTCCAATTTTTGTTATTACAAATTTGCAGTTTCTGTTCTCTGCATCTCCGTGAGCATTCCCATACTTCAAACTTCCTCTGAGAGATGAACCTACAAGTGAAAGCGCTGGGGTTGGGAGCCTGTAGAAATTGAGCATATTCATTTCCTTTCTTTTTTTTTTTTTTAACATCTTCATTTTCACTAGATATTGCCAAATTGTCTCCAATGTGGTTACATTTACATTCCCATCAAGTGTACAGAAAAGTTCTTTGACCATTTCCTCACTCGTGCTTGATATTATTAGTCTTGTTCATTTTCGCTCAACTGGGTATGAAGTGTAGCTGTTGTTTTCATTTTCATTTTCCTTATTTAAATAACGTTTAGTGTCCTATTATATGGATATTGACTTGTTCGTGTACTTTGCTCCTTTTTAATTGTTATTTGTGTTTATCTTATCAATTTGTAATGGTCTTCTATATTATAGGTAACGATCTTTTGTTGTTTCCATGCATTGCAAATATCTTTTCCTAATTTGAGGTTTGTTCTTTAGCTTTGTACTTACTGGGTTTTGTCCCACATTCTTTTTCTTTTCTTTTCTTTTCTTTTTTTTTAATATGTTTGCCCTGACTGGTGTGGCTCAGTTGGTTGAGCGTCACCCCCTGCACTGAAAGGTCACTGGTTCGATTCCCGGTCGGGGCACATACCCAGGTTGCAGGTTCAGTTCCCATAGGTTGTGTGCTAGACAACCGATCGATGTTTCTCCCTCACACTGATGTTTCTCTCTCTCTCTCTCTCCCTCTCCCTTTCTTTCTCTCTAAACCAATAAAAATGTATCTAAAAATTTTAATATGGTAACATATTATCAAACCTTTGTGGTTTATATTTTCTGTTTGATCAAGAAATTCTGCTCTTATGTCATAAAGATATTTTTTCACAAAGTTTTAAAACTTTGCTTTTCACATTCAGCCTCTATCTCCCTGGAATACTCGCATGAATGGCTGAGGGCGAGGTCGAGTCTTAGATTTTCCCCACACGGAAAGCCGGTGTTTACAGCACCGCAGACCAAACCCGTCCCCACTGACGGGGCCAGCCACCGCCAACATTTTCATGTTTGTCCTCTGAGCCCCCCTCTCTCTTCCAGTGTCTATTACTGTTTAAATTACTGCAATTTACAAACCATGGTATTTGCCCCCTTACCCTTCAGCAAAATTACCTTCACTATTTTAGGTCTTTTCCTTTCCTATACATTTGATAATCAGCTTGTCAAGAATACGTGGTGGACATTTAGAGTGTACTGCATCTGTGTGTTACCTGGGGAAGCTGACAGCTTGAAGTTTGAGCCCTCCCGTCCAGTTTCCATCAGAACAAACTCACGAACATTTGGGCCAGACGGGCCTGTCCTCCAACTGAGCTGACAATATCAACCCTCCTCACAACTCCGCTGGGAGAAATTTAAAAAGCATGAGGATGTATCCTGCAGCTATAGACCCTCACACCCTTGATTCCAAACGTCAGGAACTTAACTTGTAGGTCACAAACTACTGAAGTTCACCTTGACTAACCACAGCGACAAAATCCAGAGTGATACCCAAGCGGGAGGGGGAGAACGCTCAGCCCACTTCCCCCGATGAGCTTCACTTGCTTAATTTGGGGGCATAATTACAGGAAGTGATTCTGTGTGTGCTATTTCCTCTGTCTGAGGATAATTCAAAAGAAACAGAGTTTTCTGTCTTCAAGGTCCCGAACTAAATGAGCTGGATCTCATTGTAACCCTGGGGCTAGTAAATGCGATAATCCTGGCTCTTTCTCTGTGTAAATCGACACAACGTCTGACCAGTCAACTGTGTAACCGAGAAGATCATGTATCCTGTGGCCAACAGACTGTCGCCGACTCGGTGCATGTACCGAAGCCCTCTGGTCTTGGCAGGGCCTCGAAGGGAAGGTATTTCATTAACTCCTGTCCCTGCTGCTGCCTGGAAAGCACAGCCATGCTGCGCTCTCACCAGAGCTGCTTGGCCCCGGGGCCCCTGAGAATCAGGGCGAGAAGCACAGGCCCACATGAGTGAGCTTTCACACTTGGGCCAGATTCCCTCCCTCTCCCATCAGGGGTCCTCCAGCCTGTCCTGTCACCACCACCCCAAATCCTAGGAGGCTCTCCCTCCGCCCTGGCGAGCCCTGTCTTTGTGAACTACAGGGTGTGCACCTTGACTCAGGTTGCCCCAAGTCCCAGAGAATGAGGAAAAGGGCAACAGTGGCCTTGGCAAGAGCTTGGGAGCATCTCCGCTCCCCTGCACCTCTGGCCTGGACCCCAGAGCTGTGGTGCCCCCCTTTCAGATGAGCAGTCCCAACACTGAGGTCAGAAGGTTGCTCATGTCAGACACCTCCTTCGGAGAAAAAGCACTTTTAAGCTGCTTTTATTTTTTTAAGAGTTTAATAAACACCTGAGTGCCATATTGTCAGGGGGGAAAAGTAGTCGTTTTTTGCCTTCCCAAACCCAGCATCACCACAGCTGTTTGCAGACCAGAGCTTTCTCTGTGCATGTGCACACAGACATGCACTTTTTATGTAAAAGAAGTATAATGTCTATATTACTCTGCACCTTATTTTCCACTTAACAAGTGTTAGAGTTTGTCTTATTCCAGGACATGTGAATGTATTGGCTTACTTTTATCTTCTGCATAGTATTCCTTTTGGTCAATGAACCATCATTTAAATTCCCACTGCCCCATTGATGAACACTGATTTTTCTCCCAAAATTCACTTTATAGGCAGTGTTGCATGCACATGTTTGTACCTGCCTCATTGTGTACAGATGCGTATTTTGAAGCATAGAGCTATACACGATGTCGCTCAGGCAAGGACTGGAAAAATATTGATAAACAATTATTTATATGGATGGAGCAGACAGGAAAAAGAAACAAAGAACCCAATTATAACTATAACAAATAGAAAACAGCTACAAACCTGATAGAAATTAATCCAACTACATCAATAATCACTTTTTTTCTAGTATTTGATTTCTTTTTTTCCTTTTTTTGTTTCTTTGTTTGTTAATCCTCACCCAAGGACTTTTTTCCATTGATTTTTAAAATATATGTATATTTGTATTGATCTCAGGGAGTAAGGGAGAGGGAGAAAGATAGAAACATCAATGATGAGAGAAAATCATTGATTGGCTGCCTCCTGCACACCCCACACTGGAGATTGAGCCTGCAACCCGGTCATGTGCCCTGACCTAGAATTGAACGGTGACCTTCTAGTTCGTAGGTTAACGCTCAACCACTGAGCCACCCCGGCCGAGCCTGAACAATCCTTATCAGAGGATTTAATCGACATTTTAGAATATGCCATTCAACAACAGCAACACACACATTCTTCCCCAGCTCACATGGAACAGTTACCAAAACAGATTACATTCTGGGCCATAACACATACCTTCACAACTTTAAGAGAATTTAAATCACACAAAGTGTTCTTACACCAAGTGGAATTGAGCTAGAAATCAATAACAGAAAAATATCGGGGGAAACCCCATATTTGGAGATTAAACAACACATTTCTAAATAACACATGGGTCAAAAAAATACATCTCAAGAAGAATTTTAAAAGGTTTTCAACTGAATGAAAAGGAACACACAACTTACCACAATTTGTAAGATGCAACAAAAGCAGTGTTCAGAGGAAAATTTATAGTATTAAATGCATATGTTGAAAAGGATGGATGATATAAAATCAGTAAGCTAAGCTTCCACCTTAGGAAATAAGAGAAAGAAGAGCAGCTTGAGCCTAAAGCAAGCAAGAAAAGAAGAAGAAATAAAAATTAGAACAGGCCGAAACCAGTTTGGCTCAGTGGATAGAGCGTCTGCCTGTGGACTCAAGGGTCCCAGGTTCGATTCCGGTCAAGGGCATGTACCTGGGTTGCGGGCACGTCCCCAGTGGGGGATGTGCAGGAGGCAGCTGATTGATATTTCTCTCTCATCGATGTTTCTGGCTCTCTATCTCTCTCCCTTCCTCTCTGTAAAAAATCAATAAAATATTATAAAAAAAATTTGGAACAGAAACCAATGAAATTGAAGACAGGGAAACAAGAGAGAGAATCAATGAAACGAAAAGCTGGTTCTTAGGAAATAGCAATACAATTGGCAAATTTCTAGCCAGAGTAACCAAGACAAAAGGAGAGAAGGCACAAAGTACTCATATCAGAAATGAAAGAAGGGCCACCGCCACTGATCGCATGAACACTGGAAGGAAACTGTAAGTGAATGGGCTGCGTGTGTGTGAAAAGGTGGGGCAGTTCTCCTCTCTCTTAGTCCTGAAATTAGCAGAGACTTCAGCATCCCACACCGTATCCTCTCCTCCTTCCCACCACACTCCCTTTATCTGACCAAACAATCATGTGATCTCACTGGGCATCACTTTCCCCCATACTTCAACCCCATCACCCTAAATTCTCCGCACTCTAAACACAGAGTTAAGGAAGCCCCAATTTTATAAGCTTTAGACCCCTCCAGCCCCTTCCTTCTTTGGGGGTCACACCGAAAGGTCTGCTCAGGTCCAGGGGCAGCAGAGAGAAATGCAGTCAGGGTGAATTTCAAGTACCTAGTTGGATGGGCTAATTTTTTTTCTTTTTGAATAATGTGTTTTATGGTAGAATAAACATAAACATAATTCCTAGAATGTAAGAACTAGAAGAGATGAACCTCCTCAAGTTAAAAGTTAGAAAGCAGAAGCACAAAAGTACAAGAACAGACAATCCATACCTAAAAAAAAATTCAACTGATTATCAGACCTCCGGGGGGGGGGGGGGGGTCAACTTCAATAAACATCAAAGAAAAATTTTAAAAGTATCCCCATTTCCTACATCTCAAAACAACACTGTCTTGTTTCTGTTTTTCATTTTATATTTTATACTCCTGATGGCCAGGGTTCCGTGAAGCAAGCAGTCTCAGGTGGCAACAAACAGTGGGCATTCTTAAGAGGCCAATTTGACTTTCAAAGCTATTTCCTTCTGAAGATCCAGTTCAAAAAAATAATTCAAAGTGCATAAAAAGATATATATTCCAATATGTTTGTTTGTTTTTATCACCTTAACAGCCTTATGGTTTTTACACTTTACAGTATCACTTCAAAATATGGAAATAAATGGTCAAAGGTTCACACTTCCCATTATAAGATGTGATGTCAGCAATACTGTATTGCATGTTTGAAAGGTGCTAAGAGAGAAGATCTTAAATGTTCTCAAGTCACACACACACATAGAAATGTAACTATGTGAGGTGGTGAATACGTTAACTAACCTTATTGTGGTAATCATTTTGCAATATACATGTATATTAAATAATCAAGGTGTATACTTCTTAAATTTATTCAATGTTACATGTCAATTACATCTCAATAAAGCTGAAACATTTTAATAAACAAATAATGTAAAACACAAACTGTTACAAATATAACAGTCAATGGAATAATAAAGAAAATGGTAAATCTACAAACATATTCTGAAAACTTTTACAATTCTTTCAGAAATTAACAGATCAAGTAGATAAAAATAAAGAACATAGCAGGTTTGGATAATATATTTTGCCAAGCTTGATCTAATATATAGAATTTTATACTCAGTTATGCATTCAAAACTATGCTTAAAGTTATATACAAATTCAACTATTAATCAAAAGCTCAACACATTACAAAAAAAAACATAAATACAGTCCACATTCTCAGACCACAGGGCAATACAATTAAAAGCAAATGGGGAGAATTTATTCACCTAAAAAACTGAACACCTTTTAAGAACTCTTAGGGTAGATCCTCTATAATAAAAGCCTAACATGCAAATCGACCGAACTGTGGAACAACCAGTGGAACAACTGGTCGCTATGATGCACACTGACCACCAGGGGTCAGGCGCTCAACACAGGAGCTGCCCCCAGCCTGCAGGCCCCAGGCCAGCCAAGGCAGGTGTCAGCAGCCCCCTCCCCACCCCCCCCCCCATCACCCCGCCAGTCGCCCCACAGATCGGCCCTGATCGCCAGCCAGGCGTAGGGGCCCTACCCATGCACAAATTTCATGCACCAGGCCTCTAGTAAGAAATAAAAAACTAAAATTACATTCTATTTAGAAATCACTGTGTCATAATGAAAAAGTAAATATGACCTAAATGACTAACTAATTGGGAATTAAATGGGCAAAATATGAACAGAATGTTATGCAGATACCAGGTGAGGCTCCTGAAGAACATGTTACATGTAAGAGAATTGTATATGATGGAAGGATTTTTTAAATTTTTATTGATTAAGTTTTTACATATGTGTCCTTATCCCCACATTACCCCCCATCCCTCCCACTCATGCCCTCACCCCCCTGTTGTCTGGGTCCATTGTTAGGCCTATATGCTTGCATATAAGTCCTTTGGTTGATATCTCCCCCTTACCCCCACCCTCCCCTACCTTCCCTCTGAGGTTTGACGGTCTGATTGATGCTTCTCTGTCTCTAGATCTGTTTTTGTTCATCAGTTTATGTTGTTCATTATATTCCGCAAATGAGTGAGATCATGTGATATTTATCTTTCTCTGACTGGCTTATTTCACTTAGCATAATGCTCTCCAATTCCATCCATGCTGTTGCAAATGATAAGAACTCCTTTTTTACTGCAGCGTAGTATTCCATTGTGTAGATGTACCACAGTTTTTTAATCCACTCATCTATTGATGGGCACTTAGGCTCTTTCCAAATCTTAGCTATGGTGAATTGTGCTGCTATGAACATAGGGGTGCATATATCCTTTCTAATTGGTGTTTCTAGTTTCTTGGGATATATTCTTAGAAGTGGGATCACTGGGTCAAATGGGAGTTCCATTTTTAGTTTTTGGAGGAAACTCCATACTGTCTTCCATAGTGGCTGAACCAGTCTGCATTCCCACCAGCAGTGCACGAGCATTCCTTTTTCTCCACATCCTCGCCAGCACTTGTTGTTTGTTGATTTGTTGATGATAGCCATTCTGGCAGGTGTGAGATGGTACCTCATTGTTGTTTTGATTTTCATCTCTCGGGTGATTAGTGACTTTGAACATGTTTTCATATGTCTTTTGGCCTTTCTTCTGTCTTCTTTTGAAAAGTATCTATTTAGGTCGGTTGCCCATTTTTTGATTGGGTTGTCTATCTTCCTTTTGTTAATTTGTATGAGTTCCCTGTAAATGTTGGAGATTAAACCAGCCGAGGGCAAACTACGGCCCACAGGCCGGATCCGGCCCGTTTGAAATGAATAAAACTAAAAAAAAAAAAAAAAAAAAAAAAAGACCGTACCCTTTTATGTAATGATGTTTACTTTGAATTTATATTAGTTCACACAAACACTCCATCCATCATCCATGCTTTTGTTCCGGCCCTCCGGTCCAGTTTAAGAACCCATTGTGGCCCTCGAGTCAAAAAGTTTGCCCACCCCTGGATTAAACCCTTATCAGTGATAACAATTGCAAATATGTTTTCCCATGCAGTGGGCTTTCTTGTTGTTTTGTTGATGGTTTCCTTTGCTGTGCAGAAGCTTTTTATTTTGATGTAGTCCCATTTGTTTATTTTCTCTTTAGTTTCCATTGCCTTAGGAGCAGTATCAGTGAAGAAATTGCTTTGGCATATGTCTGAGATTTTTCTGCCTGTGGATTCCTCTAGTATTTTTATGGTTTCCCGTCTTATGTTTAAGTTCTTTATGCATTTTGAGTTTTTTTGTGTGTATGGTGTAAGTTGCTGGTCTAGTTTCATTTTTTTGCATGTATCTGTCCAATTTTCCTAACACCATTTATTGAAGAGGCTATCTTGACTCCACTGTATGTTCATGCCTCCTTTATCGAATATTAATTTAATAGAGCATAGTGGTTTGGGTCGATTTCTGGGTTCTCTATTCTATTCCATTGATCTATATGTCTGTTCTTGTGCCAGTACCAGGCTGTCTTGAGAACAGTGGCTTTGTAATACAGCTTGATATCTGGTATTGAGATCCCACCTACTTTGTTCTTCTTTCTCAGGATTGCTGCAGCTATTCAGGGTCTTTATTTATTCCAGATGAATTTTTGGAAAGTTTGTTCTAGGTCTGTGAAATATGCCATTGGTATTTTGATATAAGGATTTTAAAAAGCACATGAATAGGAAATATAACAATGATGAAAAAGATGTAAGTTTAGGATTGAAACAAAAAATAATACAAAATAAATACACCCAAATGTTAATTAAGAGTGATTATAGCCCCAGCTGGGTGGCTCCGTTGGTGGCGAGTCCTCTCCTGAACTGAAAAGGTTGTAGGTTCCATTTCCGTCAAGGTCAGCGCCCATACCTAGGTTGTGGGTTCCATCCCCAGTCCGCCCCTAATGGAGGCAACGCATCTATGTTTGTTTCTCTAAGTAAACAAACAAACAAACAAACAAACATATCCTCTGGCGAGATTTTTTAAAGCAATGATAGTTCCATACTGCCACTGTGAGCAATTATTTTTTCTTTTCTATTTTCTATCTTCCAAAATATGTTTAACCTAAAAACAAGGCGAACGTTTTTAGGTTAAATATCGACTGTACACAACCTGAGGCGGAGAGGGATTTAGGGATTTGCTAAAATCACAAATTCCGTGCAGGTCCCAGGCACCCACTGCACCCCCACCCGACCCCCACCCACCTCCACTGCTGTGTCTAAGGAGCTCAGGACTCCTATGAACCGCGATTCATATCAGCAGGAGGAGAAGGCTGGGCTCCATGGCTTCTAGTGGGTGACAGCAGGACGCGGTTTGACCAAGGGGCTTTAATCCCAGGCACCACCGGGGTCAGCACAGGGCGGGTGACAGCCGTGCGAGACCAAAGGGACCTCAGAGGGGCCCGGCCCCCGTACGTCCGAGCTGCCCCTCAGCCAGGCCCGCCGGCCCGCAGCGCGCGAGGCGGACCCGCCTGGGACCTTGCTCTTCGCGCAGCACGATCAGGGCCGGACACTCCACCTGCCCCCGGGGCACCCCGACCCCGTCAGCTTCCTGCCGGATGTCCCCTCCTGCTCCCCAGGCCCCCGCCCCAGGGTCCCCCTCTCGGGGCTGCAGGTCCGGATGACGGAGGGAGAGGACCCGGCTCGTTCGAGCGCCCCCGCCGGGGGACCCGCAGACCGCGACCGGGTCAGCCCGCGCGGGGCTCCAGGCGCCTGGGGACGCATCTGCAGGCCGGTCGCCCCGCATCCTCAGTGGGTGCCTTGTGGTGTTTCTGAGAAGTGACCGGGGGGAGGTGGGAGAACTCCCAGCCTGGCCAGGGAAGAGTCCCACAACTGGGGACTCGTCCACCAGGAGAGCGCTGACATTCTCCTATCTCCACGGATGGGGCGCGCACAGGCGCTTTGGGGCTGATCGCCAGAGACCGAGGGCTTGGGGGAGGTTGGGAGTCTACCCGAAATACCCTCCCGCCCTCTCTTGGGCCAGAAACCCCAGTTTTTTTAAAGTCCTTGGATCCCGTCAAAATGCAAATGCCGTTCTATCCCACCCCCATCCCACCAACAGTCAGCTCGGCCGCCAAAGAAAAGTAGGACTCCCGGGGCGTAATGGGACAGGAGCGGGGAACCTGAGAACTCAGGCCCGGCCCCGCCGGGTGGGGAGCGAACGCGGCAGGTGCCAGGGCCCCGGGGCGGGCCGGGGGGCGCGGGGGGCGGGGGGGCTGGGGAAGGACCTGCGCGCGCTGCAGTTCGGCCTGGGCTCGGGCGCCGACGGCATTCCGATTCCTCCGCACCTCGCGGGGCCCAAACTGGAGCGACGGCGCCACCTGCTGGGCGGACCGCGCTTCCCTTTGACTCAGCGCGGGCACGGGGTGTGGTCGGCGCGTCCCGGGCAGCTAGTCCCCCTCGGTCAGGGCCTCCCTAGAAACTTGCCAAGGGCTCCCCCTGCCCGGGCCGCCGTTTCTCTTCCTCTAACATGCAGGCGTCGGGCTGAGCTTCTCTAAATTCCCTGCCAAGTCCCGATTCCAGATCCCTCCTTGCCCTCCCCCTGCCAGGGGCCCTCGGGCGCTTCTTCCTCTTTCCCCGCACCCCGTGGCCCTGCCCACCCCACTCCGGGACCCCAGCTTCTGCCTGGGTGCTGCACGCTGAGCTCTGTGCCCTGCGGGCGCAGCACCGTTTCCTGGGGTGAGAGAGGAAATGCTCGGGCTGCTGCCGGCCGCTGGTCCGGGGCTTGCCCTGCACAGAAAAGTAACTTCCAGTGCGAGCGGTGGGAGGGACGCAAGCCTTGGGTCCACCGGGGTGGGCACTGCAGACCGGTGCCGAGGCTGGCCCGCAGGGCGGTGCAGAGGAGCGGCTGGGCGGGGGAGGGAGTGTACGCCCCTTCCGTGGGCTGCGGGGAACCGGCCCCCACCCCCCTCCAGCATCAGCCAGCATCGGTGCTCTTCCCCGAACACACTGCGTGGCTTCTGGTCCTCGCGCCTTTGCAACAATGCCGGGCTGCAGCCTGGCTCCCCACCATTCCTCCTCCAGGCCTCCTTTAAGACTGAGTTCAGCTCTAGCCGGTTTGGCTCAGTGGATAGAGCGTCAGCCTGCGGACTGAAGGGTCCCAGGATCGAGTCAGGTCAAGGGCATGTACCTTGGTTGCGGGCACATCCCCAGTGGGGTGTGTGCAGGAGACAGCTGATAGATATTTCTCATCGATGTTTCTAACTCTCTATCCCTCTCTCTTCCTCTCTGGAAAAAATCAATAAAATATATTAAAAAAAAAAAAAAAAAAAGACTGCCCTGACCGGTTTGGCTCAGTGAATAGAGCATCAGCCTGCGGACTCAAGGGTCCCAGGTTCCATTCTGGTCAAGGGCATGTACCTTGGTTGCGGGCACATCCCCAGTGGGGAGTGTACAGGAGGCAGCTGATCGATGTTTCTAACTCTCTATCCCTCTCCCTTCCTCTCTGTAAAAAGTCATTAAAATATATATATTAAAAAAAAAAGACTGAGTTCAGCCACAGTGGCTCTAGTCGCCGGGCTCACCACCCCCCCCCCCTTCGCCCCTGAGGGTGTCAACCTGGGCTGGGCTCCTTTTGTGCTTGTCCTAGCTGCACCCACCACATCCTGGCATCCCTGGGTGGGTGGTATCACGTGTACCCTTGTCTGCCCCCACTGCCTCCGCCCCCCTTCCGCACTGGCACCTGCAGAGTGGAATCGGCTGGCCATGAAGTAGGACACCAACTGCAAACCCCACCCGGCACCCAGCTCCGCGGGCTGCTCTCCACCTCACATCCGCGGGGTGGGGTGGGGGGTGTGGAAACCGTTCTGTGCGTCCGGGTGGGAAGCTGTGGGGATAGAGGAGATCCCGTTCATGGCTCTGCTCTGGGCACATGTAGGAACATTCCAGATGGGCAGTGTGCCTGGGGGTCCGGGGTATGGGGGAAGCAGCTCAGTTCTCTCCTTGGCTAACTGGGAAAAGTGGGTATCATCCCGAGAAAGTCTCTAAGGCCCCCATCCCACCCCGCCCAAGGAGGGAGAGGGGGGAGCTGCAGGACTAGCTGAGGGGGGAGGGAGGGGCCAGGGCTTGGCTTCGCCACCTTCTCTCCTTTCCTTCCCAAGTGCTCCTTTTCTGCCTTCCTTGCTCCAGGGCCCCCGCCCCTCCTCCTCTTCCAGCGGTGCAAGCTCGGAAGTGGGTCGCTGTGCTGGGGAGAGCCGGAGCCCTTCCGCCGCCCAGGGGCCCTGGCGGTTAGCCGGTGGAAACAATTGCTCCCCCTCTTGCAATGTTTCCATTGCCGCGTCCTCCAGCTTCCACGCTCGCCCCACCGGCTCCAGAAGAGAACTGCTCAGATCCCCTCAGAAAATTGCGCGGGGTGGGGAGGGGGGAGGGGGGAGGGGGAGGAGGGAGGGGGAGGGCTTCCCACCTGCAAGGCCACAGTTTATAAAATGTGCGGGTAAAAACCTTAAAAGCTTTATGGTTGACTTGAAATTACGTCATGGCTCCTCAGCCAGCACCCGCTACAGAATGAAATATTTTGTGTAAAATATATGTATATATATATATTTCCACTGACTTTTCTATTTGGGGTAAACTGTTTCAAGACAAACTCTGAATCCCTCTCTCTCTCTCTCTCTCTCTCTCTCTCTCTCTCTCTCTCTCACACACACACACACACACACACACACACTAAAAAGATGAAAGAAATGAGCCTGTTGACAGGTTTATTTTATTTTGTCTCATGATACTTTTGCCAGAGCCTTAACTGTAAATACAACAGGACTCAGGATGGCTCATGAACAAAAAGAGCGGAGGCTCATTTGGTTGTTGAAATTAGTAGTGCACACTCAGGAGCACATGAAAGTGAGTGCATATTTTTTTAAAGGTTTAATACTAAGTTAGCCTTCCCCCTCTGCTTTCTGGAAAACTTACAGAGCTGCTGGCTGGTGAGTACGGGCCAAACCTGGACTTCCTCTTGCACAGATGTGAGCAGGGAAAAGCATCACTCAGCTAGCCCCGCTGGGGCAGGACTTCCCAAAACTGGGGTAATTCTTTATAGAAATGTGAGCACTGAATTTACATTTTTAATAATAAGAATTTTAATTTAAAAAAAAAACTGGAAGAAAACTTACATGTATATCCATCTTAAAGTGAGCGAAGTGACTGCATACTTTTCTTCTTCTTTTGGTTTGGTTTTTCTTTTTTGTAGAAGAGGTTTGAGATGGTACTCTATTCTAATCAAAAATAACCTCTTGCCCCAGCTGGTTTGGCTCAGTGGATAGAGCGGCCTGTGGACAGAGGGGTCTCGGGTTTGATTCTGATCGGTCGAGGGCACGTACCTGGGTTGTGGGCTTGATCCCCAGTGTGGGGCGTGCAGGAGGCAGCCAATCAATGATTCTCTCTCATCATTGATATTTCCTTCTCTCTCTCTCTCTCTCTCTCTCTCTCTCTCTCTCTCTCTCTCTCTCTCCCCTTTCCTCTCTGAAATCAATAAAAATACATTTAAAAAAATAATAATAATCTCTTGGCCCTGGACGGTTTTTCTCGGTGGTTAGATCTTCACCCCCTACCCAAATGAAGGGTCTCGGGTTTGATTCTTGGGTTGCAGGCCTGATCCCCAGTCTCATTCGGGGCGAGTTCAGAAGACAACCAACCTATGTGTCTCTCTCACATCCATGTTTCTCTCTGTGTGTCTTCCCCCCTCCCTTCCACTCTCTCTAAAAAAAAAAAAAAAAAAATTAATGGAAAAAATATCCTTGGGTGATGATTAACAACAACAACAAATTATAATCAGACCACCCCAACCCCTACCCCATCCCAACCTGATTCTACTCGATTGAAAGTCCCAAACCTGCTGTCAGGCCTTCTGCTTGTCAGACCACCTGGTGCCCTTGATGCAAAATGCAGAATGTGCAGCCATGAACTGAGGGCGAGCCTGCAAGCCCTGAAGTGCAGGCCCCACCCCAGGGAGCCGGCAGGTCCAGCACCCAGGGATCAGTGGTCGGCAAACTCATTAGTCAACAGAGCCAAATATCAACAGTACAACGACTGAAATTTCTTTTGAGAGCCAAATTTTTTAAACTTAAACTATATAGGTAGGTACATTGTTATTAACTTATTTAGGGTACTCCTAAGGCTTAGGAAGAGCCGCACTCAAGGGGCCAAAGAACCTCATGTGGCTCGCGAACCGCAGTTTGCCGACCACGGATCTAGGCTAAAAGCAAAGTTTTCATCTCAGCTATGAAGGCAGGAGGAGTAGGGAGTGGACGGATTCTCACTCTCTGCTAACCTGCCATGACATGGGGTCTCCGGACAGACGCCCGTGGTCCCAGGTAAATGTGAACGGAGATAGGTGTGTGAGCCTGTCCTCAACCTTGCCGCCCCCAGCCCCCACACCACCCACCCCAGGTCAGGGCATGCTACCTAAGAAAGTCTCCCCCCTTCCTTTCTCCCCCTCCAAACCGCCTCCCCCCCCCCCCCCCCCGCCCCACACTTCCCTGGTCAGTGATCATCAAATTGGAGGAGGGTCCCATGGAGCATGTCAATGTGAGATAAAATGTCTTGATGGAACCTGTTTGTAGTTTCGCTTTGTATTTTCAAAAAAGGAAATAAACTTGAAAATTATTTGTCACCATAAAAATGAAACAAAAATTAAAACATTTCTTGCCAGGCGAGAAAAAGAAATTGCTAATGCAGTTGTTGGGAAGAAATCAGGTTCTCTAAGCACCAAGAAAGTTTGTCTTTCAAATGATGTGAGATCTGGTGTGTGGAAGTTACGTTGCTGATGCCCAACATGAAGGAGAGGCCAAGGGTGCACACAGGCACTGTGCAGAGAGGCCAGCTGAATGGCCAGCATGTGACAAGAGGCTCACTCTCGGCCTTAATTGGGGAGGTGCAAGTTTAAGCAACAGTGTGATACCACGAACACCTATCAGACTGGAAGAAGTGAAAAGACCGACAAAACCAAGAGTGATAAAGCGTGTGGGTAAATAGTAACTCAGTAGCTACAGGTTTGTCTGGTTGGTTGGTTGTTTCGTCTCCTTGTTTTATTAATTAGGTACAGGCCACCTAGGTGAGAAAGTTAGTCTATTCCTGTAAGTTTAGTTTTTAAAAAGTATGATTACCATAACCTAGCTAAGTACCAGCTACGTACGTACATTCACATATTCCTTTCCATAGGCTTCTGTGTTTTAAAGGTTACTGAAGTATACTACAACCAGAATCTGTGATTCCATAATAATTCCCAGGTCAGAAAATACATTCTCCTTCCAACATCACGATTAATACACAAATAGTAAACGCAGGCTGTTTAGCAAAAAGTTTCCCTGTAAAATCCAAACAGCTATGCCAAGGTCGATCTCTGGCTTGGTTCTGCTTTATGTAAAATGTTACCCTGGGGGGAAGCTGGGCAAAAGGCACAAAGGATGTCCTGTATTATTTTCCCAGTTTACTCTGAGACTATAATTATTTCAAAATAATTTAAAATAAAAACAAAAAAATGTTACTCATGAAAATGAGAGTATAAATTGCAGCTCGAAATTTAAAAAGAAGCCCTAACTGGTTTGGCTCAGTGGGTGGAGCGTCGGCCTGCGGACTGAAGGGTCCCAGGTTCGATTCTGGTCAAGGGCGTGTACCTTGGTTGCAGGCATATCCCCAGTAGGAGGTGTGCAGGAGGCAGCTGATCGATGTTTCTCTCTTATCGATGTTTCTAACTCTCTATCCCTCTGCCTTCCTCTCTGTAAAAAAATCAATAAAATATATTTTTTTTAAAAAGAAGAAGAAAGAAAACCTGTCTGGCTGTAGGAGAGCTTGGGAATCACCTCACAGACACGATGCCTCAGTGAGGGGACCGTGAGGCCCAATGAAAAGGCTTGTTTATGGATAACGCTCATCGCTGACTCTGGCAGGGACACAGGTACACGGTCCTGTGCTCTGCTCTCCCCACTCCCAGAACAAGAAGGCTCTGGATTCGCTCCAGCTGCCAAGGAGCAATGTGAGAGGGAGGAAGGCCCCCTAATTGTGTGGAAACCCAGCGGGAACCCTCTGCATATGATTTATTTCAGTTACTCTGCGCTTGAGGCTCATTCACACCAATTACGCACTCCCAGGCGAACAGTCCGCCAGGCACCGGCCAGGGCTGGGAGCTGGGCGGGACCTGGGCCTCACTGGGTTACATCTGGGGCCCGCGGACTGACTGCCCCAGCGAGTCGGCCTGGCTCGGGCCAGCTTGTCCTTCTCCCTCTGCAAGGCCTGCTCCTTCCATAGCACCTGGTCGTCAGTGAGCACCACGGGCTGATACTTCTCATGGAAGAGCGCTCACAGGCCTCCGCGTGCGGCCAGGGGGCCCACGTGCAAATGTGCGGGCAGGTGGAGGAACTCACCCACCAGCGGCCAACGGAGCCCACGTCCAGGATCCGGTCCGGGATCTCGGCCCCGGGCTGCAGGTAGCGGCGGCGGGGCTGGGAGAGGTTGGCCCTGGCGTCTTAGGGCGCCGGGTGCACCCACCGGTGAGCAGGGCGCACGTGGCGCGGGCGCCCGCGGCCCCGCAGCCGGGCATCTGCTGTAGGGACACTTTGGAGTCGCGTTTCGCGTGGCCCGCGCCAGCAGCGGGAGGGTCTCCAACGCATGGAGCCGCGCCTCCTCCAAGGCGCCGCGCCGCTCAGCAACCCCAAGTGCACGGCCGCCGCCGCGTCCCCTGCAGCCGGGCGGGCATAGTCCCAGGAGCGCGCGCCCAGGGACCCAACCGCGCCCCCGCGCCTGGCATCGGGCTGCCGCGTCCCGCCTCCCCGCAGCTTCGCTACCAGGGAATCTCAACAGCTACTGGTTTGAAGAAAACCGTATGGACTCGTTATGCATCATTCTTTTTACTCCTTAAACTTAAGGATCCTATCCCATTTCCTCCACAGAATTTTACTCTAATGTAATAGGTTCCTTTTTTAATGTTTTTCTTTATTTTAGAGGGACGGGAAGGGGGAGAGAGAGAGAGAGAGAGAGAGAGAGAGAGAGAGAGAGAGAGAGAGAGAGAGAGAGAGAGAAGAGAGAGAAACATCAATGAGAGAGAAATCTGTTGGCTGCCTCCTGCACATCCCCTACTGGGGACTGAGCCCGAAACGCAGGCATGTGCCCTGACAGGGAATCGAACTGGTGACCTCTTGGTTCAGAGTTGATGCTCAACCACTGAACCACCCCCAGCTGGGCTGTAATAGGTCCTTATGCTTGAAGATCTTTTATTGTTCATGCTTCTCTGCCAAAAATGTATATAAGTTGAAATTTTAATTTCCTGTAACCATAAATTTCTAAGTTTTGAAAAGTTATTTAGATTGCACCATCATTACCACTATTAGTAGTGCACAACTGTTTAAAAATAGCATAAATTAAGAATCTCAAAAATTAATTATTAAACATAAAAAGTAACCTTTGGTGATATTGTGCTGTAGTAAAGCAAGATGTTACCATTGGGGGGAACCTCAGGATCTCTCTGTACAGGTTTATAACTGCAATGTTAACCTACGATTACCTCAAAATAAGGGATTTCAGTTAAAAAGTAACTGAGGAGAAAGTGAGCTCTTAAAGAGTTGGATAGGGCTGGGTGGGGATAAGTGGTGGAGGGGCGGAGACCACTTTGGGCAGTGTGGACGCCACGGGCACCAAGGACAAGAAGAGGGACTCGCTGGGGACCATTATCAAGGATCTTGGAGAAATTCATTCAAGGCTGTTAGGTCACAGATAAGCTATTCAAGGTGTCACCCATTATTTTGTGAAAGAATTTGAAGAAAAACATGGTCTTCGTGAAATGTGAGTTCTTAAAAATTTGAAGAATATAATCCATGAAACAAATGAACCTACTCTTCCCTAATGTAGAGAAACAATGCAAGACAACTTAAACCTTGCTCCCGCTGGTTTGGCTCAGTGCATAGAGCATCGGCCTGCAGACTGAGGGTCACGGGTTCAATTTTGGTCAAGAGCACATGCCCAGGTTGCCAGCTCCATCCCCAGTAGGGGGTGTGCAGGAGGCAGCCGATCAGTGGTTCTCTCTCATCATTGAGGTTTCTATCTCTCTCCCCCTCTCCCTTCCTCTCTGAAATCAATAAAAAAAAAATTTTAAATCTACATTCAACAGTCTCATTGAGGAACTAAGTTGACTTTGTATTTGCTATAAACAAAGCAAAATTAAATGCAATAATTTCAAGAGATTTATGGCACATGGATTTGAGGTATGGATAAGCCTTTCAAATATTTCTTATTGCTCCTCAATGAAGAAAGGCACAAGAAGGAAAACATACAACTCTCTCACGTCTCTCAGTGTTGCTAGTGCAGAAAGGGACAGTGCTCGCTCATGTGAATGCATGGCTTACTGTCACAGCCGCATCCGTGGCCGCATGGTGAAAATCTGACTACAGTTAACAGAGCAGATGAAAAAGGGAGCTGGATAGATCCAATTCGTTAATGAATCCACGGCATAAAGTTATCCCAGCTTTCTCTGACATTCTGGGATGCCTTTCTCTCTTTGCTTTTGATGTCTTGTGGTTCACTTTGGAATGTTCTAGAAATGGATATATTTTCACTTAATCTATTTGGCACTCTGAGAACACTTGTGTCTTTAATTGTGGAGAGTCTTCAGCCATGATCTCTTCCAATAGTCCTTCTCTAAATTCCCTTTATTCCCCTTTTTCTGAAACCCCACTACACATTTCACAGTGCTGAGCACATCTCAACAGCTTCACAAACTGCTGTCTTCACTGCTTCTGCGTGTACCGCCCTGCTTTGCGCTCTCTGTGAATTCCTCAGCGCTAGCTCCCATTTTACTCATTCTCCCTTCAACTATGTCCAATGTGGAGTGTATGTTTATAGCTAAGGTTCTCATTCCCAGTATGCTCAATATTTATCATCCTCCAATTGTTCCTGTTTGATTCCTGCATTTTCTACATGCTACTCTCTTTATTTTAAACTCTGTTCAGACTGTTACATCATTTGCATCTCTTCTGGAGTGAATTCACATCCGAATTTGAGTTACATATCCTTTTATACGCTATTAATGCATCTACCTTCTCCTCTTCCTCCTTCTTTTTCTTTCAACCATGTCATGACTATGTATTAAAGCATCGTATCGGCACCATCTTGACCAAGTCCCATGCCTCATTCTAACCAACCTGTCTCCTAATTCTAACCTTATCTCCAAACCAGACACTTCATGACCCCACTTACCTGAAGTCAACTATCTCTACCTCCTCTGGCTTGCTGCACCTTCTTTTGCTCTCATTTAGCATTTACCAAACAAGGGTTTCCCTGAGACCAAGAGGGTGCCACACCCTCTGTTAGGCACCACTGTACATATATGAGCAAGACAAGGTCTCTTCCTCGAGGAACCAGGGTCTGGTCATCAAGATGAAGAACAAAGAAGCCGTTGCTATGCAGCGTAAGTGCTGCAGTCCAGGGATGCCCGAGGTCCAGGCAGTCTATACCGCACAGGGGCGGGGGAGGAACAAGGAGCTGAGCCCCGTAGAGAGCAGAGGCTTGAGCTGGGTCTTACTGAGCAGAGCTGAGGGCGTTCCTGGCTTAGAGAACAGCTTGCTCAGAGGCATTGAAGTGGAAAGGAAAAAGGACCCTTTCAAAAACACCAAGACGCCACGCCCACTACACGTGAAGAAGGCGAGCGGGAAAGGGTGGTGTTAGGGCTGGCGAGGGAGCATGCAGGGCCTCGGGCAACTTTGGGGACCACCCCATGTTCCCCTAGGGCCCTATAAAGCCCTTGCAGATTGAAGCAGGGGGTTGGCAGGACAGGGTTTCCACTGGAAAGGACCAGAAGCAATGGAAGGGACCAGAGTAAAAGTGGGGTGGCCGGTTAGGAGACCACTGCAGAAGTCCAGGCAAGAGATGGCAGCAGCCTGCCTGAGCTTGGAGGTTCCCAGGGTGGAGGGAAGTGCGAGTGGCAAAAGTGAGATAGAGTTGACAGGTACATATTTATGGCCGAGATAAAGCAAGGCCTTTTAAAGCCTTTGTAGGGCCCAACAAGCATCTCCTTAGGCAAGGGGAGAGAGACAGCAGGCGAGTTAGCCATCATTCCAGGTCGTCCGTCAGCGTCTTAGGGACTGTGACACTGAGCCCTGATTACTTTCCTACCACTGCCCCACCCAGTTATGCATTCTGAATATGTCTTAAAGTTGTGTAAATTAAAGTTATTTTCTTTCCATGTTTTAAGAACAAACACCTTGAGAAAAACGAAGACCTGTTTCAATTCAGCACAGAAAACTGATTACTCTCTCTCTCTCTCTCTCTCTCTCTCTCTCTCTCTCTCTCTCTCTCTCCCTCTGGATGCTTTTCAAAAATAAGGGGCTTGCTGGGCGAGTACAGCTGTTCTCATCTCTTCACGCCACCCCAGGTGAGTGCTGCAGTGTGGGGGTGGGAGCTCACCTGGAGGGGAGAGGCAGGCCAAATCCAGCCCTCTGCACACCTGGCCCCAGCACAAGCGAGCACCCCCAAAACTTTCGCAATTGCATCTGCTCTTCTGCCTGATACACAGCGGATGTCGTTGTGGTTACACTGAAAATCCACCACGTTCTGTGAAAAATATCATTGGGGTCACAAAGCCTCCTTGGTGGGTTTGACATGCTGCCTTGGCCTCCCCCCACCCTCCGTCGCTCTGTACAAAGGGGGCTGCCTCTCCCAGGGCTCATGCTCTGCTTAGCCACAGGCTGGAAGGCCTCCAAGTCTCGTTTCCTGGAGATTGAGAGGGGACTACTCTATTTTCATGCATTGCACCCCAAATCTGACCATCATCGTACCCAAGGGCATCGTTTCCAAGGTCCAAATATCTGCAGGTGGACCCTGGCTCCCCTCCATGCTTCCTCCCCTGGAGGAGGAATACTTCCTTAGCTGTCCGTCCTCTTCACCATGCCCCCAGTTGCATCCTTTGGCCAGCAGGGCCATCTGACACCCTTGCGGTGGGCACAGAGAAGAGGCAAAATGGCAAGCTGCGCCCTACCCAGTTGCTCAGTGGTTAGAGCAGGGGTGGGCAAACTTTTTGACTCGAGGGCCACAATGGGTTCTTAAACTGGACCGGAGGGCCGGAACAAAAGCATGGATGGAGTGTTTGTGTGAACTAATATAAATTCAAAGTAAACATCATGACATAAAAGGGTACAGTCTTTTTTTTCAATATTTTTATTCATTTCAAACCGGCCGGATCCAGCCCACAGGCTGTAGTTTGCCCACGGCTGGGTTAGAGCATCGGCCCTCGGTTGGCGGGCACCTACCTCGGTTGCAGGTTAATCTCTGGCCCGGCTTGGTTGTGTGAGGGAGGCAACCAATCGGTGTGTCTCTCTCACATCAATGTTTCTCTCTCTTTGTCTCTCCCCCTCGCTTCCACTCTCTCTAAAAATCATGGAAAAAATGTATCCTCCGGTGAGGAGTAACAAAAAATTAGATAAACAAATAAAAACGGCAAGCTGCTATCTAAAATGAGGATTGCCACATCCCTGGCCTGTCTGGACTTAGCTGTCACTTTCACTTACGTGAGTTAAGGCCCAGCCCTGTGTCTATACACCCAGGGACACACACACACACACACACACACACACACACACACACACGTATGCCAGGGGATCCATTTCGGTGTTCCCTTTCATAACCATAATTATAAAGGGTTTCCTTCCCAACCTCTCTCATCTTTAATGTGTAAATGTTACATGTACCGGTGCAAGTCCCCAAGGATACAGATACATTATATCTACTGCAGCCTTGCTAGTAATTACAAAAATTGAGAAATTGCTGAAATGAAAATGCACCCACTTAGAAGAATGGGGTAACTCTACATAAGCTTACATGAAAATCTTTCCTTCTCCTGTTGGATAAAAAAGGTGAGTTGCATATATATATATATATATATATATATATATATATATATATATATATATATATGGTACAACTGCATGTATCTCAAACAATATCTAAACATCTGTCTGTGAACAGATAATATCTGAGGGACACACTCAAAAGTAACAGTGATTTTCTCTGGAGAATGGATGACTATGAGGAAAGTTGAGACAGAGCTTTCCCTCTGTTCTTTTTTGTATTATCTGAAGTTTTTCAAGAATATGTGATTCTTGTAAGTTAAAAGACACTTTAAAAACAGTTTCAAATAGAAAATGTAAAAGGCTCCATGTTTTAGTAAGCATCTTGATGCTTTGAGAAGGGGAAGGGGAGCATGGAAATCAAAGTCATTTTTTTTTTAAAAGTCCATTGGACACTTCTTAGGATTCCACAAAGGGAGTACCGTTCATAAACACAGCTCAGCCCAAGCTGGGATCTGGGACATGGTCCCCACCAGACAGAACCCACAGGTGGGGCGGGCACATAGAACAGATAACGCCAGGTGGCTTGGCTCCAGAATTAAGCAACAGTCCGAAGTGCCCCCAATATAGGGTTCGAAGTGGGCAGGTCTGGAAGCCCCAAAGAACTGGGAGGAGGGCACCCCCTGGGTCTGGAAGGTTTCAGTACCGCAATGGACAAAGGGAAAGGGGCCACGTGTGCCAGGGCAGAGAGGGGAAACTGCCTGCATTCACCCGGCTACACCCATATCCCTCCCAGCACCCAGGACCAGGGATACAGAGAAATGGGGTCCAGGTCTCACAGCCCAGGAGCTGGCCCCAGGGCTGACGCAGAAAGTCTTCCAAGCACAGGGAACAGCAAAGGCAAGAGGAGTTCAGACAATCTCAAGGCCTGTGAGAGGGAGTGCATTGGGGGGGGGGGGGGGGGGGAACTGGGCAGAGGCTGGGGGAAGCCAGCACTCAAAGCCTCTGAGCTGGGCCAGGGTTAAGCTTTCACCCAGTCAGTCCTGCAGGTCAGGGAGGTGCAGGAGTGACACTATCAGGTCCTGCTATCAGAGTCATGAGACTAACGTTCACAACTGGAGGACAGGCCAGGAGAGAGCCAGGGTGTGGTCCACGGGGAACCGCCTGCCCCACGGTCCCTCCTGGGTGAACACCTGGCTCCCCGGACCCAGTGCCGAGAAGTGGGCAAGCCATTAACCGGCTTCCCTCTCAGCCCTGGATGCCCTTCATGCAGACCAAGCCCCAAGGTGACCGCGCTAGAAACACTGAGAGAGGGCCAACGAAGGGGACTCCTCTCTGATTTCTGCTCGCTCCCGCCCTGGGGTTTTGAGGCCTCTAACCTCGCATCACTCTCCCACCCCCACAGAAGTGCCATTTCCGAGGGCCGTGTCCCAGCCCTTTCCTTCAGCCTCACCCCTGCGGTTCTCGGCTGCCCCAGCCCCCGCCAGGCCGCCCCGACGGCTCCTACCCAAGGGCCCCAGCCCCCTCGCCGGGCTGGAAGGTGACAACCGCAAAAAGCGGGGCGACGGGTGACATCACATCCTCCGAAGGTGGAATCGGTCCGAAGGGAGCAACTTCTCCCCTCGGCGTCCCACCCCGTCTCTTCGCTCGCATCTGAGCCGGAGCGGAGCCGCGCCGCGGGAGCGCGCCATGACCTCGCCAGGGGCCGGGTGGCTCCTGCCACTGGGCCTGCTGCTCCGTGAGTTCGCGCCCCTCGGGGGTGGCGGCGGGCGGGGGTCGGGGGGCAGGAAGACGGGGGAGGCGCTGGGCTCCGCGCTCAGCCTCTCCGTCCGCATCCCCGCAGACGCCGCCGCGGCCCTGGGGGCCAGCGAGTTCCGGATGACGCCGCGGGAGACGACGGCGGCCCTGGGCCGGCGGGTGGAGCTGCAGTGCGAGGTGCTGCTGTCCGTGCCGGGCCCGGGCTGCTCCTGGCTGTTCCTGGAGCCCGGCGCCGCCCGCAGCCCCACCTTCCTCATGTTCATCTCCAAGGTCCGCGGCAAGCCCGTCAAGGTGCCGGACGACAGCCGGTTCTCGGGCGCGAAGGTCGGGGACGACCGCTACAGCCTCATCCTGAACAGCTTCCGCAAGGAGGACGAAGGCTACTATTTCTGCTCGGTCCTGAGCAACTCGATCATGTACTTCAGCCCCTTCGTGCCCGTCTTCCTGCCAGGTCCGGGCGCCGCTCGGGGTGGGGGTGGGCACTCGCCTCCGAACCCGTTTTTCCCAGGGACGCGCCCCGCTTTCGAGCCTCTTAGCGCCCCTGGGGAGCTCATTAGATCCTGTACCCATTTCACAGACCGGGAAACTGAGGCTGACGGGCAGCCGGGTAGGGACTGAAGATAGCTTTCTGGGTCCGGCCGGTCTGGGTTCGAGTTCCGGTGCCCGTGTGGGCCTGGGCACGGGACTTAAGTTCTCTGAGCCTCCGTTTCCTCGTCAGTGGAGCGTGGGTACTCACCCGCGCCCACGAGGCAGCGCCCCCCGGGCGGGGACGAGCCCCGGAGAGAGGCGGACGGAGGGGAGCGAGCTCCTGCGGCCCAGCGGGAGCGCCGGGGGCACCTTCGCGGAACCCGGGGAGCAGCAGGGGCCGCCGCGGGGCCAGCACCCGGACGCGCGGATGGCCGCCTGTGGTTCTCGGGGCGGCGCCGGGAGGGGCGACCCCCAGGGCAGAGGCGCGCGGAGCGGGCGAGGGTTCCGGTGCAGAGCCCCCGCCCGGCCCCAGCCCCGCTCTGTCGCTCCCGCAGCCAAGCCCACCACCACGCCCGCGCCGCGACCCCCCACGCCGCCGCCGCCCACCAACGCGTCGCGGCCGGTGTCCCCGCGCCCGGAGGCCTGCCGGCCGGCAGCGGGCCCCGCAGGTGAGGCGGCGCGGGGTCCCGGGGCGGGGCGGGGACGGTCCTGACCGCCGAGGGAGGACGGAGAGGAGCCCGGGCGGCGGGGGTAGGGAGGGGGGGACCCCGGCCCGCTCCTAAACGTTGGCGTCCTCGGTGTGGCCAGTGGACACCAGGGAGCTGCACTTCGCCTGCGTCATCTACATCTGGGCGCCGCTGGCGGGGACCTGCGCGGTCCTCCTCCTGTCGCTGATCATCACTGTCATCTGCAGCTACAGTGAGTCCGGGGCGGGGAGGGGGGGTTCCTCGGGGAGCCGTCCGCTCCGCTACCGCCCGCTGCGCAGCCCGCTCCCGGCGACCCTTGGCTGGGAGGTGACCCTGTGCTGGGAGGGGACCCTCTGCTGGGAGGTGACCCTTTGCTGGGAGGGGACCCTGTGCTGAGAGGCGACCCTTTGCTGGGAGGTGACCCTTGGCTGGAAGGTGACCCTGTGCTGGGAGGGGACCCTGTGCTGGGAGGCGACCCTGTGCTGGGAGGGGACCCTGTGCTGGGAGGCGACCCTGTGCTGGGAGGTGACCCTGTGCTGGGAGGGGACCCTCTGCTGGGAGGTGACCCTGTGCTGGGAGGGGACCCTCTGCTGGGAGGTGACCCTGTGCTGGGAGGGGACCCTGGCTGGGAGGGGACCCTCTGCTGGGAGGTGACCCTGTGCTGGGAGGTGACCCTGTGCTGGGAGGGGACCCTGTGCTGGGAGGCGACCCTGTGCTGGGAGGTGACCCTTTGCTGGGAGGTGACCCTGTGCTGGGAGGGGACCCTGTGCTGGGAGGTGACCCTTTACTGGGAGGTGACCCTTTGCTGGGAGGTGACCCTGTGCTGGGAGGTGACCCTTTGCTGGGAGGTGACTCTGGCTGGGAGTGGGGTGGAGATGTCTGGGACTCTGAGCTGCAGGGCCAGGCACAGCCAGTTTCTCCAAGGAGATTGGACTCGGGAAAGCCCCTCCCCTCCCGTCTTCCATTCCCTGGGAAGGTTCTGATGGAACACAGATCCCTACCAATCTCCTAGCGGTGGACCAGGTTCATCACAAACACCCGCGGGGGGGCTGGAGGGGGCCGCCTCTGGGCCCTGGGACCCGTGCCCTTGAGGTGGGGTCAAAACCACCAGGGATGGAGGTTCAACCTTGACCCTCTCCCCATGGGCCCCCTACCCGGCTTTGGTTCCCACTGAGGCAAACCACATCTGTATTTGCAATGTTGGTGTTAGTGTTGGGGGGGGGGGGAGGAAGTGTAGTTTGCTTTCTTTTCATTGATGCGAAGAAGGATGGAAAAGAAGCCCTCACCTGGGCTCCCAAGAGTTAGAAACCTAAGGAAACAGGAAAAGGGAAGAAAAAACCACACTTGGGGCCTATTGGCGGCAGTCACTCCACCTCTTCTTTTTCCTTATCCAGGGAACCGACGGCGCGTTTGCAAATGTCCCAGGTGAGTCTCCTAACGGTTGGGCCTGCTAACCCGCTGGGCAGCCCTGGGCTCAGGTTCTAGCTCCCCAGGCAGCAGACGATAGGAACCCGCCTGAGAGGCCTTAGCAGTGGAGTCCGGGGGACAGGGACTAGGCCTGGTGGATGAGCAGAGAGGCTAAACGCTGGCAAATGGAGGAAACACAGGCCCAGGCTGGGCTGATGGGGAGCACTGTGGCTTCAGGAAATCTGCATCTTGTTTGGCCTAGCGCCAAAAAATAAAAAATCCGAAGGGTCTCCCCATTTACTCCAGCTCCTCAAAAAAACCTGAGGTCTTTTTATCTGGATGATTACAGCTGCGGTTTGGTGTTTTCATAAGAAAGCTTTACTTATTTATTTTTTCTCTGACTTGCTCTATCTAGTTTCTTGAGCGCCCATCTTTTATCACCTGAACCAAATAAGTAAGGGCCTTGGTCCCTAATGTCCCTGTGCCATGCAGGGCCCGGACTGGCTGCCAAGAACGAGGGAAAGAAAGGGGGCACCAGAGGCAGCTCTCTGGCAGCTCAAGTGACTGCCCATCCAGGCTCAGCCCGGGGTCCTTCTGAAATGATCACAGAGAGGACAAGGCCTCCGTCTCCGCTCTCCTTCCCGGCCGAGGCCGAGGCAGCCCCGTGCTCGTGTGTAACAAGCACCCATTCCAGCCCCGCGCTGCCAAGCAGGTTACACTCAGGCTCTCTTATCCTCACAGCAACCCCAGGTGATAGGTGGACCCCATGGTCCCATCTCACAGACCCCTGCTCAGAGGCCAGAAAACCTACCCAAGGGGGCAGAGACATGTACACTCAGATTATCGACAACAATAGCCACCAGCTGATGGCTGGATGAAAGCCTCCAGTGTACCCAGGACTTGGCTTATAATTATATTGGGTGTCTTCCCGGAAGTGTGCACACACTTCGAATAATTGTTAATTCCCATGTTTCTTCTCAGATTTAACCCATGGGGATTAGTGATTATTCAAAGTGTGTATATATTTGGGGGGACACCCTGTATAGGTAGACATATTTAAATTTCAGGTTTCATAACAACTTTTAAAGCAGTCACTGTGGCCACTGTTTTACGGTGGGGAAGCTGAGGCCCACCACGCAGTGACTTGTTCAAGGCCATCATGCCAGCAAGTAGCAGCGCCAGCTCCTTCCTGTGCTCCGGGGCTACGAAAGCAGGGGGTTAAGGAAAACCAACCACATTCACCAGTTCCTTTCAGTAGATGAAAGCATTTCAGACTTTAAACCTGGGGCGTGCACTTCGCACTCCTTGATATTTCTCTGCAGGGATGCAAGTTCAAGATCTTACACATCCTTATTTCTAACCACGGAAGTGTAATGAATTTCCAATGCATATATTGTAGGTGATAAACTAAGAGGATAAAGACTTTAAAAACAGAGAATTTTAGCAAGCTCAATCCTTGGGGTTCAGTTGGGAGCTTTTGGAGGAGAATTATCCCTTTTCTCTTTCTGAAAATTCCCGTGTTGAAATGAGTAGCTGAGAATAAAACACAACGCTGTGCAGATGAAACGTAGCTGAGGAGTCCACGCGCCTGAGCGAACACACGCGGTGATGACTGTGGGCAAAGTTTTGGAGCATGGCGTGTGCAGACAGGGGGCGCTAGCCCAGTACTGAATTCGCACACATTTCTAGTGTGGTTATCAAGGGGACTTAATTTTTTATTTTTTAAAAAATGCATTTGAAAACTTTATTGGGATTGCCAGCGTTGAAGGTTAGACACACAGCCCAGGAGACAGCAGGCTAGAGGGGTTGAGTTGAGGCAAACACGTCCACTGTGCAACAGCTGGGCAGCGGCAGGTGACACGGGGTGTTCTGCATGGGGCGGGGGGGTCTTCAGGTGATGGCGCAGGGAGTGACCTGAGAGGGGGTCCCGCTGAAGACTGTTGGGGGTCAAGGGGACTTTTAAATAAAGTAGCTCCACTCGGCTGATGGTGGTGGTTTGCTCACGTCCTCCCCTGTGACCCTCTCGGGGCCTGAGAATCAGGTCAACTGCTGATTTGATTATCAGCTTCCTTCTCTCACCTCCATGGGGATCTTTGACAGAGGTCCTGTGTTCAGATCCTGGCTCCACCACCTGCTAGTTCTGTGCCCTTGGGCACGCACGCTCTCTAGCCCTCATTACCAGTGCCTGCCCCTCACTTTGCTGCGGGTTAAACAAACAAGGTGGCACAAGTCAGGCACTTGGTAGGTTGCTGAGGTCACTCCGCCAGCCCTGTGCTCTGTCCCAGGGACAGGTCCTCAGACCCTGACGAGGCTGGGAGGCCGGGGAGGGCGGGTGGACATGGATGCTGCTGCACTGCGCTCACCGCAATGATGGTTGTCTCTCTTTCAGGCCCCTGGTCAGGCCCGCAGGCAAGCCCAGCCCTTCAGAGAGATACGTCTAAGATGGTGAGGGGCCCTGCGCAACAGCCACTACAAGACTTCCCACTGAGAACTCCCCTTACAAGGGGAGCAACAGCCCTTCCCTTCGTTTTTATCCGCCTTCTTTATGTATTCATTCTCGTTATTATTACTTTCGTTGGGTGGAGGGGTGGGGGGATGCTTTTTCTTTGTCTTTAATTGACACAAAACAAAACTGTAGTCTACCTACCATATGGGTTGCAATACTATCGTGCACAGGTATTGGGGGGAAGGGCCGGCTGTGCTCTCAGCACCGGCTATTAGAGCTGTGAGGGCCTCCCCATCACTTGGTCCAGACCTCCTCCCTGGCCATTTTGCAGAGGAGGCTGAGGTCCAGGGAGGAGGGAGGCTTGATCAGAGTCACAGCTAGGCGGGCCCCTCCTCCACACCCTTCAGATCGTGCTTCTGGAGGCCTCTGGCTCAGCATGCGGTTCTGTGTCTCCAACCGCAAGGGAGCAAGTCATTTCTTGAGAAACCCACCACTGCACGCAGGATCCTGAGAAGATCATGAACTAAGAGAACAACTGCCTTCCACTGAGTTCTATAATGTGGCTGAAAAGTATGTGGGCTTTTACAACCAAGGTGTATAGCCACTAGGGATTCCTCAAGTGAAGTGGAAGAGGTGAGCCAAGTCCTGGAAAATGAATTAACTCGATCTCTAAGGAAAATCTCTGTGAAAGATTAAAAAAGAAAGAAAGAAAACCTCTGTGAAACCCTAAGTGGAGGCAAAACTGTTCTCCCAGCTCTTCATTGCAGAGGGACCCATGAACGAGGAGCGGCCACCCCTTTACCGACGTGGCTTGAGCATCAGGAAAGTTGAATGGAGATCCTCTTGGATCTCTGAACTTCAGAGGCCGTATTTGAACATGCTCCTGGGGTCCCTGCTGACTTCTCGGTCTGCAGAGGCAGAATCGTTAGAGAGCTGGTCTCCCCCAGATCAGGTGAGGATGTGGCAGGGCAGACTGCCCTGGTGAGGAGTGAGGAGGCTAATTGCCTAACCCGTGGTCGGCAGACTGCGGCTCGCCAGCCACATGCGGCTCTTTGGCCCCTTGAGTGTGGCTCTTCCTAAGCCTGAGGAGTACCCTAATTAAGTTAATAACAATGTACCTACCTATATAGTTTAAGTTTAAAAAATGTGGCTCTCAAAAGAAATTTCAATCGTTGTACTGTTGATATTTGGCTCTGCTGACGAATGAGTTTGCTGACCACTGGTAAACTGTTGCCTTCACATGCATTTCCTCTCTCACGGTGTTGCACAGAAATGTGCTCTCGCTGGAAGAAAAAACTTAAATAGACAGGGAAATAAGAATCATCCATAATTCTGTGCCTTTGGTATAATCCATTGTTAATATTAGGGTATACTTCTTCTGAGTATTTTCTATGCACATATGTAAAATATATATACTATGCTTTTTATAAAAAAAATGGGGTTGCACTATGCTTTAATAAAAAACATTTATGGCATACTTTTTAGTGGCAAAATAATATTCCATTTTTGGTTGTGCAAAATAATAGTCCATCTACTACTCGCCATCTAATTGTTTGCAATTTTTCACCACTGTGATTCTGCTAAAACTTTGTATACATCTTTGTTTCTTTAAGATAAATGCCAAAGGTAAAATTATTGAGTCAGTCTACACTTTCACTTTGGACTCCCCATTTTCACAGCAATTAAGACAAATTAGGCTGTGGCCGGGTGGCTCAGTTGGTTGGAGCATCTGAACCAAGGCGATGGGTTCAATCCCTGGTTGGGGTGCATATGGGCGGCAATAGATGTCTCACTCTCTCTCTCTTCCTCTTCCTCTAAAATCAATAAAAACATATCCTCGGGTGAGGATTTTAAAAAATGAGCCTCTTCTTCCATCGCCTTCTTTTCTTGTATTCTTCCTCGGTAACAGATGAGCTGCTACGCCTCTCATAATCACAAGATACTGTTGTCGTTGGGGTAAAATACACATACGGAAAAACACGCCAATCCTAAGTGCAGAGCCTGAGACACCATTCACTGAACACGCTCTGCCAGTACCCGGTCAAAGACAGGGCCTTCCTGCTCTCCAGCACTGCCTCCCACAACCTTCATTTGCAAAACCCAAAAACTTTTACAGAACAGAAAGCGAGGGGAAAACGTACCCCAAGTGTGGGAAAGCAGAAGTGAAAGATGAAAAACCTCTGACAAGAAAAAGGTCTAAGATGTCCTAAATTAAGTTACAGCAGGCCAGAGACGGGAGGAAAACAAGAGTCATTCCCCAGTTGGTAGCTGTGGGCCAACGAACAAAAGTCGGCGCGGGGTCCTGAGTGGATGTAGCTCTGCCTCAGCATAGGATGGCGACCCAAGAGGAGCAGCCCGCCGGCTGCGGTGCCCACACCGATCCCCAGTAAATGCTTCTCCCTCAGGAACAGGGCACCATCCTAGAACTTCCCCACTTCACCTTTCCCCTCCTCTAGAGCCAGTGTCAAGTCTTTCAAAACGACTTCCATATTTTTACCCCCAAACATCTATACTAATAAAAGGGTAATATGCTAATTAGATCAGATGTCCTTCAAGACAAAACCATGGTGGCGGGGCCAAGGCAGAGGCAGTTAGGGGGATCAGGCCAGCAGGGGAGGGCAGTTAGGGGGATCAGGCCAGCAGGGGAGGGCAGTTAGGGAGATCAGGCCGGCAGGGGAGGGCAGTTAGGGGGATCAGGCCGGCAGGGGAGGGCAGTTAGGGGGATCAGGCCGGCAGGGGAGGGCAGTTAGGGGGATCAGGCCGGCAGGGGAGGGCAGTTAGGGGGATCAGGCCGGCAGGGGAGGGCAGTTAGGGGGATCAGGCCGGCAGGGGAGGGCAGTTAGGGGGATCAGGCCGGCAGGGGAGGGCAGTTAGGGGGATCAGGCCGGCAGGGGAGGGCAGTTAGGGGGATCAGGCCGACAGGGGAGGGCAGTTAGGGGGATCAGGCCGGCAGGGGAGGGCAGTTAGGGGGATCAGGCCGGCAGGGGAGGGCAGTTAGGGGGATCAGGCCGGCAGGGGAGGGCAGCTAGGGGGATCAGGCCGGCAGGGGAGGGCAGTTAGGGGGATCAGGCCGGCAGGGGAGGGCAGTTAGGGGGATCAGGCCGGCAGGGGAGGGCAGCTAGGGGGATCAGGCCGGCAGGGGAGGGCAGTTAGGGGGATCAGGCCGGCAGGGGAGGGCAGTTAGGGGGATCAGGCCGGCAGGGGAGGGCAGTTAGGGGGATCAGGCCGGCAGGGGAGGGCAGTTAGGGGGATCAGGCCGGCAGGGGAGGGCAGTTAGGGGGATCAGGCCGGCAGGGGAGGGCAGTTAGGGGGATCAGGCCGGCAGGGGAGGGCAGTTAGGGGGATCAGGCCGGCAGGGGAGGGCAGTTAGGGGGATCAGGCCGGCAGGGGAGGGCAGTTAGGGGGATCAGGCTGGCAGGGGAGGGCAGCTAGGGGGATCAGGCCAGCAGGGGAGGGCAGTTAGGGGGATCAGGCTGGCAGGGGAGAGCAATTAGGGCGATCAGGTCGGCAGGGGAAAGCAGTTAGGGGGATCAGGCTGGCAGGGGAGGGCAGTTAGGGGGATCAGGCTGGCAGGGGAGGGCAGTTAGGGGGATCAGGTCGGCAGGGGAAAGCAGTTAGGGGGATCAGGCTGGCAGGGGAGGGCAGTTAGGGGGATCAGGCCGGCAGGGGAGGGCAGCTAGGGGGATCAGGCTGGCAGGGTAGAGCAGTTAGGGGGATCAGACTGGCAGGGGAGAGCAGTTAGGGGAATCAGGTCAGTGTGGGATTGGGCTGGCAGGCAGGAGAGTGGTTAGGAGCCAGCAGTCCTGGATTTCGAGAGGGATGTTGGACTGCCGGCAGTCAGACATCCCCCAAGGGGTCCCGTACTAGAGAGGGTGCAGGCCAGGCTGAGGGACACCCCTCCTCCCGTGCATGAATTTCATGCACCGGGCCTCTAGTAATATATAAAAAAGCCCTCCGCTCTAGGACAGCGGATGTGCCTTCTCCATCCAGGCCTGCTGTTGGCGGTTCCAACTGCGTGTCCCGGGGCCTGGTCCTTTGTCTGGCTAGCATGTGGCTCAAAAAACCCTTTCTTCCAGAAAAGCTTCTGGCTATGCAAGTTTAGCATTTCCTATGAGACAAAGTCTGGGTCTTACCCCCTCCTCCCTGAATCTATCCAGCAGGCCAGACCCAGGCACTGAAGCTCAGCTCAGAGCAGGCTCTGAGGCCTCGAGTGGAAGCAGGGCCTGGGCTCGGGGCAGCTCTCCGGGTTCCCTTGACAGGGTGAGGAGGGACATCCTGCAACAGGCCCTCCCCTCCTCATGGTGGAAACGGATGAGGAAGGCTGTGGACATGAACCTGGGCCAGGTGAAGACAGGAAAAGGGCACTTCTATCTCATGCTGCATTTTCCTCCTCAACCTGCAGCTCAGGCGTGAGCAGCTGGGGAGCCGCACTGCAGAGGATACAGAGAGAGTGAAGTACTTACTGATTTTTTCTTATCCCCTAAAAAAGGGTTTCGCTTACCATAAATAAAATAGTAAACAATAATTTGGAGATTTAAAATATCAACACAGGAAAAAGTATGCATTAGATTGGCCTTCAGGACCAGGGAGAATCTAGACAAGGGATCTGCAGGCCCTGAGGCCTAAAGCATGCGAACAGTGGGCTGTGAACTTCGTGAACTTTGGCTTGGGGGCTTGCTGGTGACCACAGACCCGTGCAGAAGGAGCACCCCACAGTGCAAAGCCAGAAGCCTCGGGTCCAACAATAGCATTCCACTTGCCAATCTCTAGCCTCAAGCACTGTTTCTACAAATGCTTCTCCGTGGGAGATGCCCACAACACATGTTTTGGACCCTGAAAAACAGGAAGTAGAGAAATGACTTCTCTATTATGCCATCAGCTTGGTATCGGTTAGCTGAAATCCAGCCTCAGTGTGCTTGGTTCATTTAACAAACATTCATTCATTTAACAAAAACATATCCTATTGATGGAAGAAATAAAACATAAATTTGTCATTTCTTTCTCTGGCTGTTAAACTGTGTTTAAGAGAGCCCACCCTACACTTGGGAAATCCCTGCAACTCTTCAACCGCAGAGTCAGCAATGGGCCTCCCCTTTCTACCAGCAAGAAGCTGCTCCTCCCTCCTGCCCCCCACCCATGTGCAAATCCTCCCCTGCATATGATGTTCAGATGCCACTAACCCACTCCTAAAAGTTCCCTCCACCAAAGGGAACTAAAGGAGGCCCTGATTGCCTTAGATTAGGTTTCAATATAGAGGCTCTGAAACCAGCTTCCAGACTCTATATTAACTGTGTCCTCTGGCAAGTGACCTAATGTTAGTCTTGATACCTCAGTGTCCCCACCTGTAAAATGGGGGTGATAATAGTCTCTACCTCTAAGGGTTGGTGGAAAGAACATATGAACCGTATATGTATTTTCCTAAGTGCTTAGAACAGCTCCTGGAACATAGTAACAAATAATGTTGAATAAATGAACTTGTACTGAATTTGTCACCACCAGTGTTGTACCAAGTACAATGAATGCAGCCACCTGGGTCTGATTCCTTCCATTTTTATTCTCAAAAAGAGTAACCACTCAAGATTCAGCAGAATGAGGAACATAAATAGTTAAAGCAGAGCCCATAGCTCTGAGTCTTTCAGAGTTAATCAGCAGCCCATCTGTTTGTTTGCACAGCACGGCTGTAGCAGAGATGGTCCTTATGCTACTGAGTCTAATTGCTGACTGTAACATCCTATAGGTCTATGATGATCTCTATGTTTCTGAGTTAGAACTCCTAAAACATTTCCTTTATTTTCATGTCTAAAAAAGAAAGGAAGTTTATAATTAGAGTGTCCCAAAGTGGCAGCTTTGGAAAATTCTTTCTTTAGAGCTTTCACAACTTGTTTCCCTCCAGGGTTCCACTAAATTGGATCGGGCTGATCTGATTTTAAGAAGACATATAGAGGTCGGCTCGTTAATAAAAAGCTTGGAACCCCATTGTGACAGTATCCAGTCGGACCCAGGAATCCTCTAAGCTGTTTTGTTTTTGGAGGAGGAAAGGATAGGATCCCTCTGAGTCAGAGTTCATCAGTAGCCCACCTTTTGATAGGAGATGGCCAAGGTATTTTACTTGGGGCAAACAAAATGGAAGCTTGTCCTTTGAGGCCTGCGGCTCTTTTATTGCAGTGGTTCTCAAGCTTGGCTGCACATTAGAATCACCTGGGAATCTTTTTAAAATCCTGATTTCTGGGCCTCATCCTCCAGAAATTCTGTTTCTTTGTTATGGGGTGAGGCCACAACATTAGTAACAAAGAAACAGAATTTCTGGAGGATGAGGCCCAGAAATCAGGATTTTAAGAAGATTCCCAGGTGATTCTAATGTGCAGCCAAGGTTGAGAACCACTGCTTTATAGCTAGCTGTTGTGTCCTTTCAAGAGTCTGGTAATATCCTAGAGCAGTGGTTCTCAACCTGTTGGGTCAAAACCCCTTTGGCGGTCAAACGACCCTTTCACAGGGGTCACCTAAGACCATCCTGCATATCAGATATTTACATTATGATTCATAACAGTAGCAACATTACAGTTATGAAGTAGCAACGAAAATAATTTTATGGTTGGGTCACAACATGAGGAACTGTATTTAAAGGGCCAGGAGGTTGAGAACAACTGTCCTAAAGCCTAACAGTGAATCATCCAAGTATTGGATTGCAGTGGAATCTCAGGGAAACTAACAGCATTAAATCAGTTTTTGGTTTTTTTGAGGCCCAGAAATCAGGATTTTATTTATTTATTTTATTTTTTTCTTGAAGTATTACAAAGAGTATTACACATGTCTCCTTTTTCGCCGCCCCCCCCCCCGCCCCCCGACATTCCCCTGGCCTCACCCACCCCCAGTGTCTTGTGTCCATTGGTTATTCTCATATGCATGCATATAAGTCCTTTGGTTGATCTCCTACCCACCCCCAACCCTCCCCAGGCTTCCCACTGTAGTTTGACATTCTGCTCAATGCTGCTCTGCCTCTGTATCCATTTTTGTTCATCAGTCTATAATGGTCCTGATTATCCATAAATGAGTGAGTTCATGTGGTATTTTTCTCAGCTTCCCAGGGGCCATCTCAGTCTCACAGGGGCCATCTCAGCCTCACAGGGGCCATCTCAGCCTCACAGGGGCCATCTCGACCTCACCGGGGCCATCTCGACCTCACCGGGGCCTTCTTGACCTCACCGGGACCGTCTTGACCTCACCGGTGCATTAAATCAGCTTTTAGTGTCTGAGAGAAACAGTTGGGAGGCTCTCTATATCCCTGAGGCACTACAGTCCCAGTAAATTAGCGATCTGCCCAGGCAAAGGCAATGAGATAGTAACTGTATTTTTCTAAAGGAATGCTGAAACGCCACATCATAAATTTATTACTGAAAAATGTTGGCAGTCCACGGGAATGGCTGGTAACAGGGTATGTGGATTTGGAGCCAAAGGATGTCTGGAAATAACTGTTTTATATGTAGCTCTGAGATCCTGTATAAACCGCCATCCTTTTCCATTAGGCTTCTTCACTGGAAGGAGAATTACAGGGGCTCATACGTGGAATTATAAGCCAGTTTTAAAGTAATCTTGTGTAATGGCTTAATTCCAGCTAGTGCAGTGGTTCTCAACCTTCTGGCCCTTTAAATACAGTTCCTCATGTTGTGACCCAACCATAAAATTATTTTCGTTGCGACTTCATAACTGTAATGTTGCTACTGTTATGAATCGTAATGTAAATATCTGATATGCAGAATGGTCTTAGGCGACCCCTGTGAAAGGGTCGTTTGCCCGCCAAAGGGGTCTCGACCCACAGGTTGAGAACCGCTGAGCTAGTGCATCAGATCTTAAAGGATATTGGTGAATGTGAGGTGGAGGCAAAGTATATAATAGGAGTGGCTTAGTCTTGTCAATATCTGTACTGGAAAAGGCCCAAAGTTGGTTTAGTATCTCATTCATTTAGTTCTAAATATATTTCACTGTCTGGGAAAAGGATATCTCGGAATCATAGGTTTCAAGATAATCTCTCCTGAAAGACAAATATCACATGATCTCACTTATTTGTAGAATCTAATGAACAAAATGAATTGATCGACAAAATAAAACCCAAAGCATGGAGGCATGGAACAGATGGACATACCTTGATGTGGGGTGACAAGAAGAAATAAACCAAAGAACTTATATACTTACTAGAGGCCTGTGCACAACATTCATGCACTAGGGGGATGGGGGGGGGGGTCCTTCAGCCCAATCTGTGCCCTCTCACAGTCTGGGACCCTTCCTCCGAGGGGAGCAGGCCTAAGCTGGCAGTTGGACATCCCCAGAGGGTCCTTAGCACTGCCACTGAGGCAGGAGAGGCTCCCACTCGCCAGCCGTGAGCCCAGCTTCTGGTGAGCAGCGCTCCCCCTCCCTGTGGGAGCACACTGACCACCAGGGGGCAGCTCCTGCATTGAGTGTCTGCCCCTTGGTGGTCAGTGCATGTCATAGTGACTGTTCGTTTCGCCCTTTGGTCTATTTGCATATTAGCCTTTTATAATGTAGGATATGCATAGCCTGTGGAACCCAGCAATAGGGTAGTGAAGACTTGGGGGGGAGGGTTAGGGTCTAGGAGGAGAGGGGCACAGAGGAGGAAATGGGAGACATCTGTAATACTATCAACAATAAAAACCATATTTAAAGAAATATCTCCCTATCAGATGAATTGGGGCAGATTTGACTAGTAAAAATATGTTGCCCAGTAACATCCCCTAGTTAGAAGGAAACAGGTTCTGACTTTAAAAGACATTGGTTGATTAGATATCCCTACCATTTGTACAGAGCTTTACTCTGAGGGAGAGGGAACTGAATTGGGTAAGGTTAAGAAAAGATCAAGTAGCCTCAGTAATTTCCCCTTTTAGGATAATTTCAATTTCTCCTCAAGTATTAATAAGGAGAAGGGGAAATGCCCTCTCCCAGTCCTCAGAGCAGCCCTACGCTTGCTTCTGTTTTTTTCTAAATCCCATGTCTGTTTTCTACAATCCCTCTTAGGGTGACCTGGTTTTCTACAATAAAAACACACTCCTCTCCCTTGTCTAAAAGCCCTTTGGTTGCTTCATTGGGGGAGTGTGTATCAAGCCCTCCACCCCAGGCCTGGTTAGAAGCTTCTAACTTCCAATCAAGATAAGCTTCCCAGTCGTTCAGTTCAACTTTAGAACAGGCCGTTTCCAATTGAGCATACAGAAAAATCAGTTTGGAGGTGTCAAAAGCTCCCTACTTTAGCCATCTCAAGCTGATATCATTTCTAGTTAAATTTTCCCAACTCTGTAGGTACTTGCAGATTGAGGTTCCATAGAAATTGCACATATAGCCTGTGGGGTAGTAACAAGGTACTGGGGTTCTGGAGGTTTATTGACTTCACAGGCACGATTTCCTATGTTAACTTGTTTTCTTTGGCGATCTGGGAAGTCTGAACAAATTTCTAGAGAAACTGGGTGGTGGGTTAAAGTGTGCTGCTTACAGGTTGAGCTCCAAGCAGCTGTCGCCCCCCAAATCACTTCCATCCTCTTATGTGTCTCGGTTTCTCTCCCAGCTGCCTAATACAGCTGTGAGGACTCTTGAGTGCTAGGTAGCCAGCCTGTACTATATATATCCCTGGACAAGCCCATTATTTCCTTATAGTTGTGTTGGAATTGCCTACAGGTACCCTTTCTTGCAGGGTACCCTTAGACACCTCCACAAACATTTTTAATCACCTAAGAAAACCCAAAATTCAAGCTGGAGGGAGTAAATGCCCCTTATCTTCAGAGCTGAACACGTTTGGAATCTTATTTATCCAGCAAAAGGATTTACTCAAGACTCACAGTAAGCAGTTCTAACTAAAAAGCAGAAATTTAAAAAGCAGCTGCCTATTTCAACTCCTAACCTTTAGTGCCACCCGAAGGGTTTTCTAAGAACAGCTCAAATAAAGTCAGACCCTCTACCACAAGCAAAGAGGAGGTCCTGGATTCCAACAGATAACTCACACAAGTTCACCCGATGTGAAGCAGGAGCTGGGCCCTGGCCGGTGCCTAGCATGGGTCTACAGGGTGATCCTGGGTGAGCTCCACTGGAATCTTCACCTGCCCACTATGCAAGTAAATGTTGAATTTTTAAAAATCCAGCTTAAGACGTCCTTGAAGAGTTTGAGACAAACTGAAGACAATTGCTGGGAAGCAAAATCTCAACGGATTGAGAAAATGCCCCCCGAAATGGCAGTTGTATAGCTTATTTTATACATTAGAATCAAGGAGGAGATGTACAGAGAATTACATGGAAGTCATTGGTGGCAGATTAAGGAGGCGGAAGAAAGCAAAGTGGGGAAATCTCTGAGACTGGACAAAGAGTAAAACGGAGAGAAACACACTTCTTTTACACCGGTGGTTCCAGGGTAGTTAGCATTTACCGTACACAGAGATGGTATGTGGGCAACAAGATAACAATGTGGTCGCGTGCTCTGGTGCTGGTGGTTGTGCCTTTGAGAGGTCTGGGAAAGATTACTCTGACCTTTCCAAGTTATGTCACCTTAGATGCACAAAGACAACAGACAATTTCAAAGGTAAAGACTGGCCTTTGTCAAGAAAGCTACAGGCCAGGGTGTGACTTCCCACCACGATTTGCTTTTAGTTAGGAATTTCACGTTCAGACCACCTTTCAGTCTCTGGGTTTATAAGGCTTACCACGCAGGCCCCTCCTGAGCTTGTCAGGTCTAGCATGTGGTCCCTTTTTCATCCACAGGCCCATAGACCAAATTCTATACTATTTTCAACGTAGCTCTGCTAATAATATTGAGTATTTTATAGTCTGTTTCTAATTTCTAAAATCAGGCAAATAAGACATTTTAAGATCCTCTAAAAATCTATAAACATCTCAAAAACAAAGATGTTTTTAACCTATGCAACCCAGATAGAAAATAAAGGTCACTACCGGTGGTGAAATCACATAGAAAGGAGTATATTCTGGAGCAAGAGCGAAGCAGGGGTCCTGTCGGAAGCTTGGCCAAGGCACTCACTTCTTTTTTTTTTTTTTTTTAATTGTTTTATTGCTTAAAGTATTACAAAGAGTATTATATATGTCTTTTTTTTCTCCCCTTGACCCTCCCCTAGCCTCCCATGGCCCCCAGTGTCTTGTGTCCATTGGTTATGCTCGTATGCATGCATACAAGTCCTTAGGTTGATCTCTTACCCGCCCCCCCCAACCCTCCCCAGCCTTCCCGCTGTAGTTTGACAGTCTGTTCGATGTTGCTCTGCCTCTGTACCTATTTTTGCTCATCAGTTTATAATGGTCTTAATTATCCATAAATGAGTGAGATCATGTGTTATTTTTCTTTCACTGACTGGCTTATTTCACTTAGCAAGGGCACTCACTTCTAACACAAATACCACTAGGGCCTAAGAAATGCAGCTGGAGACATGTCAGTGAGCTAACATCATTTGTTTATCTGAGGGCAGGTGAAAAGCTGCATCGACTTATATGAGTGAAATGTCATGTTTCGTGGCTGAGATGCATATTTAAATGTGGCAAAGACTGCAAGTTGCTTTGCTAAGAATCATTCTTCACTTCTTCCTAACAGAACACTCCTTTTGTTACAGGACAATACTTCTGATGTTTGGCTATATTATATTTACTAGCATAGTAGACTCACAGGAGCCTAAAGAAAAAACACTCTCTATCACACATATGTTGACAGAGATTCAAAGTAGCTTTGTGAATGGATTGTTTCATCATTGTCCCCTAATGCAAGGTTTTTAAAATTGTGGATCCTGACCCATTAGTGAGTCATGAAATCAATTCAGTCTTGATGAGCATTAAACAGAGTGGGAAAATATCAGAGTGCACCACACATTTATCTAGGTGCATTTTCTGTCTTTATTTTGCCATTACAAAATTCTATTATATTACACCTCTGGTGCTCATCCTTCCCCATTTTAGAGGTGGGGGCGTGGAAAATACATTTTTTCATGCTGCAAATATAACACTTCAATTACCCTGATGCTCAAAGAAATACACTGATTTTAAAAATAACTGCACTAAAAATTTTCTCAAAGTACACTAATTTTAACTTTTCTTGATGACTCAGGACTTGGTCATCAAGAAAAGGGAAAACATGTACTCCTCATGGTCAGTACATGTGATCCTTACCTGCCACATTTAAGGAGGATACTTCATAAAATAGGGACCACCAGGAGGCTCCTTGAGGGCCATCCAGTTTGCTCACAAACATGCAGTCTGATTCAGCATCTGCATCTGTAAATGGACTGAGCTCACAGGTGATGCCAGTGCTGCTACAGAGACGCCTTGAGTCCCAGGGAGCCCACATGCTGCAGGGACAGGTGGTGGGATCTTTGGCCTGTCCTGCCAGGCCTTGTCTAGACTGGACCACTACCTTCAAATATGACTGGGTATGACCTACAATGGTTCCCATAGGTAGGAAACCTAAAATCTCAGATAAGAATGTACATTAAAAATACACACACACACACACACACACACAGGCACCACAAACATTACTAGTCTCTCTTACCTTTAGCTTGTCACGAGTAGGAGGGACAACTCAGCCTCTGTCCCTCCCTGGTAATGCTGAGGGTTAGCCCCACTCCTCCACAGCCTGGACAGAGCAGTTCGGGCCTTATCACTCTGGTCCGAGGGTGGGGCAGGGCCCTAGCTGTCCACAGCGTGGGTGTTTGCGGAAACACTAAGGTAAACACCTACTTAGGAACGGGGGACTGTGTCCAGCAATCCCCTCTCTTCACACTGCTAGTGATGCAGAAACAGGATGAGATGGTGACAAAAGATATTTTAAATTATTTATATGCAGCCCCTTAGCAAAGGCATTCAGCAATGCTCTCTTCTCACCACGGCACCTATATACTCCCTCCCTCATATCTCTGTCATATTTATACAAACTGGTTCCGTAAGATTTTTAAATGTCTATTTCTTTAATTTTTAAAAATACACACAGGAGAAGCCATGTGTTTGATATAGAAATACACACATTGACAAAGTATTTCTTACAGTTCCCAAAACTCTATCAGTCTGAAATTTATAAATTAAATATATCAGAACTTTTTAAAATGAAATCCCTGAAACTACTAGATATGCAAATGCTAGACTTTTTCCAAAATCAAATGAACCGAGAATATGAATATGGTTTGTGTTAAATAAGGTTTATTTTTAGCTTTATTGCCTATTGTCTATAATATGCAACTTTATTGTGCCTTTGCAAACAGGATACATTGCTTAAAAAACTGATCAAAATTTTCCATACATATAGCTCTATATAATAGATTACAGTGCAACACTATTCTTGTTACATAATTATAGAAATACTATAGAACCCAAGAGCACAGGGTAAGCAAAAGAAATACAATCCTGAGCCATCTGAACAAGATGATTTGATGAGTCCTTTTAGTGTAAGTTAGAGAACACAGGGGGGAACATGCACACTGCAGTCATGAGCAAAATACATTAAATACCTGCTCCTTGCTAGACACAGGTGGGGGTCATGGTGAATTTCAGAGACATGCACACTCACTCACACTCACATTTTTTTTCTCCTGCTTCCCTCCCATCCCCAATACATTCACTCCCACCCCTTCCCAAAAGAAAAGATCAGGCACTAAATCCTAGCGAACCCCACATCTGCCTCGTTGGAGAATGTTACGTGACTGCTAAAATAAGAATAGGTCCTCACCCATATCATGAAACAAAGCATGTGCTATTGAGTCGATTCCAGCTGCTTTTGCCTCTTTGGAAGTAAATGAAGCATATGCTCACTACGGTTAAAACTGTGTGGAGGGAAATGTCCTGAAAACAGAACTTGGTTTTCTCTCCGTGTGTGTAGTCAACAGTGGAAAACTCGCCTACAACTAGCTGCCTCATCTGCTATTAAAATACATTTGTCATTCTATTTTTGGTATCTACTCCATTATAGTTCAATAAACAGTCCATGAAGTTTGTACCTGCTTATGGCGAACACTATTGTACCACATAGAACGCCCGCAGCTGGCCAGGCTACGAAGTACCGAGGTGCGTATCCTTGCCATCACTCCCTCACGACCGCAGCATCCTAGTGTTACCAAAGAGAATGTATGTAGTTAAGTAATGAGAGATATTTGGTTTGTGTCTTTACCTTACACATCCTAGTGATGAATTTAACCAAATCATGCCTCCACGTCTTCCCTGAAAATAACCTGAGTCTTCTGACTAAGAAAGCTGACCAGCTTGGCTGGCAGTCCACTCGGTCAGAGGTTGGGCTGGAAAACCAGAGGGCTAACGCCTACCAGCAGCTTGCCGTGTGCGGGTAACCAAGAGTTCTTGGTTTCGGTCGTCTCTCCCATCCCAAAGCGGAAGTCACTGAGGCGGGAATAACTCACAGCATAAATACCGCGCGCCAACGGCATAACCTGTGGGGCTCTCTGGAGACAAAGAAGGATCCTCGTTCCCCACAAACCCGGTGTGGGTCTTAGTGTCTCTGCGTACAAAGCTGCTTCAGAAAAATCAAAACAAAAGGCTGACTTCGTAATGTTCTCATTTTCAATTAAATGCTCATGCACTCATAAAAGACTCACACATCCTATGAATGTGAGGTGGCTCTTTTCTCAAAATTTTAAAATCAAGAGGCACCAATACCCGTTCATTTATGTATTAGAAGTCTCACATTATCACCATTAAAACAACAGAAATGGCATCTGTGATGATCACACCACCGAGAAAGAAGACTGAAAGACAACTTCAGCCGCTGTGCTTCAGACTGGGAAGCACAGATGCTCTGGCTGAAGCAGATGCTAAGGACCTAGTAAGGTTTGATTGGTTTAGTATAGTCCATGACTGATAAATGGAAATGGCTCCTATAGGAATTTAAACAACCACTCTGAATTGGTTTTCAATGTACATTATTTTAAAGAGTCTGACTGTAAGAAACCTTGGTTTTATCGTGACCTTTTGCAAGTGGAAGGCAGAGTGTGGCGAAGGGCGTCCTCCAGCACCGCTGACCTCCGCAGCCCCGGTGACATGGTGCTGCCAGCTCTGGTGAAGGTGTTACTGGAGTAGGAAGGACAGCGTACTGTATTTCAGTCTCTTTGGTTAAGATCTGGCCTCTTCAAGGCCACCTCTCCTTCACATTTAATCACCAGTAAATTTTAAGTCCATGCATTTAGTTAAGGATCACAAAACATAATTTTCATGTTAAATAATCAGATCAAGAGTTTCAAATTATTGGCCCTAACCCTGTCCAGTAGGACTACAAGGACCTTGCACGGAAACTGTCAACAGGATTCCCAACACCGGGAGAGGGACAAAGCAGAGCTCTGGCTTTTGTCCCCGAAAGTGGCCTGAGACAACTGAGTCCCTGGCTGCCAAAAATATTTACCACCAGCCTCTAGTCTTAGAGCAATGTGTCTGTACTGTTCAAACCTTGTGTGAAGCCTAAATGCCGTGTAGGTGTCTGAGATGGTAGGTGAGAATAAAGCTAAATCTGGCCTAGAAAAGCTAAAAAAAAGACACTCTGGGTTTTAAGTCAAAAGAAAAAATAAACCAGTTTTACGTCCTCAACCAGAGTACTGCCTTGAATTTTCTACCTTCTTTTGGAGTCCAAGGAGCTTCTCCCCACTTTCCTCCTTCACTGCGCTAGTGGAGAGAAGGGAACTTTAGAGAGGGTTGTAACAGGAAAGCAGAAACACCGCGCAAGAGTTGCTGTGGGGATAAGTTTCGGGTCGAACAAAGCAAGCACTCCGAGCAGGCTAAGCACGATTCCTGGCTCACCTACACAGCTCACAGTAGCCCTCCACCTACGCCTGGCCACACACGCCAGTCAGGCAGGGCTCTCTGTAATACCCCCCGACTTTATAAACAAAACCCAACTCTCCAAGGTACACACTTCAGGACAAACCAGCCAGGCTGGTGTATTACTGCAAGTGCTGCCACCTTCCAATTAACTTAGCACCAAATCCATTCCCCCTCCCCCCCAACCTAAGTCAATCTGTAGTTTAAAAAGTGAAGTGTCATGGTTCTCTTTGCTTGTTTTCTTCTTTTTTTCGTTTTCTCATGAAAGTTTTCCTATACTGATGTTCAGTTCCATGTCAGATGAAATAAAGTTGCAAAATATTTGGTGATATCCATATACCATTCTTCTTATAATGAAGTAACATAACAGGTTTGTCAGAATTATGTCCTCGGAAGTCTTTTCCATGTAGTTCATCATACAGAGAAAGACTCTTACACATGGCTATTTCTGGAAAGTGCATTAAATGAAGATACCACACAAGAGAAAAGGTCATTGTGTATCCATTAGAATAATATACAGGTTCACAGTCAATGAGATGATACACGCTGCAGGAGAGGCATTGAACAGTATACTATTCAAATACAAAAACAGCAATAAACATATTCTGCACTACAGAAAATTCGCTAGATTCTAACTTTAAGGATTTAAAGTAATGACTCTGGTGGCTGCATTTTAGGACTGGAACATGCTTCTCCCCTTCCAGATGCACAATGTTTGATGCTGGTGCACATCTACACACACACAATACTGTGTCTTCATGGTATACAAATGCAATGGACAGCCAAGTCCTGAAGGCAAATTTCAGAGCACAGGGCTACTAAGACCAAGGGAGCAAATATCAACTTAACACTTCTAACTTCAGAATTTCATTTTATTGAACACACTTTTAAAACAAGCACCTCTTGGCAATAAAAGCATAGAAACAATAGTGCTCCTTCCACTCTATTCTAGCGGAAGACTTCTCACATCAACCTGCTAAATTCATGATGGGATTTTTAAAAACAGGCAGCCAGGCTACCAGCAGAACTCAAATGCAGGTCTGCTGACTTTTCAGTGAGAACAGGAGCAGAGAAAAAGTTCAAAAAGCAAACTTGAAATCTATCACAGCTTTCTTCCTTAAGCAAAAAAAAAAAAAAAAAAAAAAAAGCAAATTAGTTTTATAGCCACAATTCAGTTTTCCAAACTTTTTCTGAAGAATTTTCATTTAATTATGTACACATAACAGGAAATAAAACTTCTTCACAAACATTCCCAAAGCTTACAATTCTCAAGAAAATGACAAAAGTAAAAGCAGGAAAAATACTAATCACATGGTGGGGAGGTCAATTTCTGTTTCTGCTCTTAAAAAGTAAAAAAATCACCATATAATTAAGTACAAAAACCTGCATTGAATGACAACTGCTGGTGTAGTTACTTGATCGGAAATAAAGACCAAGAATATAATAAAGCCCTATGATAATATTCGTCTGGAACACTCCCTCGGTGTGTGTGCACTAAAATGTTGGCAAAGTTTTTGGAGCATTAGCTTATATAAACACGGGAGTCCTTGGGTAGCTGCATTAAATGGAACATTCTCTTCTGAAATGCACCCACAATTCAGTTTCACTTACAAACTGCAAATTAAAATTATTTCTTCAGAAAAATATCTGTTTGGCATCTCCTGGACTTTGTTCCATTGGACAATATGGACACTTTAATCTAAAGAGAAGTGGGAAAAAAACACTGAATGAGGGAACATGATCAGTACTGGGCATTCAACTTCACATAGTTATAACGTCTTTCTAACAATTACATACACAGAGACTGACAAACACACACAGATGTGTCTGTATTTTGAGGATGAGCTGCGCTTTCTCTTAATATAACAGCCAAGCTTTGGAGGATCACAAATAAACTCCACCTAAGCCAGACCCTAAACTGAAAGGCTCTCCTTCAGTGGAAATCAGTAAAAACTGTTTTGTACACAAAGAAAAGACAACTGTTCTGCATAATGCTTTGGGAATTTTCAGAAGTAAATCCAATTTTTCTTCTCCAAGATTTAGGCTGCACCTATCTGTCTCGAAATGAGTTTCAAATCTATTGGTCACACAACCCACTCAAGTGCAGCAAATCTGATGCCAGCTGCTGAGCCTACAAAGTATGTAGCTACCAAGAGCAGCTGACATGCCCTGCAGTGGGGCACACAGCCAGCATGGCTGCATGGGCTAGGAAGGGCACAGATGCCTGTGGTGCATGCCAGAGCCTCCCCTTAAAGAAAGACTTCACCACAATGGGTCTGAAATAAACTCCAGTGAGCAATTTTCTAGCTGCCTATGCTAGAAATAAGCTTTTGAAATGTTTTTAATAAAAAGTTGGACTCATAATGTATAAAAAGCCTAAGTATATATACCCTTTGAAGCAGCAATTTCAATTCTGTGAATTTATATACAGCGTATAGATAAGGTAATTCACTTTACAGTAACAAAAGTTAAATGCTCATCAATAAGGAATTGGTTTCATGATCATTATTTCCACATGGTAGATTAATCTGCAGTTTTAAAGGGAGAATGAGGACTCTTTCAGTAGCATATCCTAGTATAAGATCTCCAGGACACAGCACTGACAGAACAGTAAATAGTATGCTACATGCTACCATTTGTGTAAAAGGGGGACAAGGAGTTGACATTGTATCACCTACCCAAAAGGCACTAAAGACCATGCTTATAAATCTGGTCACCAAATTCATCAACATATTAAAAAGACTGACAAAAAAATCAGATGCCACCCACTACGCCAAATGAGTACTGATAAAATCTATTTACTTTTAAATTCTAGCAGCATTTATTTACCCTCATTACTTCACTTCCCACTAAGTTACAAAAGAAAAAATTTCACTAACGTTTAAAAAGTCAGATACTTACTTGCTACCATTAAACATTTTATTCAGGGCATCTCTTGATATGATATGACCACAGACCAATTTCATGGGTGGGTTGCTATCTGTTGTTTGCTGACGAAGAATGGGACAGGCGAATATGGAGTGATACCAGCACTTTTTACCGAGGTCCACTTCAATCTGTTAAAGAAAAGTGAAAGGCTCGTTACAGCTCAAACACCTTAACGTGAGTATGCACTGTGCAGCCAAGAACACTGCTAACACCTACTCCTCTGATCCTGCCTCTCACAACACTCTTCTAACTCGAGAGGGACAGTCTTAAGGATTCTAGCATTATTCATAATTCTATATTAACCTTCAAAATTACCTTTTTATCACAGAATTTTTATGAGTTTATTTGAGCCAAACTGATGACAACGGCAGGGAAGCAAAATCTCAACGGACTGAGAAAATGCTTCCATCTTCAATTATATAAAACACTACTTTTAAGCTAAATTCTGATGTCTGAGAGTTAAGAGTTAAAGGCAAATCAATGTTCTAGAAGTTAAACACTCTTGGAAATTCATTAGATACACCTAACAGTAAAACCCATCAGAAATACTGACTGTTTTGCAGCACACTTAGCTAGATGATAAAATTCAGTGTATTCACTCCTTTAAAAGCAAATTAAATATGGTTTGCTTCCGTGTGAGTTTCAGGTCCAAGTCTTCCCCGTTTTGTGCAGAATGGTCGAGAGAAACCACCTGCAACAAGGGCTTGCAGCTGAAGTTCAGCAGGACTTTTCACAATCACAGCCCCAGGATTGCTCTCTGAGTGAACAAAACAAACGAAAGCTATGAAGTTACCTAACAGGGGTTGATATTTGGCAGGGGCTCCACAAACGGTTATTCTGTTTTCTTCCTTCTCAATCGACAATGGCTATCAGTATAAAAGTCTATTACCCGGACTCTTTCAAAAAAGTTGACAAAGTATAACAGAAGAATCCTGAGAAAAAATGGCCAGACCATCACTTCCAAGTGCTGTATTACCCTGACACACAGGCCTTAGGTGAATTCAGACTCTGGCAGGCTCTTTCCTAGCGCACAAGCAGCAGAGGGGCTTACAGGTAACTTGGGAAACTCCCAGCATCCTGCGGGCACTTGCCTCAGCAGAGCAAGCGAAGGCTCAGTTCTCTCCACTTGCTCCAATGTGCAGCAGTCAAACAGGGGTGCTGCTGGTGCCCTGACCACATGCAGGGCTGGGAATGCACCTGTGCTTCAAATCAAACCAGATCTCCGAGGAGAAGCTGGGCAACCAACCAACAGTTACCAGCTGGAAGAGCAGGGTAACTGCAGATAAACCTGTGCACAGGTGGCAGAAAAGAGACAAAAGCCAAAAGCACGTTTTTGCCCTTCAGGGTCTTGACAGAACCATGCAGGGGTATTTCCAAAGTTGTAGTATCTGTCAGAGGCCGGTGGAAATACCACTACAGTGACCTCTGCCACTCCCTGTAGGCAAAACGTGAGTACCTACTACGTGTCCCATGTTATTCTAAGTATATCTATGTTGTCTCTAGCCTTTAATAGTCCCATAGTCCCAAAAGAGAAGGACAGTCCCCATTTCAGAAATGGAAAAACTACGCGAGGAAGGTGGAAAGCTGGCAAGGGACTAAAATTGAGGCTTGAAACCACGGCCTGCTCCAGGCATCAGAGGACACACGGCACTGAAGGGCCACTGAGGACTGCAGAGGTCACAAGGATGACCTTTAATCTAATAGCTATGTACTTATTTTGAATGGTATCAGACCAATATAACCAGCTCAAACCCATGATTTCATCAATATCAATGCTTAAGATAAAACTAAATCCAATCAAAATGACTCACTGCGCTTATATTTAAAAGAAAACGGTAGCACCACTGGCTTGCCATGTGCAGAGCACTCTGCATGCTACAGTATATCCTGCCCTCCCCACTTCTGACGTCTCCTTCATTAGCTTTCTTTTCTAAAGAATCGTGTATTGATTTGAGAGAGGGGGAGGGAGAAGAGAGAAAACATTGATATGAGGGCATAACATCAATCCACTGCCTCCTGCACGACCGCCCCCCCCACCCACCAGAGATCGAGCTGGAAACCCAGGTATGTGCCCTGACCGGGAACTGAAGGAGCGACCTTTAGGTGCATGGCACAACGCCCAACCAACTGAGCCACACTGGCCAGGGCCTTCATTAGCTTTCACTGCCAAAGTCAAAATGTTAAGAAAACTCCTCCAGTGCCTCCAAAACATACTTGCTCCCATTTCTATTATTTAATCATGTCACCATATGCATAAAAGCATCCCTGTCAAATGGCTACAATAATGTTCCCCAGTTAAAAGGCAAGACTGGCATTCTAAACCTTTAACATTCACATTCTTCTAATGACAGGTAAAGTAAACAATCAAGAGAAAATGGAACTCACGGGCAATTCATCTTTCTGGTTCCAAACTCCAGTGCACTGCCTCTGCTCAATCACGGCTTTAATGTTAATTAAAGCTGGCAGCGCCACGCAACCTGCTGAGAAACTGGGAGACAGAAGAGGAAATGTCAATGCCAGGCCAATGCCAGACAGCTTGGTCCCAGAAACGTCAATTCCTCCAGACTCTGTGCAGAGGGCCCTGGCGTTTGGCAGGGTACAGAGCCCTCTGCTCTGCTAAATTAGTGTGTGTGCGCATGTACACACATAAATAGGTTTTAAATTGGACAGAACCAGCCGATTTAATGGGCCCTACCTATCCGTCATTAATGACACTCCTAACATTAATGACATTCTAAGACATTTTCTTACACTGTTCCTCCTAGACCCAGATCACCCCCGTTTAGGGCACAAGTGTTGGCAGTCAGTTCTCAGCTGGCCCTCTTCAGGACTCCCCTAAGCTGACGAAAGCCACCTGACTAGGGTCATATTTAATGAATGCTCCGCATGGATACAATGCTCCAACTCCACAGGCCCACCAGAGCTCCAGAGCTCTTCAAGGATGGCTGAGGTCTTTGGTCAGCCTGCATCACATACATCCCAACTTTTCCTCTGCCTAATCATGCTGCTTTCATCCCCCAACAGGGGCTGATCCCAATAAACTTCTTCATGTCAATCTCTACCCATTGCAGAGTCTGTTCCCCAGACAACCTAACCTGTAGCATGGCAATGCGTTAGAGTTAATTGCACAAGTGTCTCCTACACTCAGATGGTACACCCTATGGAGCGCAGATTGTACCTTATTTATCTCTGTGTCCCACACATTACCTGGCACATAACAGGATTAAAAACACTTGAGGAAGCCGGCTGGTGTGGCTCAGTGGTTGAGCGCCAACCTATGAACCAGGAAGTCAAGGTTCAATTCCCAGTCAGGGCACATGCCCAGGTTTCAGGCTCAATCTCCAGTATGAGTCATGTAGGAGACAACTGATCAATGATTCTCTCACATCACTGATGTTCCTATCTCTCTCTCCCTCTCCCTTCCTCTCTGAAATCAATAAAAATCACTTGAGGAATTAAATGAAAAGAAGAGCTAAAAAAGTTATTTTCTTAAAATAGGTTCTTAAGCTTTTTGGTTTCAGGTCCTCTTTACATGCTTAAATATAAAGGATATGAAAGAGCATTTTTTTTGTGGATTATATCTATCATCACTTAGAATATCAGAAATTAAAATCAAGAAAATTTTAAAATATTAATTCATTTAAAAGTAAAAAACTTATTATGCTATAAATAACATCTTTACCCCAAATCCCCCATTTCCAAGCTAAAAGTCCGTCTGTGAGAAGAGTGGCATTGCTTTGCACTTTTATAAACCTCTTTACTGACTGGTTTAACAGAAGGCAACTGAATTCTTAACTCTTCCTCTGCATGCAATCTGTGGCAAAGGGTTCTTATGGTTGAAATAAATGATCAAGCCTCAACAGACATGTAGTAATTTAATTGGCTTTTCAGATCAGTGTGGATATTCTTCTTTAATGCCACACAAAACTCAACAAGCAGTAGTTTCTTAATGGTCAGCTGTACCGTCGAATCTGAATCCTTACCAATGAATTTTTAATACTGAGCTACATTCAAATCCAATGGTATGTCTTATACTCAGAGTGATTCGTTTACTCAATGTATGACTTTGTAAACTCATACTGAATTAAGATCTTCAAAGTATTAATTCATCTAATTACATAATATAAAAAAAATCAACTTTATTAATATCACCACAAATCTCATCAGAAACATCCTTAAGTACCAGAAAGCTGTCAAGCTCAGTATAACAGAAGTTTTCAAAAATTTATATTTTAGCTCAAATCGTGAATTTTATCATTATGGCAAAGATGCTGTCAGCTGCTTCCTCTGATGCGTCGCGCTCCTTTGCTCACTCTGTAGTTTGCTGTCTAGTGAGTCTTTCAAGCAAAAACTGTCCCATGAAAAACAAACCACACACACACAGGTGCTTTTTCTGGGAGTCGCCACATCTGGCACGAAGCTGAGTGCTTTATGTGAACCTCTTATTCTGTCATCCAGAATATTAAAGATGTGTACTCAAAGGTCAAGATTTAATAAAACTAATCATTTTTAACGTTTTATCGAGAACATTCTTACGTAAAAGTAGCATTTCAACTGCAAGTGTGTGGAGTGAGGAATACAGTGGGTTCTGAGGCCACTGCTCTGACCTGTGCTCAGGCTCCAGCAATTTCACTCACCATGCTCCTGCACCATCAGGAAAAATGTCAGCCCCGTGCAAGGGGCTCTCAGACCCCCAGAGGTCCACGACTGCACCGAGAACTGCTGCCCTAACACTGTCACTGTCAATTGTGACAATCTCTTGAAATACCAACTGCACTCTTTATCAGAAAGACAGACAATCTCTCAGCTTTAAACATCAAGAACTAGGCAACTAATTAAGAACAACTAAAAAACGTGATGCACATTTTAGTAATAGGACCAATTTCCGTACCTGACACTGAGAGGGGACTCCACGGAGAGCCCCAGGAGGGCACAGGCATCCCGCGTAAAGATGTCACAGATGTCAGCCCACTGATTCGCATCAAGCAGGTGGACATATGGTGAGTTCTCAATCCCTTGTCTCAGGTACACGAGGCTGCCCATCAAAACCTGAATGTCTAAACAAAAAGCAGCAGCTATTTAGAGGTGAATGATTACATCTGAAATAGAGCTGGCTTACAGGTAATAGGCTGAGAAAGGCAAGAATCCCCCCAACTGACACAGCCTAAAATCCTTCATTCACAATGTCTTTTAAAATTCTTTTCTTTAAGCTGGGTTTCTCCCTTCACCTTAAAGAAACAGCAGAAATAGAGAAAGGGAGAAAAAAAGAAAGCACTAAATGTTGAACTTGCAGTTATTTTACTATTACAATTAGCACAGTATAATTACCATCATCTTGAGGAGTGATAACTATGCTATAAAAGGAGCCATTACGAATATCTGACTATCCAGTTCTCCAACACTGACACTTGGGGTTAACTGCTGCCACCTGGTGCACCCTGAAACACTTTGTTGTGGCACTAACAGTAGCATGGGGGGTGCAAGTGCATACTTCAACTCTTTCTCATGTCTCCTTTCAGTTTACTATGAAATCACCAAAAATGCAAGGTTTATGACTTTTCATTTATGAATCTTCAATATTTTATTTTTGTGCTAGAGCCCATCACAGCTTTGTCTATAAGTGATTATCACCTATAACTGTTTTCATTTATTAGCAAATGTGTATTGATCTAGTTAAGAGAAGCTTCAATCCCAGTGGTGACTTTAGGCCTGTTGTAAACATTGATAACATGTGACTCCAGACTCACCTTTTTGATGATTTAGGGCAAATGGCTGAAAATTTTTAGCATATTGCAATGCCTCTCGCTGATTTGTAGTTCCACCCATTAACAAGCTAATAAAATACAGTCTATGTAGCTTAAATTCCAAGGAGCTGTTTTGGGCTATAAGCATTTCTCGATTTGATACCGCCCACCTAAAGAAAAAGCAAAAAAGATTTTAACAATAATTAAGAGCCTAGGAAAAGTGTGTTAAAAATTGTTTGAAACCTAGTAACATGGGAAAAAAAAGTGTTTGGTCTGCCATCTTGTGGAAGTTGCTGGTAACATCAATCCCTAGGCCCAAAGACTTGTTAAAAAAGAAAAAAAAAGTAAAATATAACAATTACGCCCTAACTGGTTTGGCTCAGTAGATAGAGCGTTGGCCTGCGGACTGAAGGGTCCCAGGTTCAATTCCAGTCAAGGGCATGTACCTTGGTTGCCGGCACATCCCCAGTAGGAGGTGTGCAGGAGGCAGCTGATTGATGTTTCTCTTTCATCGATGTTTCTAACTCTCTATCCCTCTCCCTTCCTCTCTGTAAAAAAATCAATAAAATATATTTTTTTAAAAAAAAAATATATATATATATATAACAATTACAACAAAGAGGCTTTTCAACCACTGAAAAAAAGAAAAAATGTTGTTAGGTGACAATTACATATTTAGTACAGTTTTACACTAAGGCAAAATCAACTCTGAAGAATGACATAATAGATTTGTGATCATGCAAGGCCATACTTTGAAGCAGGTGGCAGCTATGAGATTCACTATCCCATTGCCCAGATCAGTGATGGCGAACCTATGACAGGCGTGTCTGAGGTGACAGGCGAACTCATTTTTTTGGTTGATTTTTCTTTGTTAAATGGCATTTAAATATATAAGATAAATATCAAAAATATAAGTCTTTGTTTTACTATGGTTGCAAATATCAAAAAATTTCTATATGTGACACGGCACCAGTGTTAAGTTAGGGTTTTTCAAAATGCTGACACACCAAGCTCAAAAGATTCGCCATCACTGGCCTAAATCCACGACTCTTTTCCTGTTAAACTGGCATGTTTATAAATGAATCACAAGATTTGGAAAGAGAAGCATCTATCTTTAAACTTTTGTTAGGAGCAAGATTTTGTGCTACTCACTTTGGAATTAAAAACAGAAACATCAGTATACTCTCAAGGTGCTTTCAGTCTAATCAGGCAGACAGAGCCACATAAACATCATATAGTATATTATATTGTGCCAAAACAATTTGTACAAATGTAGTGCTAACGAGAAAAATTTTTTTGAATGATCCAAGCTACAGTGACTCGGGCCTCTATCGTACAGTTGCAATAACCAATCTTGAGCTGGAACTACCAGTTCAGGTGAACACTAAAGCAAAGTATATCAGCCAGCAGTTAAATTCAATTTTGCAATCAAATGATAATAGCACTACTTTGTTTCTTTGCACATAAGACGTACAAGCTGTCAGTATCATATTCTTCTTTAATCTGACCTTCAGTTGGACAAATATTCCCCACCTAACCCAATTCACTAAGGACCACTGGAATCTGAAGTGGGTATGAACATAACTGAGTATCTCTACAACTGTACAAATAAATGCTTCAAGTTATTCATAATGAATCAGCTGACAGAGATGAGACTTCACAGAGCTGCACGTTCACAGGATCCCACCCTTCCCAAAAAGGGCTGCTGGTGCACACACATACTCATCAATTTGCTGATCACCCACACCTTAGAGTCCAATCATGAAGCTTTTCTAACATGAACATCTAAGTATTTTTTAAAATATTAATTACCTGGACCTTGGAAATATTTACTTAAATTTAAGCAAGCCTTGGATCCTTGCCTGGCACTAAGATGAATGAAGTCAAGTTGCAACACCAAGCCTGATAAATCGTGCTCCCAACAAGATACTTCCAGCAGCTATCTCTGGTGAATGCCCAACACCAACCATCAGTACCAAAAGTACTGTGCTCCTGGCAGATCTAGTCTGTCAGGCAATTCCTGACTTCAGATCCAAGAGTGCATTTAAATTAGGTCACTTACTTAAAGCTTATCCTACCCCTTCTCACTCACAAAACATGAGTATGTTTTCCTATTAACAAGTGAGAGAGGTAGTAAGCTTTTCACTGTTCTGTTTCTGATCTGAGGTATATGTGCAAAAGTTTCTAGAGTCAAATAAAAACTACAAATTTTAGCCGAAACCGGTTTGGCTCGGTGGATAGAGCGTCGGCCTGCGGACTGAGAGGTCCCAGGTTCGATTCCGGTCAAGGGCATGTACCTGGGTTGCGGGCACATCCCCAGTAGGAGATGTGCAGGAGGCAGCTGATTGATGTTTCTCTCTCATCGATGTTTCTAACTCTCTATCCCTCTCCCTTCCTCTCTGTAAAAAATCAATAAAATATATTTTTTAAAAAAAACTACAAATTTTAATAAATGATGAAAAACCAACAGAAAGAGGGCAAAATCCATACTGGGCTATTCACAAAAGAAGACAATAACCTATTTTGTTTCCACAGGCAAATGTTCATGATATAATGTTAAAAGTGTGATATATAGAAAAAAGTAACTTCCAGTTACCAGAATTGTTAACATGAATGACTCCGGAAAAGTTGGATTTCACGCATTATTTATCAGCCACACAGCACTGGCTATGACGCATCAGAACAGGACATCAACTATTAGAGCAGCACCAAGGGGCTGAAACAACCAACCTTGTGGACACACCAATGAGCAGCAGCTAACAGTACTCCAGGTGACAATGATTTTTGAAATAGTCCATGTTGTCCTATGACTTCTAAGTTTTCTACTGTAAACATATATTACTTTTACACATAAAAAGGTAACACATTTTTAAATTAATGCAAAAGTAAAACAAAATTTCTTATCCTCTGAATATTACATTAAGCCTAAATCTCACAAGACAAGGATTTAAATTACTATTCTCAACATCTCTCTCCCTGGCAAAATGTCATGTTCTAACCTAAGGATACCCCCAAATATGTAAGCACACTTAAGCAATAAGGTAAAACCCTTGCCTGATAGGACCTCTGCCTCAAACCGCCAGCACTGTACCCAGGCAGCCACATATATGTTTTCTTAACCCCCTAACTCCTCTCCCACAATTAGCTGTCCAGATAAGCATAGGTTTTGAAGTCACTGTGTTGCCTCTTATTAAGAAAGTTCATATATCTTTATCTCCTTTATGACCACTTTGTGACTCTACATCTTTTGTGTGTAAGTTCCTGGTTGCACTCCTTGACAATCATAACATCCACCTTAACTAATCTTTGAGATCTGGGTACAAATTTCACAGCAACATTCTGATACACAGTAGCAGCTTCCCCAGATAACTTTAGTGAATTCACGATGACTTCTGAGATGATGAAACTATCTTTTATTGGCAGTAAAGTTCTTCAATCTCCTTGCAATTACTATTTTCTTTCAATGAGGCAACTAACTTCAACACTTTGGCCTGAATATTAGCCAAGCTGATGGAAGTTTTTTTTTTTAAACAGTTTTCAATCCAAAGCAGAAGTAAACGTTCCATCATTTAAACTGTAAGCTTTTTCGTTCTCCGTGCAATTTTTTTTATTTCTTTTAAATATATTTTTTACTGATTTCAGAGAGGAAGAGAGATGGAGAGAAAGAAAGAAACATCAATGATGAGACAGAATCATTGATTGGCTGCTGCCTGCACACCCCTCACTGGGAATCAAGCCCGCAACCCAGGCATTTACCCTTGACCAGAATCGAACCTGGGACCCTTCAGTCCACAGGCCGACGCTCTATCCACTGAGCCAAACCAGCTAGGGTTCTCCATGCTCTCCAATTTAAATTACAAGATGCTGAAGCAACTTTACCTTGATTTTTATGTTCATGGAACTTTTTCATGTACTTTGTATCATAATTTTATGTAAGGCCTAGGTCTTGGCATAGCTGTTGTCATTTTCAAACCTTTCTAATCACATTCAATTTCACTTCTAGCAATTTCCAGTCAGGGCACATGCCTGGGTTGTGGGATCAATCCCAAGTGGGGGGCGTGCAGGAGACAGCCAATCAATGATTCTGTCTCATCATTCATGTTTCTCTCTCTCTCTCTCCCTTCCTCTCTGAAGTAAAAAAAAAAAAAAAGGAAAGAAAGGAGGAAATAGGCCCACTGAGAAGAGAATTAAGATAGAAAGGTGCTAGCCAAGAAAAACATACAAACATGTTCAGATAATCTGATTTAGCAATTCACATTACCATCAATAGTGATATGTCCAGGTGAATTAAAGCTAGTCCAGATAGAAGATTTGTTTCCTCTAATTGGAAGCCTTTCTCCCAACATAAGTGCTAGTTAATTTTTTGCAAAAGTACAAACACAAATTGAAGAGTTGAGAATAGAGATGAAAAATTCAAGGCCCAGGCTCAATTGCCATATTGTCTACAATTTTCCTAATACAGTAAAACCTCAATATAATAGACTAATTCGGGCGAGGGGGGTGTCTGTCAAAGCTCAAAGTCTGTTAAACAATAAAGTGCGTTTTCTGAATGCATATGTTAAAAAAATTGACAAATTAGTGAGTTTGCCTGTTTTTACTTACACAGACTTATTTGAGTAATTAAAATTAAGTATGTATGAAAGGTTTAATTTCACAGAAGAGTTTTCTGTATGTATTACTGTAATTTTAAACTTATACTGAACAGGTCTAGTAAATGCGTGCATTCACCGGTCACCTCGAGGAAACAAACGCACACGACGGGGCACGTGGGAACACCGGCTAGCCATTAAAACTGCTGCAGTCACACCAGATGACAACAGGACCAATTAGCAAGCGAGATGCGTGTGATCAAGTGCTAGTCATTCGCCAAACACTGTTTACGAGCGGTGACTCCTGGATTTAAATATGTAGACTATAATTACAGATATGCAATATTTATTTAAGTCAGTGAAATTACTACAATGTTTTTTTCCAACATATGGACTATTCGCTAAAATTTCTTAAAAACTAACGGTGAACTAATAACAACAACAAAACCTGTTAATTTAATTATAAGCAAATCTTGGTTTAAAACATTTTAGAATTAACAGGGTGTTAATTTTCACATATGACATACTGACCGGAAATTCTGTCCATTAAATCTGGTCTGTTAAATTGAGGTCCGCAAAATTGAGGATTTACTGTAATCCCCCCACTCGCTGACTTAGATGTTCTTTATCTGAACCTCTCACATGGCTCATTCCACAGTCTATTTGGTAGAATAGTTTCTGGTCTCTTATGCTGGGGCTGTGTCTTGCTCATTTTGGCACTCCCCTACTTTGAATGGGGTATTCAGACAAGGAGCACAGGTTGGTAGAGTCAACTATGTGTGGACTTAAATCTGGCTCTGCTGTGTGAATTTAGGCAATCTGTTACTTAATTCTCTAAAAACCTGTTTCCTTCTTATAAAATGGGACACTTCAAAGGGTTGTGGGCATTAAGGAGGGGACTAGTTCAAGCACTGTGCACAGAGACTGACACAAATAGGCATTCAATAAAAAGCTACTTAGTGTGTGTTTACTGAATGGATGAAAAGTTACCATTCTTCAAAGTCATAATTTCATTAAGAAAATTGTATTTAAAATTATATTCAAAAGAGTTACTTGGGCATTGCCATGTAACACTTAGTGCCACTTTGAATTTTTTAGAAGCAACTGGGTAGGAATATGACAATATACATGTATCCATTAATCCCCTTCAGAAATGTTTTATATTTTCTTAGCTAGCAATTCACACTGAATACTTAGGCATTTAATTCAAGGAACAGGAATAGGGGTAGAAGACAGTCACGGCCTTAATTAACTTGATAGCAACCAAATCTAAAACCTACAAAGCACATGAAACTACAAAGCACAAGACTATAATCAACACTAAAAACTTAGCCCCGTGTCTACAAAGCAGAAGACATAAAACCAGAAAGAGAACGCCTAGTTAGAGGCATTAGGATATGGGTTCCTGTACTCTGGGATAATGGCATTTCTAGCAGAAACTTTTGATTTTTATTATATTTTAAATATGTTTTATTCATTTTTTTACAGAGAGGAAGGGAGAGGTAGAGTTAGAAACATCGATGAGAGAGAAACATCGATCAGCTGCTTCCTGCACACCCTCCACTGGGGATGTGCGCGCAACCAAGGTACATGCCCTTGACCGGAATCGAACCTGGGAACCTTGAGTCCACAGCCAACCGGTTAGGGCAAAACTTTTGACTTTTAATTTTTAAAAACCAACTACCACTGTACCACAACCAGCAAACTAATAAGCATACGGTTACATTACAACTTTCCTGTGACTCTTAAAAAGACATTCTGCTCTCCAATTTCCAGTGCAGGCGAGGGGAGCACTGTCAGCTTTGGAACCAGGTTGTTTGGAGAAATACTGTGGACAAAAGGTGACATCTAGTCGCAGCACACGGTCAAGTCATCTCTGGTCATTGCCCTGCATCCGGCAGACCTTCAGGGCCTCTTCAACAAAAAGACCCCAAACAATAACACTTACTTATCAGCCCAATTATCCCACAGAAACATGGAGCGTTAATTATTCTACTTATCAGGCATCTGAAAAGACTTGGCACCTTGTTAGCTCCACTTTTAGAATTTCCATATTATTCCAAAAATAATTAAAACAAGATTTTACCTTCATAGTTAACGTTGTCCCCCAGGAAACTAACTGATAGGATTAGTCTGTTTATCTCACTCCTCTCACAATTTTGCCAATCTGCACTGATGTCTATTTCTGGTAATATTAAAATAAAAATGCCTCTTGCCAATTCCCACAGCACACTCCACTACAACCGTCATAGCATTTTTCAAGGCTCATGAATACTGGGAAATGGCTGACATTTATTTACTCCATAGGTGTGGACTTGGCTGAGCATTATTGGTGACTGAATGACTGAATCAAGTGCTTAAAAATTCAGAGTGGCAAAAATGACAAAAATCAAAGTTCAGCCAAAAGTTAAGAACCATATAAGCTTTGCAATGGAGACTGAAATGGATAGCTCACATGTTATTTCCGAGATATTTTCAAATGATAATTTCTTATGCATGGGTTGAGTTCATTGTTGGAACTCCTAACATTTCACTCATCTCAGAACTGGTGTGAATCTTTGTCTTTCTTTCTTTTTTTTAAAAATATATTTTATTGATTTTTACAGAGAGGAAGGAAGAGGGATAGAGAGTTAGAAACATCGATGAGAGAGAAACATTGATTCAGCTGCCTCCTGCACACTCCCTGCTGGGAATGTGGCCGCAACCAAGGTACATGCCCTTGACTGGAATCGAACCTGGGACCCTTCAGTCTGCAGACCTACACTCTACCCACTGAGCCAAACCAGTCAGGACTCTTTGTCTTTCTTAACATGGTATTTAAGAAACCATACACGAGAAACCAAGATGGCGGCATAGGTAAACACCGGAAATTGCTGCCTCACACAACCACTTCAAAAATACAACTAAAAGACAAAACAGACATCATCCAGAACCATAGAAAGGCTGGCTGAGTAGAAATTCTACAACTAGAAGGAAAGAGAAAAGCACACTGAGACTCGGAGGAGGTGTGGAAGTAAAGTACAGAGCTGGGCCTCATCTGGGCACCTCCAAACTACAAACAATGAAGAGGAATCTGCAGATCTCTCTGCAGCTCCTGCTGGGTAGCCTCAGACAGAGGCTAAATTAGCACCTCCTTAGAGATCAAGAGCCAGTGTACCCAGTGGTCAGAGTGGGACCGTCCAGATTACAACTCCTCAGATCCATAAGGGATACACTCAGAGGGCAGACTCAGTGAGCACCAAAGCCCCACTGAAGCAAGTCTTGCCCCAGAAGGGTGTCTCCAGCACAGAAGTTCTCCCACTGTAGACACAGCTGATTCTCACAGCCAATTGGCCTGGAGGTCAATTCCTCCCAGTGATACCAAACAACAATCAAGGCTTAACTACAAGACTGTGCACAAAGCCCACAAAGGGGTGCACCAAGAGTGTTCACCTCAGGTAATTGGGAAGGCTGAGCCACTGGGCCCTATAGGACACCTAGCACACAAAGCCACTCTATCAACACAGGGAAGCATAAAAAAAATGTGGAGACAAAGAAACAGGTCACAAATGACAGAAATGGAGGAAAGCAAACTACTGGATATAGAGTTCAAAACCACGATTATAAGGTTTTTCAAGAATTTTCTAGAAACCGCCGATAAATTTAGTGAGACCCTCAAGAAATCTAGTGAGACCCTCGAGGATATGGACCAACTAGAAATTATGCAAACACTGACTGAAATAAAGAATATTATACAAAGATCCAACAGCAGACTAGAGGATCGCAAGAATCAAGTTAAAGATTTGAAATGCGAAGAAGCAAAAAACACCCAACCGGAAAAACAAAAAGAAAAAAGAATCCAAAAATATGAAGATAGTGTAAGGAGCCTCTGGGACAACTTCAAGTGTACCAACATCCGAATTATGGGGGTGCCAGAAGAAGAGAGAGAGCAAGATATTGAAAACCTATTTGAAGAAATAATGACAGAAAACTTCCCCTACCTGGTGAAAGAAATAGACAAGTCCAGGAAGCACCGAGAACCCCAAACAAAAGGAATCCAAAGAGGACCACACCAAGACACATCATAATTAAAATGCCAAGAGCAAAAGACAAAGAGGGAATCCTAAAAGCAGCAAGAGAAAGACAGTGTTACCTACAAGGGAGTACCCATACAACTGTCAGCTGATTTCTCAACAGAAACTTTGCAGGCCAGAAGGGAGTGGCAAGAAATATTCAAAGTGATGAATACCAAGAACCTACAACCAAGATTACTTTACCCAGCAAAGCTATCATTCAGAATTGAAGGTCAGATAAAGAGCTTCACAGATAAGAAAAAGCTAAAGGAGTTCATGACCACCAAACCAGAATTATATGAAATGCTGAAAGGTATCCTTTAAGAAGAGGAAGAAGAAAAAGGTAAAGATACAAATTATGAACAACAAATACATATCTATCAACAAGTGAACCTAAAAATCAAGTGAATAAATAATCTGATGAACAGAATACACTGGTGAATATAATAGAATCAGGGGTATAGAAAGGGAGTGGACTGACAATTCTCGGGGGGAAAGGGGTGTGGGGGGTGCGGGAAGAGACTGGAAAAAAAAATCATACACCTATGGATGAGGACAGTGGGGGGAAGGTAAGGGCAGAGGGTGGGATGGGAACCGGGTGGAGGGGAGTTATGGGGGGAAAAAAGAGGGACAACTGTAATAATCTGAACAATAAAGTTAATTTTAAAAAAGACACAAACTTAAAAGAAAAAAAAAAAAGAAACCATACAGCCTATAGAATTACACATTTGAATCTACCTAAAAACACAATACACACACTTCCAACTTTACATAAGTTTCTCAGAAATACAGTTTAGTATGTGTGCCCAATAGTGAGATGTGGCAGGGGCCACCATATTGAACAGCACAGTTCTATACAGACTGGTAGTTTTTAATGAAGTACATAATATAACATTGCCTTATTATCGCTAGTTCCCTACCACAAAACCAAGAGATCTATTATAAACCAAGTTAACAATAGATCTGCATTTTACAAGCACAAACTCCAGAATCTTTCCTCTTAGTTTCTCCCTCCTGGCCTAGTTGAACAACTCCTTTAAAAAATATGTTTTTAGTGATTTTTTTGGGGGGAGGGGGGGCAGCGGAGGGAGAGAGAGAAACATTGATGAGAGAGAAACATCGATAGGCTGCCTCCTGCATGCCCCCTACTGGGGATCAAGCCCCTGATCTGGGTATGTGCCCTGACAGAGAATCAAATAGCAATCTCTCAGTGCACAGCAACCTTTCAGTACATGGGAGGACGCCCAACAAACCAAGCCACACTGGCCAGGGCTCTCTTCCTTTTTATGAAGACTCTGAATTTCCCTACAGTCCTGGCTTGCCCACTCAATTCCTTGGTGAGAATGTATTCAGGTAAGAGATGGCTATGTCTACTCGTCCTCCTGAGGACTACCTACTGTCTTGGGACTTCATGTACATGGAAACTACCCATGGAAACCAGAGTGGCAATGATTAAGCAGTTTCTGGTGTCTTGTTTTCTGTTTTAGTTGTTTCCCCTAGGTGCAGTCTTGCTGACTCAGGCTTTTTAAATAGCCACACAGAAGAACCACAGAAGACTCTTCATAGATATACCACTGGAGAAAAGGAATGAAGATTTGAATAAGTGGGATTTCCCCCCCAGAGCTTGAATTTTTGTTTTGTTGTTGTTTTGTTGGGGTTCTTAATTCTGAAAAGGCAGAAGAGATGCGTAGAGGGATACATGTTTAACTCACTGTGCCCATACGCTAAGTCTGGTGGAGAAAGAGCCACATATTGTTCATGGCCTAATATAAAACCTTTCTATGGTGTAACTAATAAAATACTTTTTCTCCCTTCTTCTGTGAAAATTCTGGAACTTCTCCCCCTTCCTCCCCCTCCCCCTCCACTCTCATAACCATTCAGTTATTTTCTGTTCCCTCTTGTCATATGGAGGCACTGCAAAAAGAACTGCAAATTCTAAAGGGCTAGGAGGCCCCAGGCATGCTATGGATATTGAAAAAAAACAGGTTTCCAAATCTGCAAGGTTGAAAGTCAGATTCTAGACTAGCCGTGGACAAACTACGGCCCGCGGGCTGGATCCGGCCCGTTTGAAATGAATAAAAATATTGAAAAAAAAGACCATACCCTTTTATGTAATGATGTTTACTTTGAATTTATATTAGTTCACACAAACACTCCATCCATGCTTTTGTTCCGGCCCTCCGGTCCAGTTTAAGAACCCATTGTGGCCCTCGAGTCAAAAAGTTTGCCCACCCTTGTTCTAGACTGTGGCAAGTCCACCAATGTAACATTATTGTGAAACACCTTTAGAAAGGCAGCCAACTGGCTTCCCCTAAAGACAAGCACTTTCTTTCAAAATGCTGACACCAGCTACAAGGACAGTTTCTGTTTTCTATTATTTCTCCGCCTCTTTGTATTAAATTACTGTTATCTTCTTGTTGACACCACAGATGGTCTCTGACTTATAATGGACTGAAAACTGATTTCTTTATAACTTGACGATGGTACAAAAGCAATACACATTCAGTAGAAGCTGTACTTAGATTTTTGAAATTTGATCTTTTCCAGATTAGCGACATGTGATACTCTCTCGTGATGCTGGGCAGTGGCAATGAGATGATTTCACCCAACTGTAGGCTAATGTAACTGTTCGTAGCACATTTAAGGTACGTTAGGCTAAGCTATGATGTTTGTTAGGTTAGGTGTATTAAATGCATTTTCAACTTAAAATCTTTTCAACTTATGATGGGTTTACTGGGACGTAACCCCAGTGAAAGTCGAAGAGCACGTGCAGTTATTTTTGGCTTTGCTTTTATCTACCATATGAAGGAGGAGGTCCTGTTTGTTCCAAGTTCTCCTTCAAACTATTCCAGCACTTATTTGAATGCCTTCTATGAAAATAAGCACTATGGTGGGTGCCCAGAGAACTTTAAAAAGATACAGTAATCTGGATAAAGATAAAAATCTGTACACAAACTCAGAAATATAAGGACAAGAACAAAAAGCAGGCAGTGTCCTGAACAGATCTGTAAGTGCGATAAGCTGTTCTGCCACTTCTCTCCCCCATCTCACATTCTTTTCTGCCTTTTTTCCTTTGACTCGTATTATTTGCAATTACTAGCTAATACTCTCCAGACGTCCTTCTCATCTAGTCCTTCCATGGCCTCTGTTCGTATTAATTATTTTTTGGGGGGGTGGGGGAGGGAGGTTAGGGGTTGGCCTGCTCAACTGCCTAGGTTGCCTGGAGGTGAACTGTAGCCTCTCACCTTCCTCTTCCCCTCATGGGTGGTTGCACATGCTTCCTCCCACAATGTACAAACAGAAGGTGCCACACAACTGAAAGGTATTTTCCCCTTGTATCTGAACCAGAGATCCCCAAACTGATGTCCTTCATTTTTCAACTTTTGCTACAAGCAGAATGAATTTTCTATACTTTGCCCATAAATGATGCTGATTAATATCTTACATTTACCAGTAATAGGTAAAACTTGGAGAAGTTTGAGTTGTTGTAATAGATTTCTATTAAACTACCATTTTCCAAACATATGTTCCACAGAACTCCAATTTTGTGGGTTTAATAGGTGGATGTGGGGTGAACAAGGATTCTTTGGTCAAACATGCATGGGAAACATTGTGTTTTACAAAGTTAAATGAGTTTCTTTAGGATTGCTGATGGAGCCTCTCATATGCTAAAGTAAATCTCTTACAGGAGAATATTAAGGAAATATCATGAGAAGCATTTATTACATAACAACCTTTAACTCCATATCCAGGTGTGTCACAATCTAAAATTTGCTTTAAAAAAAAAATCAAAAAAATTATAAAGGTGCTATATCCATCAAGCACAATGGTACTGTTTAGGTGATATCTATCTTGTAAACTATAGTCCATACCTACCTCATATTTATAATTTATACAGGAATTTAGAATTTATCAATTTACACAGAAACCTATCTATCTCTACCTATCCATCTGGGCTGGTTTTAGAACTCTACAAAAATTTCTGAGAACTGAGAAATGATCAGAAACAGGAAATTATGGTATAAAAATTAAGTAGGTCAGTAGAAGAAATAAATGTGCATTTTATAAAATCAATAAGGATCTTCCAATTATTTTTCTGGTAACAGTGATCTCAAATACTGCCAACTTTAAAATACCAGGATCCTACGGCTAGGATCTCACAACAATCACTGTTTCTATCATCCATCTCTTCCTTTAATAAGTTCTTCTCTCTCCTCCTTCTCTTTCTCCTATCTGCATCTCTTCTCCCTCCCTTCCTCCCCCTCCTTCCTTCCTTCCTAATAAATAACCCAGTAATCCTCACATTTAAAAAATTCTAGAACAGGGGTCACAAACTATGGGCAAGGGACAAATATGGCTTGCTCGTTTTGTGTGGCAGAAGACCAAGATGGTATTTTACATTTTTAAAGGGTTATAAAATAAGACAAGAATATGTGCGATAGAGCCTTATGTGGCTTGCAAAGTCTAAAATATTTACTACCTGGACTTTTACAAAAATATTTGCTGGCTCTGCTCTAGGATGATATTTATCACAGTTTACTCAGTAATTCAGATAATTCACAGCAATGACAAGTGCACAGTAAATAATTAAATTTTACAGTGGCAATTAGAACTCCATACCACTTAGTTCCAATTATGTTGTTTTTTAGATACTAGCATAGAACTCAGCACATTACAGAAGTTCAAATATCAAGCTCTGCCTGCCTGAACAATAGTACTTCAGTTATAAAGCTAGTCTAAAGTGGTGGTATAGCCTGGATACAAGAAACCCTTCTCTCATGGGAATTCAGATCAACTGATAAGTGAAGTAAGCTCTAACCATTTCTCATATTACACATCCCCCATATTCACTTAGCTAAAAGAAATAAAATAATTCTTCTTGATTTCTCTGAAGTCTATCCCAGGTGAGATATATATCTCAAAATCTTTAATGTGTTTTCTAATTACATTTTCTTACAGAGTTCTCTCCAAGTATTCAAAATAAAACAAACTCAGTAACTTACTCCAGAGCAGGTCTCAGAACTCTGACTTTTAATGCTTCTAATATTCGATTTAACTCCACAAATGGTTCTTTCTGACTGGGGTCTACAGAAAGACCAGATTCCTGTGAAAACAAAAAGAACTGTTATTAGCACTAATCAGGATAAAGGGATATAGTAAAAGCATATTCTAAATTTAATATGGGACAAACCTTAAAGATATTTCTTTTTAACATGTATTTCTATGGCAGAGACTGATGGTTGAGCCCTAATATCATTCTTTCTCCTTTTCCAAAGTAGTGAATGTAAGCTGGGCATATAGCCATATGGAATAAAGCTGGGTATGATTACAAGATGGAAGTTCTGGCCAATGAAACATAAGCATGAACTCTTTGCCCCTTCCTGGAATACCAAAAGGTATTATAGAGCTTTCACTGGTATCCTGGACCATGAGGACAGGGGACGCCCTAGCAATAGGAGAGCTACAAAGAGCCTAGGTCCCGAAGAGACTCATGGGCACAGCTACATTGTATATGCTGTTGATGGCTTACTACCTCCTATTTCTGTGCAAGAAAAAGAAACTTCATTTTTGTTTAAGCCACTCGTATTTGGGGTCTTTGTTATTTGTAAATGAACTGAGTACTAAATAACACAATTTAGAAACTTTATATGGACACATACACAATTCCCATAAGGTACAGAGAAAGACCCAAGTTATAGTTTATCTGTTAAAATAGAAAAGGCTTATTGACCAACCTAATGTTACAACTATTTAGAGGTGGCCAAATGTAAACTAAAGCTTTAATTGAAGTGGTGCAAGTTTGTATAACTTAGCATCAGTAGTTCAATAAATTTGGGTTTCCATGCAAAAAAAAAAAAAAGGCTTAACGGTTTTGTTTACAGACTCGCTTTAAATTATTTAATTCTTATAGTCCTTAAAAAATAGCACATGGTAGCCAAGGACAAAATTTGAATACACATAAATCTGGTACTAAATCCTACCCAGTTCCTTTACTAAGAACCCGTACAGCCTTGGGAAATTTACTGTTCCAGACCTCAGATTCCGGGAGAAATAATTTCCATCTCCCAGGATTGCAGTGAAAATTAAAGGCGGGGTTTGACTTGTGGTAAAGACTCATATGTGTGGCAGCTGCTACCATTATGATTAAGTGGTATTTGGTAAACTGTTCTGAAATCCTTACACTTATGTCTAATAGAAAGAAAAAACAAGTAATACTCATCTGAAATAAATTTTAGCTTGAAATTCATTTGATAAGCAAAATTCTACCAGCTGGGCCAGAAGAGACGAGCAACCATAAATCTCTGTCCTTTTCTATACTAACCTTCCCTATCAAAAGAGGAGGAAATGAAGAAAGTAGCATCACTTCAGACCCCTTCACTGAGGACCTGGGACCAACATTTTGGGGCAGAAATAAGGAAATACTCCAATTAAGAAGTTCTAGGGTTATAATTCTCACCAATTAAAAAAAGATTTCCTAGTAAAATTAGGTCAGCCCTGATAATTAAGATATTAAAAATCTAACTATAGCTAGAAGACTCAGGAGCTCGAAGGCTGTTCTTTTTCATCTTCTTGCAGTTGGCACATTGTTACCTGGCAGAGCTCCTCAGCGACATCCAGCATTCCTTGTCGGAAGAAGTGCTCCACCATCACCTCATTGAGAAGCCGCTGGCTGTCCGCCTGCCAGCAGCCATCGATTCCCACACTGCTAATGTCAGAGTCAAAATTCTGGGGGCGGGAAGGACACATAAATAAATAAATAAATAAATAAATAAATAAATCACTCATGAATTGATTAGGATGCATCACTGTATATTATTTTCAACCCATCTAAAAGAAAGATTGGCCTTCATTTCACTCTGAGATACCCCTAAATAAATACTCAATTCAAATTCATCTGTAGCCTATGACAGAGAGTAGTTTTTCCACTGCTCCTTTTAAAACTTGTCACTCTCTTTGATTATTGTTGGAAGACTAAACAGGTGATATTTTAGAGAGCATCCTGCAAAAATATATAAATTTAACAGTGATTTATGTGAATAAATTGATTTTTTGACACTATACAACAGCAATTATTTTCAGAGTTGTACCTGTAAAAGCATTTTCAACACAACATTGTCTAATAGGAAAAAAAGCAAAAATCCGTATGCTTAACATAGAATCAGTTAAATAATCCATGACACATCCCAACAACTGCAGTGCCAAGGTGGGGGGTAGATCCACGGTGGGAGCATGGCCAGGTGGTTAAGAGAGCAGGCTCCGGGGCCAATCTACCTGGGTTTGAATCCTGGCTCTATCTCCTACTAGCTGTGTGATCTTGACCAAATTATAAGGCCTCTGAGCCTCAGCTTCCTTATCTTAAGTAGAAAAAATCAACACTACCTCCCCATTTGGGCTGAACTGCATCCTCTCAAAATTCCTATGTTAATGAAACCCTAAATCCCAGTATAGATCATAAGTTAAAATGAGATTTTAGGGTCGGTGCTAATCCATTAAGACTGGTATCCTTATAAAAAGAGGAAATAAAGACACAGACAGGTACAGAGGGAAGACCATGTGCAATGGACTGAATGTCTGCACCCTGCCCCCCAAATTCCCGCACTGGAGGCCTAACTGCATGACTGTCTGTGAGGAGGTGATAAAGGTTAAATGAAGTCGTAAGGGTAGGGACCTACTCTTAGAAGATAAGGAAGAAACACCAGAGTACAATGTTTATGCTCTCTCTCTCTCTCTCCACCTCCCTCCCTTCCTCCTTCCCTCCCTGCCTCCTTCTCCCCACCCCTCCCCATCATATGATACAGCGAGAAGGCAGTCATCAGCATGTCAGAAAGGAGGTTGACCATCCTCAATAGGACATGAATTGGCTAGGACCTTGATCTTGGACTTCCCGGTCTCCAGGATTGTGAGGAAATAAATTTTTGTTGTTTAAACTACCCAGTCTGTGGTATTGTGTAATGGGAACACAAGCTGACTAAGAACCACGTGAAGATGAAGCAAGAAGATGGCTATCTATAAGCCAAGGAGAGAGGCCTCAGAAAAGCAACCCTGCTAACACCTTGACCCTGAACTTCCACTCTTCAGAATTACGGGGAAATAAACATGTTTATGCCACCTAGTTTGTATAGCAGCCCTAGCAAGTTAAAACACTCTCTTACTGGTTAAATAAAATGGTAGTTGCTACTATTCTAGTATTACCATTCACAATTAAAAGGTGAGGCTCATTACTGTGTATCTATTAACATGGAAAAATGTCCCTAATACCTTAGGCAAAAAAAAATTAAAAACTTCTACGAAGTTATGACCCCATTTAAAATTTTTTTTTTTTTGTAATTGATTTCCGAGAGGAAGGGAGAGGGAGAGACAGAAACAACAGTGATGAGAGAATCGCTGCCTCCTGCACACCCCCTACTGAGGACAGAGCCCACTACCTGGGCATGTGCCCTAACCAGGAATTGAACTGTGATCTTTTGGTTCATAGGCTGATGCTCAGCCACTGAACCACACTAGCTGGGCAACCCCATTGTTTAAAAAAAAAAAAAGAATATCTGCCCTGGCCAGTATTCTCAGTGGCTAGTGCATCGGCCCATGAACTGAAGGGCTGCAGGTCCAATCTCGGTTGCAAGTTTGATCCCCGGTCTTGGTTGGCACAAGTAGAGGAGGCAAATGATGGATGTGTCTCTTTCACCTCTCTCTTTCTTTCCCCCTTCCTCCCTCCCTTCCACTCTCTCTAAAAGTCAATGGAAAAAATATCCTCAGGTGAGAATAAAAATATAAAATAAAGAATACTGTACCTTCAAATATTTAGGGGGAAAAATCTAAAAACATGTGCACAAAAGTATTAGTAGATTGCCAATGAAAACTACCATGCTCCACACAAAGAACAAAATTATTTTCATAATTAACAAATTAACCCAGTTCTGGGTAAAAGTAAGTAAACACACTCCACCTTGTCTTTACCACTGAATGCAGCTATAAAATCAGGACACAATAAATGGGGCAGCTATTTGGGGACACTTAAAAGCGGGGAGGAGTAAGCAGACTGAGGAAGAAGGTCACATGGTGGTGCGTTTACTAGTTTTCTCTCCCCAGTATCTCTCAGCCTGGATGCAATGCAGCCAAAACCCAGAAATGGGCACCTGGAATGAGAAGCCCCTTAGTTCTGCCATAAGGAATAGGAATGGGCTTTCCTACCATTCAGAGAATAGGGAGAATCAGATGCTTTTTTCCTCCTCCCTCCATCTTCTTTCCCCTCTAGCTCAAGGCAGTCTGCAGGCTTTCTATTGCAACTTAAAACCACACTTTATTTTATTTTTAAAAAATGTTTTTATTGATTTTTAGGTAGAGAGGAAGGGTGAGAGATAGAAATATCAATGAGACACATCAATCAGCTGCCTCTTGCACACCCCCTACTGAGGACTGAACCCGCAACCCGGGCATGTGCCCTGACCGGGAATAATGACACTCAATCCACTGAACCACACCAGCCAGGCAACAACACAATTTTATTATCTCACAGCTCTATAGGTCAGAAGTCCTTTATTCAAATGACTAAAGGAAAGGGGATCTGAAGATGACAGAATGTATTATAAACTCAGCAATCTGCCAATAAATAACTCTCTAAATGTCTAAGTGCACCCCTGAGCAAGAATCATTGAGACTAATTACAAGAGTCCTCACAGATCTATCAGCCTCATTCAATACAAATACAACGTTGAGATTTATTCTTGTTCATTTAATGATTGTTCTCCAATCCCATCCACTCCCAACCATTTATCAGGCGTCTGTTCTGCAGGAAAGAAAGAAAACAACTTTGCCCTGGCCGCGTGGCTCAGTGAGCTGGAGCATCACCCTGTTCACCAGAAGGTTTTGAGTTCAATCTCTGATCAGGGTGCTCATGGGAAGCAACTGATCAATGTTTTATTTGGCAGTATGAATTAAAAGTCAGAATTTTAATAACTACCACCAGATCAAGCTGCTCAGATGAAGCAGAAGAATTCCTTCAAATCTTTCCTTTACATACCACAAGGATATTTTGATCATCTAGGAAACTCTAAAATATAAGAGTCTAATATTTCAACAAATTGAAACAGTTTTACAATGATGTTTTAAATCTTTTAAAAAATATTTATTGTTGAGAATATTACAGAAGTCCCCACAATGATGCTTTTCATGGACCTTTATTTCCAATGGTAACTTTCTGTACCACTGTCACTACTATACAGGTAAGAAAAATCATACAGGATATCCCTACTACATTCAAATAATATAACTTACCTCCCTGTCTTGGGAAACACAACTAAAATGTAAATAAGCAATGCATTTGATGAAAATTACTGAACTTCCATCATTCTGATATTCTAGTTAAAACCACTGAGGTAGATAAGTACATTTTTTTCATAGATTACTTTCTGTTCACCTATAGTAAAATTTAAAGTTAAAATTATAAAAAGAAGATTGAAGAAATGCAATACAGTTTCAGAACTCCTTTTGTTATAACTGCACGTTCTTACTATTGCATCAGAGCTAGGATCAGTTAGTTCCAGGCTCTGTTGCTAGGCAACCAAACTGGTTTGCAAGGCTGCCCAGAAAATAAGCAGCACTGCAAACCAGCCAAGAAGTGGCTAATGAAGAGAAATATCTATTATTAGCACTACTGTTTTACTATAGTTTTTCCTTTTAAGAAAAGAAAACTTGGAAAGATGTTCTTAAATGTGAAGTCAAGATTCAAAGAAGAATCAAAAGCAAAACACACATTCAAGGGTGTGTCTGCCTGGAGATGTTATGACTTGGAAAGAGAAACACTAATTCATAAGTCATTTCATGTGCTTCTAGCATCAGTCACTTCTTTTTTAATCCTCACCAAGGACGTATTTTTATTGATTTTTTTTTTTTTTTTTTAGAGAGAAAGGAAGGAGGGGGTGAGAAGAAGGGAGAGAGGGAAGGAAGGAGGGAGGGAGGGAGGGAGGGAGGGAGGGAGGGAGAGAGAGAGAGAGAGAGAGAGAGAGAGAGAGAGAGAGAGAGAGAGAGAGAGATCCATAGGAGAGAAACATCCATCAGTTGCCTCCTGTACACATCCCGACCCACAACCTTTCGGTGCACAAGACTATGCTCCAACCAAAAAGCCACCCAGCAAGGACAAGTCATTCACATTTTTGATGAATTAAAAGTTTTAAAATCTGGAAGCTGAAGCAGAGGAGGGGTAAATTTATCAAACTGCCTAAACAGGCCATCCTATTGCTTTAGCTATAACATGAGCACGCTTACAAACTGGGTAGACTTTAATGACTGGCTTTTTTGTTCACTATCCCAAACTAATCCATTTCTGAAATACACTGTATGAAATTAGAATCATTGAGCACAATGATAACAGTACAGGACAAAATCCAGTATTTGGGAGTTTTTTTGTTTGTCTTTGTGGGTTTTTTTTAAAAATATTTTTATTGATTTCAGAGAGGAAGGGAAAGAGAAACATCAATGATGAGAGAGAATCATTGATCAGCCTCCTGCACACCACACGCTGGGGATCGAGCCTGCAACCTGGGCATGTGTCCTGAGCAGGAATTGAACTGCGACCTCCTGGTTCATAGGTCGACCGGCGAGGCCAGTATTTGCTTTAAACATAAGTGCCAATTCTTTAATACTGTAATTTTTTAAACTGCCCCATCTACTTTTGAAGAAAACTTGTTGGGCTGCTGTTGCACCTACCAGGAATCAATTTCCCTTCTAGGCATCCAGTTATTCTGGTTTAGGAGTGAGAGGTAATATCACACAGAATAATTAACAGAACAAAAAGATCTGTATTCTAGTTCCACTCAGTTTGAAATAACATCTACTTCACATATAACCCACAAAAGATTAGTCTCCAAAAGTTGTTTTTTCATCATAAATTCCTACCAATTAAAATTAAAGACCAACAACCTAATATTAAAAAAGTGGGCAGAAAATAAGCAAGAAACTCACCAAAGGAGTAAATTCTAACAATCAAATATAGAAAAAGATGCTCAAAAGATGATGAAGGAATTCAGCAGCTTGATTCATTGGTTGAGCATGGACCCATGAACCAAGAGGTTACCAGTTCAATTCCCAGTCAGGGCACACAGTGGGCTATGGGCTTGATCCCCAGAATGAGTCATGCAGGAGGCACAATTGATGTGTTTCTCTCTCATCAGTGTTTCTATCTCTATATGCCTCTCCCTTCCTCTCTCTCTAAAATCAATAAAAGTATATTTTTTGAAAAAGAAAAAAAAAGATGATGGAAACACAAATTAATACTAGATACCATTTAATATCCATGTGATTAATTTAAAATTTTTTAAAAGCTGATAAAACCAAGTGTACCTGAGAATCTAAGAAATAGGAACTCATACATAAGGACAAAATTGCCAATTGATTCAAAAAGTTAGCAAGCCCAGAAAAGCTAATGATGAGGCACATGCCTTATGATGAAATAATCCATATTTAGGCATAGACAAACAGCAGTGCTTTGCAGACTATGCACTAGAAAATATATTTTGTAGTGTATCATGATCAGCATTTATAAATACATTTTAGATGTAGACGATACCTTTTTAGACATTCCATTCCTCCACTGTATTATATTCATATCTCTATTTGGTTTTCAAAGTTAAAAGCAGGTTTTGCCAGATCAAGAAAAGGGGGTGGGGAGGGGAGATAAAGCCAAACTGCTAAGTGTTTACTTTGTAAACCAAGAGGAGGAACGGGGCATGGTCAGAGATATAACTAACTACTCTGCTGGGCCTTAAGATCCTTAAAATCCTTCATAATGTAACCATCTGTCACACTTGCATCCTATCTTCTCACAATTATTTCGCATATTATTTTATACTGGAGGCCCAGTGCACAAAATTTATGCACTCGGGGAGGGGATGGTGGAGGGGGGTATAGGGGTGGGGGAGTGGGTGGGTAGTGGTGGTGGTGGTGGTGGTGGTGGTGGTGGTGGTGGTGGTGTGGGGGTGGGGGGGAGCAGAGGGTGGTGTCCCTTAGCCCAACCTGCACCCTCTCACAATCCAGGAGCTCTCACAGGGGGTGTCTGACTGAGTCGAATATCCTTAGCATTGCCACAGAAACGGGAGAGGCCGCTGTCACTGCCACTGCACTTGCCAGGTGTGAGCCTGGCTTCTGGCTGAGCGGCGCTCCCCCTGTGGGAGCACAATGACCGGTTGTTCCACCACTGTGCAGTTGATTTGCATATTATACTTTTATTATATAGGACTAGAGGCCCGGTGCACAAAAATTTGTGCACTCGGGGGGGATTGGGGGTCCCTCAGCCCGGCCTGTGCCCTCTCGCAGTCTGGGACCCCTCGGGAGATAACGACCTGCTGGCTTAGGCCTGCACCCGGGTGGCAGAGGGCAGGCCCAATCCCTAGGTGCAGCCCCTGGTCGGGCTCAGAGCAGGGCCGATTGGGGAGTTGGGGTGCCGCCCCCTGTCATGCACAGAGCAGGGAGATTGGGAGGTTGTGATGCCACCCTCAGTCACGCTCAGGGTAGGGCCGATTGGGGGGTTGGGGCACCGTCCCGTCACACTCAAGGCAGGGTCGATGGGGAGGTTGCGGCGCCACCCCGTCACGCACAGAGCAGGGCCAATCAGGGGGTTGGGGCACTGCCCCCTGTCACTCACAGAGCACGGCCCATCAGGGGGGTTGGGGCTCTGTACCCTGTCATGCACAGAGCAGGGCCAATCAGGGGGTTGGGGCGCTGCCTCCGTCACACACAGAGCAGGGCCCATCAGGGGGGTTGAGGCTCTGTACCCTGTCACGCACAGAGCAGGGCCAATCAGGGCGTTGGGGCGCTGCCCCCTGTCACTCACAGAGCAGGGCCCATCAGGAGGGTTGGGGCTCTGTACCCAGTCACGCACAGAGCAGGGCCAATCAGGGGGTGGGGCACCGCCCTCTATCACCCACAGAGCAGGGTCGATCAGGGGGTTGGGGCACCGCCACTCTCACACTCAGGGCAGGGCCGATGGGGAGGTTATGGCTCTACCCCGTCACACACAGAGCAGGGCCCGTGGGGGGGGGGGTGTTGGGGAGCTCTCCCCTATCAGGCACAGAGCAGGGCTGATCAGGGGGTTGGGGCGCCTTCCCCTGTCACGAACAGAGCTGCAGGGCAATCAGGGGGTTTGGGCACTGCCCCCTGTCATGCTGATCCCGGTGCCGGGAGGCCTCATGGCTCCGCTGATCCCGGTGCTGGGAGGCATATTACCCTTTTACTATATAGGATAGAGGCCTGATGCACGGGTGGGGGCCAGCTGGTTTGCCCTGAAGGGTGTCCTGGATCAGGGTGGGGGTCCCCACTGGGGTGCCTGGCCAGCCTGGGTGAGGGGATGATGGCTGTTTGCAGCTGGTCACACACCCTTCAGGGTAGGGGTCCCCACTGGGGTGCCTGGCCAGTCTGGGTGAGGGGCTGAGGGCTGTTTTCAGGCTGCAGGTGACTGAAGCTCCCAACCGCTCCTTTTTTTCTTTCTTTTTTTTTTTTATTCTGGGCCAGCTTTAGCTTTGAGGCTTGGCTCCAGCTCTTAGGTTTCTGGCCTTTGCTTACAATGTTGCCATCCTGCTGGCTGAAGTCCGGAGGTATTTGTTACAATGTTTGAAACAGCAGGCTCAGAGGCCTGCAGCCGAAGGCGGAGAACGTTGGTTTCCTCCGTCACTGAGGCAAGCAAGCCTCATGTTAGTTTCAAGCTGCCTGGCTGTCGGCCGCCATCTTGGCTGACAGTTAATTTGCATATCTCGCTGATTAGCCAATGAAAAGGGTAGCGGTCATATGTCAATTACCATGTTTCTCTTTTATTAGTGTAGATACCTTTCCGTTCTGGTGAGCTGCTTCTATCTGAGCAAACTACAGAAATCCGAGTGACTATTTTACTAATTTTCCCAAAAATGGCACATACCTCTTACCATTTAGATGCACAGGAGAGAAATTCAGCTCACCGGGGATTAATTCCCTCAAGAAATTCAAATTCAGAAAAGCTCAAAATCTTAAAATCTGGGTTTTCATCCCAGTTGCTTCCATTTGCTTTTTAGTTCTGTGATCTCAGGCAGGCTACTGAATCAGTCTTAGTTTTCACATCTATATCTGCAGACAATAATCCCTCCCTTACAAAGCCTTGGTAAAGACTAAATTAAATAAGGAACATGAAACTCTACCAGGACCTATCCCACTGTAAGCCTCCAATTACAGTAACTGAATCTGAGAGGCAGGGCTTGCCACCAAATCTTCTATTCTACATTTAAAAGAATATTCATTTTAAAAAAACATAAATAAAAACAAAAATACAAAAGCATATTAACAAAGGCATTAATAATAAATTCATTAATCTATTAAAATCACTTGAATACAATTACAGGCTGGATTAGTTGACACAGCTTAATAGGTGGAAGGTCCTTTTCCCCTCTCAACCCAACCTGACTTGGATGCTAAACCACACCAGCCATTCCATTTTATAGCCTCAGGCAAAAATGGGTCTGTACCACCTCCAGGTCTAGCAGGATCCTCGGATCTGATTGCAGAGGTCCAGGCTTTCCTCTGAGGACTGGACTATATAATTCAACAAATAATTACCATTGTCAACTAAATAATGCCATTTCATTCTGCTCAGAGCAGTAGTAGTAAGAATAATACAGGCCCATAGCTTAGAGCTAATGATGTAGTGTGACAGACAGCAGAGAAAGCAGAACTCATCTTCTCTTTTGAGAATGCTCTTAGAACTGAAAAAGGCAAAACCAATACTGTTTCACAGACACTGAAGCCCAATACAAGTGGAGTCAGGAGTCTTGGTTGCTACAAAGAGAAATCTCTTTTGCCCAATCAAGCCAGGTTTAAAGAAAGGCTCTGTTAACTAGGGTCTCTCAGATTCTCCCCAGGGCTACTAATCACTCCAAGGCTCACACATTCCAGCCCTCCTTTCTGCAAGAGCTCTACTAAGAAAGATACCAGGGAAAGACCCTGAGAAGCCCACCTTGCAACAAATAACTGTGGCCGAGCAACAACTGTGGCCTTGCAAAAATTTAGACACATTGTCTACTTTATTTTCTTGAATTACTAGCTACTAATTCTGAGGGGAGAGGGAGGGGATTTAGTTGGATGTTTTGTTTTATTTTCAGGGAACATGTTGGCTTTTTAATCACTGTTGTCTCTTGATGACTTTGTTAATTATTCCTTTTCAATAATTCTAAAAATTCCACCCAAAATATGTATCAAAGTATCTGTCTATATTTCAGAAATCAGCAATTTTTCTTCTTAAGCAGAGTCAATGTTCTATCATTTTTATTTCCTTTTCCCTTCATTAATAGTAACATCTCTCTACATTAGGATTTATCCATTACATTAATAACAAAACTTTAGAGCTAGTACACATCTGACCCCACCCACATAGTCTACCTAAACTACTATTTAAGGCTAAACTCAAGACATTATCTCCCACTGGTACCTTTTTTCTCCTCCCATACCCCAACCATACCTACATAAAAGGCAGTTCTACATAAACTGCTCACCAGAACTACCTTAAAATATTCTATATTTTACGTTTTATAGCATTACTCCATTTGCTTTTTATGAGTCAGCATTTGCCTTACCAGTGTAGGTGCTCCATCTAGTGGCAGAAGATCAGTTAGAGCAGTGGTTCTCAACCTTGGCTGCACATTAGAATCACCTGGGAATCTTTTTTTTTTAAAAATATATTTTATTGATGTTTTATAGAGAGGAAAGGAGAGAGATAGAGACTTAGAAACATCGATGAGAGAGAAACATCGATCAGCTGCCTCCTGCACACCTCCTACTGGGGATATGCCCGCAACCCAGGTACATGCCCTTGACCGGAATCGAACCTGGGACCTTTCAGTCCGCAGGCCGACGCTCTATCCACTGAGCCAAACCGGTTTTGGCAAGGGAATCTTTTTAAAATCCTGATTTCTGGGCCTCATCCTCTGGAAATTCTGTTTCTTTCTTATGGGGTGAGGCCACAACATTAGTAACAAAGAAACAGAATTTCCGGAGGATGAGGCCCAGAAATCAGGATTTTAAAAAGATTCCCAGGTGATTCTAATGTGCAGCCAAGGTTGAGAACCACTGAGTTAGGGCAATGTGGTTTTAAAAATATATTTAACCATTCTTTTCTCCCTTAAAACATTACCAACCCTGCAATGGCCTAATTTCCTAATTCCCTAACCTTGGTTGCAGGATCAATCCCTGGCCTGGGTTGGGGTATGTGCCAAAGGCAAGCGGTGAGTGTGGGAAACAACCAACTGATGTGTCTCTCTCACATCAATGTTTCTCCCTCTTCCCCCTCCTCTACCTCCCCTCCCTTTCACTCTCTAAAAAATGATCAATTGAAAAAATATCCTCAGGTAAGGATTAAACAATAAAAATAAAATGCCCTAAACAGGAGAGGGTCCTACATTTTCTTAAAATGGGGGAGAAAATTAAAAATAGACTAACAAATGATTTGTTTTTACCAAAAAAACTGCCACAGGCTCTGGCCAGTATGCTCAGTGGTTACAGAATCAGCTCACGGACCAAAGGGTCATGGGTTCAATTCTTGGTCAAGGTCACATACCTCGGTTGCAGGCTTGATTCCCTAACCCGGGTTGGGGCATGTGCAGGAAGTAACCAATCTCTCTCTCTCTCTCTCTCTCTCTCTCTCTCTCTCTCTCTCTCTCCCTCTCTCTCCCTCCCTCCCTCCCTCCCCCCTCCTCCCTCCTCTCCACTCCCTCTAAAAATCAATGGGAAACTATCCTTGAGTGAGGATTAAAAACATATTTGCCACAGAACTCAATAGCTGATATTATGTTTTAAACAGTGATTGCAATACTTTGGACATCTGAAAATAGTCAACACATTAAAGCAGAAATCTTCAAATTTTATGTTTATAATAAAAAGCCATAAAACACCTTGGTTAATACCACAAACTTCTTTTCTGCTTACATTTTCAGAGAAGTGATAACTAGAGAATTTTAAAACACAAGAAGCATTAAAACACTAAAGGAACAAACATCATTTAGCAAATTTACTGAAGTTCCTCACTCAGAACCAGCCAGCTCACAAAGGAGTCACAGTTTCTTTGATTGCCTCCTCTTGGGAGGGTGGGAACAAGTGTCCATGGTGCTCACAGGCTGCTGAACAACATTCCAGCTTATTACTCAAGTCTGTTTGTTGTGGTTTTTAAAGGTTTGTGTCACAATGGCTTCAGCTTCATCCTGTTCTCACCACCCATCCACATAAGTCTACCAAGCCTTTATAACAGGTGGCCCTGAAAGCTTATACAAACTGACTAGGTCAAAACCAAAGAAAAAAAAAAAACCTTACAAGTCAATGGTGTTTCATATGACAACAGCCTACACAGAATTCCTCGTCTATGTGAGAAGCTCGTGCACAATGTCTATGTTGTTCTAGGGGGTAATAGCTTCCTCCACAGCTGAGGCCAAGTAGATGCAAAAAAAAAGAGAGAGAGAAAGAGAGAGAGAGAGAGAGAGAAAGAAAGAATGCACTAGATTAGAAGATGCTAGAGAACTGGGCTAAGAGATCCAGGGGTCTGTGTGTGTGTGTGTGTGTGTGTGCGCGCGCACACACACGCTAAGACTATAATTCACTAAATACTGATCAGTATCAACTTAGTAACATAGTTTCATATAATGGATCAGGAGAATCTAGGTCACCTAGAAATTAAACTACTTTCACAAGAACATAAAACTACCAAAATGAAAAATTACTTGAAAAGGTCCTTGCAACTTCCAAGTACATGAAAAAAAAAATGTCCTCAAAAGAGAAATGAGTAAATTAGAAGTATATAATTAGGAACATTCACTTCAAACCCATCCCCACACAAAAAGCCAGAATTTAGATTACTCACTACGTGTTCCCTCGGTATCCATTCTCAAAGAGGTACTGCAATTCCAGCACCAAATATATTTAAATGCTTTGTCTCAAAGATGGGCCAAAATATCTGACAACCCTATGAATATGTGTAAAGATTTGCTAGATCAGGTGGCAGGCATGCTCAGCAAATTGCCAGTAGGGGGGACAAGAGTAAAAGAGGGTCCAGATGACAATTAGGACCAGACAACAGACACACACTAGGAAATGGAGAAACCAGTGCTAGAATGCTAGGCTGGTGACTCTGCCCAAATGCTCCTGACCCTGGGAGGCGGCAGTCAACACACGGGAGGCGGTTGCTGAGACTGCCCCGCCTACTCCCACAATCTGTGATCTCTTCTCAGATACTTTTTCTGACTGGCTGCTTTGGGAGCTTCAGCTCTTTTCACTCCAATCATCTTCTGCAGGCAACATGGTGGTCAAACAAATCTTGACCACCTCACAGGGGTTGAACTATCAAAGTCACTAGAATGCCTTGGTCACTGGCAGCCACTGAAATCTGAGGCTTCCAGGTTACTTCACCCTAGAGCAGGGGTGGGCAAACTTTTTGACTCGAGGGCCACAATGGGTTCTTAAACTGGACCGGAGGGCCAGAACAAAAGCATGGATGGAGTGTTTGTGTGAACTAATATAAATTCAAAGTAAACATCATTACATAAAAGAGTAAGGTCTTTTTTTTCAATAGTTTTATTCATTTCAAACGGCAGGATCCAGCCCGCTGGCCGTAGTTTGCCCACGGCTGCCCTAGAGAAACGGAGGGTTTTCTCTAGGTGCCTCACCACCATTCAAGTAAGTCCTTGGGCTAACACACAGCAATAATCACTGCAAGTAATAACTGAAGACTTGCAATGCCATTGCCCCAGAAGGTCTGAGCCAAAGCCTGCTCCCAAGCTGTGTTCACTCCCTCAGAGTCACCAAATAGGCATTCCAGCCTCAAAGCTCTATCGGAAAATAGGCACAGCTTTCCCACCCTTTGCTGGCAACAGCCATCACTGATCCAGAAATGGGGCTGCTGCCACCAACACCACTTCTCTGACTTCTTTTGCTGAGTTGAAGCCCTCGGCACTATGAAATGTCACTAACACTTCTGTAGGTCACAGCTACCCAAAGAGTTCCCAGAGCCCCTGCTACTCATGGTCCTGACATACTGCACCTACCAGTTAATGATGTCTCCTTAGAAGCATACAGTTCTGACTTAGGCTGCCTCAAGTTTAGCCTTCAATACTACTGTTACATAGGAAAATTTCTAACAGGTTTATCCATGAGTTAGAGCCATTCTCTGGATTCCATGAGTTTATATCTACATAACAGGTATTGCTCTTGTGTACAGACTAAGCAACTCACAGGACTGGTTACAAAATGACTTTGCTACAAAGAGTTCTCCCCAAAAGTTCTTCCAGCTGTCCCAGAATTTTGCAATGTGTGAACAAAAATGTCCATTACCAGTCACAAACTTCCCAGTGGCTGAGTGGTCAGAAGTATCACACCGTAGGGCCCACTAGGACTATGAGCTCTAGCACTGGCCCAGTGCTAGAAATGATATTGCTTATCAGTAAGCCACGAAGTCAAAGATTGAAGAGATGCTACAAGAAAAATCACCCAACACAAGTGACGGGCCTTGCTGGCTATTCACACATAAAGCAACCTGAGGAAAGGCAATTAGCATGCACACAGAAAGACATGAGTTAGGATGGTACAGAGGAGGTGAATACAACGGTTGTTTCCTCTTTTTAAAAATATGTTTTATTGATTTTAGAGAGAAAGGGAGTTAGAAACACCAATGAGAGAGAAACATCAACTGGCTGCCTCCTGCATGCCCCCCACTGGGTATGGAGCCCACAACCTGGGCATGTGCTCCAACCTGGAACGAAACCGGTGACCTCTTGGTTCATGGGTCGACGATCAACCACTGACCCACACTGGCCAGGCCACAGGGTGTTTTCTTAATCATCCCATAACACAGACAGAATCATAGCCAGGAAATTACTCAGGAAGTAGGAAAAGTTACTTCTGTAAACAAACTCCTTCATAGGAGGTTAAACATTTCTTAAATTTTATTTGCTGTATTCATATAAGAAATGGATAAATAACAAGGCTGTAAGAAGAGGTGTTTTTTGGTTTGTTTTTATTTTTTATTTTCAAATAATAGCAACAGGGAATTAAGAATATCATAGTAAAAAAAAAACCATCTGCAAAAGTTATTAAAAGCAGGAATGAAAGGAACATCATAGAATAATTTGAGAAAGTTAATGTTATCAAAGCAGTGACAGGAGATGAAGGATGATGCTTAACAATACCAAACACTCCCTTCAACACCATACCTTATCAATGGCTTTTCCAACCCGGGAAACACTGCTGTGGATGTCTTTGTGGTCTGAGGCCAATTTTTGAACAGTATCCTTTATCCTTTTACAGCACTGTGTCAATACAAGTGAAAGTGTCCCTGACAACTCAGCATCTTGGCCTACAAAAAAAAAAAAAAAAAAAGAGGGGGAAAAGGTTGGTTACAAGAACAAACCCAAAGATGGCACGTTTCAAACAGGCCCTTCAGACTAAAAATGGAAGTGAAGAAAATTCAGTGTCTGCTTTGGAGCAGAGGGCTACATCGTGATAATATTTTTCAAGTGAAAACTAAGAACGTTACCTTAATATTTTTTATTTTATGGAATACCTAAGAAAAATTTGCCATGAAGTAAACCACTTTTGTAGTTACTGAAGTCAGCATAAACTGGGAATAATATTTCCAGGGCATTTTTCAGAAAATGTCTCAATAAATAAGCTCATTTATTCAATCTGCTTAAACTGTTCGACTCATTCTCAAAACATTTTGATTGTTACTAAATTTCCTAAAGAGAGATTATTTAGTCTAAATGTTTTATATTCTATATAAAGAAATAGAAGAAAAAGTGAACTCCTTTGGATATCATGATGTGCACAAATAAGTGAACGTGACACGGCTGAGTCTGCTCTCCTTAGAAAGGCCTGCTTGCAAGGTTGACCCTTGGCTGGCATCTGGGAACTTGAACTTCAGGAAGGTTCCCACCACTAACTGAAAAGAATGGTTCACTGTGCCTAAACTGATGATACAAAGTGGTTTACTCTAAACTCCTACTTTCCTCCAGAGTTCAGAATTTTGGTGTATGGTAGGCGGAGCATGACCAGTTCTCAATAAAACACCCTCACTCAGTACAATGTCTCTAATGAGCTTCCCTGGTAGAAAACACTTAACACGTTACAATTTGATGCTGGAGGAATTAAATGTGTCCTGTGTGACTCCACTGCAAGAGGACTCTTAGAAGATTGCTCCTGGGTTCCTCCCAGTGGTCGGCAAACTGCGGCTCGAGAGTCACTTGCGGCTCTTTGGCCCCTTGAGTGTGGCTCTTCCACAAAATACCATGTGCGGGCGTGCACGTACAGTGTGATTGAAACTTCGCGGCCCATGTGCAGAAGTCGGTATTTTGTGGAAGAGCCACACTCAAGGGGCCAAAGAGCCACATGTGGCTCGCGAGCCGCAGTTTGCCGACCACTGCCTAGACCAGTGGTTCTCAACCTTGGCTGCACATTATAATCACCTGGGAATCTTTTTAAAATCCTGATTTCTGGGCCTCATCCTCCGGAAATTCTGTTTCTTGGTTATGGGGTGGGGCCACAACATTAGTAACAAAGAAACAGAATTTCTGGAGGATGAGGCCCAGAAATCAGGATTTTAAAAAGATTCCCAGATGATTCTAATGTGCAGCCAAGGTTGAGAACCACTGCTTTAGAGGGAGGGAGGCCAAATTCGGAAATATTTGTCAATTACCTCAAATATCTACATATCACCACCGCCATGCAAAAGGCCTGGCTTCTGAAATCCTACTCGATATTACAAAGCAGTGGTTCTTAAACTTTAATTTATTTGCATCAGAATCACCTGGAGACCTAGTTAAAACAAAATAGTTGGACCTCATTTCCAGAGTTTCTAATTCAAGAAGTCTGGGAGGATGGGGCCCAAAAATTTGAACAAGAACAAGCTCAAAAGTACAGTAGCCCTAGTATGTGCATTCATTCAAAATTTTTTGTTGAGCACTCATTACGTGATAGATATGGCAGTAAAACAAAACCACCAAAAGTCCCCACCCTAAACTTACCTTCTAGTGACAAGATAAACAGTACACAAAATAAGTCAGTTATATAGTATGACAAAAGATTATGCATACTACTGGGGGTGGGAGGTGTGGAAAGCAGAGTAAAAGATGGGAGTATATGTGGGTTAAGCAATTGTAATCTTTAAATGAGTGGTTATGGCAGGCCTCACTGAGAAAATGACATTTGAGCAAAGACTTGAAAGAATCAGCTATTTGGCTATCTAAAGGTGAAGGGTAGTAAAATATGCCATTCCAAAATATGTTTCTTTAGCATATGGATTACTTTGAGAAATAACAAAGGAAAAGCTATGAAAACAGAATGCAAGTTACCCTTTTATAAGGGAATTTTACATTTATAAACGAAATCTCCATTTGTATGGTAAGGGTGTACCAAAACAAAAGAAACTTTATCTACTTCAGTCAACCTGGAGGAGTAGGTAAACTCTGTACTCACTTCCTCCCACAACCACTTCAATATTACAACTAAATTACAGAAACATCAATGAGAACCACCTGAAATCTAGCTAAACAGAAATCCCATAACTAAGGTTATACAGAAGAAGCCATGTCAAGACCGGGGGGGGGGGGGGGGGGGGGGGGACGACACACGACACATAGACACCGAACTGGCTGGTCCAACACCTACGAGTAATCAGGACAGATATCTCAGCTGGAGAGGACCCCCTGAGGAGCAAGGGGTTCCTGCCCCACACTAGGCTTCCAGTCTATAGTTCCAGTGCTGGGAAGAGAAGTCCCCATAACTTCTGGCTGTAAAAACCAGTGGAGATAGAAGCTGAGTGAGATGGAGGGCTGAGTGCTGCTGGAGTCCCAGGCACTCCTCTTCAAGGGCCCGTGACAAACTTACTCGGACTCATTCACTCTGAGCTCCAGCATTGGGGCAGCAGCTCAAAAGGAACATATAGGGAGGGACTGAATTGTCTGGCTTCAGGGCAAGGGCTGGAGGGGCAGTTTTCTCCCAGACAGAAGTGCTGGCAGGGGCCACTGTTTCTTTCTGAGCCCTTCTCTGTGAGCCAAGCAGCAGACAGACACCATATCTGAGCCTCCATCACCCTGGCAAAGTGTTCACCCTGCCCTGGTGATTCCCAGAAACCCCGCTCCACTCAACTTGCAGACCCACCCAAGCCACTTCCAGTGGCTTTTCCATACAAACAGCCTGTCTTAGCTCATGCTGCAGACGTTCCTAAAATCTCTCAAAGGTCCCCAAACAAGTAGCATCGGGCCTTGGCATACCCTGTACCTCTTTCTGGGCAGCCCCAAACCTGGCACTAGTGGCAGCCAGCTTCAGTTCACAGTTTAGCCTCTCCCAGGAACCTCCAAGCCCAGCACAAGTGGCCACCATCTACAGATCACTTCGTAGCTCATATCAAGTGGCCCCTAGAAGGGCACAGGCAGCAGTTGACCTTGGCCTGCACCTCCCAAGAAGCCCAATACCAACCCACCCAATGGCCAGTTTCAGACCACACTAGAGCACCACCCAACCACACCCAAATGACACACTGAAAGGACAGGCTCAGCATGCACCAACCAAAGAGCCTCAATAAAGCAAACCCTGCTCCGAAGGGTCAGTCTCTGCACAACAGCTCCTCATAACCAATCAGCCCAAGCGTCAAACTCCTCCCCCCCTCCCCCCCATTGAGGTGCCAACAGCAAAGAAGACTCAAATACAACAAGAGGGCAAACACAACCCACACAAGGACACTCCGGGAGCACCCAGCTCAGGCGATCAGGCCCCACAGAGGTCACTTTATCAAGACCGAGAGACACGGCATCTCTACCTAACAGACAGAAACAAACACAAGGAGGCAGCCTAAATGAAGAGATAAAGAAACATATCGCAAATGAATGAACAGAACAGAACTCCAGAAAAAGAACAAAACAAAAAGGAGACAAACTACCAGAGTTCAAAACACTTGTTATAAGAATGCTCAATGACTCCAACAGAACTTCAACAAAGATATAAGAAACATAAAAATGGAGATAAAAAAAAAAACACGAACAAAAAAGAACCAGTTAGAAATGAAGAATACAGTAGAGCCCTACAAGTAGCTCAGTTGGTTCAAGTGTCATCACGATATGCAAGGTTGCAAGTTCAATCCCTGGTCAGGACACATACAAGAATCAACTAATGAATGCATAGAGTAGAACAGCAAATCAATCTCAATCTCTCTATCTCTCTCTCTTTCAAAAAAACAACAACTATGTTTTAAAAAAAGAATACATTAGAGCAGTGGTTCTCAACCTTCTGGCCCTTTAAATACAGTTCCTCATGTTGCAACCCAACCATAAAATTATTTTCGTTGCTACTTCATAACTGTAATGTTGCTACTGTTATGAATCATAATGTAAATATCTGACATGCAGGATGGTCTTAGGCGACCCCTGTGAAAGGGTCGTTCGACCCCCAAAGGGGTCGCGACCCACAGGTTGAGAACCACTGCATTAGAGGGAATCAACAGCAGAGGATGGAATCAGAGATTTGGAAGATAAGATACCAGAAAACACTCAATCATAACAGCAAAAAGACAAAAAAAAAATTTTTAAATGAGGATAGTTTAAGGTGCCTTTAGGATATCATCAAGTGTACCATATTAAGGGTACCAGAAGGAGAAGAGAAAGAGCAAAGAATTGAAAACCTATTTGAAGAAATAATGATGAAAAACTTCCTTAGGTGAAGGAAATAGACATACAAGACCAGGAAGCACAGTGAGTCCCAAACAAGGTGAAACCAAAGAAGCCCACACCAAGATAAATAATTAAAATGCCAAAGGTTAAGACAAAGAGAATTTAAAAGCATCAAGAAGAAAAACAATTAGTTTCTTTGTGTTGAGTAATCATCTGACAGTCTTATGGGGCCTCCCTTATATGAAAACTAACTGCTTTTCCATAAGACTTCCAGATGATTTCTCAACAGAAACTTCGCAGGCCAGAAGGGATTGGTACAAAATATTCAAAGTGATGAAAAGCAAGGACCTACAACCAAGATTACTCTACCCAGCAAAGCTATAATTTAGAATTGAAGGACAGATAAAGAGATTCTCAGACAAGAAAAAGCTAAAGCCAGTTCATCACCACCAAACCAGTATTATAAGAAATGTTAAAGGGATGTCTTTAAGAAGAATATTTAATAAAATATGAATAAAGGGACAATAACTACATATCTATCAGCAATTACTTCAAAAGTAAATGGAGTAAATGCTCCAATTAAAAGACATAGAATGGCTGAATGGATAATGAAACTGTCTACAAGAGACTTCAGATTCAAAGACACAGACTGAAAGTATGTGGTATGGAAAGAAGGTATGGAAAGAGATATTTCATGAAAACGGAAATGGAAAGAAAAAAAAAAAAAGCTGTGGTAGCAATACTTATACCAGACAAAACAGACTGTAAAACACAGGGTAATATATGACAAACCTACAGCCAACATAATACTCAATGGGCAAAAACTAAAAGCATTTTCCTTTAAGAACAGGAACAAGACAAGAATATCCTCTTTCACCACTCTTATTCAACACTAGCGGTGGGGTCCCTCGACCTGGCCTGTGCCTTCTCACAATCCAGGACACCCCTCGGGGGATGTCAGACTGCCGGTTTTGGCCTGGTCCCCACAGGCCAGGCAAAGGGACCCTACTGGTGCACGGGGCCTCTAGTATGCATATAAGATCTTCGGTTAATCTCTTCCTATCCCCCCCCCTTCACTCTGAGATTCATCAGTCTGCTCCATGTTTCCATGCCTGTGCATTGAGCATCTTCCCCCTGGTGGTCAGTGCATGTCATAGCTACCGGTTGAACAGTCACTTGGGCTTTTATATATATATAGACTAGAAGCCCGGTGCACAAAGATTTGTGCACTGACGGGGGAGGGAGGGAGGGTGGGTGTCCCTCAGCCCCACTTGTGCCCTCTCACAGTCTGGGACCCCTTGGGAGATAACCACCTGCTGGCTTAGGCCCGCTCCCTGGGTGGCAGATGGCAGGCCCGATCCCTCGGTGCCTGCCCCACCTCCCCGGGTAGTGCACACAGCAGGGCTGATCCAGGGGTTGGGGCACCGCCCTGGGTCGGGTGGCACACGGGACGCCCAGGCGGGACGGCAGATCGCTGCTGCCCCGCCCGGCCGCCCCAGGTCGGGTCACACAGGGACGCCTGCAGATAGCGCTGTCCCGCCCTGCCTGAAGTATGCAAATTAGCCGCCATCTTTGTTGGCTGTTAATTTGCATATCGTGCTGATTAGCCAATGGGAGGCGTAGCGAAGGTATGGTCAATTACTATGTTTGTCTATTATTAGATAGGATAGTACTGGAAGTCTTAGCCAAAGCAATCAGACAAGAAGAAGAGATAAAAGGCATCCAAATTGGAGAGGAGGAAGTAAAACTGTCATTACTCACAGATGACATGATATTGTACATAGAAAACCCTAAAGACCACCAGGAAACTACTAGACTTAATAAATTAATTCAGGAAGGTAGCAGGATACAAAACCAACATCCAGAAATCTACGGCATTTTTATACACCAATAATGAACTCTCAGAAAGAGAAACTAAAAACAAACAAAAAAAATCCCATTTATCATTACAACAACAACAAATAAGATACCTTGAAATAAACTTAATCAAGGAGGTAAGACCTGTACTTGGAAAACTATAGGGCATTGAAAAAAGAAATTGAGGAAGATACTTTTTTTAAATAGAAAAGTATACCATGTTCATGGATTGAAAGAAGTAACATCATTAAAATGTCTATATTACCCAAAGCAATCTATAGATTCAATGCAATCTCTATTAAAATACCAACAGCATACTTCCCAGAACTAGAATACTCCAAAAATTTATATGAAACCATAAAAGACCCTGAACAGCTGCAGCAATCTTGAGAAAGAACAATACTGGATATCAAACTATACTACAAAGCCATTATAACCAAAACAGCCTCGTACTGGCACAAGAACAGGCATATAGACCAATGGATCAGAACAAAGACGCCAGAAACAGACCCACACCATTACGGTCAATTAATATTTGACAAAGGAGGCAAGTACATGCAATGGGGCAAAGACAGTCTCTTCAATAAATGTTGTTGGGAAAATTGGACAGACTCATACAAAAAGATGAAACTAGACCACCAACTTACACCATACATAAGAATAAACTTAAAATGGATAAAAGACTTAAATATAAAACATGAAACCATAAAAATCTTAGAAGAAAACATAGGCAGTAAAATCTCAGACATCTCACATAGCAGAGTTTTTGCCAATACATCTCCAAGGGCAAAGGAAACTAAGAAAAAAAATAAACAAATGGGACTATATCAAAATAAAAAGCTTCTGCACAGCAAAAGAAATCACCATCAAAATGAAAAGGAAGCCCACTGTATGGGAGAACATATTTGCCAATGATACATCTGATAAGGGGTTAATCTCCAAAATATATACTCATACAACTCAACAAAAAGAAGACAAACAATCCAATTAAAAAATGGGCAGAAGACCTGAATAGACATTTTTCCAAAGAAGATATACAAATGGCCAAGAGACATATGAAAAAATGCTCAAAGTCACTAATCATCAGAAAACTGCAAATTAAAACCACAATGAGATATCACCTCACTCCTGTCAGAATAGCTACCATCAAAAAATCAATAAACAACTAGTGCTGGCGAGGATGTGGAGAAAAGGGAACACTGGTTCACTGCTGGTGGGAATGCAAACTGGTGCAGCCACTATGGAAAACAGTATGGAGTTTCCTCAAAAAAAGTGGAACTCCCATTTGACCCAGCAATCCCACTTCTGGGAATATATACTAAAAACTCCAAAACACCAATCCGAAAAATATATGCACCCCCTGTGTTCATAGCAGTGTTATTGACAATAGCTAAAATTTGGAAACAGTCCATCAGTAGATGAATAAAAAAGCCGTGGGACATTTACGAATGGAGTACTATAAAGTGGTAAAAAAGAGGGATCTCTTACCCTTTGGGACAGCATGGGTGGGCCTGGAGGATATTATGCTACGTGAAATGAGCCAATCTGAGAAAGACATATATCACAGGCTTTTACTTATTTGTGGAATCTAATGAACAAAATGAACTGACCAACAAAGTAAGACCCGAAGCATAGAGGCACAAAACAGACTGACATTCCTCGATATGGGGATGGGAAGATGAGAACAGATAAACCAAAGAACTTATATACTTATGTGCATAGCCCATGGACACGGGCAATAAATAAAGTGAAGACCTGGGGGGGGGGGCGGGGCGGGGTGGATAGGGGCTGGGAGGAAGGAGGTAAAGGGAAGGAAAATATGAGACATCTATAATACTATCACCAATAAAAAAACATATTTAAAAAAAAATAAAACACAGGCTATAACAAGAGACAAACAAAGACCAGTAATTCCACTTCTGAGTACTTATCTGAAGAAACCTAAAACACTAATTCAAAAAGACATATGCATCCGTATGTCCATTGCAGCATTATGTATAACAGCCAAGATATGCATACAACCTAAGTGTCCATCAATAGATCAATGGATAAAAAAGAAGAGGTGCATATATACAATGAAATATGACTCAGCCATAAAAAAAAAGTTAAATCTTGTCATCTGCAACAACATGGATGGATTTAGAGCAGGGGTCCTCAAACTGCGGCCCGCGGGCTGGAAAACATTTATCTGGCCGGCTGGGTGTTTTTGCCGCCGCTGTGTGCATAGGAATTTGTTCACAGGTTTTTTTTAAACTACAGTCCGGCCCTCCAACGGTCTGAGGGACAGTGAACTGGCCCCCAGTTTAAAAAGTTTGAGGACCCCTGATTTAGAGGATACTGTGCTGAGTAAAATAAAGCAGAGAAAGACAAATGCTGGATGATTTCACTTATATGTGGAATCTAAAAAGCAAAGTAAGCTAACAAAACAGAAGCAAACTCACAGATACAGAGAACATTTTGATGTTTTCTAGATGGAAGGAGTGTTGAGGGGATGGATGAAAAGGAGGAATTAAGGAGTACAAATTGGTAGTTACAAAATAGTCATGGAGATGTAAAATATAGCCCAGGGAATATAGTTAGTAATCTTGTAATAACTATGTATGGTATCAAATGGGTACTAGATTTATCAGGGTGATCACTTCGTAAGTTATATAAATGTCTAACCACTATGTTATACTCCTGAAAATAATATAACATTGCATGTCAACTCTATTTGGAAAAAATTATTAAAAAACCAAAAACTTTTATAGCCCTTGCTGGTGTGGTTCAGTTTGTTGGGCATCATTTGGCACACTTAAACGTTGCCAGTTCAATTCTTGGTCAGGGCACATGCCCAGGTTATGGGCTTTATCCCTGGTAGGGGGCTGGATATACTAATTTGTGAATCACTGGCATGTGACTAAATGAAATTACCTAGAGAGTCAGTGTAGAAAGAAGTAGTAAAAGGAGCAAATCCAAGGAACTAACTCCAAGTTTATGAGACCAGGATGAAGTGGGACTGAAAAAGAACAAGCCCGGCCGGTACGGCTCAGTGGGTGAGCGTCAACCTATGAACCAGGAGGTCACAGTTTGATTCCTGGTCAGGGCACATGCCCAGGTTTCAGGCTCAATTCCCAATGGGGAGAAGGGTGTGTACAGAGGCAGCTGATCGATGATTTTCTCTCATCATTGATGTTTCTCTTTCTCCCTCTCCATTCCTCTCTGAAATCAACAAAAATATTTTTTAAAAAAGAACAACAAAGACTACTGAAACACTAACTGTGACATAAGAGGAAAATCAAGAAAGCATGGTGTTGGGAAAGCGAAGTGAAGAAAATGTATCAATGAAGAGGGAGTAACCAACTGTGTTAAGTGCACTGCTATGTCAGGTAAATGGTGGACTGAGGACTGGCCACTGGATTTACAATGTGGATGTTATCAGTTAACATAACAAGAACAGTTTCTCTAGAGTTTCTCTGCCCGTATCTCTAAGTAAAATTGCACAAAATATTTTCCAAAGAAGTTGCAAGGACTGTGAAGTTGGAATATAGAAAATCCGACTCAATGACAACCACTGAAAAAGAATATAGTGCCTACTAGGGGCCCAGTGCACGAATTCATGCACCTTGAAAGGAACTGTCGGACACAAAGCTGCAGTGGGCACAGGGACGGGTCTCAGCCCATCCTCTGCACTCCCACCCAGCCCCCGGCCCGTCTGCTGGCAGCCCCTCTCCACCACTGCTGCTCCCACGCACTGACAGCGCCGGCCCTGCTCACACCTGCTGACAGCACAGAGCGATTAGGGCCGGCACCAGCAGCGGGTGCGAGCAATGGCTCCAGCACCGGTAGCAGGTGCAAGCAGGGCCGGTGCCAGCAGCAGGTACAAACACTGGGCAGGACTGTGGTGTGCAGGAGCAAAGAATTTTCAGTAAGCACCAGAGGCTCGCCCCAATGACAGTGACTGGCACCCGGTCTTGGTCTGACGCCCCTGCTCACCTGCTCCACCAACTCCCCGCGGCCGATGCCCACCATGTCCCACACTCTGCCTCCTGCTGCCGACACCTGCCATGTTCCATGCACGTCCCCTGGTGGTCAGTGCACGTCATAGCAACCAGTTGTTCAGTTGTTCGATCGTTTGGTCTATTTGCATATTAGGGTTTTATATATATAGATAAGGTGCCCAATCCAATATGGGGAAGCCAAAATAGAAATTGCCCTTATCTCTAAGTAAAATTGCACAAAGTATGTATTAGACGCTTCCTACTTCTAACAACGTAATTTATGCTGAGGAAACGTGGTAATTCAGGCAAAAAATAATTAAATTGGACTTCAATAAAACTAAAACCTTCTGAGTTTCAAACAATACCAAGAAGACAACCCACAGAATGGGAGAAAATATTTGCAAATCATATATCAGATAAGAGCTTAACATCCAGAATATATACCAGTAAATAACTCTTACAACTCAAAAATAACAAGACAAATTTTAAAAATGAGCAAAGAATCTGAATAGAAATATTTTTCAAATAAGTTGCACAAATAACCAATAAGCACAGGGAAAGATGCTCCACATCATTAGTTAGTAGGGAAATGCAAATCAAAACTATAATGAGAGCCCTGCAAGTGTGGCTCAGCGACTGAGCATCATCCTATGAACCAGGAGATTATGGTTCGATTCCTAGTTAGGGCACATGCCTGGATTGGGGGCTCCGTCCCCAATGGGGGGCATGTAGGAAGCAGATGATCAATGATTCTCTCCAATCACTGATGTTTCTATCTCTCTCCCTCTCCCTTCCTCTCTGAAATCAATAAAAAATATATATTTTTTAAAAACTATGAGAAACTACTTCAGACCCACTAGGATAGCTACACTGAAAAAGATGGATGACAACAAGAAGCGTTGGCAAGGAAGTAGAGAATTTAAGAAACTTCATACATTGCTAGATTGTAAAATGATGCAGCTGCTATAGAAACACTTTCACAGTTCCTCAGAAAGTTAAACATAGTTACCATACGACCCAGGAATTCCACCCCTAGGTATATACCCAAGATAACTGAACACATATGTCCACACACAAACTTGTACATGAAGCATTATTCAAAACAGCCAAAAGTGGAAACCATCCAAATGATTAACGAATAAACAAAATGTAGCATATCCATACAATGGAATGTGGTTCAACCGTAAAAAGAAACAAAGCATTGATATATGCTACAACATGGATGAACCCTGAAAACATGATATTAAGTGAAGTAAGCCATATACAAAAGGCCACATATTATGTGATTCTATATATGACTTGTCCAGAATAGGCAAATCTACAGACAGAAGTAGACTCGTGGTTGCCAAGGGGCTAAGGAAGAGGGGAATGGAGAGTGACTGTTAATGAGCAAGAGGTTTCTTTGGGGAGTAATGAAAATGTTCTGGTTATGGTTGTACAACTCTGAATATACTAAAAGCTAGTTAATTGTATACTTTAAAAGGGTGAAATTTATGATATTAAAAAAAAGCTTTAAAAAGCCCTAACTCCTATCCATCCAGACATGTTCGTTTCTACAGTCAATAGACAACAAAGTAAACAACAAATTAAAGAACATAAAAGCAGACACCAAACTACAAGAGAGAGGTTATTTGGAATTTATCAACTATAATTCCATGCCCCAACCTTGACCTCCATAGATATTTTCAAATCTTAACAACTTACGGATTTTGATGTCACTGTTATCTCTTCTTCCTTTACCATCTACAAGTCCCTATAGATTTTGGTTTTCAAGTTTATAAATTATACTAGTAATTTAATTAACACTGAGAGTTCTTGGTATGCCCCAAGAAAAAATAACTTCTACAAAGTATTTGGAAGCATAAGAAAAGTATAATAATCTGACAGAGAACCCTGGGAAAACCCTGTTCAGAGAGAAAGAGTCCACTAATGCATTTTCAGTGGAAAACAGCCAAAGGTAAAAACTGGTTTAAAAATCACTGTAGTAACCAAACTGAGTGAAACCAAACTTTAGTCCTAAAGAGAGAGTTTTAATGGTCTGCTGACTTCTCTGTCTGAAAACAAAACCTGCTTCTAGGAGAACCTTTCTGTGAAAGAAATCTAACTGGATTCAGTTCCTAGAAAGTAAAGCTGGAGGGGGGTGGGGGTGGGGCGGGTTGGTTACTGTGACAGCTGTCTTTACCATAACTAAACTAGATCTGAAGGGAAACACTGAAATCCAGGTTGGCCGCTGCGGTGGTCACTTTTTACCCAAGATGAAGTACTGCTTTTTCAATGTAATAAGCCTCCCTGGACTCAGGCCCCTACTTAATAATGAAAGAAATAGTTCTGAGACAGTGCCCATCACTTCCAGTCACAATATTTTATATACAGCAGTTTTAGGTTTACAACAAAATTGAGAGGGAGGTACAGAGATTTCCCATATACACTTTGCCCCCACACATGCATAGCCTCCCCCATTATCAACACTTTCTGTTATTTTTTTGCAAAGGACAAACTTACACTGACACATCATACTCACCCAACACCTATAGTGTACCTTAGGGTTCACTCTTGGTGTTGCACATTCTATGGGTTTTGACAAATGTACAGACACAGGTATATCCTTCATTATAATATCATAGAGAGCACTTTCACGGCCCTAAAAATCCTGTGGCCTGCCCATCTCTCCCGTCCACCCTATTCCTGGCAACTGCTGATCTTTTTATTGTCTCCATAGTTCTGCCTTTCTCAGAAAGTCAAGTAGTGGTATCACACAGTATATAACCTTTCAGGCTGGGTTCTTTCACTCAGTAATATGCATTTTCAACATACACCAATTTCCAAATAAAACACATTCACAAAATGGCGCCACTGCAGTTTTAAGTTTCTTCTCTCTTCCAAATAATGGCCTCCCCAAAAGAAAAAAATCAGCTGTAAACTCGGAATGAGAATTTACAGGCTTGTGTTTTGAGCCCGTTTCCTTAATTGTAAAAGAAAATTATCCTAAGGTTTAAAGAAATGAAATTCACCTCAACCTTAATACATAAAGTATTCCTATAAAAGGGTATTCCAAGCCAGAATGTAGGAAGGTAGAACATACTTAATAGTAAACGAGGTGTCTAGGCCTCACAAAGTGAAAAATCCTTAAAAATTCCTAGTTATACAGTAGTTTTGTAAATAATACTCAATACAGTTTAGCATTTTGTGTGTGAGAGCATGTTTGTATATATTTATGTATATGTATATACGTATATATATTGAATATATATATTCAATTATTTTCCTACATTACTGATCACATAGTTTAAGATAATCATATGTCCAACCATGTAACAAGATTTACTCATCATTTCAGGCCTTCTAATACAATCAGGAAAAATATATCATTACTACTGAAAACTATGTTTCTCATCCTTACTCAGTATTTGCATTTTCAATTTTGTTTGATACTTGTTTTTATGATATGGGTGGGGGACCTCAAATAATTGTACACACACTATTAAAGACAGTGTTACTAAAACGAAACAGCTGGTTGATAGGCAGCACTACAATGCTGTAGCTTGATATGTCTGCACATTGGCAGATAATCACACATTTTAATTTGGTCTATAAAAGGCAATGTAAAAGTGTCAATTACACCAAGAAGTACATGCTGCCTAAAAGTCAAACACATGAGATAAGACCAACTATAACTGAGAGCACTCTATAAAAAATGGTGAGGCACAACACAGAAAGGTATTGCTATAATGATAATTATTCAGATTTCCAAAAAGGCTGAAAACCTTACTACCTAGGACTAGGATACTTTGGTGTAAATAGATAACAGGGTACCCCAGAAATCACTAATACCTGACTTATCATTGTTAAGAATATCCTGGAAGCAGAGAACAATTTTAATGTACAAGTTTATAAATATCTACTTATATAAAAACCCTGGGTGTAACATCACGGCTAGAAGTGCAACCAACCGGAAGGAAGTCAGTCCTGCAGGGGTCGTCCTGGAAATGACTGCGCCCTCCCCCAGCTGTTTCCTGGAGGGCAAGGTTTCAGGCAGGAACCCACTCTCGGAGTGGAGCGTGGAAGTGCTGAGTCCTGGGTTGCCTTGCCAAGGGTGCGCCCTCCCTGAACTGTTTCCCACGAGGCCTGAGGGAAGAACCCACGCTCGGAGCGCCAGGAGCGCCCAGCAGCAGTAAGTCCTGGGTTGCTGAGGCGGAGGCCACAGCGTAGTAGAACTCTGGGTCTGGCCCAACAGGGGGCATGGCCAGCCTTCAAACCAGACCCTGACAGTAGGGAGGAGGCAGCCCCATTCCTCACACAATCTTCTGTTGGATAGCTTGCTGTCAGTGGCCTGCCAGCTAGGAATCCTATTCACCTGCATATCTGTATAAAGTCTTAATACATTATATTAGAGGTCGTGGTGGTACTGTTTTACCCACAGCATCTACAGGAATTGCTGCAAATTTACTTCTCGGTGGAAGCACCTTTCATTCCCAATATAAATTACCGATTCCATTAAATGAAACTTCAATTTCTAGACTCAATATAAAGAGTGAAGTTGCTAAAACTATTAAAAAGGCCCAACTTCTCATTATTGATGAATGCACCATGGCATCCAGTCATGCTATAAACGCCATAGACAAATTACTAAGAGAAATTATGAGTCTGAATGTTGTATTTGGTGGGAAAGTTCTCCTTCTTGGAGGAGATTTTCGACAATGTCTCCATATTGTACTGCATACTATGTGATCGGCCATAGTACAAACGAGTTTAAAGTACTGCAATGTTTGGGGATGTTTCAGAAAGTTGTCTCTTACAACAAATATGAGATCAGAGGATTCTGCTTATAGTGGATGGTTAGTAAAACTTGGAGATGGCAAACTTGATAGCAGTTTTCATTTAGGAATGGATATTATTGAAATCTCCTGTGAAATGATTTGTAATGGATCTATTATTGAAGCTACCTTTGGAAATACTGTATCTATAGGTAATATGAAAAATATATCTAAACGTGCAATCTTTGTCCAAAAAAATGAGCATGTTCAAAAATTAAATGAAGAAATTTTGGATATATTCAATGGAGATTTTCACACATATTTGAGTGATGATTCCATTGATTCCACAGATGATGCTGAAAAGGAACATTTTCCCATCGAATTTCTTAATAGTATTACTCCTTCGGGAATGCCGTGTCATAAATTAAAATTGAAAGTGGGTGCAATCATCATGCTATTGAGAAATCTCAATAGTAAATGGGGTCTTTGTAATAGTACCAGATTTATTATCAAAAGATTACTACCTAACATTATCAAAGCTGAAGTATTAACAGGATATGTAGAAGGAGAAGTTGTTCTGATTCCAAGAATTGATCTGTCCCCATCTGACACTGGCCTCCCATTTAAATTGATGTGACGACGGTTTCCCATGATGCCAGCATTTGTGATGACTATTAACAAATCACAAGGACAAAGTCTAGACAGAGTAGGCATATTCCTACCTGAACCCATTTTCACACATGGTCAGTTATATGTTGCTTTCTCTTGAGTTTGAAGAGCATGTGACATTACAGTTAAAGTTCTAAATACTTCAGCACAAGGGAAATTAGTCAAGCACTCTGAAAGCATGTTCACTCTTAATGTGGTGTACAGGGAGATATTAGAATAAGTTTAATCACTTTATCAGTCATTGTTTGCATCACTGTTGTTTATATATCATGTTTTTGTTGTTTTCATATCATGTTTTCACCGTTTTTATATCATGCCTCTGTTGTTATATCCTTTTGTTACTGTTTAATTATTAATAAATTTATATATTATTTTCATATACATTTTACTAATTTCCTTTCCTCTCTCACACTTCTATTATAAAGGGCAAATAGCAATATTAAAATATCTCTGCTAATTAATTCCCTTTTAAAAAAATATATATATTTTATTGGTTTTTTACAGAGAGGAAGGGAGAGGGATAGAGAGTTAGAAACATCGATGAGAGAGAAACATCAATCAGCTGCCTCCTGCACACTCCCCACTGGGGATGTGCCCACAACCAAGGTACATGCCCTTGACCTGAATCGAACCTGGGACCCTTGAGTCCGCAGGCCGATGCTCTATCCACTGAGCCAAACCAGTTAGGGCAATTAATTCCCTTTTAATGTGCACGAATTTCATGCACCGGGCTACTAGTTACATATATTACATTTCAGCTCTTTTGAGTTATTAACTCCCCCCCACCCAAAAAAAAGTTAACTCCACTTTCATAAAATGGAACAGAGAGCTTACATCTGGAATTAAGTGAAAAGCAAAATGATACACACTCTTGATGTAGATAAATACAAAGAACCCCATAGAGTAAACATAATCCTAACTGTACCTAAAAGAAAAGTTATATCTCACAGAGGAAATAATACACTCCAGAGACTATCCTACATTAGTTCCTCTAAAAAAATTTTTTTAAATAGAAAAAGACAAAGGATTAGACATTACTAAGAAAGCAACAAGGGAAAAAATTTTCTACCTTATCACATTCTTATAAAAAAAATTTTATACCTTAAAATAAACAAAATGAAACCAAAGACAACACAGGAAAAAAAAAACACTAAAGTCAAAAGAAAGGGGGAACCATGACATTTAGATTGAATGGACATTTACTGAGCACTGAATGCATGTGTCAACAGCGTTCAGGGTACAGACTAGACAGATTAACCGCTAGAGTGCCGGGGAGCGCAATCGCGCTCCTCCTGTCTTTCGCCAAAAATGCCGGGAACGCTATCAAAGCTTCGAAATGGCGTCCAGTTCTAAGTCTGTTTTTATTAGTGATGATGATATTGCTAAATATGTCAATGTAGTAAAGGTTTCCTTAAGCTTTTGAATATGTAACTTCATTTACTTGCGATTCATAATTTTTTTCCTAAACTGCTGTAAAATCAGCAAAAATGCCTTGGCAATTTTAGCATAGTTCCTAGGATATTGGTTGGCACTCAAAGGGTTAAGAAATTTAGGATGGGAGTACAAGGAGACCAAGATAAGAGTCTAAACTAGAGTCTGAAAAAACTGTTGATAAGGTGAGCATGGATATGCTTGCAAAGTAATAAAATACAAAAACTTGAAAAGGTACGGTTGGTATTAAAAAACAATATGAGACACTTTCATACTGTGAGTAGCAAACTAAAATTGGCCTATGAAAGTTTTATGCTTCTCGTGAACTATCTCAGCATCTAGAACACAGTAGCTGCTCAGAAGAGACTTACAGGGGGAAGGAAAAGGCGTAAATAGAACATGCTCATTTTTCTTCTCCAGGCGGTACACCCTGAAAACAAAACAAACTTGCTTCAGTATATTAATAGCTAGCGAATCTGTCGGTCAACTCCTGACAGAACAGAACAGTGGATTCAATAGGTATTGTGATCCACTGCACCAAATCACAGCCCAGAGTGCTTGCTACAAAACCAAGCGTGGAGGTAGGGGGGCAGGGAGGGAGTTTATATTTAAGGGCTAAATTACATGGTACAGACTAATAGTGCTCCTGAAGCAGAGAGCTAGGCCAGAATGACTGGCATGAGAAAGAAAAGGAAGGCTTCAAAAAGAGACTAGGCCCTAGAGCAGTGATGGCGAACCTTTTGAGCTCGGCGTGTCAGCATTTTGAAAAACCCTAACTTAACTCTGGTGCCGTGTCACATATAGAAATTTTTTGATCTTTGCAACCATCGTAAAACAAAGACTTACATTTTTGATATTTATTTTATATATTTAAATGCCATTTAACAAAGAAAAATCAACCAACAAAATGAGTTCGCGTGTCACCTCTGACACGCATGTCATAGGTTCGCCATCACTGCCCTAGCTGGTAAGGGTCCTGGGTTCAATTCCAGTTAAGGGTACATTCCTGGGTTACAGGCTCGAGCCTAGTAGGGGGCGTGCAGGAGGCAGCTGGTCAATGATTTTCTCTCATCATTGATGTTTCTATCTCTCTCTCCCTCTCCCTTCCTTCTGAAATTAATAAAAATATATTTGGGCGGGGGGGGGGGGAGGCTAGGAGACAAGAACTGGAGAGAGAAAGACAAAAAAGAGGATGTACATGCAAATTTTTAAATGCTAGATAGTCTGACTTTAAAGCGCCTACTCATTCCCTTCAATTTCAAAATGTAGAGAATTATTTCTAGGCATCTCTTTTTATCTTTGAAATAAATGGCTGAACCCCATAAGGTTTACTTTAGCATTAAAATGGGGCTTTCATATTTAAAAAATTTCTACCTTCCCCTCACTTAAACTTCCTTTTTTCTTCCTGGTTCCACCTGCCACTCAGGCTCAAAACCTTAGATTAGCCCAGCCGGTGTGGCTCAGTGGTTGAGCTTCGACCCATGAACCGGCAGGTCACAAATGATTCTCGGTCAGGGCACATGCACAGATTTCGACTCAATTCCCAGTATAGGGCCTGCAGGAGGTGGCGGATCAATGATTCTATCACTGATGCTTCTTTCTCTCCCTGCAGGAGGTGGCAGATCAATTATTCTATCACTGATGCTTCTTTCTCTCCCTTCCTCTCTAAAATCAATAAAAAATCACATTAAAAAAACACACACCTCAGATTACCTTTGATTTTTCCAGCCCCTCTATCACACTCTGCCAGACTCCATCCATTCCATGTACCAACTCCTGGAAATTTCTTTCTTCAGGAATTCTGGGCATGTTCCTTTCATATCTCTACCACCCATATACAGGTGCCTATTTCATCAGATCTTAATCTTAACTATTCTTGCCAAACTTCACTCCCCACTCCAACCAACTTAAATGCTACTACAATTGGTCTCTGATAATGCCTCTCTCTGTTCAAAAAGCCCCTCCCAACCCAAGTCATTCAATACTTTCTCCTGGTCTACTACTTTCCCAGGTATCCATGACTATAGAAAACCTATTCCAACTTAATCTTCATTCTTTTTTTTTTTTTTAAATATATTTTGTTGATTTTTTACAGAGAGGAAGGGAGAGAGATACAGAGTCAGAAACATCGATGAGAGAGAAACATTGATCAGCTGCCTCCTGCACATCTCCCACTGGGGATGTGCCCGCAACCCAGGTACATGCCCTTGACCGGAATCGAACCCGGGACCCTTGAGTCCGCAGGCCGACGCTCTATCCACTGAGCCAAACCGGTTTCGGCTAATCTTCATTCTTTTACCTCATTTCTCCCCACCCTGATCCTCCACAGTTCCCAGAATGCCTCTTGTCCTCTCACTCCTCTGCACTTTTGTTCTTACCAACAACTTCTCCTGGCACCCCCTCCTATCTTCCTACTACCCACATTCAGTCTCTACTGAAACCTCCCACATGTTAGAAGAGGCTCCTTGTCTCAAGTCTTACTCCTTCTTGTCTGTACCTCAATCAGCACTTGGCCTATATACAGAAGCTCCTTGACTTACGTTGGGGTTAAGCTGAAAATATTGTAAGTCAAAAATGCATTTAATACATCTACCCTACTAAACATCATAGCTTTAGCCTAGCCTACCTTAACCATGCTCTCAAGACTTACATCCAGTGTTTACCCTAAGTGCTGGCATGGCTGAGTGGAGCTGGGGCTTGCTGCGTTGTCCAGCATCATGTATCGTACCATGTATCACCAGCCCAGAGAAGACCAAAATTTAAAACTTAAAGTACGGTTTCTATTGAATGCATATCATCTGTACACCATCGTAAAGTCAGAAAATCATAAGTCAAACCACTGTAAGTTGGGAACTGTCTGTATATGGTCTTGCATTACAAGGATTGTTTGTGTTTGTTAAAAACATGCCTGTCTCATCCCTAACTAGAGCTTGAGAATGATTGCTTGTCCTCTGTAACTCTCAAAAGACAGCCTAGTTCCACATATAATTGGTGATTAACTACTATTTGACCAGATGCTCTCAAGTTCACTGAAATACCTCTCCTCCCCAAGCAGTTCTTTCCAAGGGTTCCTGCTCTTCCCATTTCTCTGAACTGCTAATACTTGTACCAACCAGAAGCACTGTTATATATTGAGCCCACGGCCTTGGTTTTTGCCCTTCTCAAATATAAAAGTCTGATCTCATTATGCCACTGAAGTTTCTTGAAGACTCTTTCTTATACGCTTTGAGTATCCTTATAGTATTGAGCAGATAGATCCCTGGTCACAGAATGGTATTTCATATACACCAGTAATAAATACATCTAAAGAGTCAAAGCGTCTCAAATAAAACAGTGCTTAACACTGATTAAAGGTACGGACCTTCAAAATAACAAATATACTTTGTCTTACAGATTTCAAAGCCAGTTCACAACTATTATCTATTTAATTCCCATAACTCTGTGATATTATCAGTTTACTGAAAAGGAAACAGGCTAGGCAAGATTGTAGAACCAGCCTTGGCCAGTATTGCTCGGTGGTTAGTGTCCACCCATCACCAAAGGGTCTCCGGTTTGATTCCCAGTCAAGGGCATGTACCTGGATTGCGGGTTCACTCTCCGCCCCCTTGGGGTGTGTTCAGAAGGCAACCAGTCCATTTTCTCTCTCCCCCTCCCTCCCTTCCACTTTCTCTGAAAAGCAATAGAAAAAATATCCTCGGGTGAGGATTAACAACAACAAAAAGATTATAGAACCAGTAAATGGCCGAAACCGGTTTGATTCAGTGGATAGAGCAGCCGTGGGCAAACTACGGCCCGCGCCGGATCCGGCCGTTTGAAATGAATAAAACTATTGAAAAAAAAGACCGTACCCTTTTATGTCATGATGTTTACTTTGAATTTATATTAGTTCACACAAACACTCTATCCATGCTTTTGTTCCGGCCCTCCGGTCCAGTTTAAGAACCCATTGTGGCCCTCGAGTCAAAAAGTTTGCCCACCCCTGGGATAGAGCGTCGGCCTGTGGACTGAAGGGTCCCAGGTTCGATTCCGGTCAAGGGCATGTACTTGGGTTGCGGGCACATCCCCAGTAGGAGATGTGCAGGAGGCAGCTGATTGATGTTTCTCTCTCATTGATGTTTCTAACTCTCTATCTCTCTCCCTTCCTCTCTGTAAAAATCAATAAAAAATATTTAAAAAAAAAAAAAAAAAAAGAACCAGTAAATGGCAGAGCAAGCACTCAAACTCACATCTCCTGAGCTCAAGGACAAAAGTGTGTTTTATTCCACCAAGTGCAGACTCATCCTATCTCCTTAATTGGCCTCCAAGCTCCCGGAGGACTGAGGCCTTTTTTTCTTAAAAAATAAGTCTCTCTCAAATAGAAAAAATAATAATAAGTCTCTCCTTATCTCCACCCAAATGTCTTTATATATCCGTAAGACAGTAAATCTATATGAATTCCACAAATATTGAAAACGTATCAAAGTAACACACGGTGCTCTAGTATAAAAAGAAATTATTATTTAGGCCTTAATTTTAAGTGGAGAAAGGCTTTGGTAATATAAGCCTTACTATGGACTCCCCAAACAATGTTCCCGAAGAATTGTGAGCTCCGCTGAGCAATCACCAAACCCAAATAAGGTGAAAGCATATTTCTAAAAGCGTCAAGTCCTGCCGGAGACTCTAGTCCCTATTCTTGAGGCATCAGGCTAGCACCTAATCTAAGAGGAAGGGCAGAGTTTCTGCCACTCTCCTACAAAGTATTGGAGCTTTCTAAGAAACGCCCAGTTAGAGATCATCTCCTGGTATCTACCAACTTGCGGGAGTTACATGGAGTACCACAGGGCTCCAAGTACATACCTCAGCGTCAGGGCCCTCCACAACGCTCCCCTAAACTGCCTTTTCGGGCTGATTTTCAAGTATTTTACAGATGAATAGGCAGGACACCAAATAAAAACAGTTTTAATACCCCAAATGAATAGTTTGCTACACCATTTTCACCATCCTAATAGCTAACGGAATAAAACATGAAAACAATGGAAATTTGTCTATTAGCTGTAGTAAGATACTATCACAGCAGTGCTGGCATGTTTCCCCTGTTGTTATCTGAAGTTATAAACTACTTAAAAGATAAAAGAACTTTAGGAAAATAATTTTATCATGTCAAGTACTGAAGTGATGCCAAATAAGTTCCCAAAGGTAACACGAATCAAGTTGTTTTCTCTAGTCTTCAGATTGTCATACTAATAATTCAATATTTGAATTATACAAACATTACAGTGAAGAAGCAAGGCAAAAACTGAGAAATAAAGGTTGGGCTGGTCAAGAAAACATCTAAAAGATGTTTTGATGTAACTGCCATTGATGTAATTCATATGATGTAACAATGATAATACAAGAATGGGCAATAGTAAGTTTACAGGTGTGAGTACTCGAAAGTTTATTCTGCTATGATTTATTGTATTATTTTCCATACAAATAACTGTAAACCTACTTTTGCCCACCCCTGTGTATATCTATAATAGACACCTATCCCTTTTGTCTTGGGTGCAAATTGTTCTTTCTAGAACTCTGTCCTCTAGTTGATCAACAAGGGATCACATGATCATACATCTACGGACACATGGTAAGCACAGACCAGGATGGCCAGTGGACTCCATGCCCTAGCCCCAGTTACTGATTCAGGGAGAGGCTCATATGACCCAAACAAGACAAGAAGGGTATTTCCTGGTAATTTTGTTGGAAGTGCAGACAAAAGACACGCTCCTGTCTTTGGGGACCCTAGCAGCAAGGACGACATGAGCTCCCCTGGACATCTTTACCTCCATATGGGGAAAGCTCCTTTGAGAAAAAACCAACCTTGGAAAGCACAGCTGAGAGGAGGAGAACACAAGTCCTGTCTTTATGACATCCTTTGTGCCCCTGAAGCCAGCCTGGCTTAACCTCAGCCTAGTTATGAGTCAACAAATTCCATTTTAATTTAAAGGATTCTGCAACCAAAAGAATCAAGGGTAGCATACTAGTGTGAATGAGTAAGGTGCCTAATAACAAAGAATTATCTCCGAAATGAGCCTGGAAAGGAATGGCTGACAAAGTTAAATCTGCTTCTAAACCCACTAGAAACACCAACAATGACCTCTTCTCACCATCTAAAATAGCTCAAGTAGTTTGGTTGCTAGTCTATTCTCCTCTTAGAGTATTTGAACAATGGCTACTGTTATCCACCCAAACTCTGCTGGCCTACTTATTTGCTACTTTTCAGATTAGATATTAAACTAGATATCAAATTTTATTCAATTCAAAACTTAGTCATTATCCTCATAACAGTATCCTTTATACCAATCACAGAACTAAAAAAATGTGACCACCATAATTTGTTTTTTCTTTCATGCTTAATTGCCTACTTACCTACTCATTTGCCACCCTCAGATTACTTTAAACAAAGAAAAAGAAAAAAGTAGCAGTTCTTCTGCAAATAGTAACTAAATTCTCTTTGATTCACCAAAGAAATAAATAAAGATAGAGGATCATAATTTAAAAGAGTTTTACTGCCAGGATTCAGACCACACACCACACAAAAGGAATTTTAGATAGTTCCCACAAATACAGCTGTCTCTACCAACGTGCAAATTGAGATAATACTAAGCCTAAATCACAGTAAAAATAATGACAAATTATTATTTACCTGAATGCTCTTAAAATTTTTTCTGGAAATAAGCATCTTTGTGAGGTAGCCAATTAAGTGTTCAATGAATAAGAAGGGGGGAGGTTTTACTGGGTATCCTTTTTGTCATTTGAATGTACTATTTACCCCAAATAAATAAAATTTAAATTTAGAAAATCCTTAAGAATCACTTTCAGAAGCCACATTAGAACTCCCTTTAATAATAGCCTAAAACTAATAATAAAAAATACTGTACAGCCCAGCAGGCATGGCTCAGTGGGTGAGCCTCAACCTATGAACCAGGAGGTCTCGGTTTGATTCCCAATCAGGGCACATACCCAGGTTGTGGGCTTGATCCCCAGTGGGGTGTGCAGGAGGCAGCCAACTGATGATTCTCTCTCATCACTGATGTTTCTATCTCTCTCCCTCTTCTTCCTCTCTGAAATCAATAAAAATCTATTTTTAAAAAAATGCTGTACAGACTTTACTCTTACAAAGGTTGTCATTTTCCCAAATACACTTTAAACATGTCATAAAACTGTTTATCTATTCTTCTTTCACCAAATGTGAATTTAGAATATCAGCAACAAAGCTATATAATTCTTTCCTGTTGTCCCTTCCACCACAAATGAAAATATATAAATATATTTGCCAATAGAAAAAAAGTGCTAAAAAGCATATAAATAATCACAAATCAAACCACCAAAATGTATCCATACTATTTATCTGTCAATCAATGGTTGTCCAAAGTGTGGTTCCCATACCATTGATGTGAATGGTGCTTTTACCTGTATGTAATATATTTTAATAGCTACGAATTTATTTTTAATAAGTAGTTTATTATACCAAACACACCAAAGACTGTGACTTCACAAATACCACTGCCTAGAACGAGGACAAACCTACTTATGTTAAATCATGAATCCATCTGAAAAATAAGAGTGCATACGTGAGTGAGGTTTGAGAAGCACCAGTGCATTATCCAAATTAGACCAAAAGCACAGTAAGAATGATCAAATGGCACCTACTGAACCTTAAATTAGACCAAACTTCATTACAAGGCAGGTACAACTCAATGGCAACAGTGCTCTCCCCTTCCCTCAGAGTTGGGGAAGTTAAGACAACCTAAAGTTTAATTTAAATGATGAAGAAAAAGAATCAGGGCTCAGTACAATCCTTGAACTTGTGGCAAATTAAGCTAAAAAATGATAGTCCTTTTCCGGACCAACACCATCTATACATCTTCAGCCACCAGTAAACATTAAGCGCCGGACTCTCTCTTCATGAGCCCTCTGCTTTTGCTTTCTCTCTCATGACCAAAACCGAACGCAGCAGACCCTCCCCAGGATTCCCAGCCTGCTCCACCTCCGTTCCCCTTCAGAGGCAACCATCGAGGTCTGCTCGGTGTCCCATATGAACATTTCTACTCCTACCCCCACGAGGGTTGCAGGTTGCTTCTTCCCAGGAGCTCAAAAGTGATGCTGAGTCCAGAAAGAGATGTTGTTCAGACTCCCTGCCCACGGACTAGCACTAACTCTCATCTGAAAGTCACCTGGGAGAGGAAGGTGTAGAATAACGAAGGAGAGAAGGAAGGGAGGAGGACAGAAGTTCCAGGAGCGCCACTGCCCTCATCTCAGCCGCCACAGGCACCTGCACTGCACCCCAGCTGCCATACCTTCCTCTACGCAAATTTCTGTCCAGCCGACGATTTGAAAAGGCCCCCGTCCCTACATCCAGAATAAGCCTATTAAATACAGTCCTTGACATCCTGATCAGAAGGAATCATCACTGTGACTGTTTTGATGTAAGCACAGACAGATCTTTAATGTTACTTAAAAAGAGAAAAGAAAAAAAAAAAAAAACCCTTCTCAACCAGCTACCACAAGTTAACTCTGGCAAAGTGTCTGCCTCCAGGGCTAGGGCAATACTGAAATAACCCAGACAAAACGCCTTCTCTAGAAAATGGGTTTGCTAAAAAGAAAACAAGTAAAAACTCGATTTAGGCAAATAACCAAAAATTTCTTCCACAATTTGCTTCAGGAAGAACGATGTGCCTGTTCTCCCCCCGTCTCAGCACTGTCTGCACTGGGAGGGCGGGCCAGTTTAATTCAGCTAATTCTATAGGAATCATGTCAGCGCAAAGAGCTGCTTCCACGTAACAGTCAAATTATGAACTTGCAGGGGCCACTGTTTCACCCACAGCTAAGAATAACACTCGACTTTCTAATTAAAAAAAAAAAAAGAAAGAAGAAGTGAGTCCCCAGCCAAGGATGGGGAGCAGGGGCAGGAAAAGGGCCCAACGCAATTCGCCCCTCGGGGCGGGGTAGGGGGCGCCACCCGGGAGCGCAGCAGCTCGCAGGTGCGGCGGGCCGACCCCACGCGCGCGCGGAACATGGCTGAAGCACGAGGCTCCGGGGGGGCTTCTGCACGGACTCGCGCTCGCTCTCAATGAGCAACCGGGTCGGGCAGGTTCGAGGCAAAGCGGCCGCGATGAGGAGGGAAAGTCACAGGGGAGGCGGGGAACGAACTCCGAGGGCACCCCTCCCGCCCCGCCGGGGCCTGGGGGCGCGGGCGGTGGGCCGGGCCGGGCCGGGCCCCGCGTGCCCACCCGGGCCGCCCTACCGTGGCTCTGCAGGATCTCGTGCTTGAGGCCGCCCGTGTAGTCGATGAGCTCCTCCAGGCCGCGCTCGCACAGCTGCCCGTAGCCCGAGAACTTGTGCAGCACCTTCTCCAGCTCGCGCTCCACGGTCACGCACTGATCCATCTCGGAGGCGGCGGCGGCGGCGCTCGGCTCCCCGGCGCCCGGGCGTCCACAGCCGTTCGACCCGGGCCCGGCCGAGGCCGCGTCCTCCTCCTCGTCCCCCAGGCGGGCGGCGCGGGCGGCTGAGGCGGCGGGCACGCTAGCCCCGGCGCCGGGGAAGCCCCGCGAAGCCCGTGCCCGGCTGCCCCATGGCGCACGGCCTCTGGCGCGTCGCAACCGCGCCGGCTCGCTGCCCCACCCGGCCCCGCGTCTCCGGTCCCCCCGCTCGCCGCGTTCGGCTACCCGCCGATTGTTTTTGTTTTTACGGGAACCGGCCGATGACCTGGTTCTCCTGGGCGGCACCAAAAGCCGCCGACCCGAGATGGGGGGGCGGAGGGGGGGGGTGAGGGGAGAAGCCACCCCAGCGAGGGAAGGAGGCGGCGCGGGCCGTACCAAGAGCTCCCGCGAGGGGGAGCAGCCCGGCGAGCGAGGGCGGAGGGAGGCGGCGGGCGTCCGCTCGCGCCGCCGCTCTCCAGGTGAGGGCCGTCCCACGCGGGAGAGGGCGCGGTGGAGCCGGGACCCAATTGGTCCGAGGAGCTACATGGGGAACTTTGGGGACAGCCCCGGCACTCTGACAGCGCCGCCACTACGCGCTTCGTAAACAAGAGGGTGGAAACCGTCCCCAACCCCTCCTCCCAGAAACCGGGCGAACGAGCCTATGGGAGCGAGGAATACGGAAGGAACCAACGTCCTCCAATCCCGGGCCGAGGCGTAAACCTCCAGCCAATCCAGGTCGAGGGGCCAAACCAAGAGTCTTGCTGTTGGAGGGGGTGACCTGGAGAGCAAAGCGGAAAGCCAGTGGTTCCTGCAAAGCCGTGCGATAAAACCAGGCCGAAGTGAAAAGGGCTGTTTTCCCTGGCAGTTCTTCCTAGCCATCCGTCAGTCCATCTCCCTGTCATTCGTGGGTACTGTCATTTCCGGAGTTTTGGAAGACGAACTCACCGCCGCGGTCGGAAAACCAAGCCAGGCCGGGCAGGGGGCGCCCTACCAGAATTAAAGGCGGGGTGACTCGGGGGGCCGTGGCCGGAGATTCCTGCCGGCCGCGCGGGATCCCCGCCAGGAAAGACCAGGCGCGGCGGGCGGTGCTGCCTTGCCGCCTGCGACACCACGAGGTCCCATTCTGCACCCGCCGCCCCCAGCCCCCGGCCGCCTCTGCCCTTTGGCCCCGGTCCTGGAACCTTTCCTGATGGGTTGCCTCACCCCCGTGCCATGCACCCGCAGCTTCGCGGATTGGAGATTCGTCCAAAAGCCGGACAGCCTGGCCTCTCTGCCTCTTAGGTGGCTTATTCCATTGAATGGGATCGACGTCCCCCTTTGTGTAACTCCTTCCCCTGATTTGGTGTCGTCTCCAACCTCCCCTTGCTCGCTAAGCTTCATATAGTTGCACCGACCTTAACGTGGACTCAGTAGCCCAGCAAGGACTGCCGCAGGGCCTCTGCCGTCTTACCCTTTTCCCTGGCCTGGAAAACTTCCATCTTTCCCCTCCTGAAGTTCTCAGCTCACTTGTCCCCCCTCAGAGGGTCCTCCCCTGACCCCACTAACTAGCTTCTACCCTCTCGCACACCCTCCTCCATTGCTGCATCATCTTTATTATAATACTAGAGGCCCGATGCACGAAATTCAGCCTGGAAGATCTAATTAGCTTAGTACGCTTTTATTATTATAGGTAAACTATATCACTAATTTTTAAAAATATATATTTTATTGATTTTTTTTACAGAGAGGAAGGAAGAGGGATAGAGAGTTAGAAACATTGATGAGAGAGAAACATTGATCAGCTGCCTCCTGCACACCCCCTATTGGGGATGTGCCCACAACCAAGGTACATGCCCTTGACCGGAATGGAACCTGGGAGCCTTCAGTCCACATGCTGATGCTCTATCCACTGAGCCAAACCGATTAGGGCTATATCACTAATTTTATTATTTTCTCGCCGCTTATTAAATCTGAAGTGATCTGCTTCATTTATTCGCTTGCTTTTTTTTTTCTGTCTGCGCCTCATCCATAAAAGCTCCATGAAAGCAGGCCCCTTGGCTGTCTTATTCTGTGCCCAGAACAGAGTTTGACAGCATAGTAGGCAATCGTTTTTACTTAATTATGACAAAACCTTTTTGAGCTCCAACTTCCATTTTTATAATTGGAATTAATAATACTTCATTAGATTCTTAGGAAAATTAAGTGAGATAATATATATAAACTAGAGGCCCAGTGCACGAATTCGTGCACCAGTGGGGTCCCTCAGCCTGGCCTGTGGGATCAGGCCGAAACAGCTCTCCAACATCCCCCAATGGGTCCTGGATTGCAAGAGGGCACAGACCAGGCTGAGGGACCCCACTGGTACACAACCAGAGCCAGGGAGGGACGCAGGAGGTTGGCCATCCTGGGGAGGGACTGCGGGAGGGCTCCAGGGTGTGTCTGGCCTTCTTGCTCAGTCCCAATCAGTGGACCCCAGCAGCAAGTTAAACTACCAGTTGGAGCATCTGCCCCCTGGTTGTCAGTGCACGTCATGGCGAGCAGTTGAGCGGCCTTAGCATATCATTAGCGTATTACGCTTTGATTGGTTGAAAGGCCAACTGGTTGACTGGACACTTAGCATATTAGGCTTTTATTATATAGGATGCCCGTAAAAAGCACATGATAGTCACAGGATAAATGGTGGTGATGGTGGTTGTTAATGATTGTAAGTCCCCATTTAACCTTCTTAGATGGATGGTTCTATCCCCAGGTTATATCTTTAACCTTCTCTTTTCCCTTTACCTACTGTCCTGGGAGAAAAAAATTATAACTGACCCTCTCCAGCCCTGATCTGCCTTATCAACTCAAACTTCACATTCCCTCCAACCAGCAGACATCATCATCCAATCAACATGCCAAAAGCAGAATTTGTATCTCCCCTCCAAAACCAACTGTCCTCCACTTGACGCCTCAGTTTTTGTCAGCATTGCCTTAACTCTCCCAGGTTTCTCTGACACTTCTTCATCCTCATCTTTAACTTATCTACCTATAGGATTCTTGAAAACCTTTTCTCTAACAGATTGCTCAACTCCACTAAACTCTTTCCATTGCCACCCACCTACATCCTTTCCAATATCTCTTTGCAAGGTCAGCTGCCTTCATTCACCCCAGAATCGTAGGTGTTCCCAGAATTCTGTCCTCATGAGTATCCCTAGAGAGAGATTGTCTTGCTCCCTTTTTCATTCACCCTTCCTCTGTAGTCAGACGTCAAGTTCTATTGAGTGTAACTTCCTAATGTCTTAAGTGGGAGGTTTTTAATTTCTACCTCCTCACCTTGATTAGTACCTTTGACATGTCTCCAAGATTATAATCGCTTCACTTATCTGCCTTTGATCTCTTACCCTTACAGGGCCAACAAATGAATCTTCATTTCCCTGAAAAGGTTGTTATAATAATTAGAGTCCTGGCCAGTGTGGCTCAGTTGTCGCAGCCTTGTCCCACCACTGGAAGGTCATGTGTTTGATTTCCAGTCAGAGCACATACCTAGGTTGAGAGTGGTTGGGGCATGTACCAGAGGCAACCGAGTGATGTTTCCCCCCCCCCCCCTTTTTCTTTCTCTCTCTGCCATCTTCCCTCTCTAGAATCAATTAAAAATAATAATTGCATGAGATAATACATGTAAGCCACTCAATAGTGCCTGATCAGAAATAATTATACAAATACCATTGTTATGTTGTACATATGAAACTAACGTTATATGTCAATTATACCTCAGTTTTTTAAGAAAAAGAAGTAACCAATGACTTCCCATCCTAGCTCTCAGATGTATGGTCTGTACAAGTGTAACAACCCATCACAATTCCCCATCCAAACACTGGGCACTTTCACACACCCGCATCCAAACACTCATACTTTCAGTGTGAATTGAGCATAACTCATTTATGCTTTTTCTTCTCCTGGAATGCTTTTCTTTATTAGCTATTCAAATCCTCCGCTTTCTTAAAGTAACAGAAAAAAGTCCCACCACCAATTTTATACCTCCTAGAGCTTGGCCTGCACTCTTCAGTATGGTGATTACTAATTATATATAGCTATTCAAATTAAATCAAAAATTCAATACCTCAGTCATACTAACCATATTTCAAGTGCTCAGGAACCACGTGTGGCTAGTGGCTGCTGTGCCAATCAGCACAGAAGGAGCATTTCCATCACGGTACAAAGTTCTGTCAAACAGTGCGGACCTAAGCCATGACCACACAGTAAAGTTAGCAGCCACCCTTGGACTGCTTCTAGGACTTCTCTATGTTAAGTCATTTAACGCCGAGGGGAACACTGCCCCTCTATTTTTTGTTAAGTTTTTAAGTATTTGCCTTAGCTCAATTCGATGGTTAGCTCCTAGGCCAGGACTGACTTTTCTTTTTAACCCCCATGATCTAATTAGCATAGAAAATGTGTTAAAGGAAAGAGAATAGACAAGGAAGAGAAGGGACCTCAAACTTAACTGAGGGGAGAAAAAATAGTACCTGTCTGGGCAGAGATCTTTGTCTTCCCTCCTTCACTTGTTCTGGCCTTTTCTACCCAGTGCATAATTGCTTCAAGCCTGAACCTTGATTTGTCAAAGAAGGTCTCTTGAAACAAGAGGGGGGAAATTTAGTTTTCAGAACAACTATAAATTATATTGTTATGATCGTCTTTCAGTACACAACGAAAAAGGATTTGCACACACAACACAAACACCACTCCAATGGACTCCTGCCCACATTCTGTTCAACCTAGAGAACTTTTCATTTGCAGTCATTCTGGACCTTGCTCTGGTCTTCCCTCCACGCCAGATTCAATCCTCTGTAACATTTAAATAAACATTTTTAAAAAGGAGACCAAAATACATATTCACTGTAAAAAAAACAAAAAACACTTAGAAAATGAAAAAAAAATTAAAAACATAAAAAAAAATCATAATCCCATGAAATCCCAAAACCCAGGCAGAAATTCAGTTTTAACATTTAGGGTGAATTTCCAGAGTTTTTCCTGTGTCTATACATATATATCCATATGTGCATTTTTATAAAAGATTGCTCTCATTATATATAACTATTTTGTAAACTGTTTTTGATGTCCAAACAAAATTAACAACAGAAAAATTTATAGAGCTGCTTTTGACATCTTTTTGAAATGTTTAATAGCCATTACACATAACTATACCTTAGCACACCCTTATTCAATATATCTTATGTATTCTTTTCTTATTTAGTTATTTAGTTAGTTATTTAGTTACTTACTAGAGGCCCAGTGCACGGATTTGTGCAATGGAAGGTGCCTCAGCCTGGCCTGCAGAGATCGGGCTGAAACTGGCTCTCTGACATCCCCTGAGGGGTCCCGGATTGCGAGAGGGCACAGGCCAGGCCGAGGGACCCCACTGGTGCATGATCAGGGCCAGGAGGGACCTCGGGAGGGCTCCAGGGCATGTCCGTCCCATCTCACCCAGTCCCAATCGGCCAGACCCCAGCAACAAGCTAACCTACCAGTTGGAGCATCTGCCCCCTGGTGGTCAGTATGCATCATAATGACTGGTAGAACGGTTGAATGAACGGTCGGACACTTAGCATATTAGGCTTTTATTATATAGGATTACTTAGTTACTTATCTTTTCGTGCTTACCCAAGGAGTGAGGATTTTTTTTCCTGTTGATTTTTAGAGAGAGTGGAAGGGAGCGGGAGGGGTGAAAAGAGAGACTGAAAAAGAAACATTGATGCCCTGACCAGTTTGGCTCAGTGGATAGAGCATCAGCCTGCGGACCGAAGGGTCCCGGGTTTGATTCCAGTCAAGGGCATGTACCTTGGTTGCAGGCATATCCCCAGTGGGAGGTATGCAGGAGGCAGCTGATCAATGTTCCTCTCTCATTGATGTTTCTAACTCTCTATCCCTCTCCCTTCCTTGCTGTAAAAAATCAATAAAATATATTTTTTAAAAAAAGAAAGAAACATTGATGTGAGAGAGACACATCAATTGGTTGTCTCCCACATGCACCCCAACTAGGGCCAGGGATCCGACCTGCAACCCAAGTACATACCCTTGACCGGGAATCAAACCCAAGAACCTCCTGTGAGCAGCCCGGTGCTCTAACCACTAAGCACACCAGCCAGGGCTTATTTTGATTTATTTTTAGAACCCTGAAACTAGACAGAGGCTAGATAGAAAGTGTCAAAATGTCATCTTTTTAGATTTGAGAATTTATAAAATATTGCTTTGGAAATGTAATTTTATGCTAAACACACTTTCAGATAAGGGGAAGAAAGGTTATATTTATAATTATAATTGTAAAAAAAAAGACCATGTGGAGCCCTAGCTGGTTTGGCTCAGTGGGAAGGGTCCTGGGTTTGATTCTGGTCAAGGGCACATCCCTCAGTTGCGGGCTCCTCCCCAACTTGAGCCCTGGTCAGGGGTGTGCAGGAGACAACCAATCGATGTGTTTCTCTCACATCGATGTTTCTGTCTTTCCCTCTCACTTCCACTCTCTTTAAAATCAATGGGGAAATATCCTTGGGTGAGGATTAAAAAAAGAAAAGAAAAGACCTTGCTAAGTTACTGACTATTCCAGCTGACAGCCAATATAAAAGCAAGGATCAACTGACAAAATGTGTTGTTATGAAATATTGAATTATAAAAATACCATTCCTTCTTATTTTTCAAATTAAACTTTCTTTATTTTCAAGCCAATAAAATAAAATCTCCACATGAGACATTTCTCACAATTGCTACTAAGATCAGTTTAAGAAATGGTTGAAAACGCAACTACTACCAAAAAATATTAAAGTGAGTGTTTTCTGCTTCTTTTATGGCTCCTGTGTGGTGTGGGGCAAATGGCCATTTAAATGACTGTTTGATGACTAGCTGAATGACACTTGCCCCCATTAAGACCTGCTAATAGGAATTGGATAGGCAGTGTCGACAATAATGCCTTTTCTTCTACATCTACCGCCCCCTTCCTACAGCCGCACTAATGTCTGCAGAAGACAGCCTCTCTCACCAGCAAAGCCCTGCTGGTGTAGCCTTCACCACACCTGAAGGCCAGGCACGTCCAATTGGCTGCCTACCAGGAAAGCACTTCCCTCATGGATGGTGTCCAGCCTGCAGGGGGCATTTACACCTTTGGACCCCCTCCCTCCGGTTTTATTGGTCTGAATCTCCTCCTTCCTGGAGTCTGGGTGTTGTTGTATACTTGTTTTCTGCCTACTCCTTGGTGTGCTCTACCAGGTGTAGCAGGAAGGCACTAACACTGTAACCCCGAAGTAATTCATCCAACCTCGCCCAGCCTGTTTCCTTACCTATAAAATGAGAGGCTTGAGACAGGTGACCTTTAAGTCCCTTCCAGTTAAAATTACAGAGATGCCAGTGTTTATTAAGCAACATGTGAGGTGCTGCACAACCAAACAGGAATGGACAGGTGCACACGCCCTGCTTCTGAAAGCTTGGAGCCTGAATCATTACTTCCTCATCATGGAAATGCAATGGGGATTTATTTTTTTGCTTTGTGTATATTTAAGAAGAATAATAACAGCTACCATTTATTAAGCCAGGCACTTTGCTTTAAATGTGTGATTATCCGAAAGAATCTTTGAAAGTAAATATTGTTATCCCCATTTTACAGATGAAGAAATTGAGGCACAGAAGGGTTAAGTAATTTTTCCAAGGTTACACAACTTAGACATGGTGGAGTTGGAACTTGAATTTGAATCATTCTGATTTCAAAACCCATAAAATACTGTACCTCAAAAAGACAAAACCATGCTCCATGATTATTTGTCAAGCATGGGATTGCTAATAGAACAAATGTTCATTTACCCTAGGTAGTGTGGTTTGGTAATAGGAGCCCAGGGCTAAAATTCACAAAATCATAGCACTTCTACTGACCAGCTTTTCAACCTTAGGCAAGAACCTTAACCAATCAGCTCCCTTTAAAAAAACACACACACACACAAAAAAACAATACCTACTCCACCTACCTTGCAACATTGTTGAAATATATATAATAGTAAATGCATACATTTAATTAGTAAATGTATAGAGAATATGTATATAGAAAGTGCTCTGTAAATAATGAATCCTTATATAAATTTAGCATGTTATTATTTCTTTTTATTAGATATGCATTTGATTTGTCTGTTTACATAATTTACTATGCATCTGTTCAGGGCAGAGTCTAGGTTGTAAATTGTAAAATACAAGATTCACGACTTTTGACAACCTGGGGGAGACTCCAGGTAGTAAATTAAGCAAGTGTTTGAAAAATGGCTTTCTGAGGAGACTTCCAGTTCCACTAACATGAAGTAATCCCATTGCTCCAGCTCATTCCTAAAAACCCTGGACATAGCATGGGAATTTTTTTTTACCTGCTAAATATAACCTCTGAGTCATTTGTGGGTCTGCTTCTATTGTTTGTATTTCTTTTAACTTATCAGTCATAGTCACTTGTCGCATGATATGTCTCATTAAGCATGGGACTATTTTCAAAGCTAGAAAGAGGTTGGCCTACATAGGGATCTTGGCACTTGAGAAATGACACCATGGTAAGTTCCTGGGTTTCTTTATTTTCTGTCATATCTCAGACTGGAAAAGCCTCAACCCCAAGAAAATAAAAGCCCCAAGAAAAGTCTGTTTTCCCTGGCTCCACCATGAGGGGAAAAGGGTGGCCTTATAATAGAAAACCTTATTAGCAATATCTGTCTTACTCCAGCCAAACACAGAAAAACAAACAAACAAACAAAAAACCCCTACACCCTCTCCCCAGCATGATTTCGGCAGAACTGCACAGGGAGTGATTTCCCACTCAGTCCCTCTCATCCAGGACGGGAGAGGCAGCACTCCAGTGCTTCTGCAGAATGGTTTGGGAAGAGCTGAATGGGGAACTGACCTTCCATCTTCTGCCTGGCAAAAGCAGGCGGTGCTCCCATTCCCCCTGCAGGTGGGATCAGCAGATTGAACATGGAGCTGAGTTCACACCCCCACTCAGAGGCAACAAGACAATGGGCGCTGAGGCTCCACTTTTACTGGGAGGGTGTCCGTGGACCAGGGGCGAGCTGAACTTCCACCTCACCCATTTGCAACAAGGCAGTGTGATGCAGCGCTCCACTTTTGCCAAAGTGGTTTTGGAATGGACCAGAGGAAATCTAAAACACACACCCAACAGCCCATGTGTTAAATCTCAACAGGGGACTGCCTGCTAAAAGACCATGAAGATTAAATAGTATCCAGAGCCTTATAATATACTAAAATGTCCAGGATATAATAAAAAAAATCACTCATTCAAGAACCAGGAAAATGACAGCATGAATGAGAAAAGACACTCGATGTATGCCAACAATGAGATGAATCAAATGTTGGAATTATCTGATAATTATGTTAAAGCAATTATCATAAAAACCTTCAGCAATCATTTACAAATTCTCTTGAAACAAATTGAAGGTAAATAATTCAGCAAAGAAATAGAAATTATCAAAAAGAACTAAATGGAAATTAAAGAACTGAAAAAATACGTAAGTAAAATACAATCTTGCTGTATGAGCTCAATAATAGAGTAAAAATAAGAGAGATAAAATCAATGAACTTGAAGAACAGATCAATAGAACTTACCAAACCTGAACAACAGAGAAAAAATAGTCTGAAATAAAAGGAACAGAGTCTTAAGGACTATAGGATTTTTTAAAAGATAATAATTATATCATTTCAGTCACAAAATGAAAAGAGTATGAAAACGTATTCAAAGAAAAATAGCTGAAAACATCCCTAACTTGGTAAAAAAGTAAATAAATAAACCTACAAATTCAAGAAGTTAAGCAAATCTCAAATGAAATAAACTCAAAGAAATCCACTCCAAGACATATGACAATTAAACTTCTGAAAACTAAAGATCAAGAAAATACCTTAGAAGCAGCCAGAGAGAAATAATACCTTAAAGCAGAACACAAATATGGATTACAGCAGATTTCTCATCTGAACCATGAGGGCCAGAAAGAAGTGGCACAACATTTTTCAAGTACTAAAAGGAAAGAATTGTCAACCGAGTATCCTATGTCCAGTGAAAATAATTTTTTCACTGTCTTTGATTAGGTTTTTATTCAAAATTAGTTGTCCAAAGTGATTTTTTTTAAATATATATTTTTATTGATTTCAGAGAGGAAGGGAGAGGGAGATAGAAACATCAATGATGAGAATCATTGATTGGCTGCCTCCTGCACACACACACACACACACACACACACACACGGGGGGGGGGGGGGGGGAGATGGAGCCTGCAACCCAGGCACGTGCCCTTGACCGGAATCGAACCTGGGACCCTTCAGTCCCCAGGTTGACGCTCTATCCACGGAGCCAAGTCGGCTAGAGCTGTCCGAAGTGATTTGACCACATTTAACTTTATGTTACAGGCTTCTTTTCTTCTGTGGTGGGTTTCTCTTCTGTGGGCTGGTTTCTTGGTAGCTGTAGCCTTTCTTCCCCACCAAAGGTTTCTTTTGCTTCCTAACACCAACAGCCTTCTTTCCTTTCTTCCCTACCACAGGCTTCTTGCCTGGAACCCCCTTCTCTTCTGATTTGGCGTCTAGAACTGCTGCTTTATCCATCTGGAGCTTGTGGTTCTTGGCCCCTGGAGAACGATGTTTGGCTCATGGTCTTTGCCTATGGGTTCAGCTTCAACATGACTCCCAGGTTTTTCAGTGGATTTTTCTTCAGGACTCTGCGGTGAATCTTCTTGCGCGGTGCTCAGAGGGCTCTTTGGGTCTCTAGGGTTTTCAAGATTCTGCTCAGGTCTGTACTGAGCACCTTGTGCATGGGAAGGCTGTAGTTACTCTTGAGGGAGGCTGCTTTCCACCAGGTGCCATACAGACCACCTAACTCGCGGAAAAGCCCTTTCAGTCCAAACACAGAAACGGCTCACGTGCTCCTGGGAGCAAGGTTCAAAATGTTCACTTTGCTTACATTAAGCAGACTAATTCCATCACCAAATCTCAGCATTATTTTCTCCTTTCTCGGCTTCCTGTTTTCTATAAAAACCTCATCAATATAAGAAACATAAAAACCTGTTGATAATTTTCATATGTTTATTTGAAAACACATTTTTTTATTTAAAAATTAAAAAGAGTCAATTTTAGCCAAACACATGGGAGCAAAATCTCAAATGCTCCCCCAGGGATGTTTCTCGGTTTTTGATGGTACCGTTGTCCCCGTGTTACAGATAATGCACGGTCTCTGCGCCGAATTCCTCATTTTGCTTTGCCAGCTCTCATTCGCTGAGAGGCATAGACCTTTTTGATACCATTCCAGGCCTTAAGTTTCTTAAGAAACAAAACAGCCTCTTGGTCTTCTCATAGCCTCCAACTTTATCTTCAAGTACCAAGAGAAGTTCAGGAACTTCCTCAATATGATGACCTTTAGACATGACCAGCGCTGGTAAGGCCGAGGCAGCCAGGGCACCGCAGATGGCATATCGCTGCTCTGTTGTGTTCACTCTGCATTGCCAATGCCGCCAGGTTTTGGTGCAAATGTGCAGCCCCCACACGCATATGTCTAAAAGCATTCTGGCCAGAACAATGATTTCCCCCACCTCAAACTCTAGGAATTCGAGCCACAGTTCTGCCAGTACCCCAAGACTCAACATTGGTTTGATGACCTGCCAATTCACATCCGTTTTTGCACAAGTTGGTGTGAAAGTGACATTTTTGCCAGATGACTCCCTCTTTTCAGAGCACACTGATATCTGTGGCCACACTTCTCCCAAGCTGGTGGCTTCCATAGGAAAAGGGAAAATAGCTACTTATATAAAAACCCTCGGTGTAACATCACCTCCAGAAGCGCAACCAACCGGAAAGAAGTCAGTCCTGCAGGGGTCGTCTTGGAAACGGCTGCGCCCTCCCCCAGCTGTTTCCCAGAGGGGGAGGTTTCAGGCAGGAACCCGCCTTCAGGGCAAGACTTCAGGCAGGAACCCGCCGGAGCGAGGCATGGAAGTACTGAGTCCGGCCTTCAAACCAGACCCTGACAGTAGGGAGGAGGCAGCCCCATTCCTCACAGAATCTGCTGTTGGATAGCTTGCTGTCAGTGGCCTGCCAGCCAGGAACCCCATTCATCTGCACCCCAGACCCTGACAGGAGGGAGAAGGGAACCCCATTCCTCACAGAATCCACAGGTGGCCAGCTTGCTGTCAGGGGCCTGCCAGCTAGGAATCCTATTCACCTGCATATCTGTATAAAGTTTTAATACATTATATTAGAGGTCGTGGTAGTACTGTTTTATCCACAGTGTCTACAGGAATTGCTGCAAATTTACTTCTCGGTGGAAGCACCTTTCATTCCCAATATAAATTACCGATTCCATTAAATCCGTGGTTCTCAACCTTCTGGCCCTTTAAATACAGTTCCTCATGTTGTGACCCCCAACCATAAAATTATTTTCGTTGCTACTTCATAACTGTAATGTTACTACTGTTATGAATCATAATGTAAATATCTGATATGCAGGATGGTCTTAGGCGACCCCTATGAAAGGGTCATTCAACCCCCAAAGGGGTTGCGACCCACAGGTTGAGAACCACTGCATTAAATGAAGCTTCAATTTCTAAACTCAATATAAAGAGTGAAGTTGCTAAAACTATTAAAAAGGCCCAACTTCTCATTATTGATGAATGCACCATGGCATCCAGTCATGCTATAAACACCATAGACAGATTACTAAGAGGAATTTGAATGTTGTATTTGGTGGGAAAGTTCTCCTTCTTGGAGGAGATTTTCGACAATGTCTCCATATTGTACTGCATACTATGTGATCGGCCATAGTACAAACGAGTTTAAAGTACTGCAATGTTTGGGGATGTTTCAGAAAGTTGTCTCTTACAACAAATATGAGATCAGAGGATTCTGCTTATAGTGGATGGTTAGTAAAACTTGGAGATGGCAAACTTGATAGCAGTTTTCATTTAGGAATGGATATTATTGAAATCTCCTGTGAAATGATTTGTAATGGATCTATTATTGAAGCTACCTTTGGAAATACTATATCTATAGATAATATGAAAAATATATCTAAACATGCAATTCTTTGTCCAAAAAATGAGCATGTTCAAAAATTAAATGAAGAAATTTTGGAAATACTCGATGGAGATTTTCACACATATTTGAGTGAAGATTCCATTGATTCCACAGATGATGCTGAAAAGGAACATTTTCCCATCGAATTTCTTAATAGTATTACTCCTTCGGGAATGCCGTGTCATAAATTAAAATTGAAAGTGGGTGCAATCATCATGCTATTGAGAAATCTCAATAGTAAATGGGGTCTTTGTAATGGTACCAGCTTTATTATCAAAAGATTACTACCTAACATTATCAAAGCTGAAGTATTAACAGGATATGCAGAGGGAGAGGTTGTTCTGATTCCAAGAATTGATTTGTTCCCATCTGACACTGGCCTCCCATTTAAATTGATTCGATGACGGTTTCCTGTGATGCCAGCATTTGTGATGACTATTAACAAATCACAAGGACAAAGTCTAGACAGAGTAGGCATATTCCTACCTGAACTCGTTTTTGCACATGGTCAGTTATATGTTGCTTTCTCTTGAGTTTGAAGAGCATGTGACGTTACAGTTAAAGTTCTAAATACTTCAGCACAATGGAAATTAGTCAAGCACTCTGAAATTGTTTTCACTCTTAATGTGCTGTACAGGGAGATATTAGAATAAGTTTAATCACTTTATCAGTCATTGTTTGCATCACTGTTGTTTTTACATAATGTTTTTGTTGTTTTCATATCATGTTTTTGTCGTTTTTAAATCATGCCTCTGTTGTTATATCCTTTTGTTACTGTTTAATTATTAATAAATTTATATATTATTTTCATATACATTTTACTAATTTCCTTTCCTCTCTCACACTTCTATTATAAAGGGCAAATAGCAATATTAAAATGGCTCCACTAATTAATTCCCTTTTAATGTGCATGAATTTTGTGCACCAGGCTACTAGTTCTTTAATAATGAAAATGAAGTCAAGATATCCCCAGATGAAGGAAAACTAAGAGAATTTCTCAGAGGCAGACCTACCAGAAACAATGTTTTCTAACAGAAAGAAAATAATAAAGGAAAGAAACTTGTAACATCAAGAAGAAAGAAATAACATAATAACCAAAAATATTAGTGTATATAATACAGTTTCCTTCTCCTCTTGAATTTTCTAAATTTCTAAATTAACAGTGAAAGCAAGAACTATAACAATGTTGTATGTAGAGTAAGTATGTTGACATAAGAATGTCCATACCTGTAGAGAATTTTTATAAAACATTATTTGAATCAAACAGAGGATACACATGGAAGCAAGATCTCAACAGATTGAGATAAGTGCTACCAAGAATATGACAGTTGTCAGCTTCTTTTGTGCATTTGAAATTAAGGAGGGAGTATAAGGAAGATTACAGGAAAGTGGGAGAAAGCAAGGCAGGGATCTGATTTCAGAAAGGTTAATATTATGTTCTCTCTTGAAGGTGGTCAGGCTTTAGTAAGAGGGCTCTAAGAAGAAGCATTTCAAAGGTGTGTTAACCTAGATGTGCAGAGACAATGGACAGGGCTTGCTTAAGGCAAAGATAAGCCTTTTACTAAAGAAGTTATACTAGTATACCTGGGGCATGACTACCTACCATGACCTGCTCAATTAGGAATTTATGATCAAATCACCCTGTGAGGTTACTTTCCATAGAGCCCCTTTTATATTATACTAGAGGCCCAGTGCATGAAATTCGTGCATGTGGGGAGGGAGGGGGGGATCCCTCAGCCTGGCCTGCACCCTCTCACAATCTGGGACCTCTGGCTTCTAACCACTCTGCCTGCCTGATCGTGCCCCTAACTGCTTACTCCCCCAAGCCAGTCTGATCTCGCCCCTAACTGCTTGCTCATCCACCAGCCTGATCACCCCTAACTGCTTGCTCCCCTGCCGGCCTGATTTCCCCTAACTGCCTCTACCTTGGCCAGGCCACCGTGGCTTTGTCCGGAAGGAAGTCAGACATCTGGAAGATGTCCAGTCAATCCAGTCTAATTAGCATATTACCCTTCTATTAGTATAGATTATAAACAGAGAGAACAAAGATGTAAATGAATGTAAGATTTCTATACTTAACTTGAACTAGTAAAATGGTGACATGAGTTGATTGTGGCAAGTATACATAATGTAATACCTAGAGCAACCACTACAAAAAACTATACAGGGGTAAAATTTGGAAATACTATGGATAAGGGGGAAATGGTGAGTTACTGTTCAAGAAGTACAGGTTTTATGTTTGGGACAATGAAAAAGTTCTGGAAATGGAGATGGTTGCACAACATTGTTAATGTATTTAATCCCACTGATTTGTACACTTAAAATGGTTAAAGCCCAGCCAGCATGGCTCAGTGGTTGAGCATCAACCTATGAACCAGGAGGTCACAGTCCAATTCCCAATCAGGGCACATGCCTGGGTTGCAGCTTGATCCCAGTATGGGGCATGCAGGAAGCAGCAAATCAATGATTCTCTCTCATCATTGATGTTTGCAGCTTTCTCTCTCCCTCTTCCTTCCTCTCTGAAGTCAATAAAAAAATATTTTTTAAAAAAGGTTAAAATGGTAAATTTTATGTTATGTATATTTTACCAAAAATTTAAAAATCCTATATAATAAAACCCTAATATGCAAACCGACTGAACAACAGAACAACTGGTTGCTATGATGCACACTGACCACCAGGGGGCAGATGCTCAACACAGAAGTTTCCCCCTGGTGGTCAGTGTGCTCCCACAGGGGGAGCACCGCTCAGCTAGAAGCCAGGCTTGCTGCTCCTTAGCCTAGCAGCAGTGGCGGGAGCTTATTTGGCGTATTATTTTATTCCATGTGAATTTTTGGAGCATTTATTCTAGATCTGTGAAATATGCCCTTGGTATCTTAATGGGGAGTGCACTGAATCTATAGATTGCTTTGGGTAGTAAGGACATTTTAATGATGTTGATTCTGCCAATCCATGAACATGTATGTTCTTCCGTTTGTTTATGTCTTCCTCTATCTCTGTTTTCAATGTCCTGTAGTTCTCCCAGTACAGGTCTTTTACCTCCTTAGTCAAGTTTATTCCTAGGTATCTTAAGTTTTTTGGTGCAATGGTAAATGGGATTTTTTTGTTTGTTTGTTTCTCTTTCTGTGAATTCATTATTGGTGTATAAAAAAGCCACAGATTTCTGGGTGTTATTCTTGTATCCTGCTACATTGCCAAATTCATTTATTAAATGTAATAGTTTTTGATAGAGTTTTTGGGGTTTTCTATGTATGATATCAGGTCGTCTGTGAATAATGACAGTATTACTTTTTCTTTTCTAATTTGGATGCCTTTTATTTCTTCTTGTTGTTTGATTGCTATGGCTAGCACTTCCAGTACTATATCGAACAGGAGTGGTGAAAGTGGGCATCCCTGTCTTGTTCCCGTTCTCAGGAGAAATGAGTTTAGTTTTTGCCCATTGAGTATGATGTTGGCTGTAGGTTTGTCATATAAGGCTTTTATTATGTTGAGGTATGATCCCTCTGTTCCCACTTTGCTGAGAGTTTTTATCAACAAAGGATGTTGGATTTTGTCAAATGCTTTTTCTGCATCAGTTGATATGATTATGTGATTTTTGTCTCTCAATTTGTTTATGTGATGTATCACATTTATTGATTTGCGGATATTGTACCATCCTTGCATCCCTGGGATAAATCCCACTTGGTCATGGTGTATGATCTTTCTAATGTAATGCTGAATCTGATTTGCTAGAAGTTTGTTGAGGATTTTAGCATCTATGTTCATCAAGGATATTGGCCTGTAGTTCTCTTTTTTTGTGGTGCCTTTATCTGATTTTGGAATTAGGGTAATGCTGGCTTCATAAAAAGAGATTGGAAGTGTTGCTTCCTCTTGAAATTTTTGGAATAGTCTGAGGAGGATAGTTTTTAGGTCTTCTTTGAAAACTTGGTAGAACTCCCCTGTAAAACCATCCAGACCAGGGCTTTTGTTTGCTGGAAGATTTTTGACCACTGCTTCAATTTCTTCAGTAGTTATCGGCCTACTCAGGTTTTTTTATTCTTCCTGATAGAGTTTTGGGAGCTTGTATTTTTCTAAGAATATGTCCATTTTCTCTAGGTTGTCCATTTTGTTGGAATAGAGTTGTTCATAGTATTTTTTCATCAATCTTGTTTATCCTTTCAAAGAATCAGCTCTTGCTTTTGTTGATCTTTTGTTTTTGGGGGGGCGGTTTTTTGGTCTCTATGTCATTTATTTCCACTCTGATCTTTATTATTTCCTTCCTTTCTGCTTACACTGGGCTTTTCATGTGGCTCTCTTTCTAACTCCTTGAGGTGTAGGGTTAGATCATTTATTACCATTTTTTCTTGTTTTTTTGAGGTAGGCATGTAGAGCTATGAACTTTCCTTTCAAGACTGCTTTTACTATGTCCTATAGATTTTAGATTGTTGAATTTTCATTGTCATTTGTTGCCATGATGCTTTTTTATTTCTTCTTTGATCTCTTTGGTAACCCAATCATTGTTTAATAGCATGCTATTTTCAAAATGTATTGTTTTAATGGCACAATAATTGTTCTTGTTCCCAAACCAGTCAGCCAGAAAATATTTTTTCTCTCCTTTAAAACATTGGGATTTTAAAAACAAACTTAAGTTTTTAGGTTTAAATTCTTGAAATAAAAATAAATAAATAAATACATGTATTCAAGCTACCTTATCTATCAGGGCTAAAGATCTTTACCTTGTTCTGATTTACCCCACCCCCTCCCCCCAAAAAAAGCATAAAAATAGGGATATTTAGGATATTAGCATTATTTTTCATGAAAAACTATGAAGAATATTTTTCACACAAAAATCAAACAGGATATTATAAATAATGAATGGGTCTGTCAATTGACCACCTGTCTCCTGAAATAGCACTTCTAGGGATCTCCACGCACTGCCCCCTTATTAAATCCAATAACCTCCCTTGTCCTGCTCACTGCTCACCCACTTGGCCTCAGAACTACTTCCCAGCATGAACCTTCGGTTCTGATCTCAATCAGTCTCATTTTCTCTGCTCACACTGTTCTTGCTTCTGTCCCTTCCCTCTGCGAATCTAATGTCCTTCTCTCAATTTCCTGAAGTCTAACCCTACGCCTCACAGGCCAGCTTACCTCATTTTCCCTCGCAGCTCTCCTGGATCTCTCCCTTTTGTGGATTTCTCTTGTAGATAAAACTTCCAGTATTTAATGTGTTTCTTAACCAAATACTCTAGTTTTACTTATCTTATAACCTTTTCTTGAGTGAGTGTCCACCACAAAGCTGTCACCTTATGATATTTGTTTTGCAATTTTAGACCTTCGGAGATTAAGATGAAGTTTGAGTTAGCCCTACATATGCTGTACAGTGCTACCAAGTGGTGGTAAATAGTACTGCAAATTCTTGAGATTGAGGGTGCAGGAGCAGAAGAATGTGTCTTTGCTGAATTAAATGGTGGGTTTCTGCATGATCTTTTGTCAACTTAGATTTCTAAATAACACAAAAATACACTGAAACATGAACAGTCACCTAAAGCTGATATATCTTTACAGCATTTTACTATAATAATACGTGTGTGTACATATGAGTGTTCATATATGTGTATGTCTGTAGTATTCTGTGCTTCATATGGATTTCTTTCCTCATTGGTTTCTATTTAAAAATTCTTTTAATTTTTCAATTACAATTGGCATACAATATCATATTAGTTTCAAGTGTACAACACAGTGATTAGATATTTCTGTAACTCACAAAGTGATCACCCCAATAAGTCTAGTACTATACAGAGTTTTTGCAATATTATTGACCATGTTCCCTATGCTATACTTTACATCTTGTTTGGAACTCTATGAGCTTCCTGGGTTTGTCTGTTTCCTTTACCAGGTTAGGGAAGTTTTCAGTCATTATTTCTTCAAATAGGTTTTCAATTTCTTCTCCTTTGGTTCCCCTATGATAAGAATGTTGTTATGCTCGATGTTGTCCCAGAAGCCCCTATCTTCATTATTTTGAATTCTTTATTCTTCTTTTTTTTTATTGATTTGAAGAAGAGACAGAGAGAAAGATTTATGCATTCATGGGTTGCTTCTTGTATGTGTCCTGACTGAATTCTTTATTCTTTTTGCTGTTCTGATTAGGTGTTTTCTGCTACTTGTATTCCAAATCGCTAATTAGATCCTCTAATTTATCTAATCTACTGTTGATTCCCTCTAATGCATTCTTCATTTCAATTACTGTCTTCTTCATTTCTGGCTGGTTCTTTTTTAATGTTTTCTAATTTACACAGAAACTCTATTTCTTTAACATGACCCTTCCTCTTTTCTGTCTTCTTGATTCCGTCTAGTGGCACTATGACTCTCTTTCCTCCTTTCTTTTTTTCCCTTCTACCTTAGAGCCCTTAGAACAGTGGTTCTCAACCTGTGGGTCGCAACCCCTTTGGGGGTCGAATGACCCTTTCCCAGGGGTCACCTAAGACCATCCTGCATATCAGATATTTATATTACGATTCATAACAGTAGCAAAATTACAGTTATGAAGTAGCAACGAAAATAATTTCATGGTTGGGGGTCACCACAACATGAGGAACTGTGTTAAAGGGTCGTGGCATTAGGAAGGTTGAGAACCACTGCCTTAGAACATCAGGTTCCGGCCAGTGTCAAACTGATTTAAGCCTCAAGTCTGTTGATCAAGGGAACCAAGTTTTAGTCAAACTGAAGATAACATCTTGATCTCAGTTGTGTTTCAGCCTCAGGCCCAGGAGAGTGGAATGATGCTACCCACCACACCCTCATGTACCCAGACAGACTGGAGCCATAGCTGACCTCGAGACCTGATATAATGATCAACTACTCCAGCGATGGCAAACCTTTTGAGCTCGGCGTGTCAGCATTTTGAAAAACCCTAACTTAACTCTGGTGCCATGTCACATATAGAAATTTTTTGATATTTTCAACCATAGTAAAACAAAGACTTATGATTTTGATATTTATTTTATATATTTAAATGCCATTTAACAAAGAAAAATCAACCAAAAAAATGACTTCGCTTGTCACCTCTGACACGCGTTTCATAGGTTCGCCATCACTGAACTACTCCCTACCCTGGCTCCAATGAATCAGAAGAGCCTATGACCCCTACTCCCTTAATCGCCATGAATTATCCCACCCCCCATATATAATCTGTGCCATGCAGGCCAGGAATTGGGGGAACCAGCAATTAGACCACTAGTTCACCTGTGACTCTAGGAATGGCACAATTTCCTTAAATAAACTTGTACTTTGGTTTGCATTTGTTTGGGCTTTAATACAAATAGGGGAACAAACCTGTAACACAAATTCCATTTTTATGTTTCCTATCTTTTTGTTTAAATTTTCATTGAACTTATCGACTCTTCCCATAAGTTCATTGAGCATATTATAACCCATATTTTGAACTCTGTATCTGGTAGATTGCTTCCCTCCATTTCATTTAGGTTTTTTCTGGAGTGTTGTTCTGTTCTTTCATTTGGGACGTGTTTCTTTGTCTTCTCATTGGGCTGCTTCCCCATCTTTGTTTCCATGTATTAAGTGGAGCTGCTATAACTCCCAGTCTTGGTAGAGTGGCCTTTTATAGTAGGTGTCCTGTGAGGCCTTAGTCTCCCTGATCAACTGAGCTGAGTGCTCTGGGGTTTCCCTTATGTGGATTGTGTCTGCCCTTCTGTTGTAGTTGAGCCTTGATTGCTGTTGCCACAAATGGGAGGGATTCCCTCAGGCTGATTGGTTGTCTAATTTAACAGTCGCTGGAGGAGGTGAGTGCAGTGTTTACCTGCTCTGCCATCTTGACTGGAACTCTAGCTCTGAGCACTTTACATGTATTAATGCATATTATTACCACAAAATCCAACAGGTAGGTACTACTAATCACCCCACTTTATAGATGAAGAAACTGAAGCAAAAAGAAAGGAAAGAAATGAAGAAAGAGAGGAAGGAAGGAAGGAAGGAAGGAAGGCAGGAAGGAAGGAAGGAAGGGAGGGAGGGAGGGAGGGAGGGAAAAGAAGAAAGGGAGGAGAACTAAAGAAAGTAAAAAGAGTTTAGGTAATTTCATCGAGATTACATAGACTTTAAGTTAACTAGCTGAAATTTAAACTCCAACAATCTGGCCCTGGCCGGTGTGGCTCTGTTGGTTGAGCATCGTCCCATGCACCAAAATGTCTTTGTTATCATTCCAGTTAGGGCACATGCCCAGGTTGTAGGTTCCATCCCTGGGCAGGGTGCCTATGAGAGGCAAACGGTAAACATTTCTCTCTCACATCGATGTTTCTCGCTCTCTCTGAAAATCAATAAAAACATATCCTCAGAAGAGGATTAAAAAAATAAAAAGCAGCAGCAAATTTCAGAATGAAAAGTACAGTAACATACCAATTTATTAAAATTATTTAGGCGGTCTCCCTCTGGGAGCAGGCCTGCACCTTTTCCTTCCTCCTCTCCTTCCCCCCAGGAGCATTACCTTTCCCTTCCCTCTCAAAAGCTCCAAGGGCCCTTCTTCTGCCTCTGTAACTTGTTTCCTGAGACTATGCAGCCCAGCTGGCTTATTTCTACTACCTCACTACCTTTCTAAATAAACATTCTTTTATAATTTGAAAAAAAAGTCTTTCAACATACAAAACAATGTTTATATAAATTATGGATAATAAATACTTAGTGTAATCCAACGTTAGCTGTATGGGAATGACATATTGCCAGTTCAGGACAGTGGTTACCTCAAAGGAGAAAGGGAGAGAAAGTATGTCAGGCATTCGAATGTATTAGTAATGTTATACTTTTTTAAGAAAAAAGGAACTAATAAAAAATGGCTTTTGCCATTATTTAAAATATTGAAAAACTAGAAACCGTCTCTGTGATCAACAGTAAGCAAATCCAACATTCTATCTACACCAGGTTGCTGAGAACTTCCGGGGCAAACCACACCAGAAAGCAGGGTGGTGTCCTCTAAAATGAATGATTTTCATTTTCTTTTCTTTTTTAAAAATTTACTTTTATTGATTTCAGAGAGGAAGGAAGAGGGAGAGAGAGATAGAAACATCCATGGTGAGAGAGAATCATGGATCGGCTATCTCCTGCAGGTCCCCCACTGAGGATCGAGCCCACAACTCAGGCCTGTGCCCTTGACCAGAATCGAACCTGGGACCTTTCAATTCGCAGGCCGATGCTCTATCCACTGAGCCAAACCGGCTAGGGTGATTTTCATTTTCTATTGGGGTTTTAGCCTTCCAGTCTCAAAGGACAAAATGGCTCACTTCCTACCCAATCCCTCTATCACTACACCATCTCCTACTCCCAACTCCAGGGTCCCATTCCATCAACTATTGCTTCACTCCAATGCTTGTCCAGTCCCTTGCTCTCCATAGCCTGTAAACAAGCTCAAATATTTGTTATTTTAAGAAACAAACCAACAAAAACTGATTTTAACCTTGATACCATCATCTTTCTTTTTATCTGCAGCTAAATTTTCTGAAAGGGAAATCTAATTCCCTCCATCTATTTCTTCATCTCTCTGCAGTCTGGCTCTCCTATCACTCATTTGAAACTGCTTTGGAAAGCTCACCAACTATCTAATTCCCAAATCCAGAGGTTACGTTGCGGCTCTTACCTCACCTACCTCTCTGTAGGTTCTCTCTTTTGGAAATGTTCAACCTGACTTCTAAGACCTGCATTTTTCACAGTTGTTTTGGGCCTCTCTTCTTCAGGCTTCTTCTTTGGCGTCCCTTCTCAATGCCCACCCCTTCCACCCCACGTGTTATTCTAACTAACCTTATTTACCTTCTAGGATCTTCTACCTTTGTCCTGAGGAACTCCCAAATCTCTATTTCTAGCAGGACTTCTTCCAGAACCCTCCATCATCATACCCAATTGACAAATAGTCCTCTCCATCTGGACATGCCATAAGTATCTCAAATCCAACACCCCCAAAATGAACTCATTCTCTTTCCCATGGTGCTGTCTCCTCCTGCTCCCCATCCCCATTCCCTATCTTAGTCGGTGCATCTGTCGCCACCCTAGTTACCCTTAGGTAAGTCTTCCCACTTCCTCATGCCCCACATCTCAACAGTTCTGTTGCTGCTATATTAGTTCAGTCCCAGCTCATCTCTCACCTGTGCTATTGCCATAGTGTTTCTGCCTACAGATCTTCTAACTCCAGGTTTTTCCTCAAACCATTTGTTCTTCTCCCTACTGTGAGATTTATTTTTCTAAAATGTAAGTTTGGCCGAAACCGGTTTGGCTCAGTGGATAGAGCGTTGGCCTGCCGACTGAAGGGTACCAGGTTCGATTCCAGTCAAGGGCATGTACCTTGGTTGCGGGCACATCCCCAGTAGGAGATGTGCAGGAGGCAGCTGATTGATGTTTCTCTCTCATCGATGTTTCTAACTCTCTATCTCTCTCCCTTCCTCTCTGTAAAAAAATCAATAAAATATATTTTTTAAAAATAATAAAATTAAATGTAAGTTTGATAAGTTCCCTCCCTTGCTTCGGACGCCTCAGTGACTTCCCTCTGTCCATGCCACAGAGTCCAACTTCCTTAGCATGTCTCACAAAGTCCTTCAGAATCTGGCCCCTGCTCACTCATTCAGACTCATCTGTAGATGTCTGGAGTTTGGTGCTGGCTGAAGGGTGGGCCTCTATCTCTGAACATAGTCTCTCACAGGAAGCAGTCTAGGACAAGTTTCCTCACATCTTTGTGGTACATTGCAAGAGGGCAAGAGCAGATACTGTAATCCCTTGGTCAAAGCCAGTCATAAGGCCAGCTGAGATTCAGGAAGAGAGGCAACAGACTCCATATTTTGAAGAGGGGAACATCTAGGGCACATTGCAAAGGGATGAGTGGTCATTAAACAACTTACACACCAATGATTCACAGCCATTACCACCAGGAGCATATACTGGTATGTAGTGCACTCATAAGAACTGAGGATCCAAAAGCTCTACCAAGTTGTTTTATATGCACCTTTTTCTGTAAAATTGTTAGTAAATTTTAAACAATTAGAAAAGACATTTACATTCCAAAATACATTCATTAAAAGGGAACACAGAAGACTATTTTGTGTACAAGCAGTGCTCATAAAAGATACCAGACAGGTAACTCCAGCAACTCAGACTCTAATATCGGAGCAGATATGTCAGGGACTGGATTGACTTTCCTGGAAGCTTCAAAGGTTTTCTGAAAGATTTACAAGAGTTTGTTACAGAAGAAAATGTTACATGTCTGTTTATGAGCAAAGGTTTTTTATTTTATCTAAACTTCTTGGTAGCACTACCCTACACTACCAAAACAGTCCCCCGCCATTATTTTAGATTTCTTCCACTCAATGAACATGTGCCCTAACATTCTTATTTCTAAACATTTTGTACTTCATGTCCATACTCACTTGATACCCATTACTATATTTATTTTACCATTTTGTTCAGATCTAGGATTTCTCCTAGATGTAAGGGATAAAACTGAACTCATATTCCCCCACAAGCTAATGGCACCCTCATCATTCTAGGCACATCCAGGCACAAAACTCTGGAGTCACCTTTATTCCTTCCTTCTCACTCTCCTGCTAACATCAGGTTGGCTTCCTCAGCCAGCTGAGTTGACCTCTGAAAAATCTCTCTGGCTGCTTCCATTCTTTTTTTCTTTTCTAGAGAAAATTGTTATGAGTTTATTTGAGCCAATCTCTGACGACATGTGCTGGGGAGCAAGATCTCAAATGTTTCCTTTAAAAAAAAAAATCCTCACTTAAGAACATGCTAAGAGAGGAAGGGGGAGAGAGAGAGAGAGAGAGAGAGAGAGAGAGAGAGAGAGAGAGAGAGAGAGAGAGAGAGAAGCGGAAGGGAGGAGAGAGGAGGGGGTGGGGGAGGGGAGAGAAGCATCCACTAGTTGTCTTCTGTTTGCCCCCAACCAGGGATTAAACCAACAGCCTGGGTATGTGCCCTGACCAGGAATCAAACCAGCAACCTTTTGATACGCATGATGGCACTCAACCAACTGAGTCACTCTGGTTGAGTGGCTGCTTCCATTCTAATCTTTAAGGACCCTTGTCAACTCTTGCTTGATATAGCTGCCTCTCATTTCTTCATGATTCTTTTCTATGCCTCATGGTGACATCTGTATTATCTTTCTAACATGGGTCCATTCAGATAACCCGATGAGGAAATAAACACAATTTGTAGATGGAAAGGGGATCTCTGCCTCCTTCTCTGCCTTGTGCTGTGTGTGCTTACACCTTGGACACCAAGTCTGAGCTCTTGGAGAGACAGAAGGAGAAGCAGAGGGTTGAGGTTGAGATGCAATGCTTTGTGGATCAAAATGTGATCTGCAGACCACCAGCACCAGCAGTACCTGGGAGTGTGCAGAAATGCAGACTCTAAAGTGCTCTCCCAGACCTACTGTGTCACAATATGCATTTTAGCAATATCCCCAAATGACTTGTGAGCGCAGTAAAGTTTGGGAAGCATTCTAAGAGACACCCCTTGTGTACCACATTACACTTATTGGTCTTACTTCTTTTATTTGCCTACTAGGGTCCCTCGGCCTGGCCTGCGCCCTCTCACAATCCAGGACCCCTTGGGGGATGTCAGACTGCTGGTTTCTGTCTGATCCCGGCAGGCCAGGATTCATGCACTGGGCCTCTAGTATGCATATAAGATCTTCAGTTAATCTCTTCCCGGCCACTCCCTCCCCACTTCCCTCTGAGATTCATCAGTCCATTCCATGTTTCCATGCCTGTGCACTGAGCAGGGAAAGGGCCAGGGAAGAAGGGTGAGAAAAGGAGAAAAGGAAGGAATGGCCAGACACCCAGGAGTCTTCCCTACACCTTGTCCCCCATCCACCCAGATTCCATACCCAACTCCAAAAAGTTGACCACTGGCATTAATTTCTTCCAAGAATACAGAAAATTTAAACATTTACACAAGCAAATAATATATACTTTGTTTTCCTTTCTTACACAAAAGGTAGCATACTGTACTCACTGTCCTATCCATTCTTTTACTTAGGCTACTGCCCATGGCCTGGGATATTTTTCTATTCCATCTCCACTACTAAGTCAAGCAGTCTTCAACACCATTGCAAACACCTCTCCTTGAAGCATTCCCAAATCCCACTAGTTGCAATTAAAAATTATGTTCCTGGGAAATTAAACAGGAACTTTATGATTAAACTGTACTTAGCTATTTAATACCTCAAAGTATCTTGGTTCGTATTTGTCATAACAAATGACAATCTATATATTAGGGAAAATCATTTACAATTGCTATTCTTTGACAGTTTTGACTTTAAAAATGGCATTTCATATGAGTAATCTAATAGATTTAAATTTAAAACGGATTTCCCCCTCACCTCATTAGTTTTCTATAGGATTCTTTTCCTACCAAGTAGCATAACAGTTAGTGACTATATACTTTTATTCCTGCACTTCCCATCAATAATATTAACCTTGCATGAATCTAAGGCTCTCTATGCCTTTTATTTCCATACTAGGGGCCCGGTGCACGAAATTTGTGCACTGGGTGTGGGGAAGCCCTCAGGCGTTGACCCCCATCACACTCCAATCGCAGGATCGGCCCCTTGCCCAGGCCTGACGCCTCTGACAGAGGTGTCAGGCCTGAGCAGGGGACCTTCATTTCCCCCCATCACTGGTTCTGCCCCCAGCCCAGGCCTGATGCCTCAGCCAGAGGCGTAGACCCCGATCACCCTCCGATCGCCTGATCGGCTCCTTGCCCAGGCCTGACGCCTCCGCCAGAGGTGTCAGGCTTGGACAGGGGACCCCCATCTCCCCCCGATCACTGGCTCTGACCCCCGCCCAAACCTGACGCCTCCGACACAGGCTTCAGGCCTGGGCAAGGGGACCATCATATCCCTCCAATCCCTGGCTCTGCCCCCCACCCAGGCCTGATGCCTCTGGCCCAGGCATCAGGCCTGGGCAGGGGACCCCCAGCTCCCCGCCCAGGCCTGATGCCTCTGCCAGAGGAGTTGACCCTCATCACCCTCCAATCACCAATCACCAGATTGGCCCCTTGACCAGGCCTGAGGCCTCCGGCAGAGGTGTCAGGCCTGGGCAGGGGATCCCCAGCTCCCCGCGGTTGCAGGCTCCGCCCCTGCCCAGGCCTAACGCCTCTGGCCAAGGCATTAGGCCTGGGCAGGGGACTCCCAGCTCCCTGCGATCTCCCGCTCTGACCCTGCCCAGGCCTAACACCTCTGGCTGAGACATTAGGCCTGGGCAGAGGACCCCCAGCTCCCCACGGTTGCAGGCTCTGCCCCTGCCCAGGCCTAACGCCTCTGGCCAAGGCATTAGGCCTGGGCAGGGGACTCCCAGCTCCCCGCGATCTCCCGCTCTGCCCCTGCCCAGCTCCCCGCGGTTGCAGGCTCCGCCCCTGCCCAGGCCTAATGCCTCTGGCCTAGGCGTCCAGTCCAGGCAGCGGGACCTGCAGTGGCAGCGGGGGGTGCCGCGATCGTGCGGGCTCCACCCCTGCCCCTGCAGGACGCCTCTGGCTGAGGCATCCGGCTCGGGCAGCGGGGATCCGCAGCTGCAGCGGCCCCGTGATCGTGGGCTCCACTTTAGGCCCAGGCAAGGGACCCCTAGCTCCCGGGACTGCAGGCTTCGACCGTGCCCAGCTCCCATCGCTGGCTCCACCCCTACTTCCTGCTATCACTGGCCAGGGCGGAAAAGGCACCTGATTCTCCGATCATGGCTGGCCGCCTTTGCCCTGCCCCTCACCTCTTAGCTCCCCCCTGGGTTTCCAATCACTGTCAGTGGCAGGGGGCTTCTTCCTGCTTTCCCTTTCACCTCCCTGCATTGTGCCTACATATGCAAATTAGACGCCATCTTTGTTGGCAGTTAACTGCCATCTTAGTTGGCAGTTAATTTGCATATAGCCCTGATTAGCCAATGAAAAGGGTAGTGCCGTACGCCAATTACCATTTTTCTCTTTTATTAGTGTAGATTACATATGGCTCTTACTCAAGAGCAACAATCCTTCTTTTACTATCTCCGCCATCCTTTTCACTAATACAACTTGTACACATTCTTATCAACTTTACAACCCACTGCTTCGATAAGCAAAGCATATAGTCACTCAGACATTGCAGGCTGGTGCTGCTTCCACCCGTGATTCTCCTGCTCTGCTTGCTAGTTCTGGATGAGGATATAACAACAGCACTTGATGCATCACATAAATCATGCTCTCTATTAATTAATCAACTCATAACTAATTAATGTTAGGAAAATGTGTGCTGAAGTTCTGCTCTTGCAGACAAACTCTCAATGCTCAACAGGCAGCATGCCCTCCAGTTCTGAGCTCATGGCCAAAAAATCCCATCACCAAAAGAGAAGAAAAGAAGACTAGTCCAATTAGAAAATGTTTGGATAAGAATTCTGATTGTCTTGCCTGGCATCATGTGCCTATCACTGGACCAGTCACTGTGGCCAGAGGGATAGAATAATATTACTGCCCACTTTATAACCAAGGGCCAGGTTATTAACAGACGAAGATGGGGAGGTGAAGGCATCCAGACTAGACAAGAACACTAATTATTGCTCCAGATCCTCCTACCCGCACCTTCACCACAGGGTTTGTTTTACCTCTTGTGTTTTTATGCTTGTCACATACTTGTTATAGAAAACAAGTGTAACCTCTTTCCCACAAGAAATCCTTCAAATAGGTTAACAGTGCATCTGTCCTTCCTGTTTCTTCTCCAGCCATTGACTTAACTGCTGGTTTCCTCCTGGGTGTCTGGCCATTCCTTCCTTTTCTCCTTCTCTCACCCCTTTTCCCTGGCCCTTTCCCTACCCTAAGATGTTGGCCTTTCTCTGAATTTTCCTTAGCTCTCTTCTCTTCACTATGCACATCCTCCCTGGGTCAAGTAGACATTACCCACTGCTCTATCACTAGCATACCACCCAGCATTTCCTATGCCTCCGGACTCTTTAATGTTCCATTTTTTTTTCTTTCCAAATACAAGCAAACATTTATTTAGAAAGTCACAGCAGCAGAAGCAAAGAAGAAGCAAGCCATGGAAGAAGCTGGGCTCCATGGACTCAGAAAACAAGTTTCAGAGGCAAAAGAAGGGCTCGTGGAGCTTGGGAGAAAGGAAACAAAGAGAAACACTTTAAGGAAGGCCAAGAAGAGGAGAGAGAGAGACCGCCATGCTATTTCTGGCAGGGTTTGCCTTGTCACAGTTACATAACATCTTGCAAAAGCCCCCCACCCCCACCCCCAGCTAGGAGTTAGGATTGCATTTACCATGTAAAAGGTAGCAGGTGTCAGTCTGTCTGGGCTGCTATAACAAAAATACCATTGACTGGGTAGCTTAAACAAAAAAAAAAAAAGACATTTATTTCTCCCGGTTCTGGAGGCTGAGAAGTCCAAGATTAAGGTGCAGGCAAATATGGTGTCTGGGAAGATTCCTGGTTCATAGATGGCAGTCACAACAGAAAGGGCAAGGCAGCTCTCTGGAATCTCTTATGTAAGGGCACTAATTCCATTCATGAGGGCTCCATCCTCATGACCTTATCGCCTCCCAAAGGCCCGACCCGCAAAATACCACCACATTGGGAATTAGGTTCAACAAATGAACTTTGGGGGAACACAAACCTTCACTCTAGAGCAGCCAAGTGCTGTTGAAGGAAAAAGTAAGTGGTTTCTATTCCTCAAGTCACAAGAAGTTAGGAGTGGCCAGTGCAGTGCTAGTGTAGAACGCCCCCCCCCCCCCCCCCCCCCGCCACACCGCCCAGCACCATCCACTGCCATGGTCCTACTATAGCAGATATCCTGCTATTTCCCTACATTTCATTGAAAGTATTTTGTAGGCCTGGCCGGCATGTCTCCGTGGTTGAGTGTCGACCTATGAACCAGGAGGTCACGGTTCAGTTCTCAGTCAGGGCACATGCCCAGGTTTCAGGCTTGATCCTCAGTGTGGGGTGTGCAGGAGGCAGCCAGTGAATGATTCTCTTTCATCATTGATGTTTCTATCTTTCTCTTCCTCTCCCTTTCTCTCTGAAATACACACACACACACACACACACACACACACACATATCTACACTAATAAAAGAGAAAAATGGTAATTGGCATATGGCACTACCCTTTTCATTGGCTAATCAGGGTTATATGTAAATTAACTGCCAACTAAGATTGACAGTTAACTGCCAACAAGATGGCGGCTAATTTGCATATGTAGGCACAATGCAGGGAGGCGAAAGGGAAAGCAGGAAGAAGCCCCCTGCCACTGACAGTGATCGGAAACCCAGGGGGGAGCTAAGAGGTGGGGGGCAGGGCAAAGGCGGCCCTGGAGCCGCCTTTGCCCTGCCACCCAGCCATGATCGGAGAATCAGGTGCCTTTTCCGCCCTGGCCAGTGATAGCAGGAAGTAGGAGTGGAGCCAGCGATGGGAGCTGGGCATGGTCGAAGCTGGCAGTCCCAGGAGCTAGGGGTCCCTTGCCTGGCCTAAAGCGAAGCCCACAATCACGGGGCCTCTGCAGCTGCGGGTCCCTGCTGCCCGGGCCGGACGCCTCACCAGGGGCGTCCTGCAGGGGCAGGGGTGGAGCCCACGCGATCGCGGCGCCCCCCGCTGCCACTGCAGGTCCCCGCTGCCCGGGCCAGACCCCTAGGCCAGAGGCATTAGGCCTGGGCAGGGGCGGAGCCTGCAACCGCGGGGAGCTGGGGGTCCCCTGCCCAGGCCTGACACCTCTGCCGGAGGCCTCAGGCCTGGTCAAGGGGCCGATCCGGTGATTGGTGATCGGAGGGTGATGAGGGTCAACTCCTCTGGCCGAGGCATCAGGCCTGGGTGGGGGGCGGAGTCGGGGATTGGGGGGATATGATGGTCCCCTTGCCCAGGCCTGAAGCCTGGGTCCGAGGCGTCAGGCTTGGGCGGGGGGTGGAGCAAACGATCAGAGGAAGATGGGGGTCCCCTGCCCAGGCATGATTCCTGGGCCAGAGGCCTCAGGCCTGGGCGGGGGTCAGAGCCAGTGATCGGGAGGAGATGGGGGTCCCCTGTCCAAGCCTGACACCTCTGGCAGAGGCGTCAGGCCTGGGCAAGGGGCCGATCCTGCGATTGGAGGGTGATGGGGGTCAACGCCTGAGGGCTCCCAGTATGTGAAAGGGGGCAGGCTGGGCTGAGGGACACTCCCCCCCCCCCCACCCAGTGCACGAATTTTGTGCACCGGCCCCTAGTGTATATATATATATATATATATATATATATATATATATATAGAGAGAGAGAGAGAGAGAGAGAGAGAGAGAGAGAGAGAGAGATTGTTTCTTTAAAAAATGTATTTTGTAAAGTATGAGGTGCTGTGTAAGCATGAGCTGCAAACCATTACTCCTTAGATTTTTCGGTCTGGACTTCCTGAGGTCCTCTCTTCCAATGGCTTCTGAGCCTGGCAAGCCCCTTCCTAGTTTTTTTTTTTTTTTAATATATTTTATTGATTTTTTACAGAGAGGAAGGGAGAGGGATAGAGAGCTGGAAACATCGACCAGCCGCCTCCTGCACACTCCCCACTGGGTACGTGCCCGCAACCCAGGCACATGCCCCCGACCGGAATCGAACCTGGGACCCTTGAGTCCGCAGGCCAATGCTCTATCCACTGAGCCACACCGGCCAGGGCCCATCCTAGTTCTTTTACCCTCCAGCCTCGGAAGGACCTCCCCAACGCCCTTTTATAAAACATATATTAGTAGAAGCAATTTTACAAGGTCAGCAAAAGTACACCACAAATTGCTTCACCTTTCCTTGAGTAGGCTTTTCCTTTCTTCTTCTATTTTTATGCATTGTTTTACATTTCAAGCTCCCAGCTGTGGAGAAATCCACCTGCTGGCCCTGATTACCCTGAGTTGACTACCCTAATCCCAGTTTAGATGTAGAAAGCAATTCTATTTGCATTGTATTTGGCTACTCACAGATCAAAAGGACACCCATGAGTTTAGCACAATCTTCTTTTATAGAGCTTGTCTAAAAGTAACAGTATGTGCACTGACAGGGGGAGTGGGAAGTCAGTACAACTTCTTTGAAGAGCAATTGGGAAAATATGTAAAACATCTTTTACATGTTCACATCCTTTGACAAGGCAATTTCTCTTTAAGAGAATTTCTCTTAAGGAAATTATCAGTGAATATAATATGTAGAGTGGCATGGTAGAATCAAAGATGGTCAACAAAGCCTTGTTTGGAATCTCAAAATTAGGGGGTTGATTACATTGATGATTATATATCTATACAAAGATTAATGATGTTGCAGAGATGCATCAACTAAAATCTTTTTAAAAATCAGAATACATTGCCAAGTGAAGAAAGCAATTTATTAAAAAATGTATATTGTGCTATTATTCTACTTTTGTTTCTTTTAAAGATGAATAGAAGGAGTTCTGGAAAAGTTTCCACTAAGGTATTTATAGATAGGTGAGATTATGAGGCTATAATTATGGTATTCTCATCTTGCTTACTCATGTTTTTCTATTTTTCTCTGGAGAAAAATTACTTATGCACTCAAATGACAACAGTACACAATGTTTTGATTGCTAAAAGAATTATTTGAAGAGTTAATGGCCTGCCTAATCTAATAAACCGTCACCAGCTTCCCCCAGGCCAGGTAAGTAAGAATGTTTCCCTGTGGGTCCCTCCGGCAGAAGGACATATCACTTCAAAAACAGGTCTTCTCACTTTACATCGTGACCATCTTTGCTCAAACAACTGCAGAACAATCAGGAATTACAGGTTTCACTGCTTGACACTCTGATGCAGACAATTTGGCCCTCATCTCAACAGATTTATCTATTTGCTAAAGGAACGAAGTCTGTAAATCTCACTCATTGTCTCCAGAACTCAATAGTATTTTATTAAAATTTGAAAATGTTTCTTTAAAAAAAAGGAGCTATGCTCATTTCTCTATAGATACATGGCAAAATATGAGAGTTTTTATGTATTCTGGATTCAAGACTTCTATCAGATATATGATGTGAAAATATTTTCACATATTTTTGAACTATCATTCCCTACTCTCAAATAATTATCATCAGCAATCACATTATTGAGTACATACAATATGCTAGGCATTACACTATGTACATTATATGTATTATTCAATTTGAACTTTCTAACCGACTTTGAACTTTGAGGCAGATTATAATATAATATAATATAATATAATATAATATAATATAATCCTATCTAATAAAAGAGAAACATGGTAATTAGCCGTACATCCGCTATACTTCCCATTGGCTAATCAGGGCGATATGCAAATTAACTGCCAGCCAAGATGGCGGCCGGCAGCCAGGCAGCTTGAAGTGAACATGAGGCTTGCTTGCTTCAGTGACAGAGGACTCCAACATTCCCTGCCTGCCGCTGCCGGCCTCTGAGCTTGCAGTTTGAAACATTGTTACAAATATAGAAGCTAAACAAAACCCTAGAAACCTGCTTTCAGCCAGCCGGGATCTCAGAGCTGGAGTTGAAACTGTTTCGATTATAGAACCCAAACAAACCAGATACCTGCTTTCAGCAGCAGAGGCCTAAGAGCTGGAGCCAAGCCTCAAAGCTAAAGCTGGCCCAGGATAAAAAAGAAAAAAAGGAGCAGTTGGGAGCTTTAGTCACCCACCAGCCTGAAAAGAGCCTTCAGCCCCTCACCCAGACTGGCCAGGCACCCCACTGGGGACCCCCACCCTGAAGGGTGTGTGACCAGCTGGAAAACAGCCATCATCCCCTCATCCAGGCTGGCCAGGCACCCCAGTGGGGACCCCCACCCTGATCCAGGACACCCTTCAGGGCAAACCAGCCAGACCCCACCCGTGCACCAGGCCTCTATCCTATCTAGTAAAAGTAATAAGCCTCCCAGCACCAGGATCAGCGGAGCCAAGAGGCCTCCCAGCACTGGGATCAGCATGACAGGGGGCAGCGCCCAAACCCCCTGATCGCCCTGCGGCTCTGTGTGTGACAGGGGGCGGGGCCACAACCTCCCTATCCGCCCTGCTCTGTTCGTGACAGGGGAAGGCACCCCAACCCCCTGATCAGCCCTGCTCTGTGCCTGATAGGGGGGAGCTCCCCAACCCCCTGATCGCCCTGCGGCTCTGTGTGTGACAGGGTGCGGCACCCCAACCCACCCCCATGGGCCCTGCTCTGTGTGTGATGGGGTAGAGCCATAACCTCCCCATCGGCCCTGCCCTGAGTGTGACAAGGTGTGGCACCCCAACCCCCTGATCCGCCCTGCTCTGTGTGTGACAGGGGGTGGTGCCCCAACTCCCCTATCGGCCATACTCTGTGAGTGACAGGGGGGAGCTCCCCACACCCCTCATGGGCCCTGCTCTGTGCATGACAGGGGGGAGCTTCCCAACCCTCTGATCAACCCTGCTCTGTGCGTGACAGGGTACGGAGCCCCAACCCCCCTGATGGGCCCTGCTCTGTGCATGACAGGGGGTGGTGCCACAACCTTGCCATCGACCCTGCCTTGGGTGTGACAGGGGGCGGTGCCCCAACCCCCCAATCGGCCCTACCCTGTGCGTGACTGAGGGTGGCATCGCAACCTCCTGATCTGCCCTACTCTGTGCATGACAGGGGGCGGTGCCCCAACTCCCCAATCGGCACTGCTCTGAGCCCGACCAGGGGCTGCACCTAGGGATTGGGCCTGCCCTCTGCCACCCGGGAGCAGGCCTAAGCCAGCAGGTCATTATCTCCCGAGGGGTCCCAGACTGCGAGAGGGCACAGGCTGGGCTGAGACACCCCCCCTCCCCCCCGAGTGCACAAATTTTTGTGCACCGGGCCTCTAGTATAATATAATATAATATAATATAATATAATATAATATAATATAATATAATATAATATAATTAATATAATATAATATAATATAATATAATATAATATATATAATATAGTTATATAATGTGTAATATGTAGTGTGTAATGTGTAATATGTAATGTATATTTGAGGCAGGTTTCATTATTCATCTTGGTGGTGGACAAGAATCAGTGACCACCTTAATGCTTCACATCCTCAGTTCATAACAAATCCCTGGAAAATGGGGTTAATGACAGGACACAACTCATAGGACGGCTGTGAGTTTTGGGTAAGTGAATACATGACTATCTCAAATAAAGCTGCTATACACAGTCATGTACAAGTCCTTGTATGGATATATGCTTTCTTTTCCCTTGGGAAAATAGCTAAAAGTGAAATGGCTGAGTCATATGATTGATACATATTTAACTTAAAATGAAAACTGCCAACGGGTTTTCCTAAAGTGGACATAACATTTTACATTCTCATTAACAGTGTGAGCATTCTAATTTTTCTACCTATTGTCAACACTTGGAATGGTAAGTTTTACATTTTAGCCATTCTAGTAAGTATGTAGTGGCACCTCATTGTGGTTTTAATTTAACTTTTACTAGTGGCTAATTATGTTGAACACCTTTTCATATGTTTATTTTTTTAAATGTATCTTCTTTAATTAATTCTCTATTTAAATCTTTTGCATTGGTTGTTGGTTGGCTTATGATTGAGTTTTGAGAGTTTTTATGTATTCTGGATTCAAGACTTCTATCAGTTATATGATGTGAAAATATTTTCTCTCAGTCAGTGGCTACACTTTTCATTCTTTTTACATTGTCCTTGGAAGAACAGATGTGCTTAAATTTGATTAAGTCTAATATATTCATTTGTGGGGTTTTTTTTTAACAGATTGTACTTTTTAATGGATGGTACATATCTAAGAAATCTTTAACTCAATTCAAGATTAATTTCTATCTTTTATTTAAGAAGTTTATAGTTTTAGATCTAAGATCTATGTTGAGAAAATTTTACATATGGCATAAGTATGGGTTGAAGTATAGTTTAGTGGTGGATTTTTGCATATGGATATCCAGTTGTTCCAGCACCATGTAATGACAAGACTATTCTTTTTCCATTAGATTGCCTTGTATCTTTGAAAAAATCAGTTGTCCATATATGTATGGGCTTTATTGCTGGACTCTCTGTTTTATTTCACTGATATATTTTTCTGATTTTGTGCCAATACTACATTGTCTTCATTACTGAAGTTTTATAATAATTTTAGAATTAGATAGTGTTAGTGCTCCAGCTTTGTTCCACTTTTTCAATGTTTTCACTTTTTTAGGTCCTTTGCATTTCCATGAATTTTAGAAACAGCTTGTCAATTTCTACCATAATAAGTCCTGATGTGATTTTGATTAAAATTGCATTAAATATATAGATCAATTTTTGGAGAAATGACATCTTAATAGTATTAAGTCATCTGACCCATGAACATAGTATCTCTCTCTCTTTTATTAATTTCTTTAATTTCTCTTAGATACATTTTATATCTTTTGTCAGATTTATCACTAATTATTGAATTTTAATGCTATTATAAATGGTAATTTTTATTTCAATTTCCAATTATTTGTTGCTAGTATATAGGAAAACTGACTTTTGTCCGTTGATCTTGTATTTTACAACTTAGCTAAACATGCTTACTCTAAACCTACAACAGAATTGGGAGATTCCATTGGATGTCCTACATAGACTATCACGTCATCCCAAATAAAGACAGTTTTACTTCTTCCTTTCCAATCTGGATGCCCTTTAGTGCTTTTTTTTTTTTCTTTTGTAATCCTCGCCTGAGATATGTTTTTACTGATTTTTTATTTTGGGAGGAGAGAGCAATATTGATGTGAGAGAAACATTGATCAGTTGCCTCCCATATGTGTTGGGGTCAGGGATCAAACCTGAAAGCTAGGTATGTGCCCTGACCAGGAATCAAACCTGCAACCTTTTGGTGTATGGGACAATGCTCCAACCACTGAGCAATACCAGCCACGGCCATAGCAAGTATTGATGACTGAAACCCTTGTGGACTTCTGGTGACAATGTCAATATTACAGCCACTTTGGAAAACAATTTGGCAGTTCCTTAAGGTGAACATACAAGGAACAGATGATCCCCTCAGTCCACTCCTAAGTATTTGCTCAAAAGAAATATAATTATTGACCATACAAAGACTTATACACAAATGTTTACAGAAGTCTTATTTGTAGTAGAACCCAAGCTGGAAACAGCTCAACTGCCCATCAACAGGTGAATGGATAAACAAACTGGCACATTCATCAAATGACATGCCACTCAGCAATAAAAACTGAATGAACTATCGCTACATATAACAACATGGATGAATCTCAAAATTATCATACTAAGTGAAAGAAGCCAGCCAAAAAAGAATACCTACTGTATGACTAAACTGTAGAGAATTCAAAGCTAATCTATAGCGGTAGAAAAGAGATTGGTGGTTGCTTGGAAATAGGGGACAAGGAGGTGGGAGAGGGAGGGATTACAAAAGTACAAGTGAGAACTTTTGGAGGTGACAGATATGTTCACTATCTTGATTGTAGGGATGATTTCATGAGTATATACTCACATAACATTGTACACTTTGAACACGTGCAGTTTATTATAAGATATATATAAACTTTAATAAAATGTATATACATGTAAACTTTGTGAATAAACTTATACCTCTTTATTGAGGTATCAGTGACATACAATAAACTACATATAAACCTTTTGTTTTAAAACTTGGTCCCAGAAGTGAAAATGTCCCTTCCTGTCATGTTTCATTGGCCAGTGAAAGTCATTAAATGTTCACACCTTCTGCAAGGGGCTAGAGAAGTGCATTCCTACCACATGCCTGCCTAGTGCTGAATATCTGTGTTTGTGTACAGTCCCAGTGACTCCTAATGACTCAGCAGTAAGCATGCTGGTTTTTTTTATAAATAGAACACTTGTCCTAGTTGTTATGTAATGGAATTCACATTTACTTGCTGAACCAACAAACAATAGTAGACTTAGCATCCCTCACTCAAAAGTTCTGCAAAGGTTCAGTTGTTTAGCTTATAATAGTGAGGAATGCGAGTTAAATCAAATAGTCCAAGTAAGCCAGTCCTCTCCCTACTAATTCTGAAATTAGGGCTATTTAGAATCTAAGAAAACAAACAGAAGCAGGAGAAAACATGAACAACCATTTGATCTAGTTCCTGTCTCCTACATAATTAGATTTCATGTAAATCATAGAAGACAGATGGAGGGTCAGAGACTTTATAATGGCAAATTGTTTCCTAAGTTTATTCTCTCTATGGTCAAGCAATTGTTTCTCATGTCCAACTAAATTTTTTTTAAATTTAAACTAATTTATTTTTGTTCTGTTCTTATCAGTCACTTTGTGAAAAATGTGTATTTTAATCCTCACCCGAGGATATGCTTTTACTGATTTGAGAGAGAGAGGAAGGGAGAGAGTGTAACATTGATGTGAGAGAGAAACATTGATATGTTGCCTCCAGTACACGCTCTGATGGGGGAATCATACACTCAACCTAGCTAGGTTCCATCACCAGGGATGGAACCCGCAATCTTTCGGTGTACTGGATGATGCTCCGACCAACCAAGCCACTAGGCCAGGGCTCTTATCAGTCACGTTGATGAATTGGTCACACACAAAAAGCTCTGTGGCATAGAAAAAGGTTAACATCCTTATTGTACAAGAAACGCTTGCACAACAGTAAGGAAAAAAGGTAAACATTTTACTTATTTTTCTAGCAACATGGCAAATTGTATTACTACAGCCTCTAACTCACTCCTAGCAGGCCTTCTTTCTGAAAAAAACACATAGAAATGCTGCATCTGCTCTATTATTTTCTGTACTTTTTATGTGTACTTTAAAACATTTCTAATTTTTTGCCCTGGCCAGGCAGCTCAGTTGGTTAGAGCGTGATCCCGATACACCAAGGTTTTGGTTTCAATCCCTGGAAAGGGCCTGTACAAGAATCAACCAATAAATGCATAAATAACCAGAACAAATCTCTCTCTCTCTCCTTCCCCTTCTCTAAAATCAATAAATAAAAATTTTAAAAATAAAAATATCAATGAGATGACATTTTAGCTATAAAATTAGTAAATATACGTTAAAAATAAAAATGCCTCAGTATTATCAAGGGTATCAAATCTAATTACAGTAGGATATCAATTGGTACAAATTTTCTCATTGTGTGAGAATGATGGGAGTGTGCATCTTTTTAATTTTTTTGCTAATGTGTATTTTCTAAGTTTTCTATAATAAACATGTGCTACTTTTATAACAAATTATACACTTTTAACTGAAGGCAATATTGCTATTAAAGTTCTTTCTTACCCTTCTCCATGCTAACAAATTTTTTCTTCTTTCTTTACAAGGCCTTATTTTCACTCTGAAATCGTATTTTTTTCAGAATTTTTTCATTTTCTCCATGTCCTCAATTCAGTCAAGCTTATGTTCTGAATTAGTCTACCACAACAGGTTTGAAATTTTAAAAAATGCTTTTCTGATTTCTCTTTTAAATTGTAAAGTTATATTTGCATTTTATTTTGCCTAAAGCTTCCATTAGCTAGATTGACATGTAAGAACATGTTCTTACTAACTGTATTCTTTTGTCCGAAATTACTTATTAAGTACCCTTTAAGCACTCTGGTAGTGTCCCTCTGTGTCCTAGCAGAGAGGTATGGGTATCCTGTATGTGGGTAAATACTATACATGTTTATGTCCATTTGTATAAAACATATGCCAGTCACTAGACTTGGTGCCCTATAAGCTTTACTTCATTAAATCCTCACAGCAATCTTTTTGTCTTAAATACATTTTTATTGATTTCAGAGAAGAAGGGAGAGGGAGAGAAAGCTAGAAACATCAATGATGAGCGAGAATCATGGATCGGTTGCTTCCTGCACACCCCCACTGGAGACTGAGCCCGCAACCCGGGCATATGCCCTTGCTCAGAATCGAACCCGGGACCCTTCAGTCCACAGGCTGACGCTCTATCCACTGGGCCACACCAGCCAGGGCTCACAACAATCTTATGAGATGACTGCATTATTTCTATTCCATGGATAACGTTTAGAGAGGGGCTGTAATATGCCAGAGAATAGTTGGTAAGAGCAGGAGCCAAGTTTTGCAGATGGCATCCAGGCAGGGAAGAAGGTAGAGAAATGAAACTGTGTATGCGGCCAGATGAAAAATGCCACACATGTGATAAAAGCAAAGGTCTTTCTGGGCCTTCAGTGATTTCAATAATTTTACCCCACATGGCAGGCTTCAAAGCGTGTGAACAGAGCAGTGGCATGGGACCCCACATTCAGACAGCCCCTGCTCTTGGTGTTTACTGCCATGCAGTTGCCACCTTAAAATGCTAAGTATTTTTTCTTTAAATTTCTGTTTTGTAAATGAAGTCTGATGAACACTGGAAGCATGTGCCTTGGAGTCTTCAGCTGCCATGCGGTTTGCCTGCTGTCAGCTCCCCGCCTTTTGGCAGCCGGCGCTCCATCACCTGGCGCCTGGGGCTTTGCCAGGCCTCACCCTCTCCACGTCTGCCCTCCCCACTGTGACCACTGCCACTTTCCACTTTCCACCCGGGTGACAGCCAGGTTGTATTCTGCTGAGGCTCATGTTCCGAGGCCCATGTTCTGCTGTGACGCTCTGCCCCCAGTGGGGCCCTGGGCTGAGGCCCAGGAAGGTTGGGGTGTGTCACGCACACCCCGGGAATGCTTTTCAGCAAGGTGAGGGCACCACAATTGTTTGCGGGAGTAAAGGCGGGGAAACTCGCCAGGGAAAGGCCTCTCGTCCACCCCCCCCACCCCCCCACCCCCCCCACACCCCCCCACCCCCCCCACACCCCCCCACCCCCCCCACCCCACCCCCCGGTCCAGGTACTGAGACTGCTGCAGGGTCAGCAGCTGGAGGAAGGGGGGTGGGGGTCCAGCTGCCCGACAGGACCTGCACTTACCCTGCGAGTATCCCCTCCCCAAGGGCGTTACATTAAACAGCAAATTCAAAAACACTCAGGCAGGTCAAGAGAGCAACCAGGAAAGAGAGGAAAGGCTTCATATAGTGCCTTTAACAGTACATGTTTTCCTGCTTTTTGAACAAGGGGAGTGTATCTTCAGTTTGGACTGGGCAGGAAATTGTGCAGCCAGCCCTGCTGTTCTATGGTCAGACCACGTGTCACTGTAGCTGCCCGTGACGGGGGAGGGGACAGTTTACTCTACGAGGAAAGGTGACTTATTTGATTATTCCACCCTTATTTACCTTTGTCTTCCAAGTGTTTATACTCAGTCCTGCTGCTTGCTGTTCCTGGTGTTGGAAGGCGAAGGCGCTGGTCAGAAGAGAAGGGCTGTTTATTAAATGGACAGCAACGTCCAAAGCAGAGCTGCCCCAGGGTGTGTTCCTTTTAGCTCTATTGAAAGCCACTTTCCGCAGGGATCGCTCTGGCAGAAAGAGGTTCCCCCTTTTAAAGATGCCTGCTTGTGTGCCAGACAGGTCTCTGAACACTGCTTCCTGGACGTTGCTTCTTCCTGTAGATAAGGGCCTTCATGCACTGGAACAGCAACTTGGTACCGATGCCGGGGTGACAGTCAACAGGGACATCTCCACATAGAAAGAACAGGACAGACAGTTCTCACAGTCACGGCAAGGCACGCCCCTGGAGAAGGCACTCTTGGGTAAATCTGGTTTTCTTACACAAACAATGCAGTGAGGGAGCTACATGCCTAAGGGTGTCATCTCAACTCTTCTTTTTTAATGACCACAAATGCCATATTCAAATCAGCTGAAACCATGTAATTGTATACTGTCCAATAGTTAAGTTCTCAAAATGTAAATCACTTAGTCTGATAATAAGGAAATAGAGCTTATAAATTTTCAGTTAATTTTGTTTAATTGTTAAGGAGATTTCTTGGGGAGGGGGCTGGTGCATGGATGGAAAGTGTGGGGAAGAATGGGCCAAAAAAGCATCGAGGAGCTATGGGCAGAGAAGGGAGAAGCTAGGGGGACAGTAGCTTCGGGGGTGGTATGGATACCCTCCCTGGCATCACCTCCTGACAGTGTGTATCTGGCAAAGAGCTCCCAGGAGAAATTGCTGAAGGGTGAGCTTCTCTAAGTCAAGGGCTACCCTATCATGTTTTTATTACTAGTTACTAATGAAATGAACATTTAGGTCCTTGAAATGAGAAATATATTTCTATGCTGGAGACAGACTTAAAATCACTCTTTGACTTGCCTAAAATCTATGCTTAGCTGGGGTATAACCAGACATACAATGATAAACACCCAACTTACCTAAATAGGACTTAGATTTCTAGTCATTTTTTAAACAATGTCCAGCCTCTTTCTCCCACTCAGTCCCAGGATACTGACAGCCATACTTTATCTTTCCAGGCAGGATTCCTCTTCAATAAAAGCAAAGGGCCTAGGAGAAAAGACTTACAGATCCTTCCAGTGAAATGGCTGGGCCCCAAACATTTGCAGAGCCCCATTCACTCACAGAGAATCTTCCAATGAGCTTCTCAGCACCTCACATTTATAAACCTGTGAACAAGGAGAAAGCCAAGAATTACCAAGTAATTAAAGAGAGCCTCTAAAATGAAAGACAAAGTACAAAATACACAAATAGAAAATTAATCCAGATCTAAGAGGCACTATAAAGAGCAAAAGAAACCTTATGGTAAAAGCATTATTAGTTAGTATCTTCAGAGAGATGTGAGAATGTATTGTATACGTAAAAGAAAAAACAAGGTTGCTATAGAAAAAGCGCGCCCCTGTGACAAGCAAGAGCTTTTGAAAATTAAAACAAAAGTAGGACAGACAGAATTAAGAATTCAGTAGAAGGGGTGAAAGATAAAGTTGAAAAAGTCTCCCAGAGAGTAGAACAAAAGGCCAACAGAGGAAAACTGGAGAAATAAGAGAATAAAATTCTAGGATCAATTTAGGAGTTTCGACATCTCACTGATGGAAGTTCCAGAAAAATGTGATAATGGACAGGGAAATTATCAAAGAATTTCCCAGACCTGAAAAGGCCCACTGGACACTCAAAATGGTGAAGGAAAGCAGACTTGCACTACTGCACATCACTGGAAACATTCAGACAACCAAGGATGAAAAGAAAAGTTGAAGAGCTTACAGAGAGCACAAGCAAGGCACAACAGAAACCAGAAGATAATGGCAACACCAAAGAAACCCCAAATAATCTAATTAAAAAGTGGGCAAAGGACCTGAATAGACACTTCTCCAAGAGGACATATAATGGCCAATAGACACACGTAAAAATGCTCAATGTCACTAATTATCAGAGAAATTGAAATAAAAACTACAATGAGATATCACCTCACACCTGTCAGAATTGCTATGATCAATAAATCAGCCTTAGCTGGTTTTGCTCAGTGGATAGAGCATTGGCCGGCTGACTGAAGGGTCCCAGGTTCGATTCTGGTCAAGGGCACATGCCTGGGTTGCGGGCTCAATCCCCAGTAGGGGGCGTGCAGGAGGCAGCCAATCAATGATTCTCATCATGGATGTTTCTATCTCTCTCTTCCTCTCCTTTCCTATCTGAAATCAATAAAAATATATTTTAAAAATAAAATAAAATAAAAAAATAATAAATCAACAAACAACAAGCATTGGTGAGGTTGTGGAGAAAAGGGAACCCTCATGTACTGTTGGTGGGAATGCAGATTGGTGTAACCACTGTAGAAGCAATATGGAGTTTCCTCAAAAAATTAAAAACGAATGCCATGGCCAATGTGTCCCAGTGAGCATTGGCCAACACATCAAAGGGTCAAGGGTTCGATTCCCAGTCAAGGGCATGTTTTGGGTTTTAGGTTCACTACCTTCCAATCAATGTGTTTCACATCGATGTTTCTCTCTCTCTCTCTCTCTCTGCCCCTCCCTCCCTTCCACTCGCTCTGAAAAGCTATGGAAAAAATATCCTCAGGTGAGGTTTAACAAAAAATTAAAATTAAAAATGGAACTGCCTTATGACCCAGAGATTTCATTTCTGGGAATATATCCAAAGAAACCCAAAACACTGAATCAAAAGAATATATGCACCTCTGTGATCATTGCAGCATTATTTACAATAGCCAAGATTTGGAAGCAGCCCAAGTGTTCATCAGTAGATGAGCGGGGGTGAGGGGTGGGGGTGGGGGGTGGGGGGGGAGCTGTGGTACATTTACAGTGGAATACTACTAAACTGTAAAAAAGATGGAAATCTTATCTTTTACAACACCATGGATAGACTTGCAGAGCAATTGTGCTAAGTGAAATAAGCCAGACAGGGAAAGACAAGTACCAGATGATTTCACTTATACATGGAATCTAATGAACAAAATAAACTAACAAACAAAATAGAAACAGACTCATAGAGAACAGACTGACAGTTATCAGAGGGGAGGGGGGCTGCTGGGCTGGGTGAAAAAGGTGAAGGGATTAAGCAAAACATACACACACACACACACACACACACACACACAAGACTCACAGACACAAATAGCAGTATGGCAGCATGGTGACTACCAGAGGGACTGGGGGACTGGGGGAGGGAGAAGAAGTTATAGGGGGATAAATACTGATGGAAGGAAATTTGATTTGAGGTGGTGAATGCACAATACAATATACAGATGATGTGTTATAGAATGAAACCTATATAATTTTATCACCCCGATAAATTCAATAAGGAAGTTTTTTTTTAAAAAAAAAAAGAAAGAAAGAAAGAAAGAAAGATAATGGATTGATGCCTTCAAAATTCTGAGAGGAAATGATTTCCAATGTAGAATTCTATATGTGGCCAAACGACCATTCAAATATGAAAGGTAACTGCAAGTAACTCAAATGATTCAAGAAAAAATATGCATCTACAATATAGAGAAAAGACATGATAAAACAAATGCAGAAACAATGTTAAAAACTGGTGACTTGCTGATGGGTATTAAGGAGGTTTTAGTAATATTCTTGCACATTTTTAAGTTTGAAAAAAAAGAGAATAAGGGTAGAATAAAGGAATTTTTAGATATGTAAGATCTCTAAAGTTTATCTCTTTGTTTCCTCTCTTACTAAACCACTGTATCATGGGATGTGTTCCATGCAAACAAGGAAGTGAAAGAGCAAAGTACAGCCATGGGATCAAGAAAACAAGTCCAACATAGAGGAGAAGGGATGACAGTTATACAATTGGTCTGAAGAGGAACCAGTCTAGCCTGGAGCAGGAAGACCAAGGACAGAGGTTTATTTCCAGTAAAATGCGGAATTCGTAGATTAGCCATTGGAATAGTTTCATAGTTCAGACAGAGATGAATAAGTGGACAGGACCCTAGAAAATAGGATAAAGCAAAATTTGAGTTAATTATTAACTCCAGGGAAATTGAACAATTGCATAAGAATGGAAATATAAATGATGTGGTTCAGCTATGAACAAGATTTATATGGTCATATTAATATAAAAATGAATATATAATATAATCGAATTGAGAATGAGAGGAAGAAAATGGTATATGAATGGGTGGTATAAAAGAGATCATTCCTCATATTCCATAGTAAGAAATCAAAATTGATGCATAAAATAGAAAAGCAGTAGAAATTTATTATTGGCAATACAGGTATAAACATGAGAAAAATGCTTAAAGAATTGTCTCTGAGGAATAGGAATCAGAGTGGGTAGGGATCAGAAGAAAATCTATATTTTTTATAACTAGGGTTTGTCTGGGACAGTCCCAGTTTATCCTTGCTAGTCTGGCATAACTTTGTTATTATTGCTCCTTTCACTCTCCACATTGTCCCAATTTGGATGAAGCCTTGAAGTGTTATTTTGCTTTTAAAACTATGCATCGGTAAAAATTTGATAAAAAATAAAATAAAAAGAGAGGGCTCTTTGGATCCTAAATAAAACAACTCTGATTTGTTCAGCTCAGCCAAAGACTTTAATTTTTTTTTTTTACTCTAAAAGAAATTCTCCATTTAAAATTAAATACAAGCACTATGCCTGTTTCGAAGCTCTTTTTACATTCACTACCTCATTTAATTCTTACAACAGCTTCATGGGATAAACATCCTCTCCCACTTTATAGATGATAAAAGTGCGATTTAGAGAGGTCTTGTGACTTCATAACAAGGTGACACAGCTTGTGGGTAATAGTCTACACTGGACCAGGCCCATTCATGATGGTTCTCATGCTCTTGCCACAAAACCAAATGACAAGGCATTTAAGCCATCCCACAAACAAACAGAATCTGAGATGGAAAATCAAGAACCCAGATTAATAGCCTAGTTGTTAGGAAACAGATTATGAAAAACAAGGAAAAATTCAAACATCCTTTTGTCATCTTGGTCTTTGTTTTTTAGTAGTTGTTTTTTTTTTTAAGATATTGAAGTTCTATTTTTTTTATTTATTTATTATTTTAAATATATTTTTATTGATTTCAGAGACGAAGGGAGAAGGAGAGAGAGATGGAAACATCAGTGATGAGAGAGAATCATTGATCGGCTGCCTCCTGCACACCCACTACTGAGGATGTGCCCTCGACTGGAATCGAACCCGGGACCCTTCAGTGCGCAGGCTGATGCTCTATCCACTGAACCAAACCAGCTAGGCTTGTCATCCTGGTCTTTGAACAAAACTTCTAATTAAGCTTCTCAATTAGGCATAGTTAGGAAACTGAAATCACCCTCATGAGAAAATAGCCGACCTCTTTCTTGGAATCCCAAAGAATGAATCTCTACTACTGAACCTCCTGACCAGGGAAGCGGTTGTAGTGGTTGTCTTATTTTTTAAAAGATATCTTAAAATTATAAAAATAATGCATAATTACTTAAGAAAAAATAGTAAAATAGTGATAAAGCACAAAAGAAAAAATGAAATCATCTAAATCCCACCACCTAAAGATGACTATGGTTAACATTTTAGTGTATATATCTCTGTCTTTTTCTTGTATGCATGCAAAAGTAGAATCATACCATGCAAACTTCTCAGTAACCTGCTCTTCCCCTTGAAACACTGCATTTTGGACATGGTTTCATGTCCATAACCATATGTCTATATCTTTCTTTTTAGTAGCTGCCTAATAGTTCACCATTTGTATTACTGTATTTGACTAATCCTTCATTGGTAGATACTTGGGTTGTTGTTGTTTTTTCTTTTGTTCTTTTTTTTTTCTACGATTAACTTTACAGCAACAAAACTCTGCACACACATCTCTGTGTACATGTCCAATCATTTCCTCAGGATAACTTCCTTGAAGTGAGATTACTGTGCCAAAGAGCAAGAATTTCAGGGGCCCTTCTAATTCACATTGTAAAATGCCCTTCTGAAAGGGTTTACGTACATTTCCATCAATAGAGGATCTAAGCAGCTGAAACAAGCCAGAAGTGTCAAGAGTTCTTTAATTCCTTTTTCCTCTAATATTTTTCAAATTTGAAACTTTGGCTTGACTGGGTCCATCTTCAGCTCACACCACAACCTTCCCATCTGCCCCTCTTTTATATTATTTGCGTTTCCCTCTGTCTTTCCACGCTAGTGAGTACATTCCTTTGGTACGAAGGACTGCACCCTAGATGTCAAGGTTTGGACAGCAACATTGCCCAGTAACAGGGTCACTGTGACATGCCCAAGGACTTCCCCCCCCACCCCCCCAACCCTCCCCCCTGCTCCCCCCCCCCCACACACACACGAATTTCATACACCGGGCCTCTAGTTTTGTTTTTTAATATCTTTATTGATTTCAGAGAGGAAGGGAGGAGAGAAATAGAAACATCAATGATGAAAGAGAATCATTGATCACCTGCCTCCTGCACACCCCCTCACTGGGAATCAGCCCGAAACCCAGGCACGTGCCCTTGGCCGGAATTGAACCTGGGACCCTTCAGTCGGCAAGCTGACGCTCTATCCACTGAGCCAAGCCGGCTAGGGCCCGGCCTCTAGTTTTATATAAGTTGCTCCCACACTCAGAGTAATGAAAAGGAATACGGGTACATTTTGCACTGGGACACATTAACATTCAACAGGCTTTGTCCTGGGAACTGAGCGCTTCAGTGCCCGGCTTGGCTTTGAAGGCCCCTCGGACTGAAGGCGGGCAGGGGAGAGACCGCGACAGGCAGGAGGCCAGCGGACCGGGCTCTAACTGCCCTTTGGCCAAACCTTTTCTAACACGCGGTGCACAAACTACATTCCCACCTAGAGATGGAAAGTCATTGTTTTCCGGGTTTCACCACCTACCACCTCAAACCAACTATGCCGAGATTTTCCCAGTTCACCAGGATCTGGCATAAACACGCTCTTCTATTTTTTATCGATATTAAGCGGACAATTAAGTGACCCATTTTTACAAAACATACACAGAGCGACACAATCCAAAGTCCAAACCGCAGGCAAAGTCAATGACTAACCCTCCGCAGGGCAGAAGGAAAGCGCGCAGGGAACACACCGGAGAGGCACCTCCGGGAGCTGCCCGGAGCGCAGTCCGGGCTGCGGCTTCGCACGTGTTCCGCGCCCCTGGCTAGGCCGCCGCGTTCCCCCGCCCGCCCGCCCGCCGGCGCTCCCTCCGGGCCCCGCCCAGGCCCCGCCCCTTCGCTGACGTCGTTGTTACGTCACGACTGGGGCTGCGGCCGCCGCGGGTTCTCGGCTCCGGAGGCGACGGTCGCGGCCTCGTGAGGTGACCGGGGCGTCAGGGACGGCGGCCCGGACCCGCGGCGCCCATCCGAGCGGGACGGGCACAGCGTGGCCAGGAGGCAACCCGGTAGCCGCCCGGGGAGCCAGCTCGGGCCTGTTTTTCCTTTTCTTCCTCCAGGACCTTCGCTCCGCGCGCCCCGTTTCCCTCTGCAGAGACCGCGACGCCCCCTCCCGGGCCGGGCCGCTGTGCTCGCCCGCCTGAAAGGCGCCGCCCGCCGGCCGGAGCGAATCGGGAGCCGCCGCCGCCGCCGTGCCCGCGGCCGCGCCTCTCGCGGAGCCTGGGCGGCCGGTGGGGCCGAGCCCTGGGCCCCGGGCGCGGCGCTGCGGCGGCCGCTCCTCGCGCTGGGCGCTGGGCCTGGCCGGACCGAGGGCCGCGTCCTCCTGACCCGCCGCGGGATCCCGACCGGCCCCCCCGGCCCCGCCTGCAGCTTGCACCCGGCTTCCTTTGTGGGTCGGAATTATTATTATTATTTTTTTTTTTTTTTTTTTGGCTTCCCCCTTCCCCTGGAGGCTGCGGGGCGGGAAGGCCGGCCCGCGCTCCTCTCCTTGCGGTGTTTCATGGACGGGGCATTTAAAGTTCTTTCCTTTCATTTTTCTCGCCTCTTGACGGGAAGGCCCCTCCTCGTCTGGCCCTCGCCCTGCAGAAACCCCGATCCACCTGCCTCGGGGCCGGGGATGTGCCGACAGTGACGGCGGCGAGCCGGACCCGCGCGCCGAGAGGGCCCCGGCCCAGCGGGCGAGCGCACGCCCTTCCCCGCCCTCTTCCTCGCGCTCGGAGCTCGGAAGCCGGAGCGGACCGCCGCCGCCGGGGAAGATGTGGCTGAAGCTGTTCTTCTTGCTGCTCTATTTCCTGGTCCTGTTCGTCCTGGCCAGGTTTTTCGAGGCCATCGTGTGGTACGAAACCGGCATCTTTGCCACCCAGCTGGTGGACCCGGTGGCCCTGAGCTTCCAGAAGCTGAAGACCATCCTGGAGTGCCGGGGTCTGGGCTACTCGGGGCTCCCCGAGAAGAAGGATGTGCGGGAGCTGGTGGAGAAGTCAGGCAAGTGTCGGGCTCTCCCCCGCGGTCGCCGCCGCCCGGGGCTGGGGGTGGGGGGGTGCGGGGGGAGGGGGGGGAGAGGGTGGGGTTGGGGGGCGACCTGTACTTCCTCGCCCCTGGTGGTCCCCCAGCATGAGGCCTTACCGGGAAGAGTTAAGCCGACTCCTCCGGGAGCTGCCCAGTTTTTCTTTGTCCAGGTTTTCTACAAAAAAAAAAAAAAGAGATGTGAATCCCATCTTGAGAAGGGGCCTGGGATGATTATTTATAGGGGTTAGGTGGATCTTGTAAAGGTTGTTTTAAAATAACAGTTTAAAGGGCAGCTTGTTAGTATTGTTTACCAAATTCCGTGATTTTTTTTTTTTCTCATTCTTGGGGAATGTTGCGAACTGAAAAGCATTATTTTTTGCCAGTTGAAATTCACGAGGCTGTGAGAAAAGCCCCCAGACGCTGCCTGTGCGGAGCGATATTTGTCAGGATAACAATAGCCAGTGGCCGGGAGGGGAAAACGCCACTGGAATACTTAGTACCAGAGATGCATTTAGGCCTGAGGTTTAAATGTAAAATGGGTTTAAACATAGAGAAAGCGTACACTGTATAGCATTAGCTTTTCATACTTTTAAGTATGGTGAAAATGAATGTTTTTTTTGTGAATACCTGCCTGGTTTTATATTTCTGTCAGGGCTTTTTAAAAATCCTTGTATTTTGGATGTGAACTTTTTCCCTTCTATGTCACAGGCACTGCTGCATCAGCCGGAATGGGCTGATGCACAGAATGGAAATAGTGCTAAGAGCATAGCATCTTAAAAATGCATTTTCACTAACTGTTGGTTTTGGGGTAGGATTTGATGGGAAATATGGTTAATTTTTTTTTTCACCCCTGGACAAAGTATATCCTTGTTTAGATATATTCTTCCTGAAATGGGGATGTGCTATCATTTGGGAAAGGCATTCTGGGTTGTTGTAGATAGCAGTTGAAACTGATAGTTACCTTTTGTTGTTGTTGTTTCAAGTATAGCTGTCAGCTGTGTCTTTTACAAGAAAAATGTTTTCTTCATTTAGTACCCTGTAGCCATATATTATGATAGCTGAGAATATTAATTCCAGAGGGTTTAGCACTCACGTATTTGAAAGTTAAGGGTTCTCAAACTCATATTACTATTGCACAGAGGAGGGAACCCTCTCTGTAAAAGTGGTACATTTTTCGTCAGAGGAAACAAAATTGTGTGTATTATTCTTACCTCTTGTTTACTAACTGGTTTATGGTGACTTTTATTTCTGGGTGGGGGGAATGGAGTAAAGTAGAAGATTTCTAATAAGTAAACACTTTAGGTTTAGAAATGAGAGGTGTCTTAACTGCCAAAGCCAAGTCCTTTTTCATGGTAAAATAGTTTAATAACACATTTTTTTTCTTTTGATTTTTATTTAGTGTTGCCTTTCTTGGGCCTAAAAATATTTGTCACTTTGAGTATACAGGAGTGTATATATCACTTGAAGAATACACACAGCCCACAAAAATATGACTCGGATCACACATTTTATAGCAGAGAAGTCTTGGGATTACAGTTTAACTTTATTCGTTGTGAGTGGTTTTGTTGCTATCATGATAAAGTGCTTGTTTTCTCAGGTTTAAAATTTAAGACAAAAGTTAACATGATTTGACATTAGTGTTTTCCTTTACTTTATATTTGATGATGTAAGCTCTAAATTTATACTGTTAATTTGTGTTTGAATATGGAGTTTGTTCTTATAGGTAATCTTTTGTATCTAACTTCCAAGTCATATAAGATCTGTTGCTATTTTAAGCATGCATTAATGGCAAATTCTGTAACTCATTTCTAAATCTTGTAAGTCAGAAGCATATAAAACATACTGTTCAGAAGTTGTTTGGCCCTGGCCAGTACTCAGTGGTTAGAGCACCAGCCAGAGCACCAAGGGTCAAGGGTTTGACTCCTGGTCAAGGGCAGTACCTGGGTTGTAGGTTCCATACCCAGCCCTATCAGGGCTGGTGTGGCAGGCAACCAATTGATGTGTCTCTCCCACATGGATGTTTCTCTCTCTCTCCCTCCCTCCCTCCCTTTTTCCCTTCCTCTCTCTCAAAAAAATCAATGGTAAAAATATCCTTGGGTTAGGATTAACAACAACAAAAAAATTGTTTGGCCCTGGCTGCTGTGTCTCAATTGGTTGGCCGCGTCATTCAATGCACCAAAAGGTGGTGGGTTTGATTCCCAGTTTAATACCCAGGTTGTGGGTTTGATCCCCAGTCTGAGTGCATACAGGAGGCAACCAATTAATGTTTCTCACTCGAATCAGTGTTTGTTTCTCTCTCCCTCTCCCTTCCTCTCTCTCTAACATCATTAAAAACTTATTTTATAAATAATTATTTGAAGCCTGGATGTTATACACAAAACTAAATAATATTGTGGTGGCTTTTAGACTGGTATACATTCAATAAATTATCTGATGACCCCTAGAATATAAGCCCTACAAGAAGATGGATTTTTGTCTGTTTTGTTCATATTTGCCTAATACATAGTAGGTTCTTATTACATATTTATTGAATGTGTGGATTTTAAATAGGTGTATTCAGGTTCTGAGCAGAGTGAAATGAAAGTATAATAACATGATTTTTAACATTGTAAAATGGAATTGATCATTGAAGATGAGAACGAGGGATTTTTGAAATCTTATTAGTGTTGTTTTTTCTGTCTTCAGGTGACTTGATGGAAGGTGAGCTCTATTCTGCACTCAAGGAAGAAGAAGCATCTGAATCTGTTTCCAGTACCAATTTCAGTGGTGAAATGCACTTCTATGAGCTTGTAGAAGACACAAAAGATGGCATCTGGCTGGTTCAGGTATCAGAAACAGCGATAGAAGTGAATTTATTCTTACCAAAATAGTAACACTTCTGTGTACTTATGTCAGGTTTCTTAGACATAACTCAGTTCTCATAGGGAGGCTCCAGTGACCTCTTAAAGTGTTAGGGAAAGAGAGTTGACCGCTTTGTTTAGAAACAGCAGAAGCAAATCCATTTTAGTTGTTGGATCTTCATACATATATTCCTTTTATTTAGTGGTTTGTACCATATTTCTTAATTTTTGTGAACTCCAGTTTTTAATTAAGTAACCCAAATGAACCCTAACTCTTATGAAAACTGTGAGATTTAATTAGCATATTGGAATTTTAGAGCTGTGAAGGATTTAAAAATATCTTTTATACTTCCCAAAGTATAGTTTATGTACCACTCATGGTAAAGAGCGAGCACACATTATCATTTATGTATTTTAATGTAAGTTAGAAAAATCAATGTATCGAACACGTAATTTCATAAATATCATTAGGGCAAGGCTAAGGTTATTTAAATTATTAAAAATGTAAGTTCTTTAAAGTATCATATTAAGTAAATTGCCATCATGAGTGCAGATAAAATTATGCTTATTGAACCAGGATTAAATTCCAAGTCCCCTAATTTCTTGTCTAGTGCTCTTGTCGTTTCACACTGGGATTGGCAAAGTTTGATTCAGGGTATAAAAATTAAAATAGCCATTGCTTTATGTATCTTCAATATGACTTTCTTTCAATATGGGAACATTACTACAAAATGTGGTAGAAAAAGCTGAATTCAGAGACCTTAGTTGCAGAGCTGATTCTATCACTGATTTGCATTGTGATTGTGGATAGGTAGACTTCTGTTGCACATGGTCTCAAATAAATATATATATATCTAAAGAGGATGCGATAATACTGTAGTTCACTGGGCTAAAGAGTTAAGGTTTGGGAACTCTTCGGGTAATTACATTGGATATTCTTGACCTTTCCTTTACTTCCAATCTTTCTATTGTGTTTGACCTATTACCCTCCAGATAATTTAATTCAGTAATTTTAAAAAATGAGTTTCTTGCCCTGGCCAGTGTTTCTCAGTGGTTAGAGTGTCAGCCATTTACCTACAGGTCTCTGGTTTGATTCCCCATTAAGGGCACATACCTGGGTTGCAGGTTTGATCCCTGGTCAGGGTGCGTGAGGGAGGAAACCAAAGTGTCTCTCTCACATTGATGTTTCTCCCTCCCCTCTCCCCTCTCCCCTCTCCCCTCTCTCCTCTCTCCTCTCTCCTCTCCCTTCTCCCTTCTCCTCTCTCCTGTCTCCTCTCTGCTCTCTCCCTCCGATGTGTTTCTCTCACATCATTATTTCTCTGTCTTTTCCTCTCTCTTCTACTCTCTCTAAAAAAAAATCAGTAGAAAAAATATCCTCAGGTGAATATTAACAAAATTATTTTCCAATTCAGTTGACATACATACAGTATAAGTTTCAGGTGTACAACAGAGTGATTAGACATTTATATACTTTACAAACTAATCACCTTGATAAGTCTGCTACCCATCTGACACCATACATGGTTATTACAGTATTATTGGCTATATTCCTTATGCTGTACTTTACATTTCTATAACTGTTTTTATAACTGGCAATCTGTACATCTTAATGCTTTTCATCTTTTCCCCCCATACCATCTGGGGACCATCAGTAACTATGAGTTTTTTCCATTTTGTTTATTTTTTTTTTTAGATTCCACATATAAGCAAAATCACATGGTATTTGTCTCTGTCTGAGTTATTTCACTTAGCATAATACCCTCCAGGTCCATCCATGTTGTTGCAAATTGTAATTTTTCATCCTTTTTAATGGCTAAGTAATATTCCATTGTATATATGTTCCACATCTTTATCCAGTCATCTAACAGTGGGCACTTAGATTGCTTCCGTCTTGGCTATTGTAAATAATGTGTGAACATAGGGATGCTTATATCTTTTCCATTTACGGTTTTGGATTTCTTTGGATAAATACCCAGAAATGAAATTGCTGGGTCATATGGTAGTTCTATATTTAATTTCTTGAGGAACCGCTATACACTTTTTCATAGTGGCTGCACCAATTTGCAGTTGCACCAAGAGTGCAAACGGGTTCCCTTTTCTCTACATTCTAGACAACACTTCTTGTTTGTTGATTTATTGAAGGTAGTCATTCTGACAGGTGTGAGGTGAGATCTTATAGTGGTTTTTGATTTGCATTTCCCTGATAATTAGTGACATCAAGCATTTTTTTCATATGTCTGTTGGCCATCTGTATGTCTTTTTGAAGAATGTCTAGTCAAGTTGTCTGCCTATTTTTTAAATGGATTGTTTGTTTTTTTGATGTTAAGTTGTATGAGTTCTTCATATATTTTGGATATTAACCCCTTATCAGATGTATCATTGGTGAATATCTTCTCCCATTCAGTAGGTTGTCTTTTGCCTTTTCATTTTGTTGATGGTTTTCTTCACTGGCAAAACAGTTTTAGTTTGATATAGCCCCATTTGTTTATTTTTTCTTTTTCTTGCTCGAGGAGATATATCCAAAAAGATATTACTAAGAGTGATGTCAAAGAGTTTACTGCTGAATTTTTTCTCTCGGAGTTTTATAGTTTCAGATCTTACATTTAACTCTCTAATCCATTTTGAGTTTATTGTTGTATATGGTATAAGAAAGTGGTCTAGTTTCAGATAGCTCAAATTCCACTTGGGAGAGGTAGGCACTAAATAAGTAAATATTTAATATAACATCAGTTAGTGGAAAGTGCTAAGAAGAGAAATAAGCTAGGTAAATTAGGAGACAGAGAGTGGCAAGGAATTCTCTGATAAGGTGACACTTGAATGAAGTAAAAACCAAATAATGATAGTGAATGTTAGCATTATAAATTCTAATCACTAAATTATTTTTGTCTGAAAATAGTTTTTAAACCTCATAGGTATTAATAGTTGAGAAATGACTCCTAAGAAAAATGGAATGTATTTATATGGTTTTCTGTGTGTTAATGATGCAGTAGGGCACACACACTTACTTTTTCCAGTGACCTTCAAGATTTGCAATGTCTGGTTTGTATTCCTTGGGATTAGTGGCTTACATCTGTCAAATGGCTGGCTTGCGTTGAAAGAACAGTCTCTGGCAGTACAACTGAGAAGACTGAGATGAAAACCCTGTCCTTGGCACTCTGAACTTACTAGCTAACCTAATCAGCACGGAAACTTCGGTGTGAGCTCTTAAAAGAAACCTTTTTTAAAAGATAGATGGATGGATGGATAGGTAGGTAGGTAGGTAGGTAGATAGATAGATAGATAGATAGATAGATAGATAAAAATAGCCCTGGATAGATAGATAGATAGATAGATAGATAGATAGATAGATAGATAGATAGATAGATAGATAAAAATAGCCCTGGCCAGCATGGCTAAGTAGTTAGAGCATCTGCCTGTGCATCAGAGGGTCAGAGGTTCGATTCCTAGTCAAGGGCACATACCTGGGTTGCAAGTTCAATCCCAGTCCCAGGGCATGTTTGGGAGGCAACCAATCCATGTGTCTCTCTCACATGATGTTTCTCTCTCCTCTCTCTCTCTCTCTCTCTCTCTCTCTCTCTCTCTCTCTCTCTCTCTCGGTGTCTGCCCCCTCCCACCTCCTTTCCACTCTCTAAAAATGAATGGAAAAATATCCTTACTCCTCAGGTGAGGATTTTTAAAATTACTTAATTAATTACTTAAAAATTTAAAATATCTTCTAGAAACAGAAGAGAAATATTCTCTCGGTTACTTGTTATTCTGTCAGCTTAAATCATATTTATCTAATCTCTTGTAAAAGATAACTTTCAAGAATTAGTTTTTAACAAATTGAATTATCTTTCTTTTCTAATTATTGGTATTTTGTTTTTTATTTATTTTTAAAATATATTTTTATTGATTTGAGAGAGGATGAGAGAGGGAGCGAGAGATAGGAAACATCAATGATGAGAGAGGATTATTGATCAGCTGCCTCCTGCATACCCGCCACTGGGGATCGAGCCACATCCCAGGCATTTGCCCTGACAGGAATCAAATTGTGATCTGCTTCATAGGTTGAAGCTCAACCACTGAGCCATGCCGGCCAGGCAAATTGTCGGTATTTTAGACGAAGCTGACTTAACTTCAGTTTGTTCTGTCGTTTTGTTTTGTTTTTAAGTCCATGAGGATGCATAAATCTCGGCCAATTCAATCCTCTTCAAATTGCCTTTATTTTAGGTATCCTGTGTAAAAAATAATTAAACACATCCCAGTTCTCTCTTTTTTAACTCCCAGTTTTCTAATATCATTTCCTCACACAGATGAATTATAGTTTCCTTTTGTATTTATTGAGGAAAAATGTAGTTAGGTGGCATATAACTGATAATTAGCACTTTAAACTTTATATACTATTTTACTGAAAGGATGTCTGCATTTACTTAGGGAAAATGTGACTTTAATAAATGGGTATATGACTTAGCTGTTCCATCACTTGGTCATTTCATTATTTTTCTGAAATGGATTGATTGGCAATCTAGATTGATTATCTTTTTTGGTAACACTCCATGTGGAATGGCACTACAAAAGGAAAAGGACTTTCTATAATATATGTAATTCACTTTATAGTCCTTACTGGAGGCCTGGTGCATGAAATTCATGCACAGGTAGGGTCCCTAGGCCTGGCCTGCGATCAGGGATCAGGGCCAATCTTCCCTGGCTGCCATCAGCCGGCTCTGCCCCCGACCGTCAGTGTCCGCCACCACCCACCCACAGTCCCCTGTTCCCCATCGGGCAATTGGAGCCTGCCAGCCTGTTGACCGTTCCCGCCTGCTCACTGACCCCGCTGCTGGTTGCCCTCTGTGTGTGGGGTGACTGGCGGGGTGATCAGAGCCCTGCTCCCTAGCACCCGCCTTGGCTTGGCGCCACCCACATTTGCCGCTACCTTCCCCTGGTTCTCTGTTCCCCATCGAGCAATTGGGGCCTGCGGGCTGGGGGCAGCTCCTGCGTTGAGCGCCTGCCCCTGGTGGTCAGTGCGTGTCATAGCAACTGGTTGTTCCACTATCTGGTCGATTTGCATAGTATGCTTTCATATATATAGAGAGAGATGATTTCTATCTTCTCTGTAATTCATGAGTTTATTTTCTGAGTAATATATGTTAATGATCTTTATATTTTTCTCCTTAATTGAAGATGTATTCATGCTCATGAATTAGCCTTATGTTAAAATAGAGTATTAGGATACTCCTTTTCATGTCAAACTTTTCTATGTCTATCTTACATTCTCTATAATATGAGATGGAAAGAACACCTCTTTTTCCTAACAGCTCTTTTTAACATTCTGTTATTTCCTACTTTGTTTCTAACCTAAGCTTATATCCTTCATTAGCTATTTTTCAGTTTTGTAGATTCCTTGATTCTGCTGCCACCCAATAGTCTTAGTATCACGAAACAGAAGACAATTACTTTCTTTCAGGAGACTCTTAGGCAGATAGAATAGTGGATAGGCTTCTGAAATGGAAAACTTTTCATACTTTATGGGTTTTATGGATTTAGCCTTATCTTAAGATTTCTGTTTCTCTGTTTTGACTTTTGTTCAAAGAAGCACTGTGATACTTGTTCTCTACTGGCTTTGTCACATCATAAGGAAATTTAACATCACTAGACTTGATATAGCAGTGAAAAGCAACATATTATTTGAAGTAAAGCTTTAGGTCAATATTTACTGAAGTATTATGCTAGTGTATTTCCTGCTTGGCTGAAAAGAGTTAATAACTGTTTTAAAAATTATTCACCTTTGCTCCTAGACAATAGTTTTGTCCAGGAAGATTCTAACCTATTTATTCCTTTCTTGACATTATTCCAAAGGTGAAATATATAGCCAGCCACTTTATTCTTTATTTTGTATTGGTCAAAAAATTTTATGTTTTCTCATAGAGAAAGCTTTGTGAGATTACAAAAAAATAATAATTAAATGCCACTGAGTTCTGTTTTTGTCAATTACTCATACTCATTTTCAATGACTTTATACAATTTGTGTATAAATGTTTAGGTTGATCTATAATTTTGAAAGTGGAATCTCTCTGTTAAAATGAATTACTGAGAGATGCAGAAAATATAATAGCACAACACTCGTGTTCTATGCAGTTGTTATTTAATTTAGCCTAGATGTTGTCATATGGGGATTAACAATATTAAAAGGCATATGTCAAATGTTCTGATTAGTAATAAAGCCCACCTCTAAAATACATGTGTAGGCAAAAGTCTGTGGCTTTTTCTTATATCATTGTAGCACCTGTAGTACAGAATAGGCAATAACCTGAAGCCAGTTTTTCCTTGTATGTTTAACTGGACTACATAAGGTTGACATCAGAAAATATGGGCACTTGGCATCACATACTGTCCAACCTAGTTCCATCCAGAGATATGTGCTGCAGCCAGCTCATGCTGTGTCATGAAGGGCGATTGTTAACATCTCTTCCCAACTCCATATGTAGAGATGTCATGTTGCTAACTTGAATTCGGCCATCTGGGAGTATTTATACTAAAGAAATCAGCAAATCAGAGCTTCCTTTTTCTTCTAAAGAACTGGTTATTAAGCATTTACCAGCAAACTACTGGTTTCATCCATTCGTCCAACCATCTAACAAAATATAAACCTTGTGATAAGCACTAAAGACACAAATGTGAATAACATATAGTCTATGCCATAAAACAGCTTACAGTTTGGTTTACTAAAATGTGTGGGGCAGTAAAAATGTTAGTATATAATTGATTATCTTTCCCAGCTGAGTTAGATGGTCCATTGTGGTGCTAGCATCTTAAAGGATCCTAAAGAAGTCTATTACACAATGAAGGAACCTAGGAAAATTGCAGTAGTCTTTTTCTGGGAAAAGAGTTTTTTTAAATATACTGGATTGGAAGTCTTTATGCCAGACGAGGGTTAAAGACATTGATGCTCAGTTACATAGCAAGGGACTATTTATGCTAGTGTTTGTCCAGAAAACATTCCAGATGACAAGTTGTTGGGGAAGGCACTTTCATTATAACAGTAATAAAAAACTTGGAAACTTCAGAGAACCTGTATAATAAGAGAAAGAGAATGAGTTACTAAAACATTAAAAGCTGAAATTGTTGGGTTCAGCTAAATATTTAATCAATACCAAGTGAGTTAGGCTAGCTGCACACTAGACTAGCTTCAGGAAATACAATGATGAGGAAGTGTTGGGATGCCAATTAGAGAGACTTGGGATGGGGGTGAAAAGATAGCTTCACTTCTAGCCTGTTGCCAAGTCTGTCACAGACTTAGAACTCAGGCTGTACTTTTTTTCTGGTCTCTGAAAATATTCCTTAACAGAGACAGCAACATCCTTTCTGAACTGCCAAGAAATATGATCCCCTCTTAATAAGACCAGCAGTGTGAGTGCCTTTCAGAATTATTGTGCATACTTTTTGTTATAAGCAATAGTTGGGAACTCTTACTGGTGTGACACAAAAGTAATAGGCTTACAGTGTTTTGTTGTGCCATGTGACTCAGCCAGATGAGTTATTTTCTGAAAATATTAAGATTTCTAGCCCTAACCGGTTTTGGCTCAGTGGATAGAGCATCGGCCTGCGGACTAAAAGGTCCCAGGTTCAATTCCGGTCAAGGGCATGTACCTTCGTTGCGGGCACATCCTCAGTAGGAGGTGTGCAGGAGGCAGCTGATCGATGTTTCTCTCTCATCGGTGTTTCTAACTCTTTATCTCTCTCCCTTCCTCTCTGTAAAAAATCAATAAAATGTATATATTTTAAAAAAGATTTTTAGTGGTTGTTTAATTCAGCCTCCACCAAATTTCATTTATGCTAAGTCTCTAATTGAATAATATAACTGTTTAGGACATTGGACAAAATAATTTCTAATTGCATAAACAACTACAGAGTCAAATAAGATGCTTTCATGCAATGCCCAGGGGATTTTTCATTTTTGTGTGGCTCTCTCAGTCAGGCATCATTAAACTCCAAAAGCATGTGTTGGAACAGCTTGCTGAATAAATAAGGCCCTGGGGTTGAACATTGTCATGTACTTGCCACAAGAGTGTTCCCACCTCTCTTCACACACTTCTGTCTGTACTGTAACCTGAGTGCCTGAGAACAATCCCCTGTCATTCCTACTTCCTTTCCTAGCCCTGGAGCTCTAAGTCTGAAAGATACCTGTGCAGTGATCAGGATCTTCACTGGAGAATGCCCCTAAGACTTAGGGCCAAACTTTATATTGATTCAAGCAACCTCTTGATTAATCCCTTAATGCAATGTCATTTTAAAGACAGACCTGAAAATGTTTATTTGCAGGGTTGATTAGAAAATGGGAGTGAAAGGGAGTTCTTTTAAAAAGAAGGCAGAACGGGGAGTATGGTGATCTCTTAACGCTGAGTAATCTGAAAAATAAGTTCATGATTTCTTTGATTACTTGGCAGGAAAAAGAACTACTACATTGACTCTTGAGTGGTAGGGAAAAAAAGAAAAGAAATGCTTGTCTTGCTTGATCTCCCTTATTCTTCAAGTAAAATTTATGCAGCACCTTTGGACTGTGGAAAAATTTGAAAGCTAGGGACTGACTTGTAACTGATGTGTGAACCTCCTCAGAAAGAGCCTTCATCTACTAAGATCATGTCTTCAAATTGCCCTTTTTCTGGTTACCTCAACCATGTCAGCATTTGAATAATAACTTATGCCTTCCTAAATAAGACCATTTATTGTCACTAAAAAGTACTATGTATGTGTACTTATTAAGCTTCAAAGTTATGTTACAAAATGTTACATATGTATGTATGTCTGTGTAGGCATAAGGATGATACCACCAATGGTATATGGCAGGGTTTATTGGACTGTTGGCACTTACAGTGTCATTTGTCACTACCATGCATTCTCTCTCCTTGAAATTTGTTAGACTTCCACAGATGAGGTAGCTGTGCTGTCTCCCGCCTCTTCCTGGGAGTTGACTATTGGCACTCATTTCACACACTCCCCTGGGATTTCACTTCCTGGAGACTTTGTGAACATGAAAATAGCCCTTCCTTCCAGAAAGATTAGAGGCCCTCCAAGTATTGTGTTGTAATTTTGAATTAAATAGTTCTAGTAATACAGCATTCGTGAAAAAACAATAACACTTGGGATATATACACCCTGGGCTTAAATCAAACAAATATTTTCGTCTTTCCTTTAGTTCCTATTTAGTTATTTGTGTTTGTGTTTCTTGTGTTTTTTTAATCCTCACCTGAGGATATGTTTTTATTAACTTTTAGAGAGAAACATTGATTAGTTGCCTCCTCTATGCTCTCCAACTAGGGATCAAACCCACAATCTAGATATGAGCCCTGATTAGGAATCAAAACCGATAACCTTTTTTTTTTTTTTGGTGTACAGGATAATGCTCCAACCAACTAAACCATCCTGCCCAGGGCTGTGGTTTTTATTTTTATTTATTTTAATTTTTGTTTTTTACTGGTGTTAACTATTAGAAAGACCGAGAAAGAAGTCATTACGTAATTTGAAGGTTCATTTACTTAGGTTAATTTAGTTTTTTTGTTTTTCTTTTAAAAAAATATTTTCTGCTCTCAATGCTAATTGTGTTTGAAAGCAACTTGCATATTTGAAGTAGAAGTTCAAAAATGTAGAATTCATTATGGGAATTCTTTTTATATGTTAGAACCTTTCGTGATTTTTATGAAAGTAGTAGTATTGATTTTAGTCAAAGCATTATTTAATATAAAACATGTGTTTGACTCTTGGCTCCATAATTATACTTTTAAAAAAGTAAAATTTGAACGCATTGAACCCACAGGTGATCATTTTGAAGTAAGCTTTATTTGTATTATTGTTTAAAATTTTGAGAGCAGAGAAATGACTCCAAGGGCCATTTTCTTAAACCTATGAAACGTAATTCTAGAGAACAGGCCACATGGTAGAGAAAGGGATGTGGCTAGCTTTTTAACATGGCTTTGACTCCCCTTCTGTGTAACTACCACAGAGTGTGGGAGTTGAATGTACTGTATTCAGTATTTTAAGTCTTGTCCAGTTGGACAGTGTCTCCTTTTATAAGAATTGCAGTTGTGATATGATGGTACAGCAAAGAAGAACTGTGAACAGAATTTTTTTTTAAGTGAAGTTATATTAAAAATGGTTGGTTTGACTCTATCTTAAGTTATTAACGTTTCTGTTTTTCTTTTGGGGGAAATAGGTCATAGCAAACGACAGAAGTCCCTTAGTGGGTAAAATCCACTGGGAGAAAATGGTGAAAAAGGTGTCAAGATTTGGAATACGGACAGGCACTTTCAACTGTTCTAGTGACCCCAGGTAAGTTGATTAGGCAGTTCTTAGAATCTGAGTTCTGACCAGAATTTTTAAAAATAAAGACAGTGATATTAGAAGCCTCTTTAAAATGAAAGCTAGTTCTCTCATTCAGCACACTGTTAGTCACACAGATGCTTGATTAATAGTTTTTGATAAACTGGCAGTTATTTACTTTCTCTCTTTTTGCTTCTTCTGTGTTCTTTCTATTAAGGGACACTCTTAATTGTATGTCTTCAGTCCTTTTTGTTTCACTTTTCTTTCCCAGAGAAATTTCACATTTATGGCTTTTGGTGACATCTTTGTACTTACCTAAATCTTATTCCATAATTCTGATATCTGGTTTGCATTTTGACACTCATTTTCATGTGCTCTACCATTATCCCTAATACATTGTGTTCCCTAAACCTAGTATCCAAATTCAGATTCATCCTCTTTTTCTTTAATAAACCATGTGCCCTTTCTACCTTTCCTTTTCTTTTATTGTTTGTTTTTTCCGTTTTCTCAGACAAGAATCCTTACAGGCATTTTTGTTTTTCTCTTTGTCATCATCTCCAGTATTTAGTCTGTCAAATTGATTTGTTTTTATTTTTTCCATTTGTTCATTATATTGAATTTTATTTTCATTTCTAGTGCCATCAAGTTATAATTTAAATTCATCTATTCATTTAATTATCTACTGAATAAATTTTTGTTTTCAAAAAATTTTTTATTTATTCGAGAGAGAGAAAGAAAGAAAGAAACATCGATTGGTTACTTCCAGTACATGCCTTGACCGGGAATCGAACCGGCAACTTTCAGTGCACAGGTTGACGCCCATCCAACTGAGGCACACCAACCAGGGCACAAACATGAAGATTTTGATGCACAGCTACTTGTATCAGTTTCAATAATGTCATGTTCATGTTTCATTTTCTTTGGAAAGGCTTCCACCCAGAGCTGTGGTCGGCAAACTGCGGCTTGCGAGCCACATGCGGCTTTTTGGCCCCTTGACTGTGTCTCTTCCTAAGCCTTAGGAGTACCCTAATTAAGTTAATAACAATGTACCTATCTATATAGTTTAAGTTTAAAAAATTTGGCTCTCAAAAGAAATTTCAATCGTCGTACTATTGATATTTGGCTCTGTTGACTAATGAGTTTGCCGACCACTGACCTAGAGTAAGAATGGTTCTTGTTATAGAAGCTGTGCTTAGTCAGGGTTAGTTGTTTCTTCTTTTGAGGGTTATGGAGATATAGAAGAACTGGCCAGGGAATAGAGTTATTCAGCAAGTGTTTTAATCATATTTTGAATAATTTAGTCATCATTTTGATCTCGGATTTTTAAAACACCAAAACTTTCTACTCCACTGTCTGTGTTCTTTTTTTCTTTTTTTTTCTTCACTCACGGATATTTTTCCATTGATTTTTAGAGAGAGTGGAAGACAGAGGGAAAGACAAAGAAATATTGATGTGAGAGAAACTCATTGGTTGGTTGCCTCCCGCTCGTGCCCACAGGGCCCAGCTGGGGAGGAGCCTGCAACTGAGGTACATCCCTTTGACCAGAATTGAACCCAGGACCCTTCAGTCCTCAGGTCGATGCTCTATCCACTGAGCCAAACCAGCTAGGGCTGTGTTGCAAGCATATCAAACTCACAATTGGCTGTAGTATGTAGTTCCTTCTCTAGGTGGTTTCAGGACAGCCTCCTCTAGTGTGCCAGTCCCATTGTATAGCAGTACTTTCTTGACCTTTTTCGCCCCATGAGACTGTTCAGGACCACCACTTCTGGGCAGTGTCTGACTCCTTCCATAGCAGAAGTTTTAATTTTTGTACTTGAGTATCTAGCTTGCCTGGCCATAGTTCCCCTCATTCCCCCAACAAGGGATCTAGCTCAGATAGCTGTACCTTTCAGGTCTATACTCTTTTTTTTTTTTTTTTTTTTTTTGAGAAAGTAGAAAGTGAAATGAGTATATATCTTGTAGGGGATGAGGGTAGGGTTAGAGAGATTAGGGGTATTGAAGAACAAATGGGAGGGCATTGGAATTGCAGGAAGCTAAGTGGTAAACAGGGCGGTGTGTAGTGAGAGTATCAGGGATGGAGGCCCACGGAATAAGCAGTGAAGGAAAAATTGGAGGAAGGCCAAGATGACCAATGACTTCATCTGAAGAAACAGCATTATATAAACAGAATACCAATGCCACACCAGAAACTCAAGTGCCAAAACTCATAAGCCATGTTTTCTATCATTTTTAGTCTTCAAATTCTCTAAGAGATCTCAAAAAATTTACTTTAAAAACTAGAGTATATTTTCATGGAGTTGTTACTGAATTTATTCAGACCTTTAAAAAGCTTTTTTTTTTTTTAATTGGCAATAAACATTTTTATACAGATAAAAAATAATATAACATTCTTGAAAAATAATATTACATTTGCCTTTATTTCTAACAGTAAAGTTTAAATTAATATGATATACTTTGTGTATTAGATTTTTTTAGAATGGTGTTTAGATATATATATTAGTAGCCTGCTGTTTTATAAGTATATAACATTGTTTAAAAATAATATGTACATTAGGCTTTACTTCTATTTAGCAGTATAGTTTAAATTAATGATATACTTGATTTGTGTATTTTATTTCTTTAGAACTGTGCTTAGATAAATAAGTATTAGAGTTTTTTTCAAGTATGGAAACATTTAATTTGAAAGGTCATGATAACATGCAGAATTATTTTTTCCTGGGTACTCTTAAATTCCATCTGTAATGATGAACCTTAAAACTATCATTTAGCTCTGAACTGAAAAGAAAGCACATAGTACATTTGTTTTCTTGCATGAAAAAATAATATACACTAAAACTGTCTGTTTTACGGACTAAGGTTTTCTATTAGAAAGTCTGTCGTTCCATTTATAACACAAATCAGAAGCCAAATATTCTCTGAAGTGGTTTCAAAGATAAAAAGAATGACCAAGAGAAGAAATGTGTCATCATAACTACTATATGCAATTAAAAAATAAAGCTATTTAAAGATATTTAAGATTAAATAAGGCAGTTATCTATGTATGTATTTAACTTGCTGATTTGGGGGGGGTAAAAATATAATTAACATCAATGAATTATTATTTTGCATTAGAAAAATACCTTGTTAAGGGATAGAACATATATTTTTTTTTAGGATATATAATTCTAAAACCATTTCAGTTAAAGCAATATTGATTTTAATGGAATCTGATCTTGTTAAGGAAGTGAATCAACTCAACAAGAAGCTGAGTTATGGTCTATGATTCTGAGTCACCAGATCATTTCCCAAAGTCATCACTAACCTTGTCTTTATGACAGAACATGCTGTCTTTACTTTATTACCATCCATTTACAAATCTGTAACAAACAAAATGTATCAACAGACAGTTGTTTGTACTAAAAAAAAAATGTATCCACATGGTAACCCCCTGCATCCCCCAACTTCATTAACGTACATTTATATAATTTAAAATTCCACAGGTTCGGTTTTTGAAAAAAAAAAATTTTTTTTTAAGAAAACTTTCATTTATTATCTCACCACTGTAATACTAAACAGCCATTTTTATTTTTTAGTATTCCCTTTCATTTGTAATCTAGTTTTTTTAGAGGAGAAGGATGTCACAATTATTATAGTAAGAATCAGTCCATTTTCAAAGGGATTGGAGTCATGACCCTATGGGTAAATCTAAACAATTTAATTTTAGGTAATTTTTTTGTACTTACTCTGTTATAAAATGGGGTCATAGTTAGACTGAATCTCCTTAAACTGAAAACTTACTGTCTTTGTTTCCTCTTTGTTAAACACTCCTCTTCATGGTCTTTAAAGAGAAGACAAAACAATATGGGACTTGCTCTTTTCTAGATGAACTTTTGTGCACGTTACTTTTAACTGCCTGTGTGCATCAGGCATTATGGTGGGTGTTTGGTTAATAAATGGGCACAGCATGGCTCCTATCCTCAGAGAGCTTGCATTCAAGTCAAGGACTTGTGCTGTAGGATAATCGATTTCCTTCTCTCGTCTTTGCTCATCTGAATCTTCAAGACCTACTTTAGTTCCCAAACCTTTCACAAAATCTTCACCAGTTCAAACTTCCAATGATATTCCTTTCTCTGAACTTTTTCTTAACATTATTTAGTAATGGAATATATACAGTTTTATCCTTGTTTTGTTTCCTTAATATGATTTTAAATTCCTGGTGAGCAGGAATTATTTTTCTATTATCTTTTGGATCTTATCGACACTAATGCAGTTAGTAGGTTCATAATAGATGCTGAAGTATTTGCTGATTCCTTGACTTTTCAAGCTACACTTTCTTAAAAAGAGAGATACTACAAAAAGAGAGCTTACTTTTCAAACTCTTGTACAAACTGTGAGATATTGATATTACTATTGATTTTTTAGAGGTTATTTGGTTTGAGGGAGAGAGTATCTTTCAAGTGCTAAAGAAATTTGTCAGGAGAAGACAGATTGTTTGCACAATACCGAGGAAGCTTATCTAGCAGCCCAGCTGTTTACTTATAGTTTCCTCTCTTATAGATACTGCAAGAGAAGAGGCTGGGTACGATCCACACTCATTATGTCTGTTCCACAAACAAGTACTTCTAAAGGGAAAGTCATGCTTAAAGAATACAGTGGACGCAAGATTGAAGTAGAACACATTTTTAAGTGGATAACTACTCATGCAGCTTCTCGGATCAAAACCATTTATAATGCTGAACATTTAAAAGAAGAATGGAATAAAAGTGATCAATATTGGGTAAAAATATACCTGTTTGCAAACCTTGACCAACCCCCAGCTTTCTTCTCTGCACTAAGTATAAAGTTTACTGGAAGAGTTGAGTTTATTTTTGTTAATGTGGAAAATTGGGACAACAGGAGTTATATGACAGATATTGGTGTATATAACATGCCATCATACATACTTAGAACTCCTGAAGGAATTTACAGATATGGAAATCACACAGGTGAATTTATATCCCTTCAGGCCATGGATTCGTTTTTGCGCTCATTACAACCTGAAGTAAACGATTTGTTTGTTTTGAGCTTGGTTCTAGTTAACCTTATGGCTTGGATGGACTTATTTATCACACAAGGAGCTACCATAAAGAGATTTGTGGTTCTCATAAGCACTTTAGGAACATATAATTCTCTATTAATTATTTCCTGGCTACCAGTGTTGGGCTTTTTACAGCTCCCTTACTTAGATAGCTTTTATGAATATAGCTTAAAATTGTTGAGATATTCTAATACAACCACACTGGCTTCATGGGTAAGAGCAGACTGGATGTTTTATTCTTCACACCCAGCCCTGTTTCTCAGTACATACCTTGGACATGGTTTACTAATTGATTACTTTGAGAAGAAGAGACGACGCAACAACAATGATGACATCAATGCCAATAACTTAGAGTGGTTATCAAGTCTATGGGACTGGTACACCAGCTACCTCTTCCACCCGATTGCTTCTTTTCAGAACTTCCCTGTGGAATCTGATTGGGATGAAGACCCCGACTTATACTTGGAGCGATTAGCTTTCCCTGACCTTTGGCTTCACCCTTTGATACCAACTGATTATATAAAAAACTTGCCAATGTGGCAATTTAAGTGTCTGGGAATCCTGTCTGAAGAGGAAATGTTGGCGAGTTCTCACGATATTGAAAATGACTCGGATGTCGAGAGCACGGACACTTTTAATAGTGAGAAGGAAGTATTTGAAGATAAACAAAGCATAGTTCACAATTCTGTAGGAAGAGTAAGTCACTGTGGTGCTGAGGCTTGTTCATGTGCCAATAATTATTGTCAGACCAGCCTACATGAAAGGAAAGGGAGGTCATATGGATCATATAACACTAATGAAGATATGGAACCTGATTGGTTAACTTGGCCTGCTGATATGCTGCACTGTACTGAATGTGTTGTTTGTCTAGAGAATTTTGAAAATGGATGTTTGCTAATGGGGTTGCCTTGTGGTCATGTATTCCATCAGAATTGCATTGCGATGTGGTTGGCTGGGGGCCGACACTGTTGCCCTGTTTGCCGGTGGCCTTCTTATAAAAAAAAGCAGCCATATGCACAACATCAGCCCCTGTCAAATGATGTCCCATCTTAACCATGTGCAATTTGTCCTTTATAAGCTTTGAGTATCTTCAGCTTGCCTTTTTAATGTTAGTCACAATGTTTTTGTGGTTTGAAGTTTAGTTTAATGTTAGTGCAGTGACAGGAAATACACATTATACTAATGTTGATAATTATTTGGTTGCCTGTGTGTCAATTGAATGCATACTTAATTGTAAAGATTTTTATTTACAACATTGGCAATTGAGAAGTTAATGTTTTTTGTAAGCACAAAAGAAGTATGATAGAAATTTATCCTAGCAAGACTTTATAAAGTAGGATCAAATTCTAATGAAATTGAGGCAGTTTCTTATCCTAAATGTTTCCTCCCTTTTTACAATCTCTGTCCAGCATCTCTTGGGTAAATAATGTATGCTCTGAGACATGAAATTAAAAGACTATGAAATAAATTATTTTAAAACCAAAAGATTATAGCTTTTCCAATGTTAAATTGTTTTTTATAAGGTGTCTGAATTTTATAGCATTTTATTGATTTGTTAGTTTTACAAATAAAGCAAATACGATTCTTGACTCGTGGGGAAAATAAAGGCAGAAATTATGTGCTAACACTGGCCAGAGTTGATGTTAGTCAATCTTATAGGTTGATTAGCTTTAATGGGAAGGAATTTTATGGTGGGCTTTTTTTATAAGTTTTAAATCATTTATTAGTATTTACCATATCTAAATAAAATCAACTATAGTAATTAGCCTCGCATAGATTACTTTATATCTTTTTCCTGCTTTTATTTTGAAATATTTCAAAACTACAGAGACATTGGGAAACACAGTAAAATGAACATTCATTTCTCTAATTCACCAAGCATTTACGTTCTATTGCATTTGCTTTCTGTCTTCTCTGTACATATTTATCTTTTTTCTTTCTTTGGTTGTTTTTCTTTTTCTTGATCCCTTTGAAAATAAACTTCAGTCTTCTTGGTGCTTTATAGCTAAATATATCATTGCCTATCTCCCAAGAGCAAAGGCATCTTTTTTTAACATAACCAGCATACCATTATCATACCTAACGAATTTAACATCTAATATCTAATACATAATCTATATTACCCAATTGCTTCCAAAATATTTTTTATATCTTTGTGTTCTTGTTTTGTTGTGAACTGGGCAAGGTTTCTGCATTGAGTTTAGTATCCTTCCATTTCATTTTTTCCTCCAGAGCAGTTCCTCTTCCTCTTTTAAAAGTTGTTTTTAATTTTTTCTATGTCTTAACTAATACATTTTTTAAGAGTACAGACTAGTTGGCTAATAGAATGATCTGCATTCTGGATTTGTTTTAGTGTTTTTCATGATTAGATGTAAATTAAAGATTTTGCCTAGATTAAATGTACTTCCCATTTGCTTGACATCAGGAGGCACATGATGTCAGTTTGTCTCACTTTATCTTAAGAACCTGTGAGGCCATGTGAATATCTTGTTTGTCAATAACCTTTAGCTAGCTGGTTTGGCTCAGTGGATAGAGCAGCCGTGGGCAAACTACGGCCCGCGGGCCGGATCCGGCCGTTTGAAATGAATAAAACTAAAAAAAAAAAGACCGTACCCTTTTATGTAATGTTGTTTACTTTGAATTTATATTAGTTCACACAAACACTCCATCCATGCTTTTGTTCCGGCCCTCCGCTCCAGTTTAAGAACCCATTGTGGCCCTCGAGTCAAAAAGTTTGCCCACCCCTGGGATAGAGCATCGGCTGCCAATAACCTTTAGCTAGCCGGTTTGGCTCAGTGGATAGAGCATCGGCCTATGGACTGAAGGGTCCCAGGTTTGGTTCCGGTCGGGGGTACATGCCCAAGTTGCAGGCTTGATCCCTAGCAGGGGAATGCAGGAGGCAGCCAGTCAGTGATTCTCATCATTGATGTTTCTATCTCCCTCTCCCTCTCTAAAATCAATAAAAACATATTTTAAAAATAACCTTTAATCCAGTGTTTTAATATCTATTGATGATTATTAACCTGGATCGGTTATTAAACAGGAGTTGTAACTTGAGGTTTTTCTCATTTCATCCTTTATTCTACATTTAGCTGGCATTTTTGTGTGTGTGAAGAAGAGTTTCCATTTTCTACATTTCTTTCACATTTGAATGTTACTGTGGACTCAGATTCTTTTTATATTCAATGTGTCAAAATTTGTTATTCTTGTTGATGCTCAATTCATCCCAAATTTGGTGAGAGTCCTTCTAAGCCAACTCTTATATCCTATTGGCATTTCCTTGCTTTTTGATGCAAGGTGTTTCTGGCTCATTTTGCAGTTTCCCTAGCCCAGCCCTGTAATCAAGCCATTTCTTCAAAAGGCCCAAGTTTCATGGTGAACTTTTATTGACTGCCCCCCAAAACAGCAAGAAAAATTATCATCCTGGATTGCTGCTGAAATGTTTCTTCATGGTGCACTGAGCCTCACTTCCATACACTAATGGAAATAGTAAAGATTAACAGTAACTTTGTATTAATCTTTGGGAACTTCTTTAAATTTTAAAAAGGGCAAACACTGTGCTGGCCAGTGTGGCTCAGTTGGTTCACCGTCGTCCTGTGCACTGAAAGGTTGCCTGTTGCATTCTGGTCAGGGCATGTGCCGGGTTTTGGGCTCAATCCCCAGTAAGGGTCATGCAGGAGGCAGCAGGTCGATGTTTCTCTCTCACACATGTTTTTTATCTCTCTCAAATCAATGAAAACATATTTAAAAGAAAAAAAGGGATACTCTGCTCCTTGTGTTCTAATTTTACTTTTGAAAAAAAGTAATTGTGTTATTGTAAATGTTAGTGTTTCCCAGAGTTCTACCATTGGTCCACTTCTCTTTTCTCTCATGTATTCAATGGATGTCCCAAATCTATACGTCCAGGCAAAGGCCTCTCCCCAGATCTTCAGTTTTATTAATTTTTTAAATCTTTTTTGTTTGTTTGTTAATCCTTACCTGAAGATGCTTTTTCCATTGCTTCTCAGAGAGCATGGGAGGGAGGGAGAGAGGGAGGGAAACAATGATATGAAAGACACATCGACTGGTTGCCTCCTGCATGTGCCCCAACCAGGTTGGGGAGTGAACCTGCAACCCAAGTACATGCCTTTGGGAATCGAACCTGTGATCCTTTGGTGTGCAGTCTCTAACCACTGGGAAACACTGGCCAGGGCAAAATCTCCAGTTCGTATACAGCTGTCTGCTCAACAGCTCATCCTGGATGTTTTTAAGTACTTAGTAAATGTAACAGCTTTCATTCTCTCTCTGCACCTTCCGTCCTCCCATGGTCCTGATTTCAGCTAATGGTCATATACATACAATATTGTCCACTATGAAATGTACACACAAGTATAGACATTTTAAAAGGCAATTAAACATCCCCCATCCCTGGGCACACCACATTTTGAAGACTACTAGACTAGAAGATAAACCAGTCTCCTTAACACTAGCTTTCAAGGCCCTGCATAATCTATTAATGGCCCACATCTTAGACTTACTGGGACATTTTACTTGTCACTCCAGGGCATGCTCTAGTTTTTGTCCGCTTGATGCTTTGCTATATCCCTTCTGCCTGGATATTCTTAACTCTTCCTCTCTGCTTTAGCTAGATCCCACTTTCTCCAGGAATTTTACACCTTCCTACCCATCTTGTTCCCCAACAGGCTTATAGAGAGACAAAGGTACCTTTCCAGTGAAAACTCAAGTGGCTGTCAACCTTACTCATGTGGTCAAATTTAGCATCACCAACAATGGAGCAAACTGATATGTGCCCTTCTATATCAGAGAAACCTTGCCCTTTTCTGGTGTGTGTGTGCCCTTATATCCCAGGGAGACCTTGTACATGCCTGTTATACTTAGCTGTATTGTATTAAAACTGCATGCATCTTTTTTTATTCAGGTAAACTCCCTTAAGGTAGGAACTGGGCTTCTTTCTTCTAAATATCCACAGTCATGGTGTAAAGAAGAGATAATACCTTTTGAATGTTAGACGTGCAATAAGAAATGTTACAATAAGGTCACAGAGAAAACAAATGCCAGAGGTTCAGGTTCATCCTTAATTGTTTAGCATAGCAAGTAATACTTTTTATCAGATTTTCCTGGAAGTGGAGAATTGAAGGAAATATTTGCGGTTCACAGACTCTAAACTTTCACTGTGTTTAAAAGGAACATTTGAACCCTTAGAGCAATTGAATTTAATGAACTACACATTCCAAGTATGTGGGTCTTGTAGTTACTGAACTCCATGGTTAATTGTAATAGTAGGTCACATTCTTGTTCTGCTCAAGACTTTTTCCACTATCTAATGATTTCTTGTCTTTTGTTTCTTTAAGGATAATAAGCTCCCTGAAGGCAGGAGCAATGCTACAATCTACTGTTAATCCTTAACATATTAGAGCCAGAGTAGATATTCAGTAATTGGTGGCTTGAATTTTTAAAATCTTAAAAACTAAAATATTTTTCCCTTTACCAAACTTTTTACTACCCATCTAGTAATGTAGTGTAGAGAAGATAAAACAAAAGATTATATTTTTAGTGCCCATTTGTAGTGACAAAAATACCGAAATCTTTGGCCTGCTCCGAGTCAAAAATTCCAAATTTTCTTTTTCCTGTAGTTACATACTTCTTTTCATCTCTTTTTAGATTATTTCTCTTTAGATTATTTCAGAGCCTGAAAGATTATTCATGTAATCTTTCTCTTTACTCCCACATTTTCCCTTTGGCTATTTTATTCCTCAAAACTACCAAAGGGACAAAAGGCAGAGAGAGGACAAGTGTTAGGTCCTTTTAGCTATTGGATCTGATGAAAATTTTAGAGTAAAAAAAAAAAGGAAATTTAATTGTTAAAATTATATTTTTAATCACCTGTGCTTTAACCATTTCTTTTTTTTTTAAAATATATTTTATTGATTTTTTACAGAGAGGAAGGGAGAGAGATAGTTAGAAACATCGATGAGAGAGAAACATCGATCAGCTGCCTCCTGCACATCTCCTACTGGGGATGTGCCCGGAACCCAGGTACATGCCCTTGACCGGAATCGAACCTGGGACCTCTCAGTCCGCAAGCCGACGCTCTATCCACTGAGCCAAACCGGTTACGGCACCATTTTATTCTTTACTGTCGATAATTTAAGGATATTGGTTTATCAATTTAGGCAATTTCTTTCCTTTTTTTAAAAAATATATTTTGTTGATTTTTTTCAGAGAGGAAGGGAGAGGGATAGAGAGAAACATCGATCGGCTGCCTTCTGCACACTCCCAACGGGGGATGTGCCCGCAACCAAGGTACATGCCCTTGACCAGAATCGAACCTGGGACCCCTCAGTCCGCAGGCCGACGCTCCATCCACTGAGCAAAACTGGCCAGGGCTCCTTAACTTTTTTTAATACTATCTTCTCACCAAAAGTTTTTATTGTTTCATATATAGATCATTTTACTTCCTAATATCACTGTGCAACAGGTGCAACAGAAGGAGATCCCACTTATTGGGAACCAGCTAGAATTGTAAGAGATATTCATCATGCTCTGTTAACCGTGATTGTTTTATTCTGATTAAAGAAGGCACATTCTAACCTGGCTGGGAGCTCATCTGGAAACGCAGCCCATCCTCCCCAACAGGGAGCTATTATCATGGAAAGATTAACAACCTTGTTGTAGAAACCATAGCCAGAAACCATAGCTGGCCCTTTGAAGACCCCCAGCCTTTGCATACCCGCAGGCCATTACAAATCTCCAGCCTCATTACCTGTAAACTGCCCTTTTGGCATACCCTTTTTGCCTGTTTCCCCATGTAATCTTTTCCTTCTACCCAATACAAGCAGCTGGCTTGTGGTAGAGGGCAAAGCCGATTTTTGTGGATACCCTGCTGCTCTCCCATATTGCCCGCAGTATTGGAATAACCGCTCATGTATGATTCAACCCTGCCTCTGCTTAATTGGCTCAAGTAGTGACAGGCAGCACGAACCCATTGATTGTCCGTTTACAAGAACTCAGGACAACTAATATAGTTAAAGATGTGACTAGGACACAGCTTTCGTTTGAATGTCTTCAGGGCCCAGGGAAATAGAGTTTGAGTAAGGAGCGTGGGAGCAACAATGTGTATGTTCTGCCTAAATGTATTCAAATATTGTTTTAGAAGATCGTATCAGCAAATCACAGCTGATGGGAGCCTCTTTGTATAACATGCTATCTTGCTCAGGGCTCTTTCTACCATATTTTTGCTTAGAATTGTGTTTGTGGAAAAGACAGCCATAGGGAAATGCCTGTTGTAAAAATTATGTTGCTTTTTATGTTGGTGCTAAATTGCATACTTGTTATTGTCAATTCCTTTTAGTTTATGTGCATGATGGGATAATAGGAGCTTGAATAGTCTTACTTACAGTTTTTTAAAATATACTCTTAGTATTGACATAGAAGATACCTAACTGAATTTATAGCATACACGACCTAATTAACAAAAGTAAGCTTAAAAATAGAAAGGCACCCAAAAAGATGTAAAAGTTCAGGTACTAGTGTTTTCTTTTTTTTTATTTGTTGTTTATTTTTGTTTTTTTCAAGCTTTATTGAGATATACTTGAAATATAGCATCATGTAAGTTGAAGGTGCACAATGTGTTGATTTGATACATTTATATATTGCAATATGGTTACCACTGTAGCATTAGCTAACTCCTCCATCACATCACATAATTACCATTTCTTTTCCTGTGCCAAGAACATTTAAGATCTACTCTGTTAGCAACTTTCAAGTATATAATGCAATATGGTTAACTACAATCACAATGCTGTGCATGACATCCCCCAAATTTATTCACCTTCTAACTGGAAGTTGGTACACTTTGACCATTTCCCTTTTTTGCCTTTTGATTCCACATAGAAGTGATATCATACAGTTTTGTCTTTCTGTCTGACTTATTTTACTTAGCGTAATGCCCTCAAGGCCCATGCGTGTTGTCACAAATGGCAAGATTTCCTTCTTTCTCACGGTTGAATAATAGTCTGTTTATATCGAGAGATACTAAGTCTTCTTTCCCCATTTATTAATTGATGACATCTAATATTTTTTATACACATCTACTGAATGAATGAAGAGCCATGCAGATGCTTACTTGGAGAAAGTGTATTCTTACTGTACATAGAATTTGAATGACTTGGTGACCTAGCTTCCTAGTCTATAGAATAGAAGCTCCATGTAAAGAGACTCTGGAGTAAGGGTGGATCCTGCTAAAGGCAGGCCAGACAAAGAAGGTGTTGTTACAATAGTTTGATGGTAAGGGATAAAAGTATTAAGGAGGGGGAAAAAGACCAAAACAAAAAACAGGAGTGTGTGGCCAGGGAGTGCAATGGCAAATAATTTCCTGAGAGGATATCACTGACTTGCCAAGCATAACTCTGTGTCATCACACACAAAAACATTTTACTAGTACTATCTGCAAAAGAAGTCAGAAAATTCATTTTATGATATTCAAAATTGTTAACTTTAGAACACTTTAACAATGTGAAAAGTTTCTGTTTCTTGGAAAACCCATTCAGAGGCACAGAAACCTTGTTCCGTGTCTCCCTTATAAAAGGTTAATGCCTAACAGTCTTACTTGTTTTGCCATAAACCATGCCATCGGTTGTACATTAGAAAAATAACTTTCGTACACAGTGTCACACAGCCAGTGTCACAACTGTTAGTAAAAGCCCTTGCTCTTTCCATTTGGTCATGCACTCTGAGGCCACTGTCTATTTGTTGATAAAGCAGAATCTGCTGACATGTTTCCACGGGGGTAACTTATTTGGCGCTTTCTTAAGTCCTGTCACAAAGACAAAGCAGGGTCTCAGACACAGCAAAAGTGAAATGAGAATTCTGGTATTTCCAGGGCTGCTTCTGTTTTTATTGTTTAAATGTTCTCTGTTTCAGTTTACTTAATTCCTGGGCCAAGTTGCTAAAACAACAGGTTTCTGGAACAAAATACCTCAAGCTGACTCTTGGCATTCTTGCCAGAGGCTGGTATAAGGAGACACCTCTTAAAATGCCAAACACAGCAATATCTTGGGCTTTTAAAACAGCAGAGTTCAAATGATTTGTTAGTATAGAACGTGGTGGACTAATTTTGATGTGTATTGCTTTACTTTGCTTTAAAACACCTCATTTTGTTTGATGAGAGAGAAAAAAGAATGTAGTTCTTACAGTTTTTCTGATTAAAATACTAGAATCTAAGTGTTGGAAGCAAAGGCCGCGTTCTCCAATCTTCTATCTTAATTTAGATTGTTGATGTCCCTGTAATGACTCAATTGGCACACTCATCACCTAACAAAAAGCATGCTACATTAGCAAAAGTCTATAAACAGTCCACCTGCCAGGACCCACAGAAAAGCGTGCAGTTAACTGGCAATGTAGCAACAGCAGGTGCTGAAAGCCAAGAATTGGACACTTAGTTGGACACTCCCTGTCACCACCTTTGGGAAAGAGAATGAATCAGAAGTTTACCTGTTGAAAAAGCTTAATTTGAAATATAAATAAATATTTACATTTACTCATCACACTGATACGTATTTAACCAGGATTTTTATTCAGAGAGAAACCTGTGAAAGGTAAGGTATTACATTTACATCCTAAGGAGTTCAGCTCCAAACTCATTCTATTATCCTCTATATCCATCTCCAAAGCAGGGAACAGAAGACATGAGAGCAGTTTTCTTCTGCCTCAGCCAAGCATATTCTCTGCCGTTACTGAGTGAAGGCAGACTTCATGGCTCTGAAAAGGATGAGAGGTAATATGACCCAAACAAATGAGAGTTTACAGCATAATGTGCACCAGGCAGGGTTATACAGAAACTGAAGAAACAACCCTTTACGTTTTCAAAGTTTTCTAAGGGCTAAAAACAACTGCAATAACTCATTCAGTTATATTCCTTTAACTCTAAGGAGAAATTAACTGACTCATTTAGGGGGAAATATATGTGTTTTATTTAGAATCTGGTAATCAGAGACCTGGAGTTTGTTTAAACAGCTTGGAGTTTTTAGCCAAGGAGAATGTGGTGTTAACTACGTTGCTTATTTATCTGAGAATTATTCCATAGTCTGAATGCATACTAGTGTTTCCTGAAATATCTTATTCCTATAGGGCAACCCAAAGGTGGGAAGTGGGATAGGATTTTGATACCTCATAACAGGTACTAATCAATTAAAAAGGAGAGGAACAGTGCAAGAAAAAGATGGAGCAAATAAGTAGTACCTTCACCATCTAGTCTTTTAATCACTTTCAGCCATTTAGGGAAAATACAGTCTTTTTTTCCCTTTAGTTGACGTTTTTACATGGGCAACATATATCCATAAAACTATATAAACCTTAAATATGCATATTATTAATTTATCACAAAGTCAACACATCACCCAGATAAGGAAACAGAATGCCACATCCCAGAAATCTCCCATGATTCCTTTATAGTCACTACTTCCACCATCCTCTCCAAATGTAACCTCTCTGATAACTTCTAAAATCATAGATTAGTTTTGCCTATTTTTGAACGATTCTCTTAGAATCATATAACATGTAGTATTTTGTATAAAGTTTTATTTAAAATTGTGTTTGTGAGGTTCATCACTATTGTGGGTAGTCTGTTCATTTTCATTACTTTTACATTGTATGAGTATACCACAATTTTCCAGCTTTTGGCAATTACAAATAATGATGCTATGACTATCCTATATAATAAAAGGCTAATATGCAAATTGTCTCTACGGGTGGAAGTTCGACCAACCGGGAGTTAGACATGCGCTGACCACCAGGGGACGGCGCAGAACATGGCGGGCGTCGGCAACATGGCGCTGGCAGCAGGCGGCAGTGGAGGCACTGCCGGCCCCAATGGGCCCCGACAAAAGCAGGACCATGGTGGGATAGTGGAGCAGGTGAGCGGGCAGCACCAGGCCAAGGTGGGTGCAAAGGGAGGTCCTGGCCAGCAGCCAGGGGAAAGGAGGCCCTGACTAGCGGTGGCGGCAGGCAGTCAGGGGAAGGGAGGCCCTGGCCGGCAGCCAGCAGCTGCTAGGGACTCTACCCGTGCTTGCATTTCATGCACTGGGCCTCTAGTTCTTATATATGACTTTGGTTCACATATGTTCACATTTTTATTGAGGGTGGAATTTCTGGGTTATTGAGTATGCCTAAGTTCAGTTTTGGTAAATGTGGACAGTTTTCTAAAGTGGTTGTACCAATTTACACCCTCTTCAACAGTGTTATGAGTCCTACTTGCTCCACAGTCTTACTAAGATTGATGCTATGATTTGTTTTTTTTCATGTTAACAATTCTGATGAATGCAAGATATCTCTTTGTAGTTTTAATTTGCATTTCTCCAATGACTAATGAGGCTGAGACTTTTATCATATGTTCGTTGGCCATTTGAATTATTACCACTTTTTTTAAGTGCTTGTTCAAATATTTTTTCCATTTTTCTACTGGATTGCTGTCTTTTTCTTATTGAATTATAGGAGTTCTTTATATATTCTAGATACTAAGTCCTTTATCCAATATATGTATTGCAAATATTTTCTCCCAGTCAGTGGCTTTTGGGGGGGTTGGAGGGAGGGATGGAAATTATTTTTTAAAAATTATTTCTTCCTTGGGAAATTTCAATCATATACAAAAGTAGAGACATTAATATAATGAATCCCCAGGTACCCAACTTGAATAATTATCAACTCATGGCCAATCATGTTTCAGTTGTGGCCCC